>NC_056735.1:1760507174-1761107174 GCF_019279795.1 Protopterus annectens | reverse complement strand
AAGGACTCCACAGCATCCCATCCCCCACTGCCACCTGACTGATCACCTGATATATCTCCCATCCTGTCCAACCCACACCATCTAGATTACTTTTTTCTTCCCTATTTTCATAATTAATCTCACTCTTCAATTTTTTCCTGCATTTATTTATTCATTCAGTACATTTTAAGTAGGCAAGATTGTACTTTGATAACTGTGAAGGAAACAACTGCATTACGCTGGGTGAATGGGGCCACAAGGTCCTCAGAAACCATGGGGGTTCTAGACACTCTGATGTACATTTTACAGTTTTTTAAAATGTCTTTTCATCCAGTGGTAGCCTGAACAAAAATCATGATTAAGTGAAGAAATTCAGCCTTGCACTTCAACTTTGTTTTTCCCTGAATCTTTCAACCCACTCTAACTGGCCAAGACTACACTGTAATAACTAGAGTAAGCTGGGGGACTGTGGATCGCTAGGCACCTAGAACTCATGGGGTTATAGATGCTTCAAGTTGCATTTTAGAGCTTTTTGAGCCAACGATGGCCGGAACAAAAATCATAGGAAATTCAATCTTATTTTTTTTTATTACAAGGAAGAAATGAGTTGTACCCAATGCTTAATGCATTAAATTGACCAAATAGCAGTGCACAGTAAACAGATTAGAATAATTATTGTGATGATACATAAATCATATCTATAAATAGTACCTGCCTCTCGACCCCACCTTAAAAAAGGTAGTCACTTTCTGTGTATTCCCTTCTGGTGTTAAATTGGAATGTAAATTAAGGGACAATTAGGCACACTCAGTTGCTGTTGTTATTTGTATATGCAACATGTCTCCACACCACTTCCTGCAAAACACAGCCACCTTCTGTGTACCCCTCTGATGTCAGACGTGAACAAACCTGAAAAAACAAATAGAACATATTTGTCATCAGGAATATATAAACAGAATGATTTTTTACCATCCTCCAAACCACTTGTATATGCATCTGATGTTTGATTGGGAGGAAAATTAAAAAAAAAGGTAATGCTTCCAACTTATTACTTTTAGACAGTATACTGCACCCCAGTCCAACACAAGACAGTGACCTCTGAGGTTTGTACAAAAGTTAATTAAATAATGATATAATCCCCACACAAGCTACAATGACCTTCTGTGTACACCTCAGGGCTGGTGTTTGACTAGATGAGGTACATGGCGAAGACTACTACAGAGCCCATGTCATAATATACTTATACAGCTTTAGTGTGTGTTTGTGGGGTGGGGGACCTGCCAGCCAGACGCTATGAAGGGCTGGGTATCTGTGCTGTATTTTATTTATTATTATCATCATTATTATTATTACTTTTTTGCAAGATGATTGCTTAAAATAAGAAAGTAACAAAAGGGTCATTTTTTTTTCATCCAGACAACCGCCACCAAGCAGTTATAGCCATATCTAGGTACAATTCAGATGCTGAATTGTGATAAAAAGGATGTGTATGTAATGCATCTTACTTTGTTTCAACCAAACAGTTGCCACATATTAAAATATTCCAAGTTGCTTCACACATAATCACACTAGTCTTGCAATGCCAGAATAAACAACAGCAGGCAACTGATCATTTTCCTCCATAGACTGCCACAGCAGTTATACCTACTCTGTCAGTGCATATTAGGTATTAAGTAGTCTATCTTACTTCTCACAAATGCACACTAGTTCTGCAAAGCCAGATACTGACTGCTAAAAAAAAAGTGAGCAAACGGGGTCAGTGTCAGTTACTTTCATACAGCCAACCCCAACCCCAAGCCTATCAGGTATGTACATGATGTCTAATGGTCAAGTAAAATATTTCACCTTTGCTCCACACTACACAGAAAGGTTGTCACAGGACATTAAATTATTCCAAGTTGCTGTAAACCAATCAAAGCCAGAAATAGTGCATAAAATATATGGTTGATCACTGTAAAAAAATAATAATAATACATAATTTACCTCACTGACCCAATATTCCTCTCAACTACCCAGAATTCTGTAAAATATCCATGTCAGCACAATCAGTCTATAAAATTGCTAGCCAGGTAAAATAAATTCATACTTTTTTCTTCAAAAAATGTATTATGTTGATGCAAACCAAACCTTTGCTGAAATGCCACAGTTTTGCACCTATAATTTGAACATTGTGAGGTCTCTGCTCCATGACTTTTCAACACTCAAGTCTAGCATGATGGTGTTGCCTGACTTGAAATGTTAAGTCAAGAGGGGCACCTCTCACCTGGGGCACCTGTCACACTGCTGGCATTCTTTCCTCTAGCAGGGTGCTGTATCTATTTATTTTTAGAACAATAAAACAAAGTATCTTGATGCTCTAAAAATAAATTGTTGTAGAAAGAGGCACTCTAGGCAGTCAACTAGTTCACCTATGCATAAGGCTAGCCCTGCTCAGGAATGATCCTCTGGGATAGCACTGTTCTATTTTCAGAGATGACCAAAATCACATGGTAAATCAGCATTTATAATACTCAGTATGAAAACAGAATATCCTTTCCTGGAAAGAACACAAGAAAAGCAATAGAGTTTTAGTACACAAGAAAAACATCCCAATCACAAAACTTCAAGGACCTTGGAGAGATTGCTATTTTGATACATAAGCCAGAAATAAAAGTGAATGCTAAAAATGTCTTTGAATTTATACAGCAAAAAGAGGCACTGTATTGAGAACTTAACAGAAAATGGGATGGGTTTCTATGTGTCGGTGATATAAAATGGGAAAGATGGTGCTCAAAAGTGAGGACGAGATAATACAATTAATCAACAAGATGATCATTGGAATGAAGGAGAAATAAAGAGTTATGCCTATATACACAAGATTAGGAGGTAAAATGTGGCTAAATGGCTTACAGAAATTCACACTGCAGATAAACAATCATAAATATTGTATCTAGATGTTGAAGTCAGCAGAGTAGAAGTAATGAGATTAGTATATGAAGTCAGCAGAATGGTAGTAATGATAATAGTATTGGGAAAACAGCAGAATGGTAGTAATTTGAAATGTATGTGATATCAGCAGAGTGGCAGTAATGAGAGTAGTATGTGAAGTCAACAGAATGGTAGTAATGACAGTTGTAGGTAAAAACAGCAGAATGGTAGTAATAAGAAAAGTATGTGATGTTAGCAGAGTGGTAGTAATGATAGTAGTATGTGATGCTAGCATAATGGTAGTAATGAGATTAAGATATGAGGTCAGCAGAACAATAGAAATGATACTAGTAGGTGAAGTCATCAGAGTGGTAGTAACAATAGTAGTATGTGAAAAAAGCAAAATAGTAGTAATGAGATGAGTATGTGATGTCAGCAGTGTGATAGTAACAACATTAGTATGTGAAAAAAGCAAAATGGTAGTAATGAGATTAGTATGTGATGTCAGCAGTGTGTAGTAACAATAGTAGTATGTGAAAAAAGCAAAATAGTAGTAATGAGATTAGTATGTGATGTCAGCAGTGTGGTAGTAACGATGGTAGTATGAGAAAAAAGCAAAATGGTAGTAATGAGATTAGTATGTGGCATCAGCAGTGTGGTAGTAATAATTGTATGTGAAAACAGCAAATGGTAGCAATGAGAATAGTATGCAAAGGCAGCACAGTGGTAATAATGAGTAGTATATGAAGTCAGCAGAGAGGTAGCCATGAGATTTGTATGTAAAGTCAGCAAAGTGGTAGTAATGATAGTATGTGAAAATAGGATAATTATAATAATGAGAGTAGTATGAGAAGTCAGCAAAATGATATTAATGAGTAGTATGCTAAGGCAGCATACTGGTAGTAATGATAGTAGTATTTGAAAACAGCAGAATATGAGACTAGAATGTGAAGTCAGCAGAATGGTATTAATGTCAGTAATATGTGAAGGCAGCATACTGGTAATAATGAGATTAGTTTGCAAAGTCAATAGTGTAGTAGTAATGAGTAGTATGTGAAGTTAGCAGAGTGGTAGTAATGATAGCAGTATGTGAAAACAGCAGAACTGCAGTAATGAGAGTAGTATGTGAAGTCAGCAGTGCGGTAGTAATTAGTCTAGTATATGAAGTCAGCAGAGTGGTAGTAATGAGAGTAGTATGAGAAAACAGCATAATTGTATTAATGAGAGTAATATATGAAGTCAGCAGAATAGTACTAAGGATAATAGTATGTCAAGTAAGCAGAGTGATGATAATGAGATTAGTACATGAAGTCAGAAAGAGATAGTAATGATATGTGAAAACAGCAGAAAGGTAGGTTTGAGATTTGTATGTGAAGTCAGCAGAATAGTAGTAATGATAGTGGTATATGAAGTCAGCAGAGTGGTAATAATTGGACTAGTACATGAAGCCAGCAGATTGATAGTAATGATAGTATGATAAAACAGCAGAATGGCAGTAATGAGAGTAGTATGTGAAGTCAGCAGAGTGGTAGTAATGATAGTATGTGAAAATAGGAGAATTATAATAATGAGAGTAGTATGAGAAGTCAGCAAAAATGATATTAATGAGTAGTATGTGAAGACAGCATACTGGTAGTAATGATAGTAGTATTTGAAAACAGCAGAATATGAGACTAGAATGTGAAGTCAGCAGAATGGTAGTAATGTCAGTAATATGTGAAGGCAGCATACTTGTAATAATGAGATTAGTTTGCAAAGTCAATAGTGTAGTAGTAATGAGTAGTATGCGAAGTTAGCAGAGTGGTAGTAATGACAGCAGTATGTGAAAACAGCAGAATTACAGTAATGAGAGTAGTATGTGAAGTCAACAGAGCGGTAGTAATTAGTCTAGTATATGAAGTCAGCAGAGTGGTAGTAATGAGAGTAGTATGAGAAAACAGCAGAATTGTATTAATGAGAGTAATATGTGAAGTCAGCAGACTAGTAATAATGATAATAGTATGTCAAGTAAGCAGAGTGATGATAATGAGATTAGTACATGAAGTCAGAGAGAGATAGTAATGATATGTGAAAACAGCAGAAAGGTAGGTTTGAGATTTGTATGTGAAGTCAGCAGAATAGTAGTAATGATAGTGGTATATGAAGTCAGCAGAGTAGTAATAATTGGACTAGTACATGAAGCCAGCAGATTGATAGTATGATAAAACAGCAGAATGGCAGTAATGAGATTAGTATGTAAAGCTGGCAGAGTGGTAGTAATGAAATTAGTATGTGAAGTCAACAGAATGGTATTAATGACAATAGTAGGTAAAAACAGCAGAATAGTAGTAATGAGAAAAGCATGTGATGTTAGCAGAGTGGTAGTAATGATAGTAGTATGTGATGCTAGCATAATGGTAGTAATGAGATTAGTTTATGAAGTCAGCAGAATAGTAGTAATGAGATTTGTATGTAAAGTCGGCAGAGATGTAGTAATGAGAGTATGTGAAAGCAGCACAGTGGTAATAATAATATTAGCATATGAAGGAAGCACAGTCATAGTAATGGCAGAAGTATGTGAGAGTAGCAGATCCATAACTAGGGCAAGGCATATGAGGTGGATCTTCCAGTCACAAGATGATACAGGGTGTATTCAGCAGGCTCTGATGGTGTGGGAGTACAGTAGCAGCATTGCTTTATCAATGCTAATTCTGCAGTTCCACATTTGTTGTCATGGTGTAGTGTGCGGTGATATAATTGTAGCAAGCTGCTTTCTTCACTTTCAGAGCTAAAGATTTTTTCTTTTGTCCTCAACTCTGAGTTGAGCCAGTTCAGGGAATTGCTCAGAGCACCAGATGATCTAGCTACAGTTCTGAAGGCAGTACAATCATAATTGTGACAGTAGTATGTGAAGGCAGCATAGTCATAGAAATGAGAGTAGCATAACAAGGCAGCACAGTAGTAGTAGTGAGAGTAGTAAGGGAAGGCAGCATGGTAGCAATAATGACAGTAATATGTGAAGTACAGTCAGAGTAATGACAGTAGTATACAAAGACAGTACAGTCATAGTAATAAAAGTAGTATATGAAGGCAGCACAGTCTTACTAATGACAATAGTATGTGAATCCAACACAGTGTTAGAAATGAACATAGTATGGGAAGTTCATAGTAATGACAGTAGTCTACAAAGGCAACACAGTCATAGCATTGACAGTAGTATGCGAAATGCAGTCAGAGTAATGATAGTAGTATACAAAGACAGCACAGTCACAGTAATGACAATAGTATGTGAAGACAGCACAGTGGCAGTAATGACATTAGTATGTGAGAAACAGGTATAGTAATGGCAGTAGTATATGATGGCAGCACAGTTGTAGTGATGACAGTAGGATGTGAAGGCAGCACAGTAATAGTAATAATGACAGTAAGGTAGCATGCCCACACTTGACATGAAGTGACATCTAAATGAAAAGATAATAATGAGTCTTAAGAGCAAATGACAACCTGAGTGGTGTGGGAACAAACTGGACAATACAGAAGGAAAAGGCAGCAGTCCGACAATAAAACACAGAGGGTTAAGGTTATAATCTTTATACCAAATGTCTGGGTTTAATTTCCCTAACTTCAGTTTTCATACCATTTGACTGAATAAATCAATTTTTGAAGATAAGTCACACAAGAAAAAAAAGGCAAATACTCCAAATGGACAGAAACAGTTAAATAAAGAAAACAAAATAAGGAGCCAAATTGTTTTCTTGCAATGGGGAGGGGAAGAACAGAAGGAAGAAATGCAGTACCTTCCAGTTTACTTCATATCATTTTGACAACTGCAACATGAAAGAGAACAAAATTTGAAGATCCAGGATAAATCCTCAGAGATTTATCAGAGGATATCCTCTTGTCAAAAACTCCCCTTAATACAAAGGGCTGTAAACAGTACTGTAATGCTAAAGACAGAGGATTCATAAAATGTCCTCTTATAACTGAAAATGATTTGCTATGGTAAACCATTCTTTATCTTTCAGAAGACTGACTGCAGATGGAGTTCAAGTGCATGGAAAAGAGGCAAGGATCATACAAAATAACATCAGTGGGTAGAGTGATGCTGGTACTGTATAGGCCATCAGAAAAGAATTAAAGGTAACGGAAACAAAAACAATCTCGGGTGCTGCTTTAAATTAATCATCTTGTTGCAAAAGCTCTAACCTTCTTGGAAATTTACTTCTCATATACCTTTTGGAGACCATTCTCAGTCCTTCTGCCCAGGACAATGCTAAGTCCTGATTCCTTCAGGTATCCAGATAAACTGCAAGTGAATTATTAGTAAAGTATTATTATGGGTTCTACACTAAGAAAACAAAACACACACCATCTGAAGCACAGGCACTGAGACAATTGCCTCATCCTCTGTTACTGCCCTATCAGGTAGTGCTCATAATCTATGACTTCACTAGTATATTACTGAATAGACAAACCACATCACCTGTCTGGCTGTGCACAGCAATGTTGTGTATCTCATAGGTTCATAGGTTCATAGGTTGGTACTAGGCTATCGGCCCAAGGGCCTATACAAGCCTAGCCATAACGATTCCCTGGCTATTTCTTCCCACACTATTTACTTTCCTGGGCCCCTGTCTAGCAGGGTGACTGACGTGATCCCCGGGGTGAATTTCCTTTCTTCCATCCAATCATCAAGATTCCTTTTGAAGAGGGCCAAAGAGGCACTCTGCTTGACATGTATGGGCAGTCTATTCCAGAGTCTGGAGAGTCTCTGGCTCAGGAACCTATCCCTGCAGCATGTTTTGTTTATTGTGATGACAAGGTTTAGATCCCTGGAGCGTGTGGCTCTGACGGATTGGGATTTCTTTAAGTGTAGCATGTCCAACAGCTTTGGGTTTGACATGGCCTTGTATGTTCAGCAGAGATCACCTCGGAGTAGACTATATGTAACAGAAAATAGCTGGAGTTTTTAAGGCGGTCAGCATAGGGCATCTGCTTTAGGCCTGTGATTCTTTTAGTGAGGTATTTCTGCGGCCTTTCCAGTTTTTGCAGTGTTTTGAGAGGTACATACCAAATGGGGCATTGTATTCTATAATGGGTCTAATGAGGGATGAGTACAGTGGGACAATGACCTCCTTTTTTTTCATGATGAAAAGCCCTTAGTGATGAGGTGTGCCACATAGAAGGATTTCCTGACTGTTGTGGCGATGTGGTTATTGAAGGTGAGACCACTCTCCACCTGTGTCCCTAAGTCTCTTATCACACTTTCCGTGTTTAGTGTACTGCCACCTATGTGGTAATTCATGGGTACATGTTTTTTCCCAAAGGGGATAATTATACATTTCTTGGCATTGCGCTTGAGCCCATGGCTCTGGCACCAAGCATCTGTTTCTGTAAGGCCCTTTTGTAGAGTATCCACATCATTTGGGAATTCAATAATGGCTCCCAGTTTGCAGTCATCTGTGAACTTTGTTAGCCAGAGTCCATTAGTATTGGCATGTACTTCAGAGAAGTAGATGCCAAACAAGAGAGGTCCCATGACTGAACCCTGAGGTACTCCACTTGTCACTTGTCTGGAGCTGGATTTGGAGTCAGCTACTTTTACAGTGTGGGTTCTGTTAGTAAGCCAGTTGGCAACCCATCGAGTGACATAGGGATTAATGCCCAGCTTAGTAAGTTTATCTATGATTCCAGAGTGGAGGATGGTGTCAAAGGCCTTGGCGAGGTCCAGATAGGCTGTATGGACTGTCTTACCCTTGTCCACAGCTCTGGAGACTGATTCGAAGAAGTCAATAAGGCTCAGGAGACAAGACTGGCTCTTCATAAACCCAAACTGGGTGGGGTCCAGTGTTTTAAGGTTGCCAATGTCTTTGTTTATAAGTTCCATGATAATACGTTCCATGGCCTTGCAGATCAGGCTCGTCAGATTGATGGGGCGGTAGTTCCCAGGATCCAAGTTGGATCCCCCTTTGTGGAGTGGGATAACTGTAGCTGTGCACCATTTAGTGGGCACAAAGCCTGAGGTGAGTGTATGATTAAACACGACACTTAGGTGAAGTGCCAGTTCATTTTGTAGTTCATATAGTACACAGCCCAGGATGTCATCTGGTCCCATGGATGCTGTACTCTTAGCTTTGGAGAGTGCGTTTTTTACCTGTGTGGCCATTATTACCAGAATTTGGCAATCTTCCGGTATTGAGATGGGCCATTTAGGGGGTGAGTGGGGGGTGAAGTTGGCACTGAATCGATCTGCCAGGATATTGGCAATATCCTTGGGATCAGTATATTTAATGCCATTCTGTTGTAGCTCAGAGCAGGTTTGAGCATTGCCATTTAGATTCTTGACATAGTTATAGAATGCCTTGTGGTTGTCTTTGGAATCTTTGGCAATTTTATTTCCTAACTTGCTTTGGAGGATTTTATGAGGGTTCTCAGCTTCTTACTGAGGCTGGTAAGGGAGTTTTTTGCATCCTGGGATTTTCCTCTTTTCTGCAACAGTTTCTTCCTTTTGTTGTAAAGTTTGTTTACGGCAGGGGACCACCAGATTGGCTTCCTTTTTTTGGAGAAGAGCATTTTGGTTCTATTTGGGATGGCACGATTCATGCATGAGTGGATGTGCTCGTACAGTGCCTTAGTGTAGAACTCAGCAGTAGAACTTTCAGTTCCCATCTGCATGGGTGTCATGAAGTTTGTAACTTCTGACTTGAGTAGCATGAAGTTGGCTTTGGAGAAGCTTTTTATGGAGGTTTCCTTACTGGGGGGTGGGGGTGGGGGTGGGATGTGGATGTTAAGGGTGATTAGCTTATGGTCTGACCTGACCAACGACGGGGTGACCATAGGTGTGGAGCATCAATTTCCCATGTTGGTAATGACCAGGTCCAGGATATTGGAGCCCCTGGTGGGACTATGGCTTAGTTGATCCAGGGCATTGGAATTTATGATTTCCAAGAACCGTTGGGCAAAGGTTGTTGGTTACTGCATGTATTGCAGCTAGTTAAAGCTTTCTTTTGTGACTAAGTATAATAATTTTATATAAGTGATGAAAATCATAGTGTGTAACATCTTAGTGTTGAATCCATGACAATAAAAATGGAAACCTTAGCAGAAAATGTGATCACAGGGGAAAGCATGTGCAGTGCATAAAACCGGGAGTAATGGTATAGCAGTTCTCCATGGATGATAAAAAAACAATCAATTTGGCTGAATTATTTAAAAAAGTAAATAAAAGTGTATATTAAGTAAAATCTGTTTTGTTGCATATTTCTAGATTGCCCTGAAGATGAATAAAAACTTTATTACAAGTTACAGATTACAGGTAGTCAGAGATTATGATATATGAGTTTCTTGATGCTTACCATGTTGCCATGATGATGATTAATCCAGAGGAGGTTGAAATACAAACCAAAATGAAAGAACTAAGTGGCCAAGCATAAAATGTGATTCAGCAATTTATATGAATAGAGAACAGTTTTTCGGCTTTTCCCAGTTAGGGGTCGCCACAGCGGAACTCCGGTCCACTAATGATTGGCAGTAGATTTTTACTTGCTGGCTTGCCAGGCCTAATGCAGAACCTTCAACGAAGAAACACTCATTCACACATGTCGACACACAGAAGACGCTCTAACTGAGAATCAAACGTGCAACATCTAACTGTGAGGCGACAACGCTACCGCAGCACCAATTTATATGAATAGAGAACAAGGCACATAAAAAGAATTTGAGACTGACAGGAATGTTAGAAGAAGAGGTACTGGATTTATTGAAGTCTATGAGAAATATGAAGTGCATTTAACTTTTTTTATGAAATTATCATTGGTCATTCAGAAAGTGTGCTGTTTGTCTTTGTAACATAAGAGGTGTTATGGCAAATCCGGAGTTATTTTGCTACAACTTGCAATGAAATATATGAAGTCATTGTAATGGCAATTATGGCAGCCAGGAATGAAATTTGTTTCAGTGGGTCAGATTGTGCATGTGAACCATAATTAATGTGATGTCATTTTTCAGCATAGGCTACAGTTCATGGATGCCATTAAACAATTTAAGAATCATAGTCTTGAAATGTGAGCTGGCATTCGCAGCAATAGGGAAAGTGTTTTCTAATGAATAAGGGCTGGCTTTTACTAATGTCATGGAAGCAATGGCTAAGTTAAAGCAGATGCCAGTATATTAGCTTTGTGAAATAATAAAGACTGAATATATTGGATTAGCACATCTGGGTGATTCTTTACGTACTCAGGAAATGAAGAGGAAAAGGAGAAACAGGATTTACACCGAACAAGGAGAGTGTTTATATAGCAGTAGGAGGAAAGATAGAATGAGAGTTTTATAGAGCAGTTTGACTGTGAAGTATTAGAAGCAGACGTTATTAAAATATGCTTCAGAAGAATGATCACTGTTGAGGGGGGGGGTTGTTTCATAGTCAAATGTGACAAAGACTCTATTATGGAAGTAAGAAAGTAGCCTGTTTACTAGAAATGACATGCACAGTAATTAAGAGGGGGGGGGGGGACTATTCATTTTCTGTTTAACATATTTTAAATAAATTCAGTAGGAAAGTTGAGCCTGAAAATTATTGTGACAACCTATACATTAAAATGGACTAAAGATACTTGTCTTTAGTACAGAACAGCCTGGCTGAAATTAGTACAAAACATCCTGCAAATGTGGATACCACATTTTGTTTTAAGCTGGGGCCACAGATATAACCATGAAGAGTAATAGTGAAAACATGATTTCTAAGTTCATAGATTAGTACTAGGCTAACTGGCCTGGCAAGCCATTTTAAGCCTAGCCAATTATCCCTTGTGAGACTCAACCCCTGCACCTTGTGTTTGTAAGGCAAACACCTTAACCATTAAGCTATCCTCCCAACCTAAGTGATTCGCATTTGCTTTTTGTTCATTTGAGAGTAAGCATAGTTTCATGTTATGAGATAGTCATTTTGCTGCTGTACTTAAGGAAGCTAAAAGAAATATGTAATTAATGAGCTTGAATATGTTAAATCTTAATTCCTAACAAATATCTATCATAAAACTTTTTAATAGGATTATTCATAACTGCGTGTTTAATAAAGTGACGTGAAATACTGAACAGTTACTATTGTAGTATCTGGTGTGAATGTACTACACGAGGACTACTGAAGCATGGACAATGGTATTCTACTTGTAACACATATTTGTTCTGTGTACGTGGAAGTAGATAATAGAAGACTTTGGGAACTCACCATTTTGTTTTAGCTTTATTTTTCTGCTGGTGCAATAACATAGTAGATTAGCAGGCAAAATAACTAATCAGAAGCCTGCATTTCTTTAAATAGCATCTGGTTATGAGTGGACGTGAGTTAAAATAATAGAATGGCATCATCAGCAAGGGACAAGATGGCTTATATTCCTGGCAAGACCACCTACTATGATTTAACTGCTACTCATAATTCTGAAAATACACTTTAGAACTTCCCTTAAAATAGGAAGTCTCAACAACTTACTTATTGCAACCAGCTTACACTAGCTATTCTGTAAGTCTTTACTGTTATCTTCTTGGCTTTGTTTTTTTATTATTATTAAGTTGTGTGCTGGTCATTATATTTAAGACCCAAATAAAATATACTGCAGTAAACATTACAGTATTAACATTCTTTGACTTGCAATATCTAGTAAGCTATAATGGATTCATTTAATTATTACTGTTGGAAGACCTAATTAAAAACGAATGCATCATGAATGTGTTGCTCTGGGGTCTATACTACGTACTTATGACCTGAATATTTCTCTGCAATAACTGTATAAAATTAAAGGAACTCTTTCATATTTTGGAGGGAAAGAGATTAAGGGGCCAACCTCTGTGATCTTGTAATCATTTCTCAGTGGTAAGGACTGTTACTGAATTTGTTAGTTCATGGCATATTGACAGTAGATGTGCTGCAAATTCACTTTACAAACCCACATCACTGCAATCAGCTAAGTCTAATAGCTCTAAGAAAGGGCTAAGTAACTCAATACACATTATAACCTGCTCAAAACTCTTTCAAAAGGATAACGATAGGAAAGAATTGTAATCCCAGTAAGTAAAAACACAAACGATATGATAAATCTATTAATGATGTAACTTCACTTCTACCAAGCATGATAAACATGAACAAAATGGACACTCAGATGTGGACAGCTTGGACACAGAGCCTCTCTTATGCATGCATTGAGATACATGTGAAAGTTGCAGTTCACAGCTGCTGGATCCATCACAACATGCCTCAGATTGTCAACAGGCTTTATGTGAAAACTTGTACCCAGAAGTAATAGTAATAAAACCTACAGTTTTGTCCTGTCCTGACCATATAAAAGTATTAGGCTCTTCTGATTAAGACAACATTATGACAGATGATCAGCCTAGAAGTCCTGATGATATCAAAACTTTAAATAAAGAAACACTAATAAAGTTGATCAATGTGAGCATTCCCACATCACACAATGATGTAACAGGTGATGATTCCCATATCACATGATGATGTAACAGGTGATGATATACTATCTGCACAAGTCACAATTGAGTCTTATGCTGTTAAATTTGCATTTCTTGCATTCATGACACCACAATGGGCACAAAGGTTAGGAAAAGAAGAAATATCAGTAATTCTGCTAGTGATGCCATGTTTATTTTACAAAACAAAAATACCAAAGATGTGCACAAGGGGAGGAAGGCTCTAGAAGTATGAATATTATACCTTCAGATGCATCTAACTTATCTATCCTCTATGAAGTGTTAGTTCTGAGTGATTCTATCCTTAAACCTGCAACCCAAAGCAAAAGTAATCTAAACAAGAACATATTACTGTGAGTGCTGTAGCTGGTTTAAAATTACCAGGTGTAAAATAAAACTGATTCATGAAAAGATACACTACAATCTGATCTTATTCCATGCAGGAAACAATTACCTGAGGTAAACACATCTAACCCTATGAAGAAGGCCATTTTTGAGCTAATTCTAATGCTTGCAGAAGTTTCTGTTAGCCATATACTAGGTGAAATAATACCATTCCCATGCTGACATGACTACTTATTTGCCAAAGCCTATATTTTCAATAATTAGTTAAGGCAAATTTGTTCAGTATACAACATTAAACTTATCCACTATTGGGAAGACTGCAGATAGGGTAATTGCATGTTTTCCAAAGACAAACTTCATCTTGATCAATATGGGATATTTTTTTTTGTCTCAGAGAAAATTAAGGAATATTTGAAAACTTTTTCAGACAATTTAACACATCAACGTCTAGCAGCCCAACATATAGAAGATCTGATACAACTTTGAAATGTT
Organism: Protopterus annectens; assembly: GCF_019279795.1. Taxonomy (NCBI): domain Eukaryota; kingdom Metazoa; phylum Chordata; order Ceratodontiformes; family Protopteridae; genus Protopterus; species Protopterus annectens. Next base: position 1,761,092,996 of record NC_056735.1, on the reverse strand, counting down.
TTCACTGCAATTCACAAAGTCTGGGCAACACGTTTGATGAATTGGTCAGTATAGTTACTGAACATGACTACACAAAATACTAATTGTTGAATTTTGGAACACTTCAGCACAACAGATTCTAAATTACACAGACTATGAATACCTCATAGACAACTCCAGGACTGCGGGAGTAACATTATGGATTCATAACAATATTCCATCTTCATATGTGACTTGAATTAATGAGACAAATATTTTTGATCAGGTTCTGACTGATAACCCTGCTATTATTGACAACTCAATAGGAAGGGACCCCATGGACTTTCAGATCACGACTGACTGAAGTTTCAGTTAAAAATATAGACTACTGCACTAAGGGTTCACAAAAATATAATTATGAAAGACTTGATTATAGGACTTTTAATAGAATATATACACTTAACAGATTATCATGTTTATTGAATCACAAAGTAGATTTTGAATGCAGCACTTCACATGATTTACTTCTTAATAACCTTAAATCCAAAATTACTTAGAAGCATAATGCACATTCATAAATTGTATAAGAAAAAACAAAAGAAATATAAGGTCTACAAGAAACACACAACAATAGCAAATGAGAATTTTAATAACATCAGTAGATCACTTAAGAGAAAAATTAGACTGGATAAAATACGTTTTGAAAACAAACCTGCTGTAGATATTAATAAGAAAATATTTTATAAGTATATTAATAGTATCAAGAATTCTTATCAGTGAGTAAACTATAAAATCTGAAGGTAGTACAATATATGATCCTTTGAAGATAACACATCTGTTCAACCAATACTACACAATACTGTCCACAGTTAGATCTAGTTTTGACAGATTATCAACCAAAATTGCAATTCCTGACAGTTCAGTTTGCCCTATATCTCAGGGATGATAGAAAGAGCTTTTAGTAAAAATAAATAATTCAGCTTCTATGGACTCTGATTTGATCGCCTCCATAAAGTTACAATTAAAAATCACTTACTACCAATATTAAAACTAATATTTAATAAGCTATTACAAAGAGGTGCTGTTCCAAGCTTGTGAAAAACATCTACTATAACATCAATAAAAGTGATGTCAACAATTACAGACCTATTAGTCTCACTTTCATTCTGGGAAAATGCTCTGAAGCATGCATTACTGAAATACTGGGGAATAATAACACAAATATCACAATTTTGGACTTAGATGAACATGGTTTTGTAAAGGGTATATCTAAATTGATAAGTTTGTTAAGCTTATATGATGAAATTACTAAGGCCCGGAATCTAATTTTCTCACGTGGCATAATTTTCTTACACTTGGCCAAGGCTTTTGACAAACTTCCTCGCCAGTAATCTGCCAAAGCCTTATCAAGGCCAATGTCAATATATTCCTGGTAAAGTGGATTATGTCACCGTTTACTGACAGATCCCAATGGGTAACCATAAAAGGCATGAGCTCTGACACTAACTATTCATCTTGGAGTTCCACAAGGCTCGGTTCTTGGACCAACATTGTTTAATATCGTTTTGGCCTCCATTCCTAGCGCTAAGGCATGTTGGATAAATAAGTATGCAGATGATTATGAGATTGGGTTAACAGCACAAGAAGAATCTGATTTTGAGTATTTAAATTCTTATACAAGACAGTGAAACTAGTGAAATCTTAGCACATAAATGAGATGTCGTACATTAACACAAAACATATATTAGACCAATTTTTAGAGTACATTTTATATTCAATACAGGTCAGTTGAATTATCTTGAGATAGTACAAGGAAGATTCACCAAGAAGATTTTTTTTCACAAAGATTACAGTTAAATAATAAATGCAAATATTTATTTACTATTCATTATCTTTATATATGTGGTAAATTAACACTGGCTTACAAAGTTGTTCATGATGCTAGTTTACAAGCTATCTTGGTCAAAAAATGTATAGATGTAGTTTAACATGGAGACATCAGGTCATAACGCTTGATTCAGCTACTATAAGGACACAGTCACATCACTCTTAACTTAAAGATTGGTGATATTATAGAATAAATTACCACTTAATATCACAGACAGTAAGAACCTAGACATATTTTAAGAGACAAGTGGATTCATGGGCTGGTGATGAAGTGTTTGATCCAGAAATCTTGGAATCAGCATTACTACATGGCCATACAGCTTAGTACACATATTAATAGGATTTGGATGTAGTACCAATGTGATCAAATACAGTCCCTATGTCATGAAATAATTATCCCACTATACTATTCCAAAAACAGGAGCATATTATGTAATGTGATTATCTAAACTGTGGAAGCTTTAACTTCCAACAGAAAATTGTCTAAGCTGCTTTAATCACAGGGCTTATAACTGGATGATTGATAATTCAATAATAAACAGTTGGACTTCTTACTCCGATATTATTTATACATTTGTTAATAGAATTAAGTGATGTTGTTTAAATTTTGGGCTAAAAGTCCAGAGCAATAGGATATAAATATGTAAATAATATGACTGGAATGTGGTATCAGTGTGATAATGACAATCATTAGTATTATTGAGGACCCTTGTGGCACATAAATGGATGCATTTTATGACATTATGAATAAGGAAGTTTACAGGTAGTTGTATAATATAATGAATTTAGTTACAGATAGGTGATTAATTACTCAAAAAGTTACAGCAAGAATGATGAAAAAATATAATCAGATATTTTGGCCTTGGTAATGGAAGAAAGATTACATTGTCTGAGTGAGGATGCTGGTAGAAAATAATATTAGTGATGAAGTAAACTGAGATGGGTGAATTCTTAGTGTGCTAAATTTACTATAGTTCTCAAAATATAAAAGAAAAGTTGACATAGAAGTTGAATTTTATTTGGTGTTGATTGTCTTTCAGAAGTGTAACATGCAAGGAAAACACGAGGTGTGGTTAACCTGTTGTTTTTCCTGATGGATAAACTGAATGAAATGTTTGAAGACAGTAATGGCATGCTAGATTGGCAAAGTGAATTTACCAGAATGATATCAGTGAAGGATGAACGGACTGCTAGTGATGTACTCACAGGCATGGATAAAGTCATATCTGAGTGTGGTCCATCAGTGCACTGTAAAGCTTGTGTGTGTGTGTTAATAAATGCATGTGTTTCCTTGTCATGGCCCATAGTTGCAGGCCATACACCACCACTTTGTCACTGCTGTGATGTATTGTACTTGCCACTGCCCTGCATGTGGTGGGTGCTGCTGCTGCAGCTGGTTCTTCAGATGACTGTACCCAACTGCAGCAAGCCTGTCATGCAGTACTGCACCATTCCTGACCAGTAGCTGCTTCTATACTGCTGTGCTGTGTAACATGATGCACATCACAAATAACTGAATGCAAGTCTCTGCTATATGCTGTTGTATACCACCACATGTATATACCACCACATGTATATACCACCACATTTATGCAAGCAGGAGAAGGGTGTATTCAAGAGTCAAAACACACAATCTGATGTTGTAAATCTTTATTCATTCCTTACTGATAGGACTTTGGTCCCGTCCTCGGAACCGACACGGCCGTTTCCAAGCACGCGCCAGCCAAAAATTTTCAGCTAAGACCTACTCATAATGCCCCTCTCATAGTCTCTCCAGATCTTGTTTGCCATGTTCCTTGTCAGAATTGCCTAGCCTATCTCTCTCAAAGCTAAGTGGAAATTTTGTGTTTTTTGTGTAGGTTTCTCTCAAAACTTTGTTTTTTTAGTCAGTCTCACTATTTTCTCCTTTCACCTGTAACCTGCTTCTATTTCCTGCCCTCTACCTTTCAAAGTTAACCTTTTACCATCGTTGGTACTGTCCCTCTCTCCTACCTTTGGTAGGCTCTCCATTTACCACTTGTGGTACTTCTAGATACCATCGTTGGTACTCTCTACCTTCCCTCTTTATGTTTCTCAAAAAAAAAATAATTATTTTCTCTTTCAGTTGTTGTTGTTTCCTTGTGGGTAGTTTTGTTGTCAGTACGACATTTCAGACAAAGTTAAGTTGGGGTTTAAACAGTGTGACAAGTGTGGGCAAAAGTTGCCCAACTCGGATGGTCATGCTCGGTGCATTTATTGTTTGGGCGTGGATCATATAAATGCTTCTTGTGCTACTCTAGTTTTAGTAATTGCACTCTAGCAGAGCACAAAAACAAGCTTATCTTGAAAGGTTTAGTCAAAATGCCTTTTTTGGAGGCTCTCTCTGGGTCAGAGGTCTCACAACCTCCTAAAACCAAGAAACACAAGAAGAAATGGAGTGACTTGGTTCCTACATCCCCAACTGTTACAGAACCGAGTTGGCACCGAGCTTCACCGGCGCCCTCGGCGCAGACTACTTCGGCACCAGGCCCTGTGTCTTCTCCCTCAGTGCTGTCTCTGATGTTGACTCCTATTTCAGTTTCAGCTTCAGCACCATCGTCTTCAGTGCCATCCTTGGTCCTTACATCGGCTTTGATGACCATATCCACTTCGGCACCATCCCCGGCCATGGTGTAGATAGCTTATTCGGCTCCACAGATTCTGACCTCAGTTCCAAAGGTTAAACATCTCTCAAGAACCAGGTACTCTCCAAATTATGACCCCTTTTCAGGGCACCAGTTTAGCTCCTTTCTTGAAAGACCTGACTCTCCTTCAGCAGCCTCCTATAGATCCACCAGGAGCCTTTCTGAACAAGATGTAGTGCGGGTTGTGGACTGGCTTCTGGCCACTAGGGAATTGCCCACCCTGCTAGACCTTCCATTTCCCCTTGGCATGGATCCCTTCGAAGCATACTCAACTGTTTACCCTCCTCCAGCCTCTACTCAGGTCCCTGAGATCTCAGTACTGATGACCACCCCGGTGCATTCTGTCTCGGCTCCGACTGAGGAGTTTCCACTGTTGGCACTGACCTCCCTTGTTGCATCAGCTCTGTAGGAGTAGGTACACTCTTGGAGCAGTGTCTGGGCTGCCAGCACCCTGGTACCTACTCCAGCACCTATTTTTTCACTGTTGCCATCTATGTCCATGGCTCGGATAGCTTCCATTCCTCTTGGAGCTCTTCAACTGGAGGTGGGCTCCTCAGGGCAGGGTGCGTCCCTGGTTCCAAGGTTGTCCTTCTCAGTTAGAGGCTCCCATCCCTCCTCGGGCAGGCCTGCTTTCCAGGTGATGGAGAGAGTCCTTGCCTCCACAGGCTTGCAGTCAGCACCAATGGCATCAACACCAGAGCTCCCCTCTAGCATGCAGCTGTCCCAACCCCCTACTTCAGGATCTCGGGCACAGGAGCCACAAGACCTCCCTTTGAAGGGAACCCTTTCTCCGGAGTCCTTCTCAGAAAATCCCACTGGGGAGCCACCCCGGAAGAAACGATGCAAGAGGAAGCACCTTGATTCCCCTGAGGAGTCTACCACTGAGTACACCAATTGCAATGAGGGAGAAGAGTCCCCACTGTCTCCCCCATACAGTGTCTCATTTGGAGACATTCTCAAAATCCTCATGCAGAGGGGAGACTGGAAGTCCTCTAATCCTTCTTCAAAGGAATCAGTGTTCTTGCAGGCCTTCCATGCCTGACCATCTACTTCGTGGGTGACCCCAACTGCAGATGAGCTTGTAAAGCTGATTGTGCAGCATGCCTGGAAAGCCCCAGACAAAGTAGAACCTGTTCCTCAGTGGCTGGACAAAATTTTATCCACCCCCGAAGACCAGCCCAACTGGTCCATACAGCTGATGGTTGATTCCATGGTCATGGTGGCGGCCACCAAGAGGGAACTGGCAGAAGATAGTTCCACTGTCCATCCACTGAACAGGGAGTCTCGGCCATGGACAGACTGGGGAAGCAGAACTATGCTTCAGCGACCTTTGCCATTTGGTCACTGAACTATCTGGCACACTTCATTCGCCTCCAAAGAGACCTAATTTCTGAAATGTCTCCCTCTTTGGCGGGAGTACTGCCTGATGAGGTGTATGACACTGTCGCCTTGCAGCTAGCTACCCTAGAATCTATCTCGAACTCCTCGATGCATTTGATATCTCACACCACCGAGGGGGCAGCTCGAGCTGCCGCATCAGGCATTCTCATGAGACGTCATGCTTGGATGCATTTATGTGATTTTGCAGACCCCTTTAAATCTTCCTTTATCGATGCGCCTATTGACGAATCTGCACTTTTTGGTCCCAAAGTACAAGACATACTAGCACGAAGTGAGAAAGACGGAAAGACCTTGTCTGCTGTGGACATACATTTTTCCACCAACAAGAGGTCCTACTCCAGGAACCAGAGGGGAGGGAAATTGTGGTCCAAGAAGTCCCAGGGATATTTTCATGACACTTGTGGTGAGCAATCTCCCCTGGGCAGAGGTGGCAACACATCTGGAAGATGCCCCTTTCAGGGGAAGTGAGGGTCCGCATAACCAGGGCGCTAGAGATTCCTTCTCTGGCTGACCCTAACAGTACTCCTGAGCAGCGGTCCAATTGCTTTCCTCTGGAAGCAGTCGGGGGTCATTTTTCCCTGCACCTTCCAGCCTGGCAACTTATTACTAGAGATGTTTGGGTACAGAGAATAATATCCAGAGGCTACCATATCCCATTCGATTTAACTCCCAGACCCATCAAATGAATCCCCAATGTGCCACCCAATCAGAGGGAGGTAGCAGCCTTAGAAATAGAAAAGCTGCTAAGAAAAAGTCTTCCAACCAGTCCCACCAGACCAGAGAAGATCTGGGTTTTACTCGAGGTTCTTTTTAGTGCCAAAAAAGGCAGGGGAATTGAGACCAATCCTGGATCTCAGCCTATCGAACAGATTTATGAAACCTCAAAAATTCAGGATGGTCATGGTACAGTCCATTCTCCCCTTTCTATGGAAGGACAACTGGATGTGCTCTATAGATCTCCAGGATGCATAAGATGGATCACTGCTCCCAGAGATTTCTCTGCTTCCGGCTGGGAGCCAATCACTACCAGTTCAGGGTACTGCCATTCAGTCTATCGACAGACCCCCCCCCCCACCGAGTATTCACCAAATGTATGGCAGTTGTAGTAGCTCATCTTCGACTACAAGGATTCCAGATGTTTCTGTATCTAGACGACTGGCTCCTTAGCACCTCGACCAGGAATCTTCTAATCTGCAGCCTCTCTTACACTCAAGGCCTTGCTCTCCGCTTGGGGATTATGATCAACAATTACAAATCTCAAATGTTCCCAACAAAAACACTGGAATTCATTGGAGCTGTCTTCGACACAACATCCTGTCAAGCTTCCCTCCCTCCTCACAGGCTTTCGAAAATAAGACATCAGATCCAAGCTCTCCTTCCACAGACCTTTGTACCAGCACGCCTTGTACTGCAACTCTTAGGCTCTGTGGCAGCTGCATTACCCTAGTCCCACTGGCAAGGTTGCATATGAGAATATTACAGTGGCTCCTTTCTTCACAATGGTCGCTCTTAACCCACGCTCTCGACCACATGATATGCCTTACAAACCTTTGCAAGAAAGAAATGCTATGGTGGATAAAGCCAGAATCAAATCTTTGGTGTCGACCATTCTGTCTCCCCCAGCTCAGGGCCACATTGACCACAGATGCTTCACTGTTAGGGTGGGGGGGCATTTCCAGGGAAAGACAGTCCAAGGCACCTGGTCCCCCATGGAGGCCAATTTGCACATAAATGCCCTGGAATTGAGGGCAGTTCTCTTAGCATTGCAAGTGTTCCATACATCCCTCCCTTCCGGGACCATTGCAATTCAATCAGACAAAATGTCAGTCGTCTGGTGTATAAACAAACAAGGCAGAACCAGGTCTTAACCCCCTGTGTCGAGAAGCCATGAGGATTTGGCACTGGGCGATACCTTCCAACCTCTTTCTTATAACAATACACATTCCTGGGAGTTCCAACCTTATTGCAGACAATCTGAGCAGAAACATTCTGATGCCTCATGAGTGGTCCCTCAATCCTGTAATAGCAGATCAGATCTTCCGCCGCTGGGGCAGGCCTTGCTGCAATCTGTTTGCTTCCCCTCTAAACAACAAATACAGGAGCTACTTTGCCCTGATCCCCCCTCAGGGGGAATCACTGAGGGATGCTCTAAAGCTTGATTGGCCCCCGGGTCTACTGTATTTCTTTCCCCCATTTCCCCTCATCCCAAAATTCCTCCAGAAAGCTCAAAGGTTGGGAAGCAAAGTGATCCTCATTGCCCCTTATTGGCCCCGTCAAGTCTGGTTCCCTTTCCTATGGCCTCATCTGATTCACAGCCTGTATATCCTGGATCAATCTCAAGGTCTGCTGTCTCACTCTCAGGGATTGATTCACCCCAATCTCCACAGCCTCAAGCTCACAGCTTGGTTCCTCCACTTCCAATCATTTCCAGGCTGCCTGATATCTCATCTCCTATCCGTGAGATTCCTCTCGCTTCACACAAACTTTCCACCAGAAAAATTTATTCTAGTAAATGGACTAGGTTCTCTACTTGGGCCAAAGATCAGAACATAGACCCTTTCTCTATGCCTATTCAGAAGATCCTACAGTACCTGACTACTCTTCTACATGCAGGAGCCTCAGCATCGACAATCACTGTGCATTTAGCAGCTGTCGCAAATTTTCACAGTGGATTTCATAATTCTTCTATTATATCACACCATCTGTGCAAAACCTTTTTGAAAGGAGTATTACATGTTAAACCTCCTGTCAAGACCCCCCTAGAACCCTGGGACTTGACTTTGGTACTTCAGTCGTTAACTTTCGAGCCTTCTGATTCATGTGATATAAACTTTTTATCATGGAGACTCTACTTCTAGTAGCACTTACCTCAGTGAGAAGAGTATCTGAGTTGCAGGCCTTGAGTGTCAAGAGACCTTACTTGTACTTCCACAGGGATAGAATGTCCCTTCATACTAACCCTTGACTCTTGCCCAAGGTCATTTCTGGTTTTTCATTTAACCAATCTATTGACCTGCCAGTTTTCTTCCCTCAAGGGAGTATCTTTTGCACACCCTTGATGTTCATAGGCAGCTTCGTTTTTATCTGGACAGGACTAAATCTTTCAGGAAAATGGATCAATTGTTTGTGGCCTTTGTGGGACCCAGATTAGGTAGACTGTCTCTAAAGTGACTCTATCCTCCTGGAAACGTCATTACCTTCATCTACCATCAGAATAAACTATCCTTACCTTCCAGAATAAAGGCTCATTCTACTACATCCATGGCTACTTCTGCGGCATTTCATTCCAGAGCCTCTATGGATGATATCTGCACAGCAGCCACTTGGGCAAGACCTCATACCTTTATAACTCATTACAAATTGGATTTCGCCTCCAGGGGATGAGCATCTTTTGGTTCTATGGTGCTCAGGAATATCCTTCCTTAGGACCACCCAGGACTCTAGTAGCTGGGGACTTAGTCCTATCAGTAAGGAATGAATAAAGATTTACAACATTAGATAAAGAAGTTATGTCTTACCATAACGTTCCATCTGTGTTGTAGATATTTATTCATTCATTACTTCCCACCCTCCTTCCCTCTGCCTGGACTCCTGGTGGACTTTAGGAACTCCTGATTAGGGTATTAGCTCAGACAGAGCCTCCTACTGTCTCTCTTACTATCTCTGTAATATAGCGGCGGACAAACTCAATCTGAAGATACTATGAGAGAGGCATTATGGATAGGTCTTAGCTGAGAGTTTTTGGCTGGCATGAGCTTGAAAACTGCTGTGTCGGTTCCGATGATGGAAACAAAGTCCTATCAGTAATAAATTAATAAAGATCTACAACACAGATGGAACGTTATGGTAAGACATAACTTATTTTTCAATAATATTCCTTGTCTCTGAGTGTCAGATGATGCATACCATTCAGGCCATGGTCTGGGGGTTTTGGATGGACATCATCAGCCCTGGTTCCATGGTATATGCTGCATCATTTACAACGTTATCAATGGCCTGCTGCCTACATCAATAGGAACAACACATTTTGGCTTGCAAAGCTAGCTATCTATGCACCTAGCAACTACATGACCATGGGAGAAGTCACCTCAGAAGACAGGCTTGTAGAAGTCACATGTTTGCCAGATGTGGATGATGCAGTGACACATTATATATACTACCCCATGTGCTGCAAACCATCTGTCAGTTGTTGGAGTAGATGTCCTTCTGGCTCATATACCAGAGTCCATGCTGAGCAGATAGGTCCATGATTACATTCTGTGTGCAATCAGTGACCCCCTCAGCACCTTAAGGAAAATAGGGATGTTGCAGAATGCTGCAGAGCACTGTCTCTCTATGCTGCTGTTTGTGGATACTATGCCTGCAACTCTGTATGCTGCAGCCTCACAGTAAGGAACTGGTGCAGGATCCACAAGACCGACACCTGCAACCTCTTATTCTGTCCTCTATCAGGTACTGAAAGGTCCCCATAGCAACGATGGTTAATGAAACACAAAGCTTTGTGTCCATTGCATTAGGCAGTCCATGCACCCCTTTAAATCCATATGTGGGTGGCACATGTCTAGAACCTTCTATACAGTTTTTCTCTTCACATAGTAGTGGTCAACATGGATGTGGTTTGTCAACTACAGGTAGAACCATTTGTGTTGAGGAGGGGAAATGTGTACAATACTGTGGGTGCTTGGGTATTGATAGCTGCCACTAACCCATGATGCTCGGCTAATACTGTTGTTTCTCTTAGTACCATAAGAGAGCAAAGCTCCTGCACATGGAAAAAATGTTGGCAGTCAGAAAAGGTGAGCACCACTGCTCCTTTGTGGTAAATTTATACATCTTTGTCTTATAATGACAGTTCCATAGATGGGAATATTTGTACTTGGTTCTTTTTATGGTATGGGGTCACTAATGCTCTTTGAATTTATGTTAATAAACTGTCAGAATTTTCTTTCTTTTTCCCATTAAAAGCAGTGATATTATTTTGATTCAGTTACTGATCTTTTCTCCAGGTGTGATTGAAAAATGTACTTATGGAGAATAGCCACATCCTTTCATTCAGATTTGGGATAATTTCCTTCAAAATTAATTGTTAAGACAACTGATTTATTGAGGGTAATGGTAGATGGAGGGTGATGATTGTATTGGGGTGTTCTATAAGGGTCTATATCAGCTAATTGAAAGCTGCTAATATGGAAAGCTAGTTGATCGACCTCTAAAGGTCAAACAACCAAAATAGCAAAGACACGGAACAGCGATTTTTTTTCCCCGGGGAAAAAAAATCACTGTTCCACGAAAAAATAAATAAATAAATAAAACATAACATAACCCCCCCCCCACACACTTAAATATACTAACTCTGAGATCGCACCACAGTGGAGGAAATGGCAAACTCCTGACAATGGCCCAGCAATTCTGTCTCTTCGCTATTTTGGTTGTTCGACCTTTAGAGGTCGATCAACTACTGTTCGATATTATCAGCTTTCGATAAGCTAATATAGACCCATTCTATAATGCCTGATGTAGGATAGGATATGCTATAAGTCAACTGCAGTCCTGCAGAACACAAGCTCATCAATTCAAAAGGATCAATAAAAAAATGTTGAATATATTATATATACTAGATTTAGTCCTTTAGTCACTATTAGTCATAGGATGTACAGGGGAAAGTATATTTTACCTTATATGTTTTTATATTTTTGGTTGTTGATTATTATCTATAAAATGGCATTTAACTAAGAGATTTAGCTCCTGTTTCAGTTCTAGTTATTCAGTGAGATAATTAAGCTGTATTCTGTAGATGAAAGTCTAGGTGACTAAGTGCATAAACTAGTATTTTACTGACAACAAAGGCATTTTAAATCTTTGATAATAAATTGTTTTCCCTGCATGAAGTCTGATTGAGGTTTTCCCTAAATGACTTAACAAAAAGCCCCGGAAACAAATAAAAGTTTGCAATGTCAACTCTGGTTCCACCATATTGGGTATCCCTTAGTGAGTCCAGAACAATATAAATTAAGTAACATATCTTAATAGTTACATGTGCCATGTTACTTTTGTACAAGTACTGTCAGTGATTGATCAGGTATCATATGCACCTTGGGTGCTGGAAAATGAGAAGACTGTGGGTTCTACTCCCACACATGGTGCTTCAACTCACTTTCCAATACTAACTCTGGAGTGCAACATAAAGGGGGATGAGGAGCTGCATTCCTGAGTGTGACATCCTCCAGATGATAAGTTAAACTGAGGTCCCATCTGGCTGAGCTGGTAGTAGCCAATAAAAGGACTTCGTTCCAACACGTTTTAAGGCTTTATTACACCAACATCCACCAGATTGAGCGCTTTCATCTGCCCTGAGCAGATTTCTTCAGAATACTTAATAATCAGTGCCAAACATTTTTATACTGTTCTTAAGTTACATAATTATTCAATAAAAATTAATTAATTTAAAATTATACAATTAGTCTCTAAAATTGCCTAAAACATTTAACCCTTTGGTAACTTCCTATACTTCTTTCCAAATTTGGTGTTAAAGTGTTACTGTGCATATTAATACATAGATATTCTAACAGTATTAAAACAAATGTATACCTTATGCAATATGTTTTTAATATAAATACAGGTGACAATGAAAATGAAAATGAAAATAAACATGACCATGGTCAAAATTCAATAAAATAGTCAATCCAAATTTTGTTAACATACTTCATGTTTTTAAAAAGGTGCTCATGTTGATTTATGCTAAAAATTACCTAAATATTTATTTGCTCAAATATATAAATCTATGAGGGTTTAAAATTCAATTATACTATAAATGCAAGTTATATTAATCTTATAATAATATCAGAAAGCCAAGGAATAATCAAAAATTGTAGTGAAAAATAAGAAATAGGAAAATTTAATAATATAGGTAAATAGCTAAAATGAGAAAGGGGAAAGGAAAGACACATTTCCTATGTAAATTGTGTTTTTAAGGTAAATTATATTTTCAAAAAATGCAACCATATCTTTAAAAAACACATATATATATTGTATTTTTAAAAAACATAAACTGCATCTTCAAAAAATATATAAACTGCATTTTTAAAAAAAAAAAAAAACTGCATTTTTAAAAAAAAGAAGATGTTTTTAAACTGTGGCAGCTTTATCCACAAGTATAGCCTTAATGTTAATGTATTCGTTGAGACCTGGCCTAAAATTTGATTTCAGTCTCAACTGCCATTTAATCTCTTTAACTAATAAATGGTTTTTCAAATCACCTCCATCCGTATCCATTTTAATGGATTCTAAAATGGCAAATTTAAAACCCGTAAAGCCCACACATTCTACAGAGTGTTTGTAAAGGGCACTCGTCTCTTTTTTTACCTTAATGTCATTAATATGCTCATATACTCTCTCTTTGAGTGCCCTCTCTGTTTTGCCTACATAAAAGGCTGTACATGTGGCGCACGTGGCTAAATAAACTAACATTTTAGTATAACAGTTACCCTTGCTAAAGGATACCTTACTATTGAGACCATTACTAAGGGTTATACCCTCTGCCTCGTTAATATATCTACATTGTCGACAACTGCCACACTTGGTCGTACCTTTCCTTGCTTTTTTATCAAAATTAAATCTTCCTCTCTCAAATAACCTCTTAAAATTCATACCTGTCTTATAGGTCAAAAGGGGTTTATTCCCCACTATGTCATAAATTTCTTTATTGGTCTTTAAAATGGACCAGTTATCCTCCAATATTCTAATAAAATGGTCTGAAAATTCATTGTATTCTGTGATACATGCTTTAGAAAAATTCTTCATATTAGTATTTAAATATTCCTTACAAATACATTTTTGACCTAACAATGGTTTGTATTTCAAACCCCATCCTAAGTAAACCTCTTCCAAGGTTTCACCAATTAGTTCAATGGGATAGCCTCTCTCTAAAAATGCTTCCATCAAAAATCTAAACTCAGGTAATAGGTCCTCCCTTTCAGACGTCATTCTTGCAACCCTAACAGCCTGTCCCTTAATGACGCTTCTCTTTTGATGGTAAGGATGTTGGCTGTTGTAGTGGAGGTAGGAGTTACACCAGGTTTCTTTACGAAATACATTGGACTTAAAACCTTTTCCTTTTTTACTTAGCTTTATGTCTAAATAACTAATGGCCTGATCCTGGACCTCATGGGTGAAAGACAAAAAATTCGTAGTTCCATTTATGTATTCAATAAATTCTTCCACTTTATTTCCATGACAATCCTCCCTAAAATACACAAAAATATACAAAAACCCCCCTTTCGCCCAATTGTCTCGGCAAAAGGTTCTAAAACGCATCCATTGGCCGTCTTCATTGACAAAATGTTAAAAAAAGTAGTAAAAGAACAGGAACATTTAATACAAGATTCATGGGACTTTTTGGGTAAAATTAATGATGAAATATGGTCTGAAACAAGTAAATTAGTTACAATTGATGTTAAGGGCCTTTTTACCAGTATTCCCAGAATAGAAGGATTTGAATTTTTTGAAAAAATGGTCTATAAATATTTAGAGGCCACCATAGATGAAAAATTATTGTTATTGGAAATGACAGAAATAGTTTTGGACAATAATTTCATAACTTTTTTGGGAAAATATTATAGACAAACCATAGGAGTAGCCATGGGGGCAGCCTGTGCCCCCATTTATGCTAATTTGGTTCTCCTTGGATGGGAGGAGGAAAATGTTTTTACAAGTACATTTATGAAAAACATCAAGGTATACTTCAGGTTTTTAGATGACATCTTCCTTATTTGGGAGGATTGTCATGGAAATAAAGTGGAAGAATTTATTGAATACATAAATGGAACTACGAATTTTTTGTCTTTCACCCATGAGGTCCAGGATCAGGCCATTAGTTATTTAGACATAAAGCTAAGTAAAAAAGGAAAAGGTTTTAAGTCCAATGTATTTCGTAAAGAAACCTGGTGTGACTCCTACCTCCACTACAACAGCCAACATCCTTACCATCAAAAGAGAAGCGTCATTAAGGGACAGGCTGTTAGGGTTGCAAGAATGACGTCTGAAAGGGAGGACCTATTACCTGAGTTTAGATTTTTGATGGAAGCATTTTTAGAGAGAGGCTATCCCATTGAACTAATTGGTGAAACCTTGGAAGAGGTTTACTTAGGATGGGGTTTGAAATACAAACCATTGTTAGGTCAAAAATGTATTTGTAAGGAATATTTAAATACTAATATGAAGAATTTTTCTAAAGCATGTATCACAGAATACAATGAATTTTCAGACCATTTTATTAGAATATTGGAGGATAACTGGTCCATTTTAAAGACCAATAAAGAAATTTATGACATAGTGGGGAATAAACCCCTTTTGACCTATAAGACAGGTATGAATTTTAAGAGGTTATTTGAGAGAGGAAGATTTAATTTTGATAAAAAAGCAAGGAAAGGTACGACCAAGTGTGGCAGTTGTCGACAATGTAGATATATTAACGAGGCAGAGGGTATAACCCTTAGTAATGGTCTCAATAGTAAGGTATCCTTTAGCAAGGGTAACTGTTATACTAAAATGTTAGTTTATTTAGCCACGTGCGCCACATGTACAGCCCTTTATGTAGGCAAAACAGAGAGGGCACTCAAAGAGAGAGTATATGAGCATATTAATGACATTAAGGTAAAAAAAGAGACGAGTGCCCTTTACAAACACTCTGTAGAATGTGTGGGCTTTACGGGTTTTAAATTTGCCATTTTAGAATCCATTAAAATGGATACGGATGGAGGTGATTTGAAAAACCATTTATTAGTTAAAGAGATTAAATGGCAGTTGAGACTGAAATCAAATTTTAGGCCAGGTCTCAACGAATACATTAACATTAAGGCTATACTTGTGGATAAAGCTGCCACAGTTTAAAAACATCTTTTTTTTTTTAAAAATGCAGTTTATATTTTTTGAAGATGCAGTTTATGTTTTTTAAAAATACAATATATATATGTGTTTTTTAAAGATATGGTTTGCATTTTTTGAAAATATAATTTACCTTAAAAACACAATTTACATAGGAAATGTGTCTTTCCTTTCCCCTTTCTCATTTTAGCTATTTACCTATATTATTAAATTTTCCTATTTCTTATTTTTCACTACAATTTTTGATTATTCCTTGGCTTTCTGATATTATTATAAGATTAATATAACTTGCATTTATAGTATAATTGAATTTTAAACCCTCATAGATTTATATATTTGAGCAAATAAATATTTAGGTAATTTTTAGCATAAATCAACATGAGCACCTTTTTAAAAACATGAAGTATGTTAACAAAATTTGGATTGACTATTTTATTGAATTTTGACCATGGTCATGTTTATTTTCATTTTCATTTTCATTGTCACCTGTATTTATATTAAAAACATATTGCATAAGGTATACATTTGTTTTAATACTGTTAGAATATCTATGTATTAATATGCACAGTAACACTTTAACACCAAATTTGGAAAGAAGTATAGGAAGTTACCAAAGGGTTAAATGTTTTAGGCAATTTTAGAGACTAATTGTATAATTTTAAATTAATTAATTTTTATTGAATAATTATGTAACTTAAGAACAGTATAAAAATGTTTGGCACTGATTATTAAGTATTCTGAAGAAATCTGCTCAGGGCAGATGAAAGCGCTCAATCTGGTGGATGTTGGTGTAATAAAGCCTTAAAACGTGTTGGAACGAAGTCCTTTTATTGGTTGAGCTGGTAGTAGCTCAGGTGAATGTAAAATACCCCATGGCACTTATCAGAGAGTAGTTTGGCTATTTCCAAATTCGCAATGTACAGTGTACTAAGGGCTACCAGGGCTACAATCGTGAATAGACTGAAACCAGATCCAGGCTTGTGCATTGTTTGGCATAACCTAGCATTCTTGAGACAATGAATGCTGGTCACTGACTATGAGTAAATGCCCAAACATATGCACAGACTTTTGCTACCTGAATCTGCCTTATGAGTTTTTAGTCCTACTTGCATTTCAGCTGTGGAAAGCAGAAATGAAATATAATGAAAACCTTCATGTAAACATCTGAGGAATGAAAATAAGACAAGCGTTTAATAATCAAAAATGCAGCTAAATAAACAATGCCATTATTAATGTTCCATATAAATACAGAAGCAAAGAAACAATGTCATTACCTTAATACCACCTAATGCCTTATAACTAGTAATGACAATTTCAATGCTGTGAGCTCAGCAAAACCATAGCAACACTTGAAATGATTTAAAAATTATCCAGAAATATAGTCAGCTGTTGAATAATCTTTCAAAGATACTGAATTAAGGTGACAAAAGAACAGTAAACTGATCATTACTTTGACAACAGGAGAATCTTACCCAGAATCCTAAGCCTACTTGCTCTTGTCATGGATTTGTTACTTGTTCTACATTATAGAGCTTCGGGCTCTGTTTGGTCAAGGAAAAGTGGCTGCCTTAGGGCTTGCAGAATTTGGATTTAATCAGTCTTATGGCGTTTGTTATACATGTCATCTTGAGAAAGTTATGGCTTGCTGGGTGTTTACATTAGAATAGCCATTTGTGACAACATAGTGGGTATCTCTACAGATATGAGAGGATGCCAGTGTCATTTGTGCATAAGGTGGTGTCTATTTCTACAAATATGAGAGGATGCCAATGCCATGGGGGTGGGGTAAATGTTTGTTAGCATGAATAATATACTTTTGGTACAGTTTTCTCTCCTTTTATTGCTTAGCAGGCATAGAGCTTCAGCTATTCATTTTTTATTTTTACTACAAAGGACAGGAGTAATATAATTAGAAATGTTTTCATCTCTCACTCTCTCTCTCACACAACTCACACATACACTCAGAACTATGGACAACTGAAAAAATCATCGATTCATCTGTAGCAGGTGTTTAGGATGTAGAAAGAAAATAGAGAAACTGTTAACAACCAATGTACCTGGAGTTTGTACAAGCTTACCACACAAGGCTCACTAGATGAGCTCTGTCAGATAACAATTCTAACTGCTATGCCACAGTCAAAAGCTTTAAGGGCAACAAAAGCAGGTGATGCCAAGCCCCACCTCTAAAACTCATGCATTTTAGCTCTATATATTGATGTTTGTACTGTTTGGATTACTGTTCTGACTGGCACAAACCTTCACACAATAAGTGTGATTTTTTTTTTTTTAATTAGTAACTATAACAACCCTTAAATGATAAATATTTTCATTGTGTTTTTGGCTATTTTTTCCTTATGTTTAAAAGCCTATATATCCAAAAACTGTTGAACATTTGTTCATTAAACATTCGGATAATGTTATTGTCATAATTGTTTATAAAACAGTATTGGAATGGGCTCTTAGCTTACTTTTAATGATGATAATAATCAATTTCAATGTTAGTTTTTATGCTTCCTATCCAAGGATTGAAAAGATCACTTTTATGCAGAAACACTCCTTTAAGTTCTGAAACTACACCAGGATCCCATATGTTTTTGATAGCTTCTGCTCATTTTACTCTGAAATGTATTCTGAAATGATATGAAAGCTACATATTTGTTTTCAGGTAACTGTTTTGTAAAGGTTGAACTCTATCAATTTTCAAAGGTCATTCTAGCCTGAATTATACCCTAATGTCTTTTAGGGAAAAGTAGACTATAGAATTTCAAAAATGGGCATATCTGTCAATGTAAAGTATGCATATTTTACTATACAACATACAAATGACAGAGAATAATAATAATGCAATAATGATTCGGCTACTGTGTGTTAGGAAAAATGCAAAATATAATTTTATTTATTTATTTTGAAAAAATGAATGGTAACATCAGAACATCCAGATGGTTCTATACAACTACTGGTGATACCTAGCAATATCTTGGTGCTTACTGCACAAGTCTAAACTAGTAAGGGGAGTCACAAATCCAGTGACAAAATCTTTTGTATTCAGGAAAAATAATTAAAATTTTTACTTCTGATGTACTGAAAGCTCATTAAAGGGGTATTTTATAATATTACCATACTCAGCATACTGAGAAATTATTTACAATGAAAACAGTATGTTGCAACATGCCAGAGTTTAGTAGTAAATATAAATGAATTAAAGTCACTGCAGCCTTGCTTTAAAAGCTACATCTTTGTCCACCTTTGAGATTTTATTATAATTCATTCAGGTAATAACAACAGGGTGTTCAGTTGCAGTATATACTTAACACTGTAATTCTGAACTGGGAGCTTTCAGTGCAGCATTTGGCTCCATGGGTTTAGCAACTGCATGTTAAAACTTATAGACACACATGTAACATGGATGATCCACCATTGTCAAACCACTTAAATAGCTCCCTCATACACTACTCTTTATTGCAGGAGGAACTTCATGTATTTAACTTCATTCTTGCTTATTTTGTTAACAGGCTAATCCCACAGAATGTGTGTTGAGGTGCTTAGTGGATGATGTAAACTTGTATGGTTAACTGCATCTTTAACAGTGTTAGGGGGTTTAATTCTCCCAGTAAAAGTAATATGTTTGGATTAATGAGATCAAGGCAGGTGTCATCTGTATGCTGGACTGTAAACTGGCTGATAAAAGCAGTATGATCCTTATCCTTTTGGGAAAAGATTACACTACACACTTTGAAGGCTATAGCCAAACCAGGCATTGCTGTGCTTGTGACCCCTGGTTGTGCAGGTGACTAACAGAGCATTATGCTGTAGTTACTGGCAAGGCACACTGTTTTTTTTTATACTATAGGGGGACATGCTATTCCATGGCATATGTATTGTTCTAATGTAGACACCTCTATTGTTTCACACTTTTTCTGTAACACAGACCCCCAACACTCTTTTGATTAATGTCAGGGGAGTATAATGCAGTTCCTGACTCTGTTAGGGAACAGACACTGCCCTCCATGGAGAGGCATCTAAAAGCATAGAGACAGGTAAATACCTAAACAAAGGAACTACAGCTGCAAAATGTTCAGAGGTTTTTTTTCATGCAGGTGGCAATGATTGTAAATTTACTGCATCATCATCATCTTCATTTGCCTTTTTTCACATTTTTCTACATGATGTTGGGGTGTCATGCACCAGGGAGTTTGAATTGAAGCACACATTACTGTTCCCAGGAGATGAAATCCAAGCAGTATACATTTAGCAGTCCACGGAGTTTGAATTCAAGCCATCTATGTCAATGATAGGTATCTACTCACCTTTTTAAAGATACAACAGAGTTCCTAATTTTGCCTCATCTGATTATAAAGTTCCTTCCTTTTCATCAACAGGCAGTAACCACCCCAGATATAACTGGAGAATGGGCCCTCTTACTCTCAAGGACCCATAATTTCTTATGCATATTCAGCAGGGGTTGCAGTTCTGTTTTCAGGCATACTAACTGGGAAGTTCTCCAGTTATGTCATGGTGGGAATCCTTTAAACAATAACTGAAATATCTGTGTATGTGGGTCATAGCATCTTTGCTAAAGAAATATAATAACAGGTATATGATACAGTAGGATGTTGCTTGACAGCTATGTGTGCAAAGACCCCTTCTCAGATCTTAGGCCCAAGGAAACAAGCCAAGAAAAGACAACCTGTAAGATCAAACAAAGTAGATGTGCATTGGTAGAAACCTACTGCATATATGGTAAAAGTCAGAAGATTCTAACAAAACAAGAGGAAATAAGACATGATTTCATTACTTTTTATCAAGCCTTTTACTCTGAAGATGAGTCTAACCAAGAGAAAAAAATGAGTTATTAGGTCAGAGATTTTACCACTCTAATTCAGTTACCCATACTACTGCTCATCCTTTTCCAAAGAAAAGACTATTAAGGCCATTCAAGAAACCTCCTTTGAGAAGACACTCTCTTTATGGGTTTCCTGTTGAATGATATAAAGTCCTGGCCCATCCTCTATTTTTTCCCTTTGAAGTTATATGTGGGAATTCCACAAGGACAAGCTTGTCAATGATTCCATTACCATATCCTCAGTGGTAGCTTTGCCCAATCCAAAGGGTGACTCTTGCTAAGGAATTATAGGCTCATTTCTTTCTTGAATTTGGATGTCAAGATACATGATAAAACATTAGCAAACAGACACCATCCATCATTTCTGACATTAATCCTCTCCTCACAGGTGGGGTACATATTAGAAGTTACTCAAATGCCAATCTAAGAGTCTTAAGTGGTATGGGAGTTTGGGGATCTCATTACAATTATTTTTCTGGATGTTGAAGAGGACTTTGACATCATTAAATGGGACTATTTATAGTGGATTATAGAGTGTATGAAATTTCCCCCAGATTGTTTGATCAGTACAGGCCTTATATGTTAATGTGCAGGTCTGATGATCAATATTTTTGTTACTAATACCCTTAGTTGAAAGACCAAAATGTCAAAGACTATAGAGTCTAAAAATCTTCAAGACTGAATACCCCTGCCAGTATAAACCTATGAAGTAGAAATGAGGACTAGTATGGGTCCTGCAGGGGTGTGAACCTAGGAATGAGTATTAACGTATGTCCTGGATGGAATGTGTATCCAGGAATGACTGCTAATATAGGTCCAGCTTGGGGGGGGGGGGGGTTAAGTACAGGAATTTGATACTGTGGTCTTCAGCATTTCAGTCTTTCAATATATTTTCAAGAATGTGGGCTTCGAGATTGTGATAGTAAATTTTATGTATCCATAAGCTTTGCCTTATGCCTTATCACTTGCAGTGTCCTTGCTCTGTAGACAAACAATTCCTCTGTACAGAAGAGTCTGGTTACATTTTGTTTTCTGTGAAATTCTGCCTTCCTTCTACATTCTAAAGAATGACTCTTCAAACATTGCTTCTGACTCCTCATCACACAAGGTCTGTTGCCAGGACATGTACTCTATACTAATAACAAATGCAATGTATGTACTCTGAAATGAGACATGTTTTGAGTCAATGTCAAAATAAAAATAATGTCACATATTTCAGTGAATGCTGTTAAAAACTGACTGTCATAAAATTACAGAAGTTTTTCACTTTGTCAAAACTGGCACTATGGAATATCTGAATGAAGCTCTGATTATGCCCAGAAAACCCTTTTTTTTTTCTCAAATTTTTTTTTTCTTTTCAATTAAAATAACATTTAAATAATATTTTTAAATATTTTAAACTATATACAACATTTACAATAGCCTGACTTTCAATTATATACACTGTATGTTATTAAATATAGAATTAGCAGATCAGTTATCAGAGATACAATATTGATTATTGCAGAGTGTCCAACAGAGATATAACTTTCTTCCAAGGATTATTTACCAATGGCCTGGGATAGATTCATAGTTCTTTGATTTTTATTTCCATCGATGCAGTTGTCTTCAGTAAAGTGTAGAATTATTCCAAGGTCAGGGGTGTATTTGAATTCCACCTTCTGGTTACGCATTTCCTAGATATGGCAAGTATTGTCCATAACAAATACATTTTGTCTTATTCAGGTAGGGACCTTCATTTACATTTAGTATAATCAATGCTTTAGTTAGGGTAAAGGATTCATTAAATAAAGCTTGTAAAAAATGATTTATTCCATTCCAATATGATTTAATTTTATTACATTCATAAAAATATGAATCCAGTCTGCTTTATTTGACTTTTCACACCTCCAGCAAAAACCATTTGTAGTAGTACTGATCTTTTTAATTCTATCTGGTGTAAAAATGCTCTATGTAAGTATTTCCAGTTAAATATTTTCCAGTACTGTGTGTTATAGGTGTAATTAACTGATATTAAGATGTTAGTTTTAATTTCTTCTGTTAACTGCAATGACTGACCTTTTGTTAAGAACTGCCAGTATAATGGTTTGGGAATTGTTTTATCTGTTATTAACTCTCTATATAGATTTGAAATGGAATTTTTCTTTTCACAACTATTATATATAAATTCATACAGAAAACTTATTAGATTTGGAATATCTTTAAATGAGGAATTATTAATTCATCTGAATAAATCTTTAGTGTACATTAGAATGCTTTGTAAGGTTAACCAGTCCTGTGTTGGAATATTGTAAGCAGTTTTTATCATATGTATATCTAAAACACTTAATTTATTTATACATTGAAACCAGCATAAGAATCCATTTTGTTCCCAGTAGTTTATTGTTTCCGTATATATTTTGTGAGGAAAGTTCTTAGTGATGGTAAATGGTTAAAAGGTCAAACCGAAGTTTTAGATCTATGTTTGCACTGACAAGTTTCCTAAAGGAATTGATGTAATGATTAATCAGTGTTGTTTTAGAAGGTTTTGTTATATTATATTGTATACTTATGCATAGTATGTACCAGGGTTTGATTGATTTGTCTACTATTAAAACTTTTTTTAACAGATTAAATTCATTTGTTAATATAGCTATTGTTAATTCTTTCCAGTTGGCAAAATAATTTGGAAATTCATTTGTTAATATAGCTATTGTTAATTCTTTCCAGTTGGCAAAATAATTTGGGTTTATCCAGTCTATTGTAGTTTTAAGCACAGATGATTTTATATATGTTTCTATTTCTGGGAAGCAATCCTCCTTGTTTCCAGGGTCTAATGTGATGAGTTAGAGCTACCCTATTCTTTTTGGGATACCACAACAATTTTATTAAACAGGAGTTTATTTCTTTAAGACTGCATCTTTCAGGAATTAACTGTATTGCTAATGCTACATGTAGTATTTTTGGCAATAAGACCATTTTTATTAATTGCAATCTGTCTTCAAAAGTTAATATAATTTTGTTCTACTTTTCTATTTTTTTATTGTTTCAATAATGTTTTTATAATTTATTAATATTGTTTCATTTATATTTTTGCATAACACTATTCCTAAATAATTTAGCTTAAGTTCTTGTTTTCCTATGATGGAGTTATCCATAACTTGTAGTTCTTTTTTCTTATTTAAAAATATAAATTTTGATTTTGATCTATTAAAGTATAGACCTGAAATCTTATAAAATTTCTCCTTTACTTCTTCTAGGTCTCCTAATGACTTTCTGGAGTTTGATAGGGTTAATAAAACATCATCAGCAAAAAGCATTATTTTAGATATGTACTGATCATAGACTTCTATTCCTTTTATTCTTGGATTATTGCGTATTATTTCTGCAAGTATTTCTATAGTCAAAGTAAATAAAATAGGAGAAAGAGGGCATCCTTGTTTAGTACTTTTCATTATATGGATAGATTCTGAGGTGAAAGGACCTAATTTAATGAAGGCTAAGTTATTGATATATATGCATTTTAGTAATAAGATGAAGAGAGGAGGAAATTCAAATAATGCTAAAGTTTTAAATAGATATTCCCAGATGAGGGAATCAAATGTTTTTTCTATGTCTAATCCGATTACAAGTGTTTGTCTGTCTTCTTTATTCACATAATCTATAAGAGTAAGTATCCCTTTAATATTATCATGTGTATGCCTGTTATATAAAAATCCAGTTTGATCATTATTGTCTTTAAAAGTGGGATTTTCATTCAGTTAACTAGGATTGACATGAATATTTTGTAATCATTATTCAGTAATGCTATAGGTCTGTATGAGATGCAAAGGTCTGATGGTTTATTATCTTTTAGAATTGGTGTTATGAGAGAATATTTCAATGAGGGTGGTATTTTTGCTTATGACTGGACTTCTAGCAAAGTTTTATGAAAAAGGGAGATTACTGTTGAAGGGAAGAGTTAGTAAAATTTTGTAATTATATCATCTATCCCTGGAGCTTTGTTAGATTTACTTTCTTTTATCTTGTCAACAATTTCTTTGTAGGATATGGGTTTTTGTAGGTCTAGTTTTAAGTTTTCTGGAATTTTGTTTATATTGATAAGGTTTGTTTCTAAGTTTATTTGGTTGGTATCTAAATCTTATTTTTTGAAGTGTTCCATATAATGGAACCAAAATGCTTCAAGGATGTCTCCTATATCTGATACTTTTTTCCCTTTCTTTTCATGATATATACTATTAATGTGATTTTCTTTAGATTTTATTTTAATTCTTGTAGATAAGTTATGTAGATATCTGGGGGAGATGGCTAATAAGTTTATTTTTAATTTTTCCAAGGCTCGACAAGTTTTGTGTGTTAGAATTTCATTATATTTTTTATTTAATTCCTCTATTTCTTTTTTAACTTCTGTACAATTCTGATTTTTTTAGATTTTGCTGTCAAGAGTCTAGTTTGCAAGTCTAATGATTCAGATTCCCACTCTCTAACTTTGTTTTTGTACCAGCTAAGGGTCTTACCAAATAAATACACTTTTAATGAGTCCTAAACCATGACTCTACTGATTTCTGTTGTATTATTAATTTTAAGAAATAATTGTAGTTCTGACAACATCCATGGTCTGAATTGTTTAATTTTCGTGATATATGATGGAATTCTAGTTGAGAGAATTAAAGGTTTAAACTCTATTTGGAGCTTCATTATGAGAGAGTCATGATCTGTGATGGGGCATGGAACTACTGAAAAGTTAAGGATTTTTGTTTGTGAATCTTTAATTACGAATAATTTGTCTATTCTGGTTTGTGTTCCAAATTTATGGTCTTTATGGGAAAATAATAAGGATTGATCATCTTTTACTTTAAAAGTGTCTATTAAATTAAATGAATCAATCTATCTTTTTAAGGATTTTGAAATAGTTGCTATGCAAAAAGACTTCTTGTTGGTGTCAGAAGTTTTTAAGGTAGAATGAAAGTCTCCTCCCAGTATAAGATTTCCTTTATAATTGTTGGAAATATGTTTTTTTAACTGCTCCTGCTCCAATTCCTGGGAACCAATATAGATTAGCTAAGGTCTATATTCTGTTATTAAATTTAATTATAGCAAACGCTAGTAGACTTTCTTTGTCTTCATATTTATAAATAACTTTTGGAGTGATTATGTTTTTCTTCCAGAGAATCGATACTCCTTTTGTCTTTGTTCTACAGGAGGATTGAACTAATACTGTATAGTCCTTAGGGTTCCAAATAAAGCTATCATTAGTCTTAAAATGTGTTTCTTGGAGAAATACTACTTGTGCCTTATTTAGATTTAAATATTTTAGTAAGTTTGATCTTTTATTTGCATTATTTAAGCCATTAGTATTTAATGATAAGAATGTTAAATCCATTTCAAGTTATTGTTGGAAGAACCATTTTGCTTCTTTTTTTATTTTGATTATAGTAGTTATACCATATTCTCTGATAACATTGAATGTTATTTTTATGTGTGTAAATTTGGGAGTGTAATTTAATGTTCTTTCTTCTTTAAATACAAGTAGGGTAAAATTCTGGTCAGGCTTTAAAAAAGTACTTCTATAAAACATTAATTCTAAAGTAAAAGATACAAGTAAATATGAATTTCCCATTAAACATGGAATGAAAGTCATTCCTAATCCAATAGATAAATATAGATCCATTGGATTATCACTCATACCTTTAACCAACAATATCGATTGAGCTCCATATGTTAAATTATTATATGGAGAATTTTCTTAAAAGAGATATGAAATTCTATATTATTCTATTATTATTCTATAGTATTTTATATATCAGGATGGAATGTTAGTAGTGTAAACAATTATTATGATTAACTTAGAAAATATCCAATATTTAGTTACCCTTAAGAGAGCCCAAACATGTCAGGTATGTCATTTTGGATAAATTAAATGCAACAGAGGAGAATACACTAAATACGCCAACAACAAATAGATTATTACTGAAATAATTTGACTAAAACGACTCTGTAGGAGACAATGAGTGATTACCAATGAAATATAAATTTATTGTAGGTGTACTGTCTTCCTTTACTTTCCCACTCTTCAGCTCACCAACTTCAACTTACACTTATGAAAAGACATGGCTTATCAGTGGTATCCTGACTCTGAGTAGAGGCGCCCTACATTCTAGTGTGCAGTGCTTTTACATATTTATAGATTTACAAAGCAGAGTCTAAGAATGAGCTATGATCACCCTGATAATTCCCATCCTGCATATGGCACCTCCTGCTTCCAGAATGGGTAATCACACCAGTTCTAGAATGAATGTGAAGGTACCTATATGGTAATCAAGATTTACCTTAGGTAAGTATTAATCAAATAATGTTTAGAGCATCTTAGAGAGTTCTCAGGCCAGTTAGAATACTCTTAAGCCTCTCCTCCCTCGACCAAAAAACAGAGATTTCCCTTACCTTTCTTTCCCTTGTTTGACATCAGTACTAATAAAAGAAATTCAGCAAACATAGGTAAACAGAAATAACATTCAGTAGTCCATCTTGTACATGACTCACAATCTATTAATCAAGTCAGTGACTAACATCACTTTAGTAAACATTATAAAGACAAATTAGAAATAATTTCCTAGCTCTTTAAATTTTCTGATAAAGCAAAAAGTTAACAATTAGCTATTTTAACTAAAGGTGTAAAGCATTTAAATTTTTCCTTGCATGTACACATTTCTACTTATATTGTAGTGTCAATAGCTGTCTTTGAAATCTGTACAATACTTCACTTCTTCAAATCATTCCTTTTTTAACTCAGGTTTTGTTTTGTCAAAATGGCAACAATATTTCAAGGGCACAATTAATATTTAGACTGATGCTTCAAATAAATAACTTGTCAGTTGTCAATTGAGTTAGTTTAAAATGTATGGTTAGTGCAAATATAGCATGTTGCAAAAATAATATGCATTTTTTTGTGTGCTCTAGAGATTGTCATATGCAAGTGACATATATAATGTAGCATATATAAGAGCAGATAGCTTATGGATTCAGGTTGTTAAAGTAAGTTATGCTTATTAATCAGGCAGTTTCAGTTAAGTTCACAAGTAATTTGGGGACATTTCAGTTGAGTTTCCAGGAATGTGTAGTCCAATTTGAGTAATTGAGTTCACTTTTTCTCATAAACGTGTCACAATTCATTAAACAAAGCAGAGTCTAACATCTGTCTAATAATCATTATAAAGACAAATGAAAGTAATTTCCTAGCTCTTCAAACTTTCTGATTTCACAAAATGTTGACAGCAAGCTATTTTAACTGAAAGACTAAAACATTTCAATACTTCCTTGTGAATATACATTTTTACTTATACTGTAGTGTCAAGAACTGTCTTTGAAATCTATGCATTACTTCACTTCTTTCAAGTCATTCATTTTACAGTTCAGATTATATTTTGTCAAAATGTCAATAGCATTTCAAGGGCACATTTAATATTTAAAGTGATATTTTAAATGAATAGCTATCAGTTGCCAAGTGAGTTTGTACAGAGTGTGAGGTAACAGTAAAGATAATATGTTGCAAAAAGTAATATGTATCTTTTCATGTGCACTAGAGACTGACAATTTAAGTAACATATAAAATGTAACTTTTACAGTGCAGACAGCTTGTGGAATCAGTATGTTAAATTGAGTAATACTTTTTAATCAAGCAGCTACATTTAAGTGCACATGTAGTTTGGGAACATTTCAGTTGTGTTTCCAGGAATATGTAATCCTATGAGGATAAATCATAAAATATTTACAAACAGTCCTATTATGTATTTATTTTACCTTGCTTAGGTTGTTTCTCATTTTAATAACTAAACAACATTACTTTTTCTTATTATTTGTTATCTGTGAGGCTAAATGCACTTCACAGGTTCACAGTGTTCTTAGAAACTGCAGCAGTTATTTACTGTTGCTATGGCAACGTAAATATAATGTGAAGAAAAAAGAAGTTATGTCTTACCATAACGTTCCATCTGTGTTGTAGATCTTTATTCATTCTTTACTGTTAGGACCTCAGTTCCATCCTCGGAACTGATACGGCTGTTTCCCAGCTCGCGCAAGCCAAAACTCTCAGCTAAGAACCTACCCAGAATGACCCTCTCCTAGATACTCCAGATCGAGTTTGCCCACCCTAGATAAAAGATGTAGTAATAGGAAAAAAAGGTAGGAGGCTCTGTGTGAGCAACTACCCTAACCAGGAGTACCTAAAGTCCACCAGGAATCCAGGCAAGGGGAAGGAGGGTGGGAAGTAAAGAATGAATAAAGATCTACAACACAGATAGAACATTATGGTAAGACGTAACTTTTTTATCTGATGTTGTAAATCTTTATTCACTATTTACTGTTAGGACCGAGTCCCCAGCTACTTGAGTCCTGGGTGGCCCTAAGAAAGGATATTCCTGAGCAACACAGAACCAAAAGATGCTCGTCCCCTCGCCCCACAATTTGTAATGAGATATGAAGGTATGAGGTCTTGCCCATGTGGCTGCTGCGCATATATCATCCATAGTGGCTCTGGAATGAAAAGCTACAGAAGTAGCCATAGATCTGGTAGAATGAGCCTTTATTCTGGAAGGCAAGTGTAGATTATTTTGTTGATAGATAAAGGTAATGACCTTCCTAAACCAGGAGGATAAAGTCACTTTGGAAACAGGTTTACCCAATCTGGGTCCTGCAAGGGCCACAAACAATTGGTCTGTTTTCCAGAAAGATTTAGTCCTGTCCAAATAACAACGAAGCTGTCGGTGCACATCAAGGGTGTGCAAAAGGTACTCCCGTCTATTAGAATGGCTTGGGAAGAAAACTGGCAGGTCAATAGATTGGTTAATGGAAAAACCAGAAATGACCTTGGGCAAGAAGGAAGGGTCAGTACGAAGGGACACCCTATCCATGTGGAAGATTAAGTGAGGACTCCTGACACTTAAGGCCTGCAGCTCAGATACTTTTCTCGCTGAGGTGAGTGCTACTAGAAGTATGGTTTTTCCAAGATAAAAAATTCAAATCACATGAATCAAAGGGCCCAAAGGGAGAGCCTGTAAGGGATTGAAGCACCATAGTCAAGTCCCTGGGATCTAAGGGAGGCTTGACCGGAGGTTTAACATGTAATACTCCCTTCAAAAAAGTCTTGCATAGGTGGTGTGACATAATAGAAAATGTTTCAAGACCATTATGAAAATTGGTGATAGCTGCTAAATGTACAGTGATTGTTGAAGCTGAGGCTCCTGCATGCAGGAGAGTAGTCAGGTATTGCAAAATCTTTTGAATAGGCATAGAGAAAGGGTGTAAGTTCTGGTCTTTGGCCCAAATAGAGAACATAGCCCATTTACTAGAATAAACCTTTCTAGTGGAAGGTTTGTGTGAGGCCAGAAGAATTTCACGAACAGGAGAGTGGATGTCAGACAGCCTGGCAATCATTGGAAGTGGAGGAACCAGGCTGTGAACTTGAGACTGTGCAGGTTCAGTTGAATCACTCTCTGAGGATGGGATAACAGGTTCCGGGAATGATCCAGGATCCATGGGCTGTGAATCAGATGAGGCCATAGAAACAAAAACCAGACTTGACATGGCCAGTAGGGAGCAATGAGGATCACTTTGCTTTTCAACCTCTTGAGCTTTCTGGAGAAATTTTGGAATGCGGGGAAATGGGCAAAAGGCAAAATAGCTCCTGCATTTGTAATTCAAGGGAGAAGCAAGCAGGTCGCAGCAAGGCTTGCCCCAATTTTGGAAGATCCGAGCTGCTATTACAGGGTTCAGGGACCATTCGTGGGGCATCAGGATGTTCCTTCTCAGATTGTCTGCATTAAGGTTGGAACTCCTGGGAATGTGCATTGCTAAAAGAAAATGATTGGAAGCTATCGCCCATTGCCAAATCCTAATGGCTTCCTGACACAGGGTGTAAGATCTGGTTCCACCTTGCTTGTTGATATACCAGACAACTGACATGTTGTCTGACTGAATTGCAATTGTCCCCAAAGGCAGGGATGCATGGAATGCTTGCAATGCTAAGAAAACTGCCCTCAGTTCCAGGACATTTATGTGCAAGTTGGCCTCGAGGGGGGTCCAGGTGCCTTGGACAGTCTTTCCCTGAAAAATCCCCCCACCCTAATAGTGAAGCATCTGTGGTCACAGTGGCCGTGGGTTGAGGAAGACAGAATGGTTAGCACTAAAGATTCGTTTGTGGCTCCATACACCATAGCATTTTCTCCTTGCAACGGTTTGTAAGGCGTATCATGTGGTTGAGAGTTAACAATGACCATTGTGCAGAAAGGAGCCACTGCAGGATTCTCATGTGCAGTCTTGCCAGTGGTACCAAAGTAATGGCAGCTGCCATGGAGCCCAAGAGTTGCAGTCCAAGATGTGCTGGTACAAATGTGTGAAGAAGAAGGTCTTGAATTTGGTGTCATATTTTCAAAAAGCCTGTGAGGGGGGAGAGAAGATTGACAGGATGTTGTGTTGAAGACCGCTCCAATAAATTCCAGTGTTTTCATTGGAGACATCTGAGATTTGTCTTTGTTGATTGTAATCCACAAGCGGAGAGCAAGATCTTGAGTGTAAGAGAGGCTGCAGACTAGGACTTTCCTGGTCGGAGCAGTAAGGAGCCAGTTATCTAGATAGGGAAACACCTGGAATCCTTGTAGTTGAAGATGGGCTAACACAACTGCCATAAATTTGGTGAACACTCGGGGGGGCTGTTGAGAGACCGAATGGCAGTGCCATGAACTGGTACTGATTGGTTCCCAGCCAGAAGCAGAGAAACCTCCGGAAGTGGTAATCCATCTTTATGTGGTAGTATGCATCCTGTAGGTCTATAGAACACATCCAATTGTCCCTCCCTAGGAAGGGAAGAATGGACTGTACTGTGACCATCCAGAATTTTTGAGGTTTGATAAATTTGTTTATTAGGCTGAGATCCAAGATTGGTCTCCAGTCCCATCTTTTTTGGCACTAAAAAGAACCTTGAGTAAAACCCAGGTCATGTCTGTTCTGGTGGGACTGGTTGGATGACCCTTTTTCTTAGCAGTTTTTCTATTTCTAAGGCTGCTAATTCCCTCTGATTGGGCGGTAAATCGGGGATTCGTTTGACAGGTCTGGGAGTTAGATCAAAAGGTATTTGGTAGCCTCTGGGTATTATTCTCTGCACCCAAAACATCGGTAGTAATAAGATGCCAGGCTGGTAGATGCAGAGAGAAATGACCCCCAACTGCTTCCAAAGGAAAGCAATCGGGCAGCTGCTCAGAAGCACTGGTAGGGTCTGCCAGAGAAAGAATCTCCAGCTCCCTGGTTAGGCGTACCCCCTCTACCCCGAAAGGGGTGTCTTCCATATGAGTTGCCCCCTCTGCCCCAGGAGGATTGTTCACCATGAGTGTCCCAAAAGGATCCTTGGGATTTCTTGAACCATATCTTTCCCCCTTCTGGTTCCTGGAGTAGGGCCTCTGGGGGTTAGAAAAGCATATGCCCACAGCAGACAAGGTCTTTCCGTCTTCTCACTATGTGCAAGTGTGTCACATACCTTGGGTCCAAAAAGTGCAGAGCCGTTGACTGGTGCATTAACGAAGGAAGATTTAAAGGGGTCTGCAAAATCATACAACCGCATCCAAGCATTACGTCTTGTGACAACACCAGATGTGGCAGCTCAAGCTGCCCCTTCGGTGGTGTGAGATATCAAATGCATCGAGGAATTTGAGATGGATTCAAGGGTTGCTATCTGCAAGGCAACAGTGTCATGCAGCTCATCAGGCAGTACCAGAAATTAGGTCTCTTTGGAGGCGAGTACAGTGTGCCAGATAATTCAGCAACCGAATGGCAAATGTCGCTGAAGCATAGGTCCACTTCTCTAGTCTGTCCATGGTACGGGACTCCCTGTTTAGAGGATGGTGGTGGAACTATCTTCTGCCATTTCCCTCTTGGTGGCCGCTGCCTTGACCATAGAATCAACTGTCAACTGCTAGGACCAGTGGGGCTGGTCTTCAGGTGTAGATAAAATTTTTGTCTGGCCTCCGAGGGACAGGTTCTACATTGTCTGGTGCCTTCCATTCATGCTGCACAATTAGTTTAACAAGGTCATCTGCCAGTGGGTTCACCCAGGAAGTAGATGGCCGGGCACAGAAGGCCTGCAGGAAAACCAATTCCTCAGAAGAAGGGTTATAGAACTTCCAGTCTACCCACTGCTTGAGGATTTCGAGAATGTCTCCAAATGAGATGTCATCTGGGGGAGACCGTGGGAACCCTTCCCCCTCATCACAATCAGTGTCTTCAGTGATAGATTCCTCCAGTGGATCTAGGTGCTTCCTCTTGCACTATTTCTTCTGGGGTGTCTCCCCAGTGGGATCTTCTGAGGAGGACTCCGGAGAAGGAGTTCCCTTCAAAGAGGGTTCTTGTGACTCCCGTGCCTGGGGTTCTGCAATAGAGGGTTGGGAGAGGAGCAAGAGAACTGGAAGCCATCAGAGCCATGGACATAAATGCTGCCAGTGAGAAAATAGGTGCCGGGCTAGATACCAAGGTACAGATGGTCTAAACGCTGCTTTGGGAGAGCATAGATTCCACAGGAGCCAATGCAGCAAGGGTGGACAGTGCCGACAGGGAAAACATTGCTGTCAGAACCGAGACAGTATGCACCAGAATAATCTTGTCCTTGGCAGGTATTCAAGTTTTGGAGCCGATGGAGCCGAAGAAAACTGTCGGCACCGTGGCTGGGGATGGTGCTGAAGCAGGTACAGTCATCGGAGCCAATGTTGGATCCAAGGATGGCACCAAAGTCAGTGGTGCCGAGGTCAGAGCCAAAATAGGGGTGACTATCATGGACAGCACCGAGGGAGAAGACACAAAGCCTGGTGCAGAAGAGGTATGCACCAAGGAAGCATGGAGCCGACTCGGTTCCTTAACTGACAGAGATGCAGGAACTGAGTGACTTCATTTGCCCTTATGTTTTTTGGTCTTTGGAGGGGGTGAAACCTCCAACCTAGATAGACCCTCCAAAAATGGTGTCTTGAGTAATCCATTTGTCCTTATGTTTTCTGGTCTTGGAGGGGGTGAGACTTCCGACCCTGACAGAGCCTCTGAAAAAAAAAAGGTGCCTTGTGAGTAATTGGTTTTCCTTATGTTTTATGGTCTTTGGAGGGGGTGAGACCTTCGACCCAGATAGAGCCTTCGAAAAAGGTGCCTCCAAAAAGTAATAGTAAGGCAGCAAGGTTATCCTATAGAAAAAATAAGGGAGAAAATACCAGTGATGTTATTTTAAAAAATACCACTAGTAGAAAGGAAAAGCCTGTGAAAGACAGGAGAGAGGGACAGTACGAATAAAGGGAAAAAATTAAATTACCAAGGAAAAGGGTAGGAAATAGGCTTAGGTTATAGGCGACAGTAAGAAAAGGCTAACTTGACTAAAAGTTAAATAATTTTGAAGAGAAACTGTCTTAAAATTAACAATTTTCTACTTAGCTTTGAGAGACGGCAAGCACATCTGACTAGGAACATGGCAAATGAGATCTGGAGTATCTAGGAGAGGAGCATTGTGGGTAGGTTCTTAGCTGAGAGTTTTTGGCTTGCGCGAGCTGGGAAATGGCCGTATCAGTTTCAAGGACATAACCGAGGTCCTAACAGTAAATAATGAATAAAGATTTACAACATCAGATGCCTCACTTCTCTTAACCAACAGTACATTTTCCCTCCTCTTTTTTTCTTTTTTAATATATTTGTTAATACTAAAAGGAAATATTTCAAAGGACATATATACATGAATGGAACATTTCAGAGTAAATCACGAACATGTCCCCAATCCCAATAAGCATAGCAGTGACTATCATTAATCGAATGAATATTGTAATAATTAAGTTCTCTATTCCAATTAGTCTACCTTAAAACTAGATTATTTTAGACTATTATTTATCTATGTATAGATAGTGAGTTATTGAATATATATATAGACTATATTAGTATAGTAAATAGGAGAGAATTTAGAAAGGGAGACAAGATGCAGTTAAAATAAATAATGAGAAAAGAGAGAAGAGAGAGAAAGAAAAGAGAAAATTAAGAGAAAATGCACGTATACTATGTATGTTGATTTACAGTATAAATATTTTATGTGCTATATAACCCTAATTCTGTGAAAGAAAAGTACCCTGTTTTACATACCTGAGGTAATGTGAAAACTCTCATGTGTCATCTATTTTCAAAAAATATAGATAAAGATTCCAGTAGATAGTTACCTTTGTTTTAAAATTCCAAGCAGTAAAATTGGTCCTTTAAAGTAATGTTAAAACAATTCATATCATAGTAGATACTTTGAGAGATTTGGCTGTAACAGTATCAATCTTTTGTTTCTTCTTTTTGACATCTGTCCAGACATTTGTTTCTTTTGTTCTATTGAGAGAAGGTGACATCCAATCCATATCTTAATAAATTAAGAGACTTCCTCTAAGTCAATAAAAGTCTTCATCTCGTTGGCATACAGTATTCTCACCTTAGCTGGATATGCAAGTTGTGTCTTGATGTTATTTTGTTTCAGAAACTTTATCATTGGCCACACTTTTTTCCTTTGTTCCATTATTCTAGATGAATAGTCATTATTAAATCTTATCAGGCTCTGTTTATATTTTAGAGGTTCCTTCCTCCAAGCAGATCTTAAAATCAGTTCCTTGTCAAAGTATGAAAGAAATTTCATAGGAGGAGAGTTTGAGTTAGTGGCAGGTTTTCCAAGAGCTCTGTGCACCCTTTCAATGCCAAAGGAAAGTCCCTTCTTTTAAATTTAAAAAGTCAGGGATCAAGCTTGATAAAAAGGAAATAATATCCTCACCTTCTGTGTTTTCAGGTAATCCGAAAACCCTGATGCTATTTCTCCTCTCCCTATTTTCCAAGTTGTCTACTTTATTAACCAAGTGTTTTGTTTAAGAAGCAGTTCTTTCTGTTTCCTCTTCCTTAAGTTTGCTTTCTAAGTCATTTAGAGGAACCTCTATTCCTGTTATCCTTGTCTGGTCTTGTTGTAGCATTTCCATTAGGGTGTCAGCCTGTTTATGACTGCTTGTTTTAAGATTTTCTAGGTTCTCTTTTAAATCATCCATCTTCAAAGA
Organism: Protopterus annectens; assembly: GCF_019279795.1. Taxonomy (NCBI): domain Eukaryota; kingdom Metazoa; phylum Chordata; order Ceratodontiformes; family Protopteridae; genus Protopterus; species Protopterus annectens. Next base: position 1,761,057,303 of record NC_056735.1, on the reverse strand, counting down.
CAACTCCTACAGGGTAGATGTCATCTGTTGTAGTTCCTTCTTTAAGGCAGTGTCCTGGTGAGAATTTCTTGAGTTGCTCATTTTAACATGTGAATATATCTCCAAGCTTTTTGATAGGAAATTATTTGTAAAACTTCACCAATGTTTCTAATTATGTAAATTAGTCTTTTATGTATAAGATTTTATACTTTGAAGAAAAATAAGAATATTTTTTCCTGTCTTATTTAACTAGTTATATGGAGCTGTAAAATACTGCTGCTTTCAGTTAGCCATTCAGGGTCTGCCCCAGAAAACCCAGTTTTGATTAGTGGCCTGGGCACTGAAGTAGCCAGGAGAGGACATTTAAGGTGTGTGAGGTCACACACACACACACACACACACACACACACACACACACACACACACACACACACACACACACACACACACACACACACACACCTCACACCATTTTAGACACAGTGCCCTCAAAAGACAATCTAGAAGTAAAAGTACAAAGAAGCAGTCATAGTAAAACTTCTGGGGGTGCATGTATCTTACAAAGCATTTTGTGAATTGGGCCTTTGATGTTGTTTTTTTAAAGCATGTTAACACTAGAAGGGTCATGGTGACCATAGTATAGTTTCATAGGTAGGTACTAGGCTATCAGCCCAAGGGCCTAAATAAGCCTAGCCAACAAGGTTCCCTGGCTTATGCCACCCAAGAAAGTTATTTTCCTGTGCTCCTGTCAAGCAGAGCCACAGAAGTGATCCCAGGGTTTATTTCCCATCCACTCATCAAGATTTTTCTTGAAGAGTGCTAATGAGGAACTTTGCTTGACATAGATGGGTAGCTTGTTCCACAGTATGGGAAGTCTCTGGGACAGGAATCTATCCCTCCAGCATGTCCTGTTTATTGTGGTGACAAAATTTAGGTCCCTAGAGTGTGTAGCTTGGAGGGATTGGGATTTCTTTAGGTGTAGCATGTCCAACAGCTCTGAGTTTGACATACCTTTATATGTTAGGCAGAAATCACCTCAGAGTTGGTGATATGCTATGGAGTAAAGCTGGAGTTTTTTGACACGGTCAGTGTAGGGCATCTGTTTGAGGCCAGTAATCCGCTTTGTGAGGTATGTCTGTGGCCTTTCCAGCTGCTGCAGATTCTTGTGCGGTACATTCCAAAAGGGGCGTTGTACTCTATAATGGGTCTAATGAGTCTCTAGTAGAGGGGAACAATGACCTCATTTTTCCTGCATGAGAACCCTTTTGTGATGAGTTGTGCCATGTAGAAAGATTTCCTGACTACTGTGGCAATGTGATTATCAAAGGAGAGACTAGTGTCCACCTGGGTCCCAAGGTCTCTTATCACACATTCAGCATTAAGTAGACTGCCACCTATGTGGTAGTTCATGGGTACTGAGTTTTTACCAAAGGGGATGACACTGCACTTTTTGGCATTGAGCTTGAGGTCATGGCTCTTACACCAGGCATCTGTCTCAGTGAGGCCCTTCTGTAGGATGCACACATCATTTGGGGACTCAACTATGGCTCCTAGTTTGCAGCCATCTGCAAACTTTGTTAGTCAAAGGCCTTCTGTGTTAGCCTGTACTTCAGGGAAGTAGATACCAAACAGGAGAGGTCCCAGGACTGAATCCTGTGGTACTCCACTTGTCACTGGTTTGAAGTCAGATTTGGTGTCTGCAACTTTTACAGTGTAGGTTCTGTCAGTGAGCCAGTTGGCAGCCCATCTTGTGATGTAGGGATTTATACCTAGCTTAGTGAGTTTAGCTATAATTCCAGAATGGGGTATGGTGTCGAAAGCCTTGGTGAGGTCAAGATAGGCTGTGTGAACCACCTTACCCTCGTCTATGGCTTTGGTGACTGCCTCAAAGAAGTCGATCAGGTTCAGGAGGCATGATCTGCCTTTCACAAACTCGAACTGGGTGGGGTCCAGAGTTTGGAGGTTACCAATGTCTTTGTTTATGAGTTCCATGATGATATGGTCCATGGTCTTACAGACCAGGCTCGTCAAGCTAATAGGGCAATAGTTCCCGGGATCAGTGTGGTGGTTGTGGAGTGGGATAACTGCTGCTGTGTGCCATTCAGTGGGCGCAAAGCCTGATGTGAGGCTATGATTGAACATGGTGCTTAGGTGGGGAGCCAGTTCGTTCTGAAGTTCATGTAAAACACAGCCTGGGATGTTGTCCGTTCCCATGGATGATGTGTTTTTGGCTTTAGAGAATGCAGCTTTTACCTGCGTAGTTGTGATTACAGGGACTCTGCATTCTTCCTGTAAAGATATGGGCCCTTTAGGGGGTGAGAGGGGGGTAAAGTTAGCCCTAAACCTATCTGCCAGGATGTTGGCAATATCAGTTGGTTCTGTAATTTTCATGCCATTGTGTGTAACTCAGAGCAGATCTGGGTGTTTCCATTGAGATTTTTGACATAGCTATAGAATGCTTTGTGGTTGTCTCTAGAATCAGTGGCAATTTTGTTTTTGTAGCTAGCTTTGGAGGATCTTATAAGGGATCTCAGCTTCTTGCTGAGGATGACCAGGGAGCTCCTCCACTCATGGGATTTTACTCTCTTTTGCAACAGTTTCTTCTTTCTGTTGTAGAGTTTGTTTATGGCAGGGCCCACCAGATTGGCTTCCTTTTTTTGGAGGATAGCGTCTTGGTTCTGTTTGGGATAGCATGATCCATGCACTTGTGTAAGTGCTTATAGAGTGCATTTGTGTAGGATTTAGCAGTTGTAACTGTATTGTCCATCTGCATGGGTGTCATGAAGTTCGCCACTTCTGTCTTAAGAAGCATGAAGTTGGCTTTGGAGAAATTTTTTACCATGGTTTCCTTAATGGGGGGTGGGGGTGGGGGCGGGATGTGGATATCTAGGATGATTAGCTTATGGTCGGATCTGACCAACGAGGAGTTGACTTCAGGTGTGGAACACCGGTCACTCATGTTGGTAATGACTAGGTCTAGGATATTTTTGTCCCTGGTGGGGGTATGGATAAGTTGATCCAGGGCATTGGAATTTATGAAATCCAGAAAGCATTGGGTGAAGGAGTTGGTACATGAGTAGTTTTCCCAGTTAATGGTGGGGTAGTTGAATCACCCATTATTAGGATGTTTGGTTGAACCCTAATATTTTCCAGTATATCAAGAAAAGAGGAGTGGGAATCCTGGGGCATGGTGGGGATCTGTAACAAGCTACAATTTGGATTGCAGTTTTGCCCAGAGTTAGTTGCACTTGGATAACCTTGGATACATTATGCTGAGCAACTAGCCTGGAGGTGTGGATAGCCGTAATGAATATGGACACACCTCTGCCTTTGTTGCTCCAGTTCAGATTAGGTGGCCGAAAAGTGTGGTATGAGTTATAACCTGGTAATGTAGAGGTGCTCTCTGGAGCCTTGAACCAGGTCTCAGTCACTGCAGAGATATTGATGTTCTCCATTTTAAGAAGTGCCTCGAGGAAACGCATTTTGAGATTTAGACTTCTAGCATTGAGTAGCATTAGCCTCAGTTTTTGCTTGCCTGTTCCTCTTATGGTGATGAATTTGTCATTTGAACCTTGCCTAATAAAGGCACTATAGGAGCAGCAAGAGCCTTATCCAGTATCCGGAATCCCAGGGGTGACAGGTGCAGGCCATCTCTGGCAAAGCATCGTGGTCTGTTGACCATGTCTTCCTGGGCAGACAGATACTGGATCCCCTTAGAATGACACCAGAAGCTTAGCCAATTGTTGAAGTCAATCATTTTCTCCTTGTACTGCGGTATCATACTGGGCGATGGCAGGATGCTACTAGGGTCATACCTGCCTGGGCTACAATATCGGAGAGCTCTTCCAAGTCTCTTTTCATGTAGTCCAGGAAGGTGCATCTCAGGTCATTCACACCAACATGGACAATGACAGATTCATATTTGTACTTGTTGTGGAGTGACCTGAGTGTGTGGGTTATGTGGTGGATCCTGGCATCTAACAGGCAGCTGACAGTAACCTTCTCCTGGTTTAGCCTGGTGAGTGGGACATCAGTGTGCCTGACTATAAGAGTCACCTATGACTAGTGTGTTGGGTACATTGTTTTGCCTTATGGGTTGTGGTTGAGTGGCACACTGAGTCTGTGGGCTATGTCATTTGGATTGTGCTGGTGGGGGGTGGTTGCTTGCGTTTCTGCTTTTGTGGTCTTTGTTGCTTGAGCAGATTATTATTGAGAGTCTCCATGAATGTTTTTGTGTTTCTATGTGTGGATTTTGGTGGTGTAGGTTTAGTGGGACTATGTGATGAGTGTGGTGTGATGCAAGTGTTTACCTTCTCCGTTTGACTGTCAAGTTCAGTCTTGGTTGGAGAGAGCTTTACCTCCAGTTTGTCTAGATAAGTGCATCTCTCACAGGTTGCAGTGTTGGGTGGGAGGAGGAGAGGGTTGTCTGTGTACATGAGGCAATTGCGACATTACCCCAAGATGCCCAGATTCATCAGATAGACAGGAGGGAACACTGGGAGCTGACCCTTGGACATGCCTGAATAAAAAACTATTTTCCTCTAGACAAGTGAGGAAAGTGAGTACAAGAGCTGTTTTTCTCTAAGCAAGTGAGGAAAGTAAGTACAAAAACTGTTTTCCTTTAGGTAATGAGGAAGGTTGAGTGCTGTAGTAATTAGTAGCTTATTTAGTGCTTACAAGTTCTGAACAAGTGCTGAGCATGAATAAGCAAATTCAAGTGCTAAAGCTAAGACTCTGTATCTAAACTAGACTAGTTACAGGAAATAAACAAGTGGAAATGTGAGCTTTTAAATCAGAAAGTTGAAAGAGATGGAAAAATTGCCCAAACGGCCAATAACTACAATTTCTGTGCCAGAAACCACTCCTTATGTGGTAGATAGGTTGCCTATTGCTTACCACTCCCACTGATAAGCTAGTAGGCTTTCCTTCAACACAGAAAGGCTTCGGGGCCTCAGGAGCTAACAAACAGTCCTGGATACAGCAAATCTGTGTCTGGACTAGACTAGTTACAAGAAAGGGGGAAACAAGTGCAAATGTGAGCTTTTAAATCAGAAAGTTGAGAGAGATGAAAAACTGCCCAAACGGTCAATAACTACAATTTCTGGGCCAGAACCACTCCTTATGTGGTAGATAGGTTTATTAAAAAAAATCACGGGGTATTGTTAGTTGTTTAAAGGACATTGACAAAATTACTCTAATCACAAAGTGTTATTCCAACATAAAAAGTAATACATACCTACAAGCTGAACATCTTCTCTGGGAACACTGTATGAACAGCACCAATCATTAAAAAAAAAGTGTCAGACTACATGTTGTGAAGCCTAGGCACCTGTTTTTCACAGCAGCATATCTTGTTTGATAAATCCTACCAATTTTTACAAACTAGTATGTGTAGCCATATGTTACAGTAAGTAAGAAGTGTTTTAATGAAGCTGTGCAAGAACCTTCAGTTGATTTGTTAGTTTGCTTATTTAACTACTGCACAATTGGGCTGGTTGGCAGATTTGTGTCAGTCTCACCAATGAACACAAAATAGAATCTCACGGTACAAAAATAAAAGAGCAAGATTAATAACAGCACACAACACATAAAGAGATACAATAACATAATTAAAAGGCATTAATGTGCAACATGAAATATTAAAGGCAGTAATACCCAGCAGAGGGAATATTTATATAGCAAGCTTGCTAAACAAGAAGTATTTTACCAAGCTGGAACCATTAACTCTTCTCCCTAAAACATTTGCATTCAGTCTCAGTAAATAGCTGCCCTTTTAATTTTGTTTAAATTTTCTTCAAGATTTGTTTCTAAGGTACTGTGTCTGGCACTTTGCTCCAGCTGGTGGGGCTACACCAGAAACAGTCTCTCTGGCAAATTGCTAAACCAAATAGAAGTCTATACAAGGAGAGCATTTTGTTTCTTTTAATGGAATCCACTTGCTTTCTAATGGATAACTTTGCCAATAAAAGTTTACACCTTGCTTCCTTTATTACTTTGGAGATAAAAGCGGCCAAGAAAAGTTCAGCCCTGGTAGTACCTTGAAGGCAGCAAGTCTTTCCTAAAAACAGCATTGGGACGAATCAGAAAGAAAAATGAACCTAAAGATTTTGCTGACTGCATCCTGCAGAAGTTGCGTATCACTGCTGAAATGAGGGGCTACTTTGGGGATTCCAGTTTAGGTAGCAGCACATGTACATGTACTGTTGCTGACTTAAGTTACAAGAGAGATGTGACAGACTATAAAACAGTCTTAAATGGCCCAGAGTCTTATATACTGCTGTTTCAGTATGAATTTTAAAAGACAGAATGTGGTCCACAGTGAGATCAGGATATCTTTGTTTACTTCAGAGAATGACAATGTCTGTGAGGTCTTTGATGAGCAATGGTGAAGTTTCAGGCAGCTTCTGGGAACAGCAAATGGCTTCACTGAAGTCTGCTTAAATGTGTAGAACACATTTGTTTTCCTTGTGAGTTTGTTGTCAATTCCACACCTCAACCAGTGTTTCTGTCAGTTTCACATCTCACCCGGTGTTTCTGTCAGTTCCACACCTCACCTGTTGTTTCTGTCAGTTCCACAGCTCACCTGGTATTTCTGTCAGTTCCACACCTCACCCAGTGTTTCTGTCAGTTTCACACCTCACCCGGTGTTTCTGTCAGTTCCACACTTCACCCGGTGTTTCTGTTAGTTTCACACCTCACCCGGTGTTTCTGTCAGTTTCACACCTCACCTGGTGTTTTTGTCAGTTCCACACTTCACCCGGTGCTTCTGTCAGTTTCACACCTCACCCGGTGTTTCTGTCAGTTCCACACTTCACCCGGTGTTTCTGTCAGTTCCACACTTCACCCGGTGTTTCTGTCAGTTTCACACCTCACCCAGTGTTTCTGTCAGTTCCACACTTCACCCAGTGTTTCTGTCAGTTCCACACCTCACCTGTTGTTTCTGTCAGTTCCACACATCACCCGGTGTTTCTGTCAGTTTCACACCTCACCCGGTGTTTCTGTCAGTTCCACACTTCACCCGGTGTTTCTGTCAGTTTCACACCTCACCCGGTGTTTCTGTCAGTTCCACACTTCACCCGGTGTGTCTGCCAGTTTCACACCTCACCCGGTGTTTCTGTCAGTTTCACACCACCCGGTGTTTCTGTCAGTTTCACACCTCACCTAGTGTTTCTGTCAGTTCCACACCTCACCTGTTGTTTCGGTCAGTTCCACAGGTCACCTGGTGGTTCTGTCAGTTTCACACCTCACCCGGTGTTTCTGTCAGTTTCACACCTCACCCGGTGTTTCTGTCAGTTCCACACTTCACCCGGTGTTTCTGTCAGTTTCACACCTATCTCAAGGATTTTTCTTCAGTTTTGAACATCTCATTGTTGAGCTGTCTGCTACACTGTTAGACACATAACCAACAGGAAGCTTAGAAAAAGTTACCATACAAAGTTTAACATTAGACTGCATGCCCCTTTGAATGCACTACCATATTTATTAGTACTAGGTCCACTACTTGCTAGTTTCTTCCATAGACTTATCATGAACTGCCAAAATCTGCATGATCCAAACAGTGCAAGGGGAAAAATATAGCAGACAACATAAAAATGACAGTGCCTTGAAATATAGTAAAAATCAAACTTTTCTATAAGGGGGTTGGGATTGGTATGGTTTGGGGGGTTGTATAATGATTAAGGTGTTTATCTTACAGACATAAGGTACAGGGTTTGATTCTCAACTTTGAAAAGGAAACTGACTAGGCTCAAAATGGCCCAGAAGGACAGCCAGCCTAATACTTACCTAGCTAAACACCCCATGACTCAATAAACATGCAGACTGGTAACCTGCTTTGCAAAAACATCTTAAGTGCAGCCTCACTCATACATGAGATCTGGCACATTTGAAACTCTTCTACAACATAAATTAAGGTATTATTGCAATATAAATTACACCAAAGATTTGTTCTACTAATAATACAATGGCTTCTGAACAGTGTTGCCCACACAGTCAAAAAATGCTTTTAGTTGTTCTCAATGTATTCATTTTTTTTAATCATGTAGAAACTCTATGGTGTTATTTCTGCAGTTTAAATCTTTCCTTATGACCAGTATATTCTATGAGAACAGGCTCATGGTCTTCTTACCCTGCATTACATTGGTCAAACAGTGGAGGTCACCAACTCCAGTGTCATGGAGGGATGAAGTTCTGACTACAACCCAGTACACCTGTTTGAACAGCGACCTGCGAGCCTGTTGTAGATGAGATGGGGGCAGGTTGGAGGGGGTGAGTAACAGTATCGAATCACCAGTTCCAGGGGGAGTAGTGGTTCTCTTGTCTGGCTACATTCTCATGGAAGCAGGAGTTCTCCGGGGGGATGTTGGCTTGTAATCCCAGGACAGTGACAGTTGTCCTCAGGGAATGTGTGTTTCTGTACAGTTGTGCAAAATTTTTCCATAACAGTAAATGTCCTTAACTTCACTGTTGCAGTATTCATACCTTAAGGGATCTCCTGCCAAGAATAGCCTAATGTCCAGCCAGTATACCAAAACCTTTAGTACTTATAGGCATCATCCATCACACGTAATTGCCCCATGCAAGGAGAAGGGCATAAAGGTGATATACAGATGCACACAGAACTGTAAACATGCCAAGAGAAACAAAATGTCCCTAGGGACAAGGAAAACGTGCATCCAGAAGGAGAAAAAAGCAGAAGAGCCCCAAAGTTCCTAGAGGCAAGGAAAAATGTGCATCCAGAAGGAGGAAAAAAAGAGAAGAGCACCTTCGCCAGGGGGGCAAGAAAAAACAAAGCTAGAGCAGAGGGGAGCAAGAGAATGAGAGTGAATATGGCAACAGTGAAGAGAAGGACATCTGCTGTTATGGTAAGATTTTACACAACTGTAATACGTCCTTCCATATTACTGTTGCAGTATTCCTTACATAATGGAGATTATAAAAGTTCGAGGAAGCCTGGGAGGAGGAGTATGGCATGGAAGAGCCCTTCAGAAACACATGCAGGATAGCCCTGGCAAAGCTAGCTTTGGCCCTGGAAATAACTTTCAATTTGTAATACATAGTGAAAGTATGAACACAGGCCAAGTAGCAGTCTCAGTGATGGAACTGGTACCCAGCCCTTTGAAAAAAGCACCAGAGGAGGCAAGAGCCCCGGCTGAATGAGCCTTTACTGATGAGGAAAGGCATTTTCCATGAAAACAATAACAAAAAGAAACAGCCTTAGAAATCCAGGAAGAGTTGGTTTGTTTAGAAAGTCAAACCCAAAGACCTGGTATGAAAGGAAACAAAAAGCTGCTCATATTTGCAAATAACTTTAGTTTTGTCCAAATAATATACGAGTTGTCTATGAAAATCCAAGGTGTGAAGAACCTACTCACTGGCAGACTGTGGAGAAGGGAATAAAGAGGGAAGATGAATAGACTGATTGAGGGAAATCTCATTAACCACTTTAGGAATAAAAGGATTAGTATGAAAAGACACCCTATCTCTGTGGAAAACTAGGAAGTAGGAATGGCCATGAGAGCCTGAAGTTCAGAGACTCTCTTGGCTGAAGTGACAGCCAAAAGGAAAACAGTCTTCCAAGTACAATGTTGTAAGGAAGATGAAGAAAAAGGCTCAAAAGTAGCCCAAGTCAATTTTCCAAGAACAAAACTGAGGTCCCAAGAAGGTGGAATGGGCTTCCTGGGAGGCCTGATATAAAATATGTCTTTATAAGAAACAGCTTGACCTCAAATCTAGAGGCCAAAGGATGAAGTAAGGGCAGATAAGCAGAAACTGCTGACAGGTGAGCTTCAGCTGAAGAATACATTAACCCAGCATAGAGATCACACAAATAAGACAGAACCAGAGGAACCTCCACAAACAGGACATCCTAATTGTGAGACAGGCACCAGGCAGAAAATCTTTTAGATTTTGACAAATATGGTATCTGGTATTAGGTTTCCTGGCATCCTACAAAACCTGAAGCATATTCTCAAAAAAGAGGTGCCTGAAAGTGATCAAAACATTAACACCCACACGTGTCAGTTGAAGAGTAGACAAGTCATTATTTAGTGACTTTAATCCTTGATAATTTAAAAAAAATGCAAATTTTATAAGGAATGGGCAAAAAATGTGAGGCAAAAATCTGGGCATTCTATGAAAATCTGGACAGTTGAGAGGTATGGAGACCCTTGTCTTGTGTGAGAAGATCCACCCAATGAGGCAACTTGTGGTGATTGCCCCTGGCCAAGTGAGAAAGAAGGGGGAACCAATGTTGTCTGGGCCAAAAGGGAGTCACTATCACGTTTTTGTGAGTCCTGCCTGATCTTGTGCAATACTCTTGTTAACACAGGACTGGGAGGGAAGGCATATAGAAAAATCCCCTTCCAAGAAAAATACAGGGTGTCCACATTCCATGCCAGAGGGCAAGCTCAAAGAGTCTGCCACCAAATTGTGGTCCGAGGAAATGTAAACTGCCTAGAGAGTCACTTGATACTGAACAGCTAGATCCCAGACCTGAAGACCTATTCTGCAAAGAAGATAGGACTATCTACCCCCTTACATGTTGAAATACCACATCACTGTGGTATTTCCTGTGAAAATTTAGAGGGGACAAAGATGAAAGAGGGAATGAAAAGCCTGAAGAGCTAAAAGCAGAGCCCTCATCTCCTTTATATTGATGTGGTCTAACCTCTAATGAAGAGGCCAGAATTCCTGAACCTTGAGACAGCCAAAGGAGGCCACCCATCCCCTGTCTGAGGCATCTCTAAAGATATTTTGAGTCAGGACTTTAGCATGGAAAGGAAGGCCTGTGTTGAGAGAAAGTTGATGACTCCACCACTGAAGCTCAAGTTTGAGACAGGGAAGGAAGGATACTGGGAAATCCACAGGGTGGCAATATTAAAACCATACTGACTTGTGGTACCACTGAAGGTTTCTTATGTGGAGCCTGGATAGAGGATGCATGGGAATGATGGAAGCCATGAAACCGAGTACTCTGAGAAATTCCACGGCCGTGACTGAAGATCTGAGAGACAGGGCTTTGGAGCAGGCAGAAATGCTAGCATGGGGGTGGTCTGAAGCCTGCCACTAAGGAAAGTTTGATCCTGAGACAGCATTAGAGCTGATTTCCAGAAGTCTATGGTGAACTCCAGATACTGTAGCAGGGAAATAGTGAACCTGAGATCCTGAAGCAGAGCATCAGATGGAAGATGCTTGAGTGAGCAGCTTGTTCAGATAGGGGAAGATCTGAACTCCTTTCATCCTGCAAAAGGCAATAACAGGAGTGAGGCATTTAGTCAATACCCTTGGGCAGTAGAAAAGCTAAAGGGCAAAGAAGATAACTGAAAATGCAAGGAAGAGAGAGAAAAATGTAAAATTGTCCTGAAAGGGGGATGGTTGGTGATATGAAGGTTGGCATCCTTGATATTCAGAGAGACAAGAAAGGCCTGGGTAGAAGAAGGGGAACTATAGATTCTGAGGCCACAAATTCCAAAATAAAAGAATCTTGATAAAGGTGTTAAGCTGGGAAAAATCCAGAACTGGTCTCCAAATATCTTCCTTTCTAGAAACCAAAAACGTTCTGGAATAAAACAAACCCTCCCTACCTCGGCCTGAATGGTGCCCTGGATTGAAAGAGAATGGAGCACCTCTGGGAAAAGAAGTTGCTCCTGAGGAGGTTGAGGAATAGCTAAAAAGGGAGGAAAGGATTTCCAAACCTTGAAATATCCCTGGTGCATAAAGGACAGAGCCCAGGAGTCTGTTGTGAACCTTAACCAATTTGGAAGAGACAAGGAAAGGTGGAGGGATAAGGCAACTTGGCTAAGGAAAGGGAAAACAAATTGTCAAAAGGAACTCATCTTATCCTGAAAAGCAGGTTTCTGGGAGGAAGGGGTCTGAGTAGACTTAGCAGGAGGCACATGTCTAGAACCCTATTTTCCTTAGGCAGAGGGCAAGACTGCCTACAAACAAAAGCAGATTTGGAGGGATAATTCCTCGGAAACTTGGGAATCGGTGAAATTAAAATATGTTTCAACTCCTGCAAGGCCTTACTATCATCCTGGAGAGATTTGAAAAGTCCGGCAGCAGCAACAGCAAAAAGATTTTCATTATCCAAAGGAGCATCCAATAGATTGGCTTTAATGTCATCATGCAATGGCTGAAGAAGAAGCCAACAGTAACCCCTCATAAAGAAACCAAAGGGCACAGCCCTGTAGGAGAGATCAGCTACATCATAGCTGCATTTGACAGAGTGGCGAGCAACTTGAGAGGGAGAGCCCAACATGGGGAGGACAGAAGCTTTCACCTGCATCAGGAAGGTCAGAAACCACTTATAAAACCTGAGAAAGGAAGGCCAAAATGTACCTGGACATATGAGTCTGGTAGTTTATGGCCCGAAAGGATAAAGTGTCAGCAGTATAAACTTTTTTGCCCAGCCTCTCCATAGCCCTACCTTATCTCAAGAGAACTTGGTAAACAGAAACTTGGAGGGCTTGTCAGAAGAGACAGACACTACAGAAGAGTCAGCAGAAGGGCATTTATAAAAAGCAAAAAGGTTTGAGGCAAAACAACATCTTTATATACATTTAAGAAATTAACTTTCCAATTAAGTTAATTGGGTGTTAGTCACAACTTGTGTATTTAAATGGAAGTTTTTTGAGTTTTCTGTAGATACGTCTGAAGAAGCAGTGGGTTACACTGTGAAAGCGCTTACATTATTTCTGTGCTTTGTTTTATTAAATAGACTGTTTGAAACATACGTTCGTAGGTTCATGGGTAGGTACTAGGCTATTGGCCCTAGGGCCTATATAAGCCTAGCCAAATGGTACCCTGGCTTTTAACACCCAAGAAAATTACTTTTCAGTGCCCCTGTCAAGCAGAGCTACAGAAGTGATCCCCGGGTGAATTTCCTATCTCCCATCCAATCATCAAGATTTTTCTTGAAGAGTGCTAACGAGGAGCTTTATTTGATATAGATAGGTAGTTTGTTCTAGAGTATGGGAAGTCTCTGGGACACGAATCTATCCCTCCAGCATGTTCTATTTATTGTGGTGACAAGGTTTAGGTCCCCTAGAGCATGTAGCTCGGAGGGATTGGGATTTCTTTAAGTGGAGCATGTCCAACAGCTCTGGACTTGACATAGCTTTGTATGTTAGGCAGAGATCGCCTCTGAGTAGGCAATATGCGACAGACTAAAGCTGGAGTTTTTTGAGATGGTCTGCATAGGGCATCTGTTTGAGGCTGGTGATCCTCTTTCTGAGGTATTTCTGTGGCCTTTCCAGTTGTTGTAGATGTCTTGTGAGGTACATACCAAAAGGGGCGTTGTACTCTATAATGGGTCTAATAAGTGATGAGTAAAGGGGAACAATGAACTCTTTTTTCCTTGATGAAAAACCTTTTGTGATGAGGTGTGCCACGTAGAAGGATTTCCTGACTATTGTGGTGATGTGATTATCAAAGGAGAGACTACTGTCCACCTGTGTCCCAAGGTCTCTTATCACACTTTCAGTGTTAAGTAGACTATCGCCTATGTGGTAATTCATAGTTACAGAATTTTTACCGAAAGGGATGACAATGCACTTTTTGGCATTGAGCTTGAGGCCATGGCTTTGACACCAGGCATCTGTCTCAGTGAGGCCCTTTTGTAGGATGTCCACATCGTTAGGAGTTTTGATTATGGCTCCTAGTTTGCAGTCATCTGTGAACTTTGTTAGCCAAAGAAATTCTGCGTTAGCCTGTACTTCAGAGAAGTAGATACCAAACAGGAGAGGACCCAGGACTGAACCCTGTGGTACTCCACTTGTCACTGGTCTGAAGTTGAATTTAGAGTCTGCTACTTTCACAGTGTGGATTTTGTCAATGAGCCAGTTGGCAACCCATCTTGTGACATAGGGATGTATACCTAGTTTACTGAGTTTGTCTATAATTCCAGAGTGGGGGATGATGTCGAAAGCCTTGGCAAGATCTAGATAGGCTGTGTGAACCACCTTACCCTCATCTACAGCTTTGGTTACCACTTCAAAGAAGTCTATCAGGTTTAGGACACATGATCTGCCTTTTACAAGCCTGAACTGGGTAGGGTCCAGAGTTTGGAGATTACCAATGTCATTGTTTATAAGTTCCATGATGATACATTCTATAGCCTTGCAGACCAGGCTCATCAGGCTGATGGGGCGGTAGTTCCCAGGGTCCGTGGTGGCTCCCCCTTGGTGGAGTGGGATAACCGTTGCTGTGTGCCATTCAGTGGGCACAAAGCCTGAGGTGAGGCTATGACTGAACATGGTACTTAGGTGGGGTGCCAGTTCGTTCTGTAGTTCGTGTAGAACGCAGCCTGGCATGTTGTCAGGTCCCATGGATGCTGCGTTTGTGGCTTTGGAGAGTGTGTTTTTTACCTGTGCAACCATGATTTCAGGAACTTTGTGTTCTTCCGTTATAGAGATGGGCCCTTTAGGGGGTGAGAGGGGTAAAATTAGCACTAAACCTATCTGCCAGGATGTCGGCAATATCAGTTGGTTCTGTATATTTAGTGCCATTGTGCTGTAACTCAGAGCAGATCTGAGTCTTGCCATTGAGATTCTTGACATAGCTATAGAATGCTTTGTGGTTGTCTTTAGAATCAGTGGCAATTTTGCTTTTGTAACTAGATCTCAGCTTCTTACTGAGGCTGACCACAGAGTTCCTCCAATTATGGGATTTTACTCTTTTTTGCAACAGTTTCTTTCTTCTGTTGTAGAGTTTGTTTATGGCAGGGGACCACCAGATTGGCTTCCTTTTTTTGGAGGATAGCATCCTGCTTCTGTTAGGGATTGCACAATCCATGCACTTGTGTAAGTGCTTATAAAGTGCATTTGTATAGGATTCAGCAGTCATACCTCTATTGTCCATCAGCATGGGTGTCGTGAAGTTTGACACTTCTGTCTTAAGAAGCGTGAAGTTGTCTTTGGAGAAATTTTTTACGGTGGTTTCCCTAATGGGGGTGGGGGGGGTGGGGGTGGGATGTGGATGTCTAGAGTGATTAGCTTGTGGTCGGATCTGATTAACAAGGAACAGACCTCTGGTTGTGCAACATCGGTTGCCCATGTTGGTAATGACCAGGTCTGGGATATTGCTGCCCCTGTTGGGGGTGTGGATAAGTTGATCCAAGGTGCTGGAATTTATGAATTCCAGAAAACGTTGAGCACAAGAGTTGGTACATGAGTAGTTTTCCCAGTTAATGGTGGGGTAGTTGAAATCGCCCATTATTAGGGTGTTAGGTTGTACCCTAATATTTTCCAGTGTATCAAGAAATGAGGAGTGGGAATCCTGGGGCATGGTGGGGGATCTGTAGCAAGCTACAATTTGGATTGCGGTCTTGCCCACTTGGATAATCTTGGATGCATTATGCTGAGCAACTAGCCCGGAGGTGTGGATATCCTTAATGAATATGGACACGCCTCCACCTTTAGTGTTTCGGTTCAGGTTAGGTGGCCGAAAGGTGTGGTATGAGTTATAGCCTGGTAATGCAGGGGTGCTCTCTGGAGCCTTGAACCAGGTCTCTGTCACTGCACAGATGTTGATGTTCTCCATTTTAAGGAGTGCCTCGAGTGAGTGCATTTTGAGGTTTAGACTTCTAGCATTAAGTAGCATTACCCTCAGATTTTGCTTGCTTGTACCTGTTATGGTGGTGAATTTGTCATTTGAACCTTGCCTAAAAAGGCACTATAGGGGTGGCAGGAGCCTTAGCCAGTATCTGGAATCCCAAGGGCGACAGGTGCAGGTCTCTGGCAGAGCATCGTGGTTTATCGATCATGTCATCCCAGGCAGACATACTGGATCCCCTTAGAATGACACCAGAAGCTTAGCCAATTGTTAAAGTCAATCATTTTGTCCCTGTTCTGTGGTATCATTCTGGGTGATGGCAGGATGCTACTCAGGGCTAGGGTCATACCTGCCTGGGCTACAAGATCAGACAGCTCCTCCATGTCTCTTTTCGTGTAGTCTAGAGAGGTACGTCTCAGGTCATTCACACCAACATGGACAATGACAGAGTAATATTTGTACTTGTTGTGGAGTGACCTGAGTGTGTGCATTATGTGGCGGATCCTGGCACCTGACAAGCTGCTGATAGTAACTTTTTCCTTGTTTAGCCTGGTGAGTGGAACATCAGTGTGCCTGACTATAGAGTCACCTATGTATTGGGTACGTTGTTACGCCTTATGGGCTGTGCTTGATTGGCACACTGAGTTTGTGGGCTATATGTCATTTGGGTTGTGTTGGGGGGGGTGGAGGTTGCTTGCATTTCTGCTTTGGATGTCCCTGTTGTTGGGTAGATTTTTATTGACAGCCTCCGTGAATATAGGTGTGTGTTTTGTGTTTCTGTGTGTGTGTTTTGGTGGTGTCAGTTTAGAGGGACTATGTGATGAGTGTGTTGTGGTGCAAGTGTTTAACTTCTCCTCTTGACTGTCTAGTCAAGTCTTGGGCGAAGAGAGCTTTGCTTCCAGTTTGGCTATATAAGTGCATCTCTCACAGGTTGTAGTGTTGGGTGGTAGGAGGAGATGGTTGTCTGTGTACATGAGGCAATTGCTGCATTGCCCCAAGATGCCCAGATTCATCAGGTAGACAGGCAAAATCACCGGGAGCTGACCCTTAGACATGCCTGGATAGGTGCTTATTTATTAAGTACTAAAAACTGTTTTCCTCTAGACAAGTGAGGAAAGTTGAGTGCTGTAGTAATTTGTAGCTTATTTAGTGCTTACAATGAGTTCTGAACAAGTGCTGAGCTCAAAGAAACAGATTTGAGTGCTGAAACTAGAAAACTGGCTAGTTCTAATAAACAAAATTAAGCTAGAAGGCTTCCCTCCAACACAGAAAGGCTTGGGGGCTCAGAAGCTTGCCAACAGTCCTGGATGCAGCAAATCTGTATCTGGACTAAACAACTTACAGGAAAGCAGGAAACAAGCTTAGAAATTTTTTTTTTTTTGTAAAGTGGAAAGTGGAAAGCAGGAGCAGAAACCAAGTGGGTTTCTTCTGATTTTTTGTTAAGTTTTACTGCTTTGCCGCCTACTTTTTGGCATTTTCTGGCTTGCTAAAGTTTATATCTGTAACAGTAACAGTACTTGGAACACATCTAGAGCCTGTTTACTGCATTTCATGTGTTGCACTTAATTTAAAATTGTTTTTTTCTCTAAAAACTGCATTTTACCTGATTTTGGCCTAGTACTCAAGTGTGAGGTCATTTATTGCACTGTTTGGATTATTTTGCTGCTTGTGTATCTCTGCTTCCTTTAAACTACAACAAAAAGAAAAAAACAACAAAAAAAATTCTTGCTTTTTTGCCACTTTCTGAAAGTTAAGAAAGTTCAGTTACAGATTTGCTGTTCTGAACTGTTTGGAAGTTTCTAGAAGGCCAGTGCTTACTTGGGCTAAAGGGAAGTCTCTGTGTTCACCAGTGGGAGTGGTTAACACTGAACAGCCTGCCTGTCCCTGGAGGAGTGGTTGCTACCTAGAAGCTGTAGTTTTATTGGCCATTTTGGGTCAATTCTAAACTCCTTGATCTCTCTCTCTCAAAACCCTACAACTCTCTTTTTGCGCAGTTTTGTGCACTGAGCAGCGTCGGGCAGCGCCACCTAAACAGGTTTAAACTATTCCAGGCTCCACAAAGTCTGCTCTTCAGTTTTTCCCTTAGAACTGTTCAAACTCTCAAAGTAATCACTGTATTCTCTTTCTAAAGCCCTAAAAAACAGTTCCCTATACTAATCTGGTATGTCCAAGGGTCAGTTTCAAGGTTACTCTCCAGTCCAGCTGGTGAATCTGGGAATTTTGAGGCAATGTTACAATTGCCTTATGTACACAGACAACCCTCTCCTCCTTCCAACAAACTCTAATACATGTGAGAGATGCAGTTACACAGCCAAACTGGAGGCAGAGCTCTCTCAACCCAAGACTGGCACAGTCAGTCAGGAGGAAAAGGTAACCACCCACACCACAAATCCAGTCTCACATAGACCTATTGCATCTGCATACCCAACACATAAGCACACAAAAACATACTCGGAGGCTCTAAATAAAAATCTGCCTAAACAGCAAAGACCTCCTAAGCAGATATCCAAGCAACAACCACCCCTCAACAATACCCACGAATCACATATCTCACAAAATCAGTGTGCCTCACAGTCACAGCCCTTAAGGCCAAACAACACACCAAATACACTTGTTATAGGGGACTCTATTGTCCGGCACACTGACGTCCCGCTTACCAGACTGAACAAGGAGAAGGTCACTGTAAGCTGCCTGTTGGGTGCCAGGATCCGCCACATAATGCAAGCACTCAGGTCACTCCAAAGCAAGTACAAGTATGACTCATCATTGTCCATGCTGGTGTGAATGACCTGAGATGTACCTCCCTGGACTACATGAAAAGAGACATAGAGGAGCTCTCTGACCATGTAGCCCAGGCTGGTATGACCCTGACCTTGAGTAGCATCTTGCCCTCACCAAGAATGATGCCACAGTATAAAGACAAAATGATCAGTTTCAACAACTGGCTAAAGTATTTGTGTCATTCAAAGGGGATCCAGTGTATGTCAGCCTGGGATGACATGCTTGACAAGCCACGTTGCTTCACTAGGGATGGCTTGCACCTGTCACCCTTAGGCTTTCGTATACTGGCCGAGGCTCTTGCCACCCCCATAGTGCCTTTTTTAGGCAAGGCTCAAAGGACAAACCCACCTCCATAGACAACCCAAGGATAAAAAAACTAAAGGTAATGCTACTCAATGCCAGAAGTCTAAACCTCAAGATGCACGCACTCGAGGCTCTCCTCAGTATGGAGAAAATCGATGTCTGTGCAGTAACAGAAACCTGGTTCAAGGCTCCTGAGAGCACCCCAGCACTACCAGGTTATAACTCATACCATGTGTTTCGGTCCCAAAACTCGGACCAAAGCATAAAAAGGAGGGGGAGTATCTATATTCATCAAAGATACCTACACCTCCAGGTTAGTGGCACTGCACGAAGCATTGGAAACCATCCATGTGCAACTAACAGCGGGCAAAACTGCCTTTCAGTTTGTAGCCTGCTACAGAACACCCTCCCTATTACAGGAACCCCACTTGGCATTCCTGAGAACACTGGAGAATATGAAGGTCTCTCCAAACACTGTTATTGGGTGACTTCAACTACCCAAACATTGACTGGGAAAACTACTCAAGCCCAAACACCCTTGCCCAATGGTTCCTTGAATTTATAAACTCTAACGCAATGGAACAACTGGTCACCACTCCCACAAGAGGGAACATTATATTGGACCTGGTCATCGCCAACATGGGGACTCTATGTTCCACACCAGAGTTAAACCCCTCATTGGTAAGATCAGACCATAAACAAATTTCCCTGGACATCCATATCCCGTCCCCACCCCCAGCCAAGGAAATTACTGTAAAGAATTTCTCAAAAGCCAACTTTGCACTTCTCAAGACTGAGGTGGAATCTTTCAAAGCCCCTGGGCCAGAGGATAATACAGCCAAATCCGCAGAATCCTTTACAAATGCATTCTATGAGCACCTGCAGGAATGCATGGATCATGCTATCCCAAATAAAACCAAGACTCACTCCTCCAAAAACAGGAGACCGGTCTGGTGGACCCCAGCCATAAATAAGCTATACAACAGAAGCAGGAAGCTACTACATGACAGAGCAAAATTCCAAAAAGGGAAGGCATCTCTGATCAGTATTAGCAAGAAACTTCGATCCCTCATAAAATCATCAAAGGCCAGTTTCGAAAGAAAAATTGCCCTAGACACTAAAGATAATCACAAGGCTTTCTTTAGTTATGTCAGGAACATGGGCGGAAACTCCCAGATATGCTCTGAATTGTTGCATAACCGTACAAAATATACCAAACCTACAGACATAGCCAACATTCTGGCAGACAGATTCAGCGCAAACTTCTCCCCCCCTTCCCCCCCAAAGGAGCAAATGCCTATCCTAACTGAATGTAACCTCCCTGACATCACAGATGCACAGGTGAAAGCTGCCCTCTCCAAAGCAAAAAACACAGCATCTATGGGACCGGACGGTTTCCCAGGCTGTGTCTTACACGAGCTCCAAGAAGAACTGAACCCTCACATTAAGTCACTGTTCAAACTTAGCCTTACTACAGGATATGTACCCAAAGAATGGCGTACTGTTACAGTGGTCCCACTCCACAAAGGTGGTGCCACAACGGACCCCGGAAACTATCGCCCCAAAAGCCTGACTAGTCTGGTCTGTAAACCCATGGAGCGTATTATCATGGAACTCATAAACAAAGACATTGGGAGCCTCCAGACACTGGACCCTACCCAATTCGGCTTTGTTAAGGGCAGATCTTGCCTCTTAAACCTAGTTGATTTCTTTGAAACAGTTACCAAAGCCATAGATGAGGGCAAGGTAGTCCACACAGCCTACCTGGACCTCGCAAAAGCCTTCGACACAATACCCCACTCGGGCATCATAAATAAGCTTACCAGCTTAAATATCAACCCTATATCACAAGATGGGTTGCAAACTGGCTCAGAGATAGAACCCACATGGTCAGAATCGCAGGTGCCATGTCTGAATCCAAACCAGTTACAAGTGGCATCCCACAGGGCTCAGTTCTGGGACCTCTCTTGTTCGGTATATACTTCTCTGAGGTTCAGGCTAACACGGGAGGATTATGGCTGACAAAGTTCGCAGATGACTGCAAACTGGGGGCCATAATCGAATCTCCAGCTGACACAAGCATCCTCCAAAAGGGTCTCACAGAGATGGATGCTTGGTGCCAGAGCCACGGCCTCAAGCTAAATGCTAAAAAGTGCATAGTCATCCCCTTTCGGAAAAACAAGGTGCCCACAAATTACCACATAGGTGGTAATCCATTAAGTACGGAAAAAGTAATTAGAGATTTGGGGACCAACGTAGATAGTAATCTCTCCTTTGATAATCATGTTGCCAAAGTGGTTAGAAAGACCTTCTATATAGCCCACCTTATCACGAAAGGGTTCGCATCTAGATCAAGAGAGGTCATTGTGCCCCTCTACTCGTCACTCGTCAGGCCCATAATTCAATACAATGCCCCTTTTGGGATGTACCTTACCCGACACCTGCAGCAACTGGAGAGACCCCAAAAGTACCTCACCAAGAGGATCACGGGCTACAAACAGATGTCCTATGCAGCTCGACTAAAGAAACTCCAGCTCTACTCAGTTGCTTACCGCCTACTCAGAGGCGATCTATGCCTGACATACAAAGCCATGTCAAACCCAGAATTAATGGACATGCTCCACCACAAAAAATCCAAGTCCCTTAGAGCTACACGCTCCAGGGACCTAAACCTCAGCACAAAAATAAATAGGACATGCTGGAGGGACAGATTCATTTCCCAGAGGCTCCCCTCACTCTGGAATAGAATCCCAATTCATGTTAGACATAGCCCCTCGCTCACCCTCTTCAAGCGAAATCTCGAAGCGTGGATAGGAAATTGCAAATTCACCCCTGGGATCTCTTCTGTGCCCCTGCTAGACAGAGGCACAATAAACTAATCTTAAAAGGGTACCTTCTGTGACCCTCTTTACAGAGGCACAGTAGGCTAATCTAAAAGGGAGGCGGAAGCCAAATACACTCTGGTTATGCTTATAAATGTCTTAGGGCAGATAGCCTAGTATCTACCTATGAACCTATGAACTCCTCAGGCACTTTGTAAAGTCTATCATGTCTGAGAATCAGGGAGCACAGAAGCTGCTGAAAAAGTATTCAGGAGGGCAGCCAGAACAAAAGGAAGAGCTGAAGGCTTAGGATACTCCATCTGGAGAAGCTTAGGATACTCCACCTGGAGGAGCTCATAATACCTTTTCTGAATGTCAGAGACTTGAGGCAAATCCTACTTAAAAAACTCCATCATGCAGGTAACAGTATCCCCATAGGAGACTTGCTCCAAAGGAGAATCTGGACTAATAGAATAATTTTCCTCTGAACCATACTTCAAGGGGAAGGAATCTCAGAACAGTAAGACAGGGACTCTGCCCCTGAATGCAGATCCTCATCTGAAGAATCTAGTTCCTGGGTCTTTTAAGCAGAGTGGAAGGCCTGGGAGGAGCAGGTACAGACACCCCTTGAGGAGGCTTTAAAGCCATAAAAGCATTAAATAACCCCTGAATAAAATACTGCCATTCACATTGGGAATCCTTAACTACAAGAGAAATATGCCTGGTTTTCAGTTTCTTTTTATGTGGGATGTCCACACAAAATACCCTTGGAGGTCATAACCCTGGTGACATTCAATAAGTGTAGCAGGAATGTCCTCCCTAACTAAGATCTGCGGAATCCCTCTCAGCTGAGGTTCCCCCTCAATGTCAGGAGCAGACATCTGTAAGCCTCCGAAAACGTGCGAGAAGTTGGATCTATGCTGGCTACTGGTGGGGTCATAGCAGAAGAATCTGAGGCAACTACTGGATGATCCTCTGGGCTTTCACAACCCTCAAGAGAGACATCTGTAGGGGGCTGGGCAGAAGCTGTATCAGACCTAAGTTTTTTTTTGGCTTTTTCTTGGCAGGCAGCTGACCTTCAAGATAGGAAGACTCCACCATAGCATCTTTAGCTTAAGGTGTTGTTTTTTAAGGTAAATAGATAAAGAGGAGAGATGACAATGTAGGATCTTAGGGATAAAAGCCTGGCAGATACAACGGGTCTATGTCAAATATTCGAACTTCCAAAATGTCGAATACCATATGGTCGAGACCATATTGTCGATATTTGGAAGTTCAAATATCTAATAAAAAAAAAAGAAAAACATACACTAACAATGCGAGAAGTGGTGCAAGCCCCCATGCACCCCCCACCCCCCCTACTTAAATATACCAACTCCGAGACCGCACTTCAGTGCAGAAAAGGGAAATTCTCCCATTCTGCACCATATGGCACCATTAAAAGTCAATCTTCGAACTCTTGAAATGTTGAACATATGGTCTCCACCATATAACGTTCGACATTTTAAGCATTCAAATAATTGACATAGACCCGATACAACACCGTGTATGGTCGTGGGAAGCAGCCAAACAGAAAAGACACTGGTCATGATGTTCTTTAAAGGGAATCTGCCTCCCACACTGACATTTTCCCTTTCTGGATGATTTGAGCACAACAGCACTAAACAAAACTGGAAAGAAACCCTAGTGGGGCACCTATCTGAAACATGGCTTGGTAACCAGCACATTAGAAGGGGGTTCAGACAGACATTCAATGATAGCATTCAGACTGCCAGCACAGATGTTCTGAAAGTGTGTGTGTCAATGTGTCACTTTTATGCCCTATGCCTTGCATAGGGAACATAAGTGTGATGTACAACATAAATACTGAAGGCTTTGGTATACCGACTAAACATTGGGCTATCTTTAGCAGGAGATCCCTTAGGTTATGAATACTGCAATAGTGATCTGGAAGGGCATTAAGCCAGTATCACTCTGCAGATGAGACAGGTACCTCTGCTGCTGCTACCTAAAGCAGTAGCACAGGTAGGAGGCAACAAAGCACCATCATGGATGTCTGAATGTCAGACCCCCCCCCCACAATGTGGGGGAGGAGAAATGGTCAGCAAGTACAGGGGCAAAAACCCATAGAAGAGAAAAACTGGGGAAGTATTAAAATTGCATTAAAGCCCTTCTTCTTTTTTTATGCTCATATTCCTAAAAAATACGATAAAGCCATTATATTATGAAATGTACTCATATGCAATCCACATTAGTTCCAACCATTTAAATCAGTATTTTATTCATACATGGAAAATAAAAGAATAAATAAATAGATAAAATAAACCAATCAAACATTGAGGAAATCAAGCTCACTGGGGCTGGTGAGTTGTCGGATATGATTTTTAGACTAGACCCTAAGCAATACATTGGAGTCACTATATACAGTTTTTTTGTATCCCACAGTGCACCAATGGTTGCCACTGGTGTTTCTCCTCATTCAAAGTGTCTACTGGGGTCTTCTAACTTCTGCTGGACTTACTCTGACTTATGCTTATGACCAGTGAGGAGGATGAGGTGTCCCACTTCAGCATCATATTGCTGATGGGGTTTTCTTCTATTATGCCTTAACTATTCTGTTTCTCTGCAGACTTGTCTGTTGATGTTGACATGCTGGTGTACTGCCCTCCCCTGTGACGACTCAGCCAATGTCCACCACCCTTTAGACATTAAAGACAATATCTTTGTCCTCTGCCAGGGATAGAATGTGAGAAGCACCTAGATGTGGGCCCTCTCTCATCAAAGGCGGGCATGACCATCCCTCACTTGCTAGCACCTCAGACAGCCAAGTTATTTGAACTCAGGTCATCTGTGCCATAGTTGGGTCTTTGTTCCTCCATGTTACAGCACTGGCACAGTCATTATTATAAAGGTGACAGTGATCATGTTTTGAAGCTTCTGATAATGGTGACGGGGCTTAATCACAGAAAGCCTGTGCTATTGTGCAGCTCACTGTGCACCACAGGATGGCATAACAAGCCCTGCATGATTCTTAAATCAAATGCTAGCAACTAAAAAGGATCACACAAGGGGGCATTTGTGATCCTGCTCCACTTCCTTTTGACAGCATAACAACTAAGCTATTCAACCCCCCCTAGTCATGTGCCATTGGTCAAGGCGGCTTCTGTGTAATCTAGGTTTGTCCCAGAAGTGGTGGTAATCTGCACCTAAATACCAGTACTAAATTGGGTAGTGCAGTGATTACCCCCACTGCTATGTTTCTAAGTGCAAGAAAGAAATGCCTACACTGTATGGAAGGAAATTCCTCAGTAGCAATAGTGCAGGAAAACCTTATACCATTCACTACTCTGTCTTGCTTTCACTCTGTAATGCTGGCAAGTTTCTGCCCGTGAAAGACTGCACATCATCACATTCCTTCATTACCATAATACAGTAATGACCCCAGTCAGGCCTGCATGTCTGTGATTGTGGTGTACTGTTAAAATGAATAAGACAGCTAACTACTGTAGCTACTTGGTTAGCCATGCCGTAGAGTGTAGAGTGCTGCCTTCTTCAGTTGTGCTGTGTGGTGCTGACAGGCTACACAGTGCCCCACCTACAACAGTGTCTTGTGTGCAGTATGTTTCAGTCCTGTGCACAACTGAAAAAAACTGGAATGCAGGTGTATCCCCCCCCCCCCCCCCATGGAGCGGGGCTATCACAATTAATTTCTTTGATATGTTGTAGTCCACAGCAGTATACTGAAGACAGAGCACTGATGCATGCTCACATCTTTGGACTATCTTCAAAAATACCAGGGATTGTAGATTACATATATCAGTCTCATTCAATGTTTTTTACTGTGTATCTTAAATGGTTTTCCAGGCACTGCAGCACTATAATTTCTGAAAAAGAAATCTGTCACGAAAATGCAACAATTATCCATTTGCCAATAACAATGAGCATGTCTCAAATGAAAAATGTTGTCATCTTACACAGTACAGCAACAACCTTATGAGGGTACTAGAACCATACATTGTACCAGTTCTGAGATGGCTGGACTTTTTTTGTTTTTTTTTTTTCACATCTTGCATTAAAGTCTTTGGAAAGCCTGGAAACAAGCATATTGCACCACGAGGTGGAATAAGGCCACATATTCAGTGACAAGCATTAAGTAAATGTCTGTTTTATGTACATAAATTCCCATGATGGCATAAAGCACAGCAGTGAACATATAGAAGAGCACTTTCTTTCTTTTCTATAATCCAAATCAATGGGAAAATGTGAGACCACCAAAAGAAGCATCCAGTACTGGGAGTAGCAGATTTCATCAGTGTTTGGATTAGCTGCCCCTGCTCTATAAAAGTCAAACAAGTACAAAACACTGTATGCACACAGAAGAGTTTTAAAATCTCACTGTTTTATTCCCAAACAGAACTATGACAAATGGCAATCCTAAATAGTATTTCAGTGTTATCAGATCAGATACCTGCAGTTCTGGTCCCTTTTATTACTACTGCTCAGTGATAAAATATCACATAAGGAAGAGTATAGTGGTAAGATTTACTTTTTTTTTTTTTTTTAACAGAAACACAAAGGGCATCACCTTACACATATGTGAGTGGTCATATATGTTCCAAAATCAGTCCAATATTTCACTTAAGAAAACAGTTATCATGAAACATCAAAATACTTTGAGATAACTTGTGCCACAATTAAGCTATGTCAAAACAGTCACTGTGAATCATAGTGTCATGAAGACATCTGTAAGTACAAAGGCCAAAAACATGTCTCCATAGAAGGCGAATGGAATTTTTGTCCATAACGTTGGCTACACCTTTTGAATCACACAGGGCACTTTTTCAAATACTTGCTAAAGCAGTTCCTCTCGTGTAGTTGAATGTTGCAGAAAAGCTAACACACTAGTTAAAGTTCAAATAGTACATATGCAGGTAAGCAGATCTTTTTCCTACACTTGGCATGGCTTAGTAAGCACTGAAAATCACACCAGTTTTCACACATACAGGATTTCAAAAGCAGAAGTTATTACAGTTCAGATCTTTGGACATAATTTCAAATATCTGCAAACCATAAACACACAATACCAGGGCATTGCTTTTTCTCATGCATAGATCCACACAAAGTACTGTTTACAATTCACAAACTTAAAGTGTTTCACATTTTTTGAAATTTTCACTATTTAAGCTTCAATGTTAAGCAGTGTCTGCGTTTTTGTGTCCCACTTTCTTGGTACATAAAGCTATGCTGTTAGTTACAATTTTCCACACTAAAGCCATCACTGGCTCACAGAATAAAGCTATTAACTCATTCAGTTACTCTGAATGCTGGCTAGCTTCCTTCTTGTCTTTCTATAATCATGTTATCCACAAGTAACAACTGGAGTGGTGAATCAGCCCTGAAGTCTTATACTGATGTCTCTCATGGGAGTGTGCTGCACGTCTCTCTCCTGGACATGTGCTGTACATGTTCCTCCTGGGAGTGTGCTGTACATGTCCCTCCTTGGTGTGTGCTGTATGTGTTCCTCCTTGGATTGTGCTGCATGTGTCCCCCTTAGACTGCGCAGTATGTGTCTCTCCTGGAAGTGTGCTGTACGTGTCCTCCCTGGGAGTGTGCTGCACACATCTCCCATGGAATGAGCTGCACACATATCCCCTGGATGTGTGCATCAGGTGCCTCTCCCAAGTCTGCAGCAGGGGGACTCTTCTGAAAGCGTGCAGTAGAGGCCTGTTCTCATAGTGTGCAGCATGGACCTCTTCTGGCAGTGTGCAGCAGGGGGCCTCTCCTGAAAGCATGCAGCAGGGGCCTCTTCTTAGAGTGTGCAGCAGGGGGTCTCTCCCAGGAGTTTGCCATAGATGTCTTTTTCTGAGAGTGTGCAACTGTCTCTCTCCTGGGACTGTGTCACTTGCACGTCCCCTGGGTGTATGCCACCCATTTCTCTCCTGAAATGTGCCATGTGTCTTTCCTGGATATGTGGCATACATGTCTCTGCTGGGGATGTACTCCAGGTGTCTCTTCATGTAATATAGTCGTCTAGACAACTGATCAATGAGAGAATTACACTAGCCCAAGGACAGTACGTTAGCATTTGCAGTCAGATATTTTCAAACAAGATTTAATATGGTGTGCTGTGTGTGTCCTGCGAGCAAATCAAAGGATATAACACTACTTTCTTCTGCAGATTCTTGGACAGTTCACTGCTGTTTAGAGATGCAACCTTGCTGGTGCTCCCCTACAATGCAGGCTGCTTTTTGCTGCTCTATCATATATCTTGCAGAAACACTGCAGAACAGGTAATTACAGTCTTCTGAACTACTCTGTCTTCATGTAGTCAGAAATCATTCAGAATGAATAATGACTTTTCTGTCCACATCAATTATGGAACCTCAACTTCTCCTTTGTTTATGAACATGTCAAGTCCAACTTCTTCTGGAAGGTTCTGTGCTGTTGTCCTGGTCACTTTGGTACTTAACCACTTATTTCTCTAAAGGGCAAGTCCTTCTAAGATCTCAGTGTCCTCTCTACAACATTTGTGCATTTCTTTTTCTTCTCTTTCCCTGACTGGCTGACCATATACTCACAAGACTTAGACCAGTCTTTTATTTTTCACTGATTTTTTTGTATCTTTCTTATGCAGCTTAACATTTATTTTTCCTTATCTTCATGCTCATACACATTCCTCTATTATTTCTTTACATTAACAATTGTTTGTCTGGCAGTTAGTGCAGAGGATTAAAGCTCTGAGTTAATAAGCTTCTTAAGGGTTTGATTTTTTCCAGTTCTACTTTACTATTGTGCCTGTCTGAGAAAGCTACTTAGAGATACAGTGCTCCTGTGTTACCCTTGAAAGGGAATATTTGTGTTCAGTAGGCTTACATGGTTAAAACATGTCTACAAATGGGGTCCACAGACCTTTTACAGCCAAGATCTAGGACAACAGTTTCTAGCAGTAATATTTGTTCAAAATGGTCATGTTACAATATAAACATAAATAACCAAATATACAGATGTTTTATTGAGGAAACAGCACTCACACAGTAAAGCAGTACAGAGCAACATTCTGAACATTGTAGATCTATGTAATGCATGTAAACAAAAGCTGGAAATTCAGTATTATGTAACAAAGCAAAACTAACATTATGGTGCTTAAAAATCAAGCAGTATTTAAGCCCTAGGATGGAGCTTTGATGTACACCAGTAGTAACTGTGGTAGTACATGATATATTATTGCCTGACAAGACCTCCTATTAATAAAATATTTGATTCCACTGATTGAGAACCCATTCTGGCAGTGACTGGGAATTAGGTTTGGCCCACTTTTTCCAATGTTCAAGTATTATTTTTGTCCTTTGGTTTCATGCAAATATCCTGCTGCGAATTCTACTCATGAAGTACAGTAGTAGAGCAACTCTACTCGTTTAGTTTATTGGTTATATACTGCATATGACTGCATACTTTTATATTCCATAGTTTATATTCTATTCTGCACTATACCTGATGTGGTTAGACTCCTAACAATAAACTCCTACCTTACATCTTTTTTTAATTTCTCCAAGTCTTTTGGGTTTCTAATACCATGACAGGTATGGACACCATTCTTAAGTCAAACTATGATTAAAGTTCATGAAATTAGTATTGTTTCAGTCTTTGATGTTAGCCAGAAGTGCTCTTCGCAGCACCCATAAGGTACCCAGCAATAATTCGTTCTGCAATTCGTATGGAGTTACATGTATTGGTAACATATCTAAGTATAACTGTAAATTATTTTTATAAGACCCATTGATCCTACAACTATTGGAAATGTCTGGGTATCTTTCTTGAACATTGCCCTCATTTCTGCCTGTGAATCCTGGTATCTTACGACTTTGTGTCTCTCTCTACATAAGACACTGTAATCACTGGGTGTAGCAATTTCAGTGATTAATGCTACTTTTGTCTTGTTTTCATGGACTACTGTATCTGGTTTTCTCGCATCTATTTTTTGAACTGTTGGTAATGGATGATCCAACATGATATAAATGTCATCATATTCTATGATGCTTTGTTGCTCATGTTTCCAGTGTTTTTCAGCTTCCTCAATATTATAATGTTTGCACAATTCCCAATGCAACAGTCTTGCCATATTATTATGTCTTTCAGTATACAGGCCTTCTGCCATTAGTATATCACAACCAGCAACAAGATGTGCGACTGTTTCCAATTCTGTTTTACACAACCCACATTTGTCTGCTTCTCCCATAAGTTCAATAGATTTTATAAATCAGTCTGTAAATGGTCCACTATCTTGGGTCACCAATATTAACCTTTCATCTTTTGGTTTAAATTCACCTCTCTTTAAACATTCCTGTCTTCCATCCTGATCAACATGAGGTTGTTCCAGTAGTTTTCTATACTTGCAACTATATTTATGCATTTTCCACATTTCTTGCATTCTCATCTGATCCTTTACCTTATATTCTTTCTTTTGTTTTTTTGGAACATTCAGTCGCTGCCTCATTTTTAACTACTTCTGCTTTGATTTCCATTCCCACAACACTAATATGCTTCTGCTAAACTAAGCAGAGAAGTCATCTTAGACTTATTCTCCTCATATGTCAAAACTTTCACTATGTTTGGTTCTTGTGAGGTCAGCAGATATGCATGCAGTCTCATGATTGCAGATCTGTACATCTTGGTATGCAATGATTTTTATAAATTATTTGATGAGCATGAAGCATCCTTCTTGTTTTCCTATCTAACCTATCCAACCCATTTTGGAGCCAATCACTCCAAAACTGTAAGTTAGGACAGGAAGAGCAAATTGGTTTATAGCTTGGATTTTGTTTCTAAATGTCAACACTGTTATCAGTATTAATTTTAGTCTTCTAAAATATTCCTTACTGAGTTTTATTCACATTTGTTCATGTTTTGTTGATCCTTCATCATTTCCCAAATATTTATATACTCCCTCTTGCTCAAGTTCTTTTATATCGCATTCCTGATGCAAACTGGTGTTTTCTTGGTGCTGCAGCTTTCCTGCTTTAAAGGTTGCTTTTGCACATTTATCAAGAACAAATGACATCCTTATATCATCTGAAAAGGTTTTGAACACTTGCAGTTGACCTTTCAGTTCCTCATCTAATGAGCTATACAGTTTTAAATCATCTACAAAAAGAAGACAAGTATTTACACTTAAGTTGTTTTCTGGCAACCAAACTGTAGCCATTACCTTATCTGTTATTTAGAAAACTTAATGGGTTAAGGGCAGAAAAAAGGGCATCGGTGACAGAGTCACCCTGAAATATTCCCCTTTGAATTTTAATCCCTGGAATAATAATTTGTCCTTTAACATGTCTTAACTGCAAAGCTGTTTGCCACTGTTTCCTGGTTGCTGTAATGTAATTGATCAGTGTAGGTATATCTTATACATTTTTAAGTACTCCTTTATCCATGAATGTGGGAAACTGTCAAATGCTTTTTTTTTTTGCAGTCTATCCATGCCATATTTAGATTCTTCCCCTTTTTACAGTTCTCCATTATGACTTTAACAACAAATGATCCTTTGTTCCATATGACTTTCTGTTATTACACTTTTATTCTATTCCCTTTGGCATCAATTCCAGTGTACAGTTTATATGTTGTCAAAAGGTGAGTTATTGATCTATAGTTTTCTAGGAGAGCTTGCAGGTTCACTCTAAGTAGGTATATTGTTTTTCCTGCTGTTAACTAGGCTGGTGTCTGTTCAGGGTGCACATATAAATAGTTCTTACTCATGGCTAAATCTTCATGTAAAGATGTTAATACTTTGAACCAGAAGTTAGGTACTGCATCTGTACCTGGGGTTTTCCATTTAGGAGCTTTTCTTAACAAAGTTTCAAATTCTCTGGCCATTACTTCTTCCTATTTCATATTCTGCACATTTGAACTTTCTATTCTTTTACATCTTCATCCATTTAGATCTTTATTGTGTTCCCCAGGATCTTCATAGATAGTTCTCCAAAATATATCTATTACTTCTTTTCTTGGTGGTGTTTTAATTCTTTTTGCTTTGTTTCCCAGTTTTCTATAAAACTTTTTTGGGTCATCAATAAATTGCTTATTTTGCACTTTTCCTTTATATTTATCTGCATATCTTCTAAGTTTTTCTGCATGCGCTGATATTTTTAGTTTATTATTTGCAAGTGCAAGACAGATCTTGATTTGTTCTGATACTGTGCACTGCTTTTATCATGTCTAACTACCAAGTATTTTTGTTGATCTGTTCCTTGTTCTGTAATCTTCTAACAGTGACCCTTCTTGCCTTAATTGCTTTATAGTTTTCTCTATTCGATACTTCCATGATGGCATTCGATTTCTCCGCTTCCTTTCCCTAACTACCCTGTATTTTTGTGGTAAGACTTTATCTGTTCTTAATTTAGCTGCACAGTAATATATCCTACTTACTTCTGTTACATCACATGAATCTCCATGGACAGTCCTAATTACTGTGTTCATTTGTTTTAACAAACTTCTAACTTTTTTGGGTTTTATTGACTTTCTGTGGTCTATTTCTTTCATTGATTTTAATATGTCTATTCATCTCTATTAAATCAAGCAACTCTTCTCTTAGATCATTTTCTTCTAAACTGAGGGCACATTCTTCATTTTTTCCATTTCCTGTGGGCATTCTATAGAAAGTTCCAGAGCATTTGCCTGTGCCACATTCTGTTAAGTTTCTTACTGTGTCATCCTTTGCTCTTTCATATGGGAACTCACTGGCCTACCACCCCACAACATTGACTGTGTCAAGAGTTGCCACAGGTTCTGTCCCCTTGCTGTGCAATTCCAACTGAAAGCTTGTACTGGTTTCTTATGGATGGCTGCAAAGTATCTTCATATGGCAACTGAGCAGATGTTTCTCGCTCCACTGGTTTCTCCTTAATTTGGGGATCTATTGCTCTATCCTGATGTGGTGTTTTCTGAGTTAGATTTTCTACATTAAATCCTGCAATTCAGAGGTGCTCAAGAACCTCAATTTCTATTTCTTTAACTTCTCCATTGCTAATCCTCTTTTCCTCTGTTTTCTTATTTTTTGTATTGTAAAATTTTCTATGTCTGGATGCCTTTGCCTGTATTTCTCATCAAATATCTTTGGTGTTGCTATTTTTGTATTAATTAGTTTTATATCCAGTGTATGATTACAGATGTCTATGTACTTTTATGTTTGTTCGCTGGTGAGCCGAGTGTGACTAGACTTGTAATAGTGCAATCCTGCCTTATGTTCAGTTTATGACTTTTTTAATACTGTAAAAAAAAAAAAAAATATATATATATATATATATATATATATATATATTTATATGGGCCTATTACTTCTCATCAAAAACACACTTTACTGAATAACAGACAGCCGAACCCACTTTAGCAAATGTGCACTTAAACAAAAATGCACTTTTGTGAAGAATAGTTTAACGAACCACAAAAACAAAACAAAAAACACTGCAAACACATTTTTGCAGGGGGGCAAGCCCCCTGCACCCCCACACACCGCTACTTATATATACTAACTCTGAGATCGCACTACAGTAAGGAAAAGGGTATATTTTCTTATCCCCACTGTACCGCAATCTATAACATATTCTCTCAACATTATAGGTTCCCCTCCCATAAAAACCTCAACAGCAAATACAAATGAACACACCTGTACTACCACATGATCCCAGAAACACGAACCATACTTTGTTAAACTGTTCTTCTCAAAAGTGCATTTTTGTTTTAGTGCACTTTCACTAAAGTGGGTTTGGCTGTCTGTTATTCAGTAAAGCATGTTTTCGAAGAGAAGACGTAGACCCATATAGCTATATATATATATATAAATATATATATATATATATATATATAAATATATATATATATATATATGTTATTACCAAAATGTGGAACAGCACTTACACAAAACTGAGATGGTCAAATGAGTGTTTTTCAGTTTCCGTAATGCCAATCTGGAAATGTTCAAATCCACATTAGCGAACGGTAGTATACATTCGCTAATATGAGATCAACAGTCTGACCAAAAATTCACACTACAGTGAGGAAAGGGAAATTTACCCTTTTCCTCACTGAAGTGCAATCCTGGAACCGGAATATATAAAATGCAGGGGGCTTGCCCCCCTGCAAAACCATAAAAACATGTGCTTTATACTTACAATTTCCATGGCCATTTCACCACAACAGCATGAGGGTTTGATGTCATGTCCTCATATTTCGAATAAATTTGAATGCAGACAATGCGGTTAGACTTTTAACAGTGCAAGCCTACCTTATAAAGTATTAAACTTTCTTTGTCATGCCTGTGTTATTAATACCGTTAATTGTATTTTTGCCAGTGGTCAAGATCATGGCTAGTATACGTACCGGTTTAATAAAATAACAAATATTTCACTTTCTATTTGCTCTTCCCAAGGAGGAACACTGTGGCAGTTAGTTAAGAAAGGAAAGCTAAACTTTCCTTTCCTTTCTCCAGCCACAACTTCTAGTTTGTCATGAGAGATCCTTAGTGTTGCCAGTCCAGCGAAGCGATGTAATTATTAAAGAATGTTCTGCCACTGTCCCAGGAAAACAGTGAGCCACGGAGGAATAATGCCAGCTGAAGGCATCCTTATGACAGTTAGCTCATCTCAAATAGAAGGAACACTGGCTCTGGTCAGGGGCTTTCAGCATCCATTCTTATGACAGTTAGCTCATCTCAAACAGAAGGAGCAGTGGCTCTGGTCTGAGACATTCAGCAGTTCAGCATCTCGGTCTGTCAAGAAGAATCATTCTTGTGCAAAAATCTTATTTTCACTGCTTGTGCTCATAGTTTCATTATTTCAGCCACAACTCACAGCCTGTGACCAACAGGCGAGGACTGGCATGCAGACCACCCTGAAAACCAACCTTTCTGAAAATCAAGTTCTTGCTTCACCATCCCAGAGCAGTTCAGAACCTGAAAGACTGTAGCTGCCACACCAGTCATTCTGTCAATCTAATGACCCATGGCATCAGCACTCAGAATTGAGATCCTGAGGTACTTAAGTCATTATCTCCCCAAGTAAAGGGGGAATACATACTTTTCATGGAAAGTGCCATGGACTCGGGGGGGGGGGGGGCTGAATGGCTGACTGAAGGCAGCAGATTTTTAGAGCTCTATAAACTAGTTTAAACTTCAGGAAATTATTTAATTTGTTTCTAACAAAAACACTTTGAATAGACAGATAATAGTCTAAAATAACAAACTACAAGTTTTGGTGGATTTCTGTAAGAAATGTCCTGTTAAATTATATTGGAGTCTATTAACAACTAGGGAAATGAGTAATCTGAAGAACTCTTATTCTGAACTAAGACTAAAAAAGGAACTACAACTGTTGACTACTACACTACAATAAGTATCAATGTAAATGGATGATTTTAAGGTTAATCAGCAAAATCTGAAAGAAAACTGTCAAAAGCAAACAGATGTTTTCAAAGAAATGCTTCAACAGCATCGGACTAAGATAACTATTGAAACTTCTTTGAGTGACATTGAAGGAAGGCTCAGAGGAGGAAATCCAAAGAGACTTCCTTCTGAAGCAAAATACTTGACTTATCAAAGTAGATGATTTGAAAAACAGGGAAAGAAGCTCAAACATCAGAATCTTCGGCTTGTCCGAGAAAACAGGAGGAGGAGACATCATTTCCTTCTTAAACACATGGTTTTCTGAGGTTTTAGATCTTAAAGAAGGCTTTTCATTTGGTATTGAAAGGGCTCATCAAGCTTACAGAAACCCAGCTTCAGCTGCAGCTTCACCACCAAGGTCAATTATAATAAACTTGTTATCTTTCATGGACAAATAACTGGTGTTAAAAACTGTGTGGAGAAAGAGCCCTATAAAATATAACCAAAACCTAATAAGGTTTGATAATGATTATTCTGCTAAAGTGCTGGAGCAAAGGAAAAAGGCATGGCCACTAATTAAAATACTAAATCAGAACAATATTAATACTCAAATGACTTTTCCTGCAAAAATAAAAATCCTGCACCTAAATGAGATGAGAACCTTCAACAACCTGGAAGAAGCTTTACTATTTATCAAAAACAATAATACCATATCTATTCCAGAAGATATGGACTGGGCATCTCCATCCCTGAAGAGAATTACTGATAAAAACTCCTGGACTGATGTAAAAAAGAAAAAAACAAAAAAAAAAAGACTCTAAAATAGCAGTTTTTGCAAAGTCTCTCAAAGTTTCTACTACAACCTAATTATTGATACATCAACTGGAACTTAAAACTGTAATGCAAACTATACTCTTGTGTATATATGTAACATATATATATATATATATATATATATATAGGGAAAGGTATGTGTCTGTATTCTTCTTTATGCATTATTTGCTATATTTGATTTATATTACAGAAATAGTTATAAAAAGTCTTTACTGTCCTATCTTTCTTCCTTCCCTTTTGTATGTATAGTAACTTGACTAGTTAATTCCTTATTCCTAATAGACTAAAATGAGTTACACTCCTAATAATCGAGTTACCATATTTCTCTCATGTTTCTGATCAAGCATTAAGTAAATGACACATTTTCGTTAACTAATACAGCAATACCAAAGATTAGCAATGTTGGTTTTATATGCTAGTAATTAACTGTTTAGATTGTTGCTTGTTTTTTTTTAAACTGAGTGAATGAACGATGTTAAAGGAAATATTTCTTAAAATATGGAGCGTGATGTGCTATGCCGATAAACACTTAGCTTTGTATTATTATAATTCCTCTAAACACTGTGATTGAGTTGTGCACTTAGTATCAAGCATATAATGCAAGTGCGGCACATATATCCTTGGGAAAATGTGTTTGATAGGTTTGATTGTAATTAGTAAACATAACGTTGTTTGGATTAAAGCTGGACTGGACTTATTTACAGAGAAATTACCACTACACAATGACGCCTTGTTTAGGGAACATAATCTTTTCCATTTGTTCTGGTTGCTATTAAGGGCAGATTAACTTCATGTGAGAAGATTGTCTCTCTGTTTTGAATTATAGCCAGCTTTAGGCACCAGCGAACCCTGCAGTTGTTGGGGGGCCCTGTTCCCTGGGGCCCCCAACCACAGCAAGTTATTGTATCCTGATATTTTGTTACATCTGTCAAACCAACAAAAGTTAGTACAGCATTCCTGTATACTTAATAAACCACATGGATAACTCCTCTTATTTTTACCTCCTTTAAAGTTCAAAGATATTTCTGGTTGTAGTAAAAAGAAGTTATGTACTCACCATAATGTTCCATCTGAGTAGTTATACTTCATTTTCTCAACCTGCGGGTATTCGGATCCATATCGGATCCGAGCCGGCAACATTTTATCAAGCATTTGCTCTGAGCTCCAAGCTCCTCCCCTTACCCATAATCCCTCCTCTCCTATCTTCCCTCAGATCGAGTTTGCCACTAACCAAACTATTAGCAACTCAACAAAGTTAACCTAGAACAGGTTTGGGGGAAGGAGGGAGGGACAGTTGTAGAAAATTAAGTATAACTACTCTGATGGAATGTTATGGTGAGTACATAACTTCTTTATCTGAAGTAGTTAACTTAATTTATCTGCAACCTGTGGGACAGAGTCCCCAGCTACCAAAACTCCTAGGAGGCCCTCATGAAAGGATATTCCTGAGCACCGCAGAGCCAAAGGACGCTCTCCCTCTAGAGATCAAATCCAACTTATAATGAGAGATGAATGTATGTGACCTTGCCCAGGTCGCTGCTGCACAGATATCCAGAGAAACCCTAGACCAAAAAGCAGCAGAAGTTGCCATAAATCTGGTGGAATGGGCTTTAATAGGACCAGGTGGGGATAGGCCTTTATCCCGACAGACTTGCAGTATACATTGTGTAATCCACCTAGCTAAGGAGACCTTGGAAATGGCCTTGCCCAAAAAGGGTCTAGAAAAGGACAAGAATAATTGGTCAGACTTACGAAATTGCTTAGTCCTGTGTAGATAGAAACAAAGCCGTCTATGAACATCTAGCAAGTGCAGCTTATATTCACCCTTGTTCTGGAAATTTGGAAAGAACACAGACAGATTAATCATCTGGTTAATGTTAGATTCAGAAGCCACTTTCGGTAAGAAAGAAAGGTTTATGCGAAGCGAAACCCTGTCTTTATGAAAAATCAAGTAGGGGGACACGGCAGACAAAGCTTGGATTTCAGAAACCCTTTTAGCGGAAGTAATGGCCACTAAAAAAGCTGCCTTCCAGGACAGAAATTTTAAGTCTACTGATGCTGCTGGTTCAAAAGGGGGTATCACCAATGCCTACAGAACTAAGGTAAGGTCCCAAGGAGGGATGGAATTCTTAACCAGGGGATGCAAGAGAAAAGTACCTTTTAGAAAGGCCTTGCTCAATCTCAAGGTGGCCAGAGCATTCAAATTTTTGCCAGTATGAAAATTAGATGTGGTTGCCAGCTGTACTTTCACTGTGGAGGAACTAGCCCCTTGTTGAAAAATATATGACAAAAACTCCAAGACTGCAGGAACCGGGGCAGTAAATGGATCTATTTTTCTCTGAGAAGCCCAAATAGGGAAGTGTTTCCCTTTGCTGCGATAAACCTTTCTAGTGGAAGCTTTGAGGGATGCCACCAGAATACTCTTTACCGAAGATAAGCTGGGAGTCCTAGCAATCAGGGGAACTGTAGCAACAAAGCCATCAGCTTGAGGCTGTCCAGGTCGGGTGGACTGATGCCCGAGGGATGGGATATGAGATCTGGACAGGAATCTAGAATCCGTGGAGGAGTTAGAGCATGAGACCAAAGGAAGGGGAACCACACTTGACGAGGCCAGAATGGGGCAATGAGGATCACTTTGCACCCCAGTCTGTATGCTTTTCTGAAGAAACTTCGGAATTAGAGGTAGCGGGGGATAGGCATACAGTAACCCGGGAGGCCAAGCATGGACTAGAGTGTCTCTGGGGGAGTCCCCTGGGGAGAGGATTAGAGCGAAGAATTCGCTGCACTTCACGTTGGAAGGAGATGCGAAGAGATCGCAGCAAGGGTGACCCCAAGCTAGGAAGATCTCTTCTGCTACTGACTGTTTCAGAGACCACTTGTATGGCATTAGAACAGCCCGACTCAATCTGTCCGCTAAAATGTTGGAGCGGCCCGGGATGTGCGTTGCATCAGAAACTGGTGGAAATCGCCCACTCCCACACTCTCATGGCCTCGCAGCAGAGTGTATAAGATCTGGTCCCTCCATATTTGTTGATGTACTAGACAATGGACATGTTATCCGACTGAACTGCAATCGTCCCCGAGGGGGAACAGTGTGAAAGGCTTGCAACGCTAAAAGTACTGTCGTCACCTCCAGAACACTGATATGCAATCTGGTCTTGGTTTGGGACCACGTGCCTTGGACTGTCCTTCCCAAAAAGTGCCCCCCACCTGAGCTGGGAGGCATCCGTGGTCATTGTGGCTTGGGTTGGGAATGGTGAGAATGGGCGACCAGCCAAGATTTCCGGCGATTGGAGCCACCAAAGAAGAGAAGTCTTGCAGGCTTTGCTGATCTGTATAGGGTAGTCCATGGAGAGGTCTAACCAAGACCACTGAACTGCCAAGGTCCACTGAAGCACCTTCATGTGAAGGCGCGCACATGGTAAAATTTAAATTGCTGCTGTCATGGAACCTAGGGCATGGAGAATGTCGCTCGCCATTGGTGCCCTGGGGCCGAGGATCACTGACACATGGGCTCGTAGGTTCTGGATCCTGTCCTGAGTGAGAAAAACTTGTAAAAGTAGTGTGTCCAACCATGCCCCTATGAATTCCAAGGTCTGTGTCGGATTTAGGAGGGACTTGGAGATGCTGATGGTGATCCCTAGATTGACTGCAAAATGCATGAAGTAGTGTCTGGCCATGCAAAGTAGATGCTTGGTGGTAGCAGCGAGGAGCCAATCGTCTAGGTAAGGAAACACCTGAATTCCCTGAAGCCTCAGGTGAGCTGCTACTACTGCCATAACCTTGGTAAACACTCTGGGGATAGTGGTGAGACCAAAGGGGTATGGCTCTGAACTGGAAATGATTGGCTCCCAGCTGGAAGCGAAGAAATCTCTGGGAGCTTCTGCAAATCTTGATGTGGTAGTAAGCGTCCTGGAGGTCTATCGAGCACATCCAGTTGCATCTTCGGAGATAAGGTAGGATGGACTGTAAGGTGACCATCTGGAATTTTTGCTTGGCTACTGATAGGTTCAGGGTAGACAGGTCCAATATGGGTCTGAGGTCCCCCATCTTTTTTGGCACTAAAAAGTACCTGGAGTAAACGCCTAATCCAGACTGATCTGTGGGGACCGATTCGATGGCCCGATTGTAAAGCAGCTATGAAATTTTGTGTGCTGCGACCTTTCTTTGAGCGGGTGGGACATCTAGGAGGCGCTTTGATTGTATAGGTGGGGTGATGAACGGGATGGAGTATCCTCTGGATATTATTTGGAGCACCCAACAGTCCATCGTGATGGACTCCCAAGCTGTTAGGTGCAATGATAATCTTCCTCCGACTGTCTCCGGAGAAGGACAGTCAGGCAACCCCTCAGGGTTGCTGCGCAGGTCGGTCCGAGAAGGTCTCCCTCGACCCAAAGTTCCTCAGACCCCCTCTGCCTCTGGGGTGGTGTCTTTGTCCCCCTCTGCCTCTAGGGGATGAGTTGTCCTGAGTGTCACGGGAAAACTGAGATTTTCAGAACCACATCTTCTTCTGCACTCTCTGATTCCTAGAAAAAGATCTTTGAGGGTTAGTAAAGCAGACTCCGATGGCAGACAGAGTCTTCCCGTCCTTCTCACTCTGGACTAAGGTGTCACGAACTGTCTTCCCAAAAAGGGAGGAACCGTCAAAGGGAGCATTCGTGAAAGATGCCTTGAAGGGATCCATGAATTGAAAGAGTCTGAGCCAGGTGTGCCGCCTCATAGCTACACCAGTCCCAGCTGCCCTAGCCACTCCTTCCATGGCATGGGAAAGAAGACACATGGACGTGTTAGTAATGGATTTCAGAGTTGACATTTTCACTGATAACAGCTGCTTGTCCTCTGGCGACAAGGACTCTGGGGGCGACACAGCGAATTCTGTGACCAGGTCTTGCTGGAGTCGAATGACGTGTGCCAAATAATTCAGCGCTTGTATGAAAAACATCACTGAAGAAAAAACTCGCTTCTCAAGGCGGTCCACCGCCTTAGACACTTTGTCCGGAGGGTGGACCGAAGAACTTTCCTAAGCCAGTTCTCTCTTGGTGGCAGCCGCCACCACCATAGCATCCACAGGGGATCCCTTGTTCCAAGCCTCTCTGTGGGAGGAGAAAGGAACCTGTCTGGGAGTTTGGGTATTGGCTCTAAGGTGTCAGGCTCCTTCCATGCCCATGTGGTGGCAAGATCCACTAATGGATCTGCAGGAGGGGACACCTAGGATGTAGATGGGCCCATGCCAAAGGCCACGAAGAATACTGTCTTGTCCGTTGAGGGTTTTGGAGCTGACCAACCTCCCCTCTGGCAGAGGATTTCCATGATGTCTCCAAAGGAGACATCCTCGGGAGGTCACCTGGGAAAACTCTCACCTTCATCCAAGTCCGTATCTTCTGTGAGGAACTCGGGGGAGTCCATGTGCCTCCTCTTACATGAATGCTTATGTGGGGCCTCCTCAGCGAGATTCTCTGAAGAGGGCTTGTAAATCATGGGGGGGGTTCCACGATGGGATCCACCTGGGGGTCCTCTGGCACGGGCTGGCCCTAGGACAAGCTGATGGGACTCATGACCAAATCCAAAACAGCTTGGCCAGAGTCCAAGGCAATGGGCTGGTGTCTCAATCCCTGGGAAAGAACCCTCTCCACCACGTCGAAGGCCGAAGGAGAGCGGACCTCCTTGGCAACCAACAAGGAAGAAGTTCTCCCCGGCTCTGTCGTGAGGATCGGGGCCGAGGCCAAGGTAGCCAGGAATCCGAAGGAACGGCTTGGATCTGATAAAGTCAGAGCCGAAGACATCTCCGTTCTCTCGGATCCGGCTCCCTGTTCCCGGCCCCGAGAGTTGCTCGGATCCGAACAAGTCTGATCCACGGAACTCAAGGTAATGGCTGGCATTGAGGATGGAGGAACCATTGGCGCCGTACCCCCAGCTTCGAGGATCCTCGGATCCATAAACCCCGAGACAGATGGTCGGATCGGGGAAGGAGAGTTAGGATGGAAGAAGGGCATAGAGGTCCCCTCTCTGGTCAGACAGGGGCCTGGCAAGACTCCCATTTGGATTTGGGTCCAAATGAATCTCTGCATCATCCTGTCCACGTCAAGCTCCGATAGACTCCGACTTGACCACAAGGAGGTGACCAACTCGAATCTGGCCCTGTGAGATGACCTCGAAGGTCTCCGATCCAAGGGCTCCGTCAGCTCTGGGGAGCACCTCGTGGAATGGAGCCGAGGAGAAGTGGTCCTAACAATTTTCACAGGTAGACTGGGAAAAGGCTCCCACTCAGAAGATCGCTTGCAGTGCCTCCCTACCCTTTTCTCTCTCTCTTTTTGTCCTTGTCCATAGCTTTTGTCCCCGCCTCAGCAGGCTTAGAGGGAGGTTGAGTCCCAGCCTGAGGGGGGGTTGACCTGCTACAGGAGCCAATGTCGAGGCCATCTCTGAGGCAAAAACTGGTAACAGGCCCTTGGCTAGCAGTTTTGCCTTCCTCTCTTTAAGGGCTCTGGGATTGAACCCTGCACACACAGCACATGGCAAACTAAGACTGGGAATGCCAAGGCAAATAACACACAGAGTGTGGCCATCAGCCGGTGAAAGCTTGTGGCCACACTTTGTGCATTTCTTGAACATTGGTTTAGGCTGGCCAGCCATTACACACTCCACTGAGCCGAAAGCTAAACTAGACACACACACACTCAGGGGTTGGCTAGGCCTATTTTTTTTTAAAAAAGAAACTCAAACTTTCTAACAACTTTTTTTTTTTTTAAACATACCGATGACAAGACAAAGGGGAGTAAGAGCTATCACAAGCAACTACTCTCACACACTAACTTATGAATCAAAGGTTCCACTTACTCTACCCAACTTGAAGGTACAGAGGCCACGATGCGTACGCATGAAGCGGCAAGCGAGATCTGGGGGAAGATAGGAGAGGTGAGGGATTATGGGCAAGGGGAGGAGCTAGGAGCTTGGAGCTCAGAGCAGATGCTTGATAAAATGTTGCTGGCTCGGATCCGATATGGATCCGAATACCCACAGGTTGCAGATAAATGAAGTTAACTACTTCAGGTCAGTGTTTTGTCAAGAAACAGGCATCAGAATTCCATTAAATAATTTACCACTGATGTGTCCCTGGCTTAGTTAAAACCTGCTGTTGGACATTTTCTCCACTAAAAGTAACTACATAGCCAGCTTTAGGTCCCTACTATACCTGTGACTGCAGGGGGACCCCTCTTAATCAACCTTGACTGTGTGGGGGCCCCACAAAAGCTCCCGCTGGTTGGGGAAAAATGAAGAAATAATGTATTAATTTACTAATTATGCTCTTTAACCTGGGCAAGGCTGTGCCTGTTAAGATGAAGCTGATAATGAACATGAGCAAGGTAAGCACTAGAGAGATCAGCAGCCCAGAGTGACTTATCTCGGTGCAAATTTTGGATTTTAAGAAGAGCTGATACTTCTGATCATCAGGGATAATTTTCTCTTTTAGGGAGTTTTATAAATACAAGCATAACACCAGATAGTATAACTCTCAATTCCATTGCTTAAGAATTCAATGCAATCCCAAAAATAATAAAATAAAGGCTCAGAATCAGGAGTACATTTTAAATATTACTCTAATGCACTTAAAAAGTTAGTAGAATAACACCCTTTGCATGAACACGTATTTTTGGACAATATGTATAAAACTCAGATATCTGGATTGATTGACTGTTTGTAATCAAACTTTTTTGCGAAGGAGAAAGCAAAAGCATGAAGAAAATCAGGGAAGGTGTGTGAAATCAGGGACAGTGAAAGGTAGGCATTACTGCTCAATGAGGGAAATAAGTGACTTACCCCTGCTGCTGTTTGACAACTGCCAAGCAGCATTCAGTGATCTGGTGTGGCAGTACCAGTGTTGCACAATATATTGCTGTTTGCTGAAATAACTACAAAACTAGGACTGCTATGGCTTATGCTTGTGTGTGTGTAAAAACTATCGCTGATTTTTGTCTGTGCATGCACCCAATAATGCCAGGACACAAACATTATTCTTCTGGGTATCAGTAAAAATGTACTTAACAAGTAATTATATTTCAAAAGTAAGACATAAGATATACCACAGAACATTCAGACACTTAGATCTTCTTGGAGTCTGGTGGTCCCCACTCACCAGACTGTATAAATTGATACTGGGGGCTCCCTAAATCATCCTTGACTCTGTGGGGACCCCCACAAAAGCTACTGCTGGTTGAAGAAAAATTAGGGCAAAAACTGTTTCAATTTTCTGATTTAGCTGTTTAACCTGAACAGTGCTGAGATATGACCATTTTAAGATAAAGCTGATAATAGTCTCTGGTTTCAACCATACCCATTCTAAAACCAGCCCTGCTCAAATGTGTGTCTAGAGATAGCTGCTGTAGGTTACGGGGGTCTGGGGATTGTGTGGTCATTACAACTTGAATTTTCATCACAGTCAAACCTTAGAGGTGTGCACATGAAGTCATTGCAGCTTGTGA
Organism: Protopterus annectens; assembly: GCF_019279795.1. Classification (NCBI taxonomy): domain Eukaryota; kingdom Metazoa; phylum Chordata; order Ceratodontiformes; family Protopteridae; genus Protopterus; species Protopterus annectens. Next base: position 1,761,013,183 of record NC_056735.1, on the reverse strand, counting down.
TTGAGCTGAGGACAGTGTGGTCATTGTTTATTTACTTTTCTCCCAGACCTCAGAGGTGTAAAACGAAGGTTACTATAGCTTGTGTAAGGGCGGTGTACTGTTTAACAGCAACAAATTAGAATATATTACATAAATCATTCTCACAATCACACATCAGGGACATATACATGGGGCTAACTTTGAGGGTTAGGGGTGGTGAAGCATGCTATGTATACATAGATCAGCAGTCACTTTAAATATATGGCTAAGGCAATTTAAACCTCTGCTTTCATCCTAGTCTAACACCAGAGGGATGTATAGGCAATGACTGTCTTTTGTGGGGGGTTAGGAAAGGAGGCAGTATTCCCAGATAATACCTATGTATTCCCACAACTGGCTTATTAGTTTATTGTGAGCTACTATTTTGTCAGCTTTGAACATTAAGCCTTGGGCACAACTTATGTCTTCCTCAAAAGAAAAAAATAAGACTGAAATTCTTTTCTTTTTCATGATTTTTGTTAGGCCACCATTGGAGTAAAATGCTGAGAAAATGCTCTAAAATGCATCCCACTACACATATATAACCCCTATGCCTTTGGAGGCACCAGCTTGAGTTATTTCCTAAATGGTTATTACTGTGCTGTCTTGGTCAGGAAAGGTTTGCTGAAAGGATGCAAAGAAAACTAAAGCTGAACAGCAACAGTGAATTTCTTTCCTTAATAATAATTTGTGTTCAAGCCATTATTGGATAAAAGGGTTGTGTAAAAAGAAAAAGGAACTTTAACATGCACTTCAGAGCATATCGAAAGTTACGGCAAAATGTGAGAAAAGGAAGAAGAAAGTAATGTGCATGGTATGGGAGCCCAAAACGGGGTGGTTCAGAGGAGAGGACTGGAGGGTGTACGGGGGGTGTTTAAACAGTAGGCCTAGTCATCATTTCATTTAAGTCCAGACCTAGACATATAGTTATAATGTATCATTGTTGCAACTAAATGCAAGCAACTGTAAGTGTCCCTTTGTTAGACAGGTGAACAAAGTGTACTACATAGGCCTGTTGTAATGTACAGCTTGTAGCTAAGGTCTGTGTGCATATTACTCCTAAATGTTTGCAGCACAAATGAAAAGGTTTCTTAGGAGGTGTGGCTTTGACAGGATGATACCTATACTGGAAGTGCCTAGGGGGCCCCCAACTTGACATTTGCTAGGGGCCCCCAAAATGCTAACACCGCCCCTGTTTTGATTACTGAAGTTACTAGAGGAAACTGATTCCAGAACTGATTAATGACTGAAGAGTAACAAACAGGTAAGACTGGTTTAAGGTGAATGCGGAATTGCAGGCGTTAACTTTGTGCAGTGCGAGTAGTGCTGGCAGTAATGGGTGATCACATCATAACTGAATAACGGATTTGTAGTGAGGTTACAGTAACGGCATAGGGAGTGGTTGCATAGTGATGGTGAATGATGACTTTTGGATGGCTTTGACTTATAATGTGGTGCTTACTTGTCTATTTTGATTTGTCAGACTGGGACTTGAATTGAATGAAGGAATGCTTGCTTGCTTGTTCAGTATATACGGAACGTGGTGTGATGATTCTTGGGTGATATTTGCTTTAAGAACACTGAAGGGAGGGAGGGGGGAGTTTAATAGAGTGATTTTGAGCTGGAAAGCGGTTGAGCGGGGAAAATGTAGCTCATGAGTGCTTAAAGGTGAAGATTTTCACAGTTTGTAATACTCGCAAGCTGGATAGCCAGTTAGCAGCTCTTTATCCGTAACTGTTGTTTCTGTTTAGTGTTGCTATAGCAATAAATAGAGTAAGCTGTGATTGGTTGTCAACTTACTCATGGAATTAAGGAAGTATGACCATATTACATATTTGGGAAATGTATTTAGATATCCTTTTGAATAATTTATGTTCCACAAATAAGAGGATAAATGCTAAAACAGTTAGAAACTTGAATTACAATTTATTTAAGCATAACAACATAGTTAATTAAACAAGAAGCTCCCTGCAAATCATACTCTGTACAGATCTATAATACTGAACTGTTGTACTTCACACTACTTTGCTCTTATCTGTATAAATATCTGATTTGAAAGTTTCTTCTATGATCTAGCTGTAATTGACTAATTTAAGCATATTAAGATTAAAGCCTTATAGACATGTTCTAAGATTATTTAAACATATTCTAACTTTACTGAGAAATGTTATTGAAATTTTATGACTGTCTGTTATATGATATGAATAACACTAACAATATATGATACTTGTTGAAAGCCTTTGCAAATACAGGTTTAGATAACTGTCTGTGTTATAAAAGGATGTGGTGAAAGATTAGTGTGAGAAATTAAACCAAATGTTATGTAAATATGAGTATAGATTCACATCTTGCTATTGTTAATCAGCTACTAAAAGAAATGGGTATACTCAGAAGCTGAAAGGGCTTAATAATTAATATAACTCAGATACATATGTTATGTATGTATAGATGGTAAGGATACATACATTAAGTTATGAAGAAATATTAAGCCCCAACAGCTGAATGTTATAACATCACAATCATTGTGTTTTAACATAGTCTCCTTTAACACTTAGAAACTATATATGGAGCTCAGATGAAATGGGAAAGAAAGAGTGATAGTCCACCAGACTTATCTATCTGTTGGACTATGAATGTATTTCATTCCATGTTGGGTAGGGTTTAAAAACCACACTAGTTTAATTTCAGTATGCATTTTAGATTTTAAGACTTTAGTTAGTTTTAGTAAGCCTGACTTAAGCCTATTCTTGCTGATTACTTTAGAGGAAACATTGTTGACTGAGCTAGAGGACTGTCTACAAATTAATAATAAATCAATACTAGAGGAGGGGATGATTACACGTAAATATAACAATAGATCAACCTCTTCCTCAAAAATAACTTGATATGGATCTTACTTTATTATTTTTAAATACAAATGGCTTAAATAACCCAAATAAAATATCTAATCTACTAAAATATCTAAAATTAAACAGAGCTCAAATAATACACTTACAGGAAACACACTTTAAAAATAATTATAAATGTATATGGAACCCAAGTGATTATATGACCCTGGCCTGCTCCACATTTAAATCAAGGAAGAGAGGGGTAACAATCTTATGGAAAAAAAAATCCTTAAGTCCTGAAATTAATTATACACAAATACATAGATAATGATGGTCTTATAGCTATTGTCATGTTGAAGCTTAATAACAGGATGCGGACACTAGTAAACCTATACCGGTTTCCTGGTATTGAGGTGGGAACAGTTAAAACAACACCTCGATCTTATTATAAATATATATAAAGGAAATTTAATAATAGGTGGGGATTTTAATTGTATTACTGACAGATCTGAAACCACTAACAAAAAATCTCCATGCTTTCATCTACTGCAAAACTATTAAAAAGCTGGACTGAGGCTTTAAAACTGAAAGATACTTGCAACACTATAGATAACAAGTCATTACTATTTTCTCATCAAGATTATAGATATGGCACTCAAACCAGAATAGACAAATTATACATTTCTCAGGATCTTTAAACAAAAATCACATCCTTCTCAATAAGCCCGTGTCCTTTATCAGATCACAATTCCCTTGCCCTAAAAATGCAAATGGATTTTAAACCATTAACACTTATCTCTAGAATTCCCTCATATATCACAAAAATTAAAGAATTCAAGCAATGATTAATTAGTGAACTTCATTTCTTTTCAGATATAAACTACAAGCCAGAAGTGAACACAATACTGGTCTGGGATTCACTAAAAGCTTATATATATGGTAGAACAATTAGTTGGTATAAAAAATTTAAAGAATGCGAATCAGAATTAGAAGAACTGTAAATCCAAAAAGGACTTCAATTAGATTGGAAAAAAAAGATAATAGAAGATTTAAATAAAAAGAATAAAATATTAAACCATAAAACTAATTTAGCCATGGAGATATTACAAATAAACTCTTACACTACTTCTCCAAAACACTTACATAATCTATCTGTTAAAATCAATATGCAATCTAAAGCTAATGCTATTGTTAACATCTTACATGTAGGGAAAGGAAAGTTTCGGAAACAGGGGATATATTGGATGCTTTTAAGTATCACTACACAAAATATTATAAAAACAAGAACATTATAACGGACCAATTAAATTTAGAAACTAAACTCCCTAATATAAAAACAATCCCTGAAAACTTAGAACAGGAGTTACAAAAACCCATTACGTATAAAGAAATCACTAAAAAATCAAAGACAGTAAAATCGGTAAATCCCCGCGGATAGATGGTTTAATTATAGAAATATACAAACTATTTCCTATAAATATAAAGTACAGTTTTGTACCTACCATAAATGTAGATGTTCGAGGATCCACATTGCTGCAGTCCTAACTATTGGGTAGTCCGCTGTCCAGTCGGCCCGAATACCATTAGACTGACGCCAATACGCCAGGGTACTAATGCGCATGACCGACGTCATATCCTCAGTCTTTTCTTGCCCCAGATGTCAGAAGACCCTAAAAAGACAAGGCCAAAACCAAAAACTCCAAACATACCTGCACCAAAAATATATACAATATATACAAAAGTACCAGAATAAAATCTCACCTACACAACCACCCCTAAACACAGAGGGAAGGAGGGAGTAATTGGACTGCAGCAATGTGGATCCTCGAACATCTACATTTATGGTAGGTACAAAACTGTACTATGTTCTTCATTCCACATTGCTGCAGTCCTAACTATTGGGTAGAATCCCAAAGCAGAGGTAAGGGAGGCTGGCAAATCATAAGGAAGCAGGAGCTGATAACATGCCTTGCAAAATAGCTGTGGCAAAACCAGCCCTAGACTTAGAGTAGAGAGGAAGGTGGTAATGCTTAGAGAAAGTATGCACTGAACTCCAAGTAGCTGCCTCCAAAATATCCTTAGTAGCCACCCCCCTTAGAAATGCTGTTGAAGTGGCAGTAGCCCTAGTGGAATGAGGCCTAATCCCAGCTGGAATCTCCTTGCCATGATGGGAATAACAAAATGCAATGCAAAAGCCAATCCACCTAGAAATAGTTTGTTTTGACACAGGCTTGCCCTGCGAACTCAAAGCAAAAGAAACAAACAACTGCTGAGACTGCCTAAAATCCTTAGTCCTGCTTAAATAATAACGCAATTGCCTGTGTACATCTAAAGTGTGCAAAATCTTTTCCCCTTTATTTTGGGGATCTGCATAGAAAGTAGGCAAATGAATAGTTTGGTTTAAAGCCACACTAGAAACTACCTTAGGCATAAAGGAAGGATTAGTACGTAATGATACCCTATCCTTATGAAAAATCAAAAAAGGCTCAACCGCCATAAGGGCCTGTAACTCAGAAACCCTTCTTGCAGAAGTAATGGCCAACAAAAAGCAGTCTTCCATGACAAGTATTTCAGTTCAGCAGTAGCCGAGGCTCAAAAGGTTGTAGAGTAAGTTTCTCCAACACAAAATTGAGATCCCAAGCAGGAGTAGGAGCTCGGGGGTCTTATATTCTTTACCCCTCTAAGAAATTGCTTGAACAAAGGATGTGAAAACAATGGTGGGTCACAATCATAGTGAGCTGAAATTGCTGCAGCATGAATCTTAATGGAAGAGAAAGACAAACCTTTGTCCAATAACTCAGTAAGATATTGAAGAGCCACACTCAAATTAGGCTCAGAAATCTCCAAATTCTTTACTGCAGTCCAAAATAAAAGTCTCTTCCATTTTACTTTCCTTGTACTAGGTCTTCTGGCTTCCATAATCACATTTAAAACTTGTTGAGGAAGTTGAGACCTGCTATCTTTCAAAACAGAATATGCCAGGCTGTTAGATGAAGAGAGTGAAGCTTGACATTGAGCAGGTGACCGTCCCTCTGAGACAACAGGTGTGGAATCAAGGGTAAAGGCCATGGAGGCTTCTTTACCAGACTCCTCAGTAATGGGTACCAGTGCTGCCGAGGCCAATCTGGAGCTATTAAAATCATCCTTGGCTTGTCTTGTCTGACCTTTAGAAGCACCTTTGGGAGAAGAGGCAGAGGTGGAAAAGCATACACATGAAGATTTTTCCAACTGAAAGAAAGAGCATCCACTTTCCAAGCTGTGTGATGAAATCCCCTCGTGCAAAACTTTGGCAGCTGGTGGTTTAGTGGAGAAGCGAACAGATCTATGTCTGGAGTTCCCCATGACACTGTCAATTTTGAAATACATGAAGATCCAGTTTCCACGTGGGGATCCATGATTTGTCTGCTTAACACATCTGCTCGGGAGTTCTGTGGTCGCGGCAGAAACCTTGCCTGAAGAGTTAGTTGCAAGCTGAGCGCAGTCTCCCATAAAATCATTGCTTGCCTGCACAATGGGTAAGAATGTGTTCCCCCTTGTTTGTTGATGTACCACATGACAGTTGTGTTGTCTGTTAGAATCAACACCTGCCCTGGAAGAAGTAACTCCTTGAAAGCCATTAATGCAAACTGGACTGCTAACATCTCTTTCATGTTGATATGTAGATGCTGTAGTCTGGCAGGCCACTTATCTTGTATCCACTTTCCATCTAGATGAGCTCCCAAGCAATGTCTGAGGCATCTGTCGTTAGAATCTGACTTGCCTCTGGCCGGGTCACAGAGAGTCCCTTGTTTAGGTGACATTCCTGAGCCCACCACAAAAAGTGGCTTTGAATGCAAGGTATTATTTGAATGACAGTGTCCAAATCCTGGCAGTGCTGTGTCCATAGATTTTTGAGATACCATTGTAGCTTCCTCATATGCAGTTTGGCATTGGGAAGCACCAGAATACAAGATGCCATGAACCCTAAGGCTTGAAGGACTGTCCTTGCAGTCAGCCCGGACTGAAGAGATAGTTGATGGAAGTAACTGGAAAGATTCTTTTGTTTGTCCGGGGTTAAAAAGGCCATCTGGGCTGCTGTATTCAGTCTCACACCCAGAAAGCACATGTCTTGAGAGGGTACTAGACTGGACTTTATTTCGCTCACAGAATACCCTAGGCATCTTAGCACTGCTATGACATATTCCAAATGCTGTAGAAGGTCTTCCTTTTCTTGAGCCAGAATCAGGCAGTCGTCCAAGTAAGGATAGATTTGAATTCCTTGTAGCCTGAAGTAAGCTATCACTGGAGCCAGAACTCTGTGAATACTCTACGCAGTAGATAAGCCAAAGGGCAATGCAGAGAACTGATAATGAGAATTTCCAGCTCAGATACTTCCTGCAACTTAGTCTTATAGGCACATGAAGGTAAGCTTCCTTGAGATCTAAAGTTACCATCCAGTGATCCTTGCCCAGCAGAGGTAAAAGCTGTTGTAACGTCAACATTTTGAACTTGGGAATGTCCAGATAAGTGTTGAGGATAGATAAATCCAAAATTGGTCTCCACGTGTTCCCCTTCTTCGGTACTAGGAACAGGCGAGAATAAAATCCTAGGCCCCTTTCTGGCACAGGAACTGGCTGAATGGCCCCTATTTGGAGCAACAGAGAAATTTGCTTGTGAGCCTCTGTTCTTTGTAGAGGAGGAATGTCTGGCATGCCTTTGAAAGGAGGCAAGGTATGGAAATAAAACCTGTAACCGTGGTGAATGATATCCAGAACCCATCTGTCTTGGGTAATTAAATCCCAATATTCTTTGAAAAGAGACAGCCTTCCTCCCAGAGGTGCTGCCAGGCGGGAATGTACTGGCAGCTGAAAAGGCAGGTCATTGGGTCTGCTTACGAAAGGACTGACCCCTGCCCTCACCAGAAGTCTGAGCAGGTGAACTCCCTGTCCTAGCCCTAAAAGAACCTTGAGCCCTGCCCCTACCACGTCTAGACCTACCCCTAGACTGGGAATCATAAGCAGGATAAGTCCACCCCTTAGTAGGCCAATTTCTACTAAACTGGAGGCTGCACCTGCAAAAATCCTTAACAGTTTGCATAGACTTAGCCTTGTCCTCCATTTTCTTTAAAACTGCTTCCACAGGCGAACCAAACAACACATCAGACTGTAAAGGAGCATCCAAAATCCTTGTCTTAACATGCTCAGCTAAGTTCTGATCTCTCAACCAGGCGTTTCACGAAGAACAGAACCAGTGGCAGTCACCCTCGAGGAGGCCTGCACAGCATCAAAACCACACTGCAAGGAATGCTTTCCCACTTGTTCAGAAACATGAACTAAATCCTGCAACTCTTTACACTCAATACCTTCAGCCAGAGCATCCACCTTAGACTTCAATTGTGAAAGGAGACAATTCTGATATTTTAACATATGAAACTGACAATTCAATCATGGCTAAAGTGGAAGAAGTGTACACTTTCTTTCCCCATCTATCCAAAGCCCTTGCCTCTTTATCAGGAGGAACAGGATTTTTAACAACAGAGGCTTTCACACCTTTAGGCCCCTGAGACGGTCTGCCCTAGGACTCTTAAACAGATACTTATGAGCTTCAGGCACCCTATAGTACCTATCCCTTAACTGGGGCAGGAGGCAGAGAATCAGGATTCAGGAAGCCTCTGCAAAACATCTTCCACCACATTCAGAACAGGAGGTATAGCTAAAGGCCTATGCTGGGGTAAAACAAGAATTCCCTAAGCCTCTTTCTGGAATCAGAGAAATCTTGACCTTCCCATTTAAAATGCTCCCTCATGGAATGCAGAGTCTCTGAAAATGAAAAATCCTCAGGAGGAGAAGCTGAAGGAGTAGAATCATCCACATCAGAATCAGAATAAGGAGGATACTCCTGCAAGTCTTCAGAAGACTCAGAAGCCTCGAACATTGCTCAAAACTCTCAAACTCAGGTTCCACCCTAGGCCTCTTATCAGCAGGGGGCATAGAACCTCTAATCATTGTAATCAAATCCTCTGCCATTTTTAGCATATGCTTCTTAGGCAAAGACCCTGAAACACTCGGAGAAACCCCTACTGAAGCTAAAGTAGGCCTGCCTCTTAAAGAAGCCTTGGCAACAGAAGGCGAGGCCTTAACCACCTTAGGAAGAGAGGGAAGAACAGCCACCTGAGAAGCCCCTTCAGCCTGGCCTACTTCCTGAGAGGACACATCCTGTAACAGTAAAGTTTCTCCTGAGACTCCAAAGAAACTCCTGGCAGAACCTCCGGCTCCACTGAGTTTTCTAAAGAACCGACGTCCGGGACTGTCGGTTCTTCCAGTCTAGGCTTCGCTTTGTCCTTGCGCTTTTGGCTGAAGCGGGCCGGAGCATCCGACGGCATTTTATAATTACAACGCTTACCAAACACTAACCTGGCACAGTCTAACCTTCTCTTAATAGTGCGTTTGTTAAATCTAGCACAAGAGCGGCATCCAACAACGCCGTGCTCAGGCCCTAAACAAGGTATACAACGATGGTAATCCCTATGAGGTATCTGTTTCCCACAAGAAATACAGTTATTCACTTTTCTGACATCCGTTAAATACTGAGGCAAGAAAACCAAAATATTCCCAACGGGTACTTAGCCAACTTTGATTCGGTCTGAAACTCTGACTTCAGAAACTTTCAGAACGCCAACCTGCACTCGCAAAACTGCTTCTGCATCGGACCATGCGGCAAAAAAGACTGAGGATATGACGTCGGTCATGCGCATTAGTAACCGACGTCAGACGTATACTTTGGTATTCGGGCCGACTGGACAGCGGACTACCCAATAGTTAGGACTGCAGCAATGTGGAATGAAGAACATCCACATTGTTACATAAAACACTACTTGAAATTCAAACTCATGCAACAATTCCCCCTTCATGGAGATATTCTTTAATCACCCCCATTTTAAAAGAAAATAAAGATTCTAGTCATTGCAGTTCATATAGACCAATTTCATTACTGAATAATTATTATAAAATATTCATGTCTATTATGGTAAGTAGAATAAAAACTCAAATATCTGAAATAAATAATAACGACCAAACTGTGTTTATACATAATAGACACACACATGATAATATAAAAAGGATACTGACAATTGATTGCTTAAAGAATATACAGAAGCCTTGATAATTGGACTGGATATAGAAAAAGCATTTGATTCTTTAAATTGAGATTATTTTATTAAAACTCTAAATGTATTTGGTTTTCCTCTCTCTTTTATTACATTCATTAAAAAGGCTCATGTTAAAATATGACCCTTTATTTCAGAGGCAATCCAAATTACTAGCGGCACTAAACAAGGTTGTCCTATGTCACCCATTTTATTTGCATTGGCCATAGAGATACTGACTATATTAGTATGGAACAATCCAAAGATACAAGGCATATATATATATATATACACACACACACACACACACACACACACATATATATATATATATATATGTATACACACACACACACACACACATATATATATATATATATATATATATATATATATATATAAAACCAATATAATTCCAAGATCATGCTCTTTGCTGATGATGTGCTTCTTACATTATCAAATTCAAAAGAAGTGTTAGAAGAGCTAGATTTGATAAATAACTTTCACAAGATCTCAGGACTTCATTTTAATAACCAGAAATCAAAATACATGTTATTGAATAAAAAAAAAAAAAAAAAAAAAAAAAAGAAATATAAGTTGATAAGAATCACATCATAGGCAAGCAAGTCACAACTTTAAATTAACTGGGATATAGCTGAGTGGAAATATACAGGAGATACTGAAATGAGTTATGGAAGTTATCTACTCTATCTTCTTGCTATACTTGCTGTTAAACACCTCTATAGCATGTATATATTAATGTAGCCTGTGAATGTTGGCAAATACACTCTTTGGTTAACTCACTATCTTATATTTACTATACTTCTATTAGAAGTATAAAGATTGTGTACTCTATATATTGTTTAATGAACCTTTTGGTCAACATGTCTTTCTCTTGTTAATGATTTTACTGCTCTGGAGCTTTTCTCCCCGGGCCTCCACTGAAAATGGACATATAACCAGTTGGACTCTCCAGGTTAACAAATGTAAAATAAAATAAATAAATAAAATAATTATAGAAGGGTTACTGATACAATAAATACTCTGGAGAACAAGTGGAATAACTTATAAATTTTGAAGATAGATTACAACTGATAAAAATGGTACTACTTCCTAATTTTTTTTTATGTAGTACAAGCTATTTGGTTAATACCCGAGAAAAGATATCGTTAGGAAATAACATCAATATTATTAAGATTCTTGTAGTATCCTAAAAGAAACAAAGTTGCATATACTCACCATCTCAAACAATGGGATCAGGGAGGAATAAACTTCCCAGATATTGAATCCTATATGAGGGCTACTTTACTTAAAACTGTAATAGATTGGATAAACCCCAATTATACATCTAACTGGAAGTTGTTACACTCAATTATAATAAATGAAAACAAATTGTGAAAAATAATAGATAAGGATAACATATTATGATATTCACTGAGTTTAAATTTACAATATAATATAAATAAACCCACTAAGTTAAATTTAATCAACCATCTTTTTGAAACTCTTAGGAAATGTATTAATATGAATATGAATTTAAAGCTTTGGTTCACAATATTAACCCCTTTCAGTATTACTAAGACCTTTCCAGATAGGATTCATAGGGATATATTTACCTCTTGGGACCGAAAAAATTTAATATGCTGGCAACATTGCATAAAAAAACAGCAAGTCTTAGATATGCAATATATGTTGACAACGTATAGTTTAAATTCTCATGAATGATTAATATCTCAGAATGTCTTGACATACTCTACAGATCTATGTAGGATAATAAGTAACTCTTCTTTCTCAAATCCACCCAAATTTATAACTAGATTGTTTGGAATAATATATAATAATGAAAATATAAAAAATGAAACATCATATTTATATAATTTAATAAAAAATTATAAACCACCTAAATCAGCATATTGACAGTATATTACTAAAGGATATTTGATACCTTTAACCTCAGAAAATAAATCAAACATACTACTTTCAGTTAAATTAACTTCTTATTCTCAATACTGGAGAATATTTAACTGGAAATACCTATAGATCCTTCATAACTCCAGATAAAATTTCAAAAATCAATTCTTCTAGTAATGGGTTATGTTGTAGATGTCAACAGACCAATAAAGCCGATTAGTCTACCATTTTCTATGACTGTATGAAAATTAAAGTTTTTTGGAATAAAATTAATAACTTCTTACAAGCAATTTTTACAGACACATTTGTCATGACCAAGGCTTTAATATTATTGAATAAAAATTAAGGTTTTTTTATAAATAAACCTAACCTGTACTTACTGTGGACAATACTAGCTATAGCTAGGAAATGCATAACCAGGAAATGGAACTCTACCACAGTGCCTAATAGAGAAGATTTTTTGTGTTTACTGAAGAAGACCACATTAATGGAGGTAAAAACCAAAGAACTAAGAATGATTCCTAAGCCATTAGTCAATAATCCCTGGAAGAAAGTCTTGACATTGATTGACACTTTACAAGTGGAATCAGTCTACTCAAGAAAACAACTGTATCATAAGTTATGTTTAATCATTTTTGTATAATGTATTCAAATCTACTCATGTCAAGCTGAATGTAAATACTGTATATAGTTAATATGTTTAACTGTAAACAAGTATGTCTGTTTTTGTTTGTTATACATTTAAAATAATTATCTAAGTAAAAAAAAAAAAAAAATACCATGGACTCATTTCTACATGGAATGATTATCATTCTGAACACACTGTACTTAGCTGGAAATCATTCTATTGTGCATCATTGATCACGTTCACATAAGGTTAAAATGACATCAATATCTAAAAATACAATACCAATTATAGGTCCTCAAATAGCATACCATCCCAACCGCAGCTGAACTCTGATATCTATTGCAACTCCACTATGTTTATATATGTAAAGCCAGCACTATTTGCAACCTTTTGTAGTTTGTTGTTGATGGCTTGGATTGTGGATAAAAAGTGTTAAATGGTCAGACAACTTACCCAGTTAACAAGTTATAAATACATGTATAATCCTGTCCACGAAAATCAAACAGCTGTGGAGATAAGATGCACCTCTGCCTTAATCCAACACGTACCAAGAAGAAATCTAATTTCATGTCAAGAATGAGGACATGAATACTACTGCATTGATACAAGGCCTGGATAGCATAAGTAGCATCGCTGGTTAACCCACTACCAAGGATCTCAAAATGCATGCATCAAGGCTCATGGTCATAACCTTTCTGAACATCCATAAAGTAAGGGCAGATTAGATTAGAATACTCCCATAATCCCTAATGAAACTGTAAAAGGCTTAAGAGATAATCCACTTGACGCTCGTCTGGTCAGGATAAAACAGACGAACAGTTATGGGTTCAGTTCAAGCAGCTTTATTACATAAAAATACATCATGATTGAGGCTTAGTAACTTAAATAAACTTATAAACAGATCGAATACTTCACTCATACATGTTAACACTGTGGCTGTTCTCTCAAAATGGCACTGCTGCCTGCACGTGCTCTCTACTTATATGCACATTCCCTCACTTTGAAATGCTTCTTAAAGTTACAACATATGCTCTGTTCTACATCCTCCCTCTTTGAGAAATATGTCATGCACAGTAATAATGACAATAATCACTGATATGCAACTGTACAGAAATAATCCTTTGACATGCAATTATATAGAACTAATTGCAAATGAAACAATCATGTCCAGGTTGCTGTGTATTTTACACTAGGTCTGGAAATATGATCTAATCGTGTGACATAAAACTAGGACTGGGTTTAGCAACAGAGACCATCTTTAATGAATGTTTAACTTTACGGACATCTGGGACATCATCAGGAATGGGAATAGGTACTGAGACATGATCTTCAACAGGAACATCATCTGCACTGCTGAGATCTAGTGTCTGTAGCACAGGTACAATGCTGCGATATCAATTCACACACCAGAAGAAGATGCGTGTGACTTCTTCTGTATTCTATACCTTCAGATTCCAGTAAGTAAGATTTTGGCTCTCCACATATACCTTTCACTTCACCAATGCGATCAAAACTTTTCGCTGTTTGCGTGCTCACTCTCTCTCCTTCTTTCAATGGATGAAGAAATCTGCTTGTTTTATCATAGGTGGACTTCTGAAATGAGTTATTTTTTGAATAGTTGGGCTTTGACTGCTCTGGTGTTTTTAGCATTAGGCACAAACAATTTGGAACTGATAGGCAAGGTTGCTCTGGTTTGCCTAGACAGAAGTCTCTGAGCAGGTCAGCTAAGTGAATTGTCATGGGGTTATATTTCTGAGATTAAGCAAATTTAAGAAAACATCAGTATTGTCACAGTTTGACCTCTCTAGTAATTGCTTTGCACTCTGTACTGTATGTTCAGCTAGGCCATTTGACTTTGGGTGCTCCGGACTACTGGTAACACGGATAAAGTCCCACTCTTTTGCAAATTTCTGAAATAGCTGACTGGTAAACTGGGCACCGTTGTCAGAAATGACTTTGGACTATCATGGACTGAGAAATGATGTTTCAACTTAGTAATGACAGTACTGGACGTTAGTCAGCAGATCAATCTCGAACCAGTTTGAATAAGAGTCTACCAACACTAAGTGTTGACTGTTCCACTGTGGCTACTGTTGACCTAGGTAGTTCAGGTATCTGTTTTAGCTGAAGTGGCTCTTTTTGTACGTGCGGTTTAGTACTATTGCAGACTGAACAAGATGATAGTACTTTATCGATATCTTTTGACAGAGAAGGCCAAAATACTAGTCCTCTTGCCCTTCTTTTGGCAGCCTCGGAACCTAGGTGGCTACGATGTGAAATCTGGATATACTCATGCTGTAATGAAGTAGGGATGACAACTTTAGGACCTTTAAAAATGATACCATCTTCCATCAACAACTCATCTCTGTAAAGAAAATAAGGTTGTACTTCTGTTGGTACACAAGATTGCTTTGACGGCCATCCAACATTGATGAAGTGGTTGAACTTTTGCAAAATTGGATCAGTCTTTGTATGATCTCTTAGCTCAAGTCTTGTGGTAGAAAAAATTACACACTGCCATGACATTGAAGTCAAAATTCTCTGTATCAAGCTTTTATGTGGTATTTCTGGGTGATCTGGATAAGATATCAGCCAGATAAAGAAGTTTGCCTTTTGTATAAACCATTTAGAAGTTGTACATTTGTAATCTACACATTCTTCTTTGTAGTCTTGTTGGAGCTGTGTGCATAGGCTTCTTGAAAATGCTGACTAGGGGTTGATGATCATTCTCAATCTGGATAGCTTGGCCATAAATATAATCATGGAACTTCGAACATGAGAACACAATTACCAAAAGTTCCTTCTCAATTTGGGCATACTGCATCTCAGTTTGGGTAAGAGTTCTAGATGCATAGGCTACTGGTCTGCCCTCTTGAAGAATAACTGCATCTAGGACGAACTTTGAAGCATCACAGGAAACAATCACTAGTTTGTGGATATCATAGTATCTTAACGTAGGTGGACTGGCAATTTTCTGTTTCAGGTCATCAAATGCTCTCTGGTGTGGTTCCAACCAGGTAACATTTTTGCGTGACAGCTCTCATAAGGGTGCTGATAACTCACTGAAGTCTACTACAAACCTGCCCAAATAGTAAACCATGCCAAGAAAATGCTGTAAGGCTTGGACATTGTCTGGAGTTGGCATCTCAAGAATAGCTGTTTGGAAGGATCTGGTCGTAAGCCTGAACTGGTAAATACATGACCTACATAAGTAACTTCTGGTAGCCTGGATTTGCATTTCAGAGGACTGAACTTTAGATTTACTTCACATGCTCTTTCCAGAACTTTCCTGAGGTTTCTGTCATGCTCTGTTTCGCCATTGCCTCCAGCTAGTAAATCATCTACTATTACAGCACACAGATAGTCTGAAAACATTTGCTCTTCTGCACGCTGAAAGACTTCACTGGCTGAATTTATTCCAAAAGGCATTCTGAATCGACCAAATGGTGTGCTGAATGTAGTCAGTAGTGAAGATACACGATCAAGCATTACTTGCCAAAATGAACTCTTTGCATAGAAGACAGAAAACACAGTGGCATTTGGCATGAGGGTAGCAACTTTCTCAACTGTATGCATAGGATGGTGGGGTCTCCTTAATGCTTTAAGTTTCTTGGATCAATGCATATTCTGATTTCATCTGAGCTTTTCTTATGAGCAATAAAATAATCCAGGCACAGCAAGTCCAGCAGTTGTAGCCATGTCTTTAATATACACCAAGCAAGGAAAACCAAAAACAAGCACCTCATATAAAAAATGCTACAACGAATACTCCTTACGTTGTCATCACTTAAACTTCTTCAGAATAAAATGACTTAAAACAAGCCCTTTTTATATATACGTAGATTTTTAAAAATATCCAATAGCATCACAGAATATAGGAGGAAGGTTAGGAGTGTAGCAGTGAGGGTAGGAACTTTGAATGTTGGCAGTATGACTGGTATAGGAAGAGAGCTAGCTGATATGATGGAGAGACGGAAGGTTGATATATTGTGTGTGCAAGAGACCAGATGGAAGGGAAGTAAGGCCAGGTGTTTAGGAAACGGGTTCAAATTGTTTTATCATGGTGTGGATGGCAGGAGAAATGGGGTAGGGGTTATACTAAAGGAACAATATGCCAAGAGTGTTTTAGACGTGAAGAGAGTGTCTGACCGAGTGATGTTTATGAAGCTCAAATTGATGGTGTAATGAGGAATGTTGTTAGTGCATTTGGTCCTCAAGTTGGGTGTGATGGAAGAGAAAGAGAAATTTTGGAGTGAGTTGGATGAAGTTGTGGTGAGTGTACCTAAGGGTGAGAGACTAGTGATTGGAGCGGACTTTAATGGGCATGTTGGTGAAGTGAACAGAGGAGATGAGGAAGTGATGGGTAGGTATGGTGTTAAGGAGAGGAATGCAGAAGGTCAGATGATTGTGGATTTTGAAAAGGATGGACATGGCTGTGGTGAATATTTCAAGAAGAGGGTGGCGAACAAGAGTGGAGGAAGATGCTCACAAGTTGATTATATACTATGTAGGAGGGCCAGTCTTAAGGAGATTGGAGACTGTAAAGTGGTGGCAGGGGAAAGTGTAGTTAAGCAGCATAGATTGGTGGTATGTAGAATGTGAACAAGAAGAGGAGGAGGAGTGTGAAAGCTGTGCCAAGGATTAAATGGTGGAAGTTAAAAGGGTGATTGTGAAGTGGAGTTTAGGGAAGAGTTAAGACAGGCACTGGGAGGCAGTGGAGAGTTACCGAATAGCTGGGTAACTACAGCAAAACTAGTAAGGGTGACTGCTAGAAAGGTGCTTGGTGTGACATCTGGACAGAGGAAGGAGGACAAGGAGACCTGGTGGTGGAATGAGGAAGTACAGGAGAGTATACAGAGGAAGAGGCTGGCGAAGAAGAAGTGGGATTGTCAAAGAGATGAAGAAAGTAGACATGAGTATCAGGAGATGAGGCGCATGGCAAAGAGAGAGGTGGTGAAAGCTAAGGATAGGGCATATGGAGAGTCACTAAAAGAGGGAGAAAAGGACCTGTACCGATTAGCTAGACAGAGGGACAGAGCTGGGAAAGATGTGCAGCATGTAAGGGTGATAAAGGATAGTGACGGAAAGGTACTCACAACAGAGGAGAGTGTGTTGAATAGATGGAAAGAGTATTTTGAGAGGCTGATGAATGAAGAGAATGAGAGAGAGAGAAGGTTGGATGATGTGGGGATAGTGAATCAGGAAGTGAAACAGATTAGCAAGGAGGAAGTAAGGGCAGCTATGAAGAGGATGAAGAATGGAAAGGCTGTTGGCCCAGATGACATACCAATGGAAGCATGGAGGTGCTTAGGAGAAATGGCAGTGGAATTTCTAACTAGATTGTTTAATGAAATTTTGGAAAGTCAGAGGATGCCTGAGGAGTGGAGAAAAAGTGTTTTGGTACCTATCTTTAAGAATAAGGGTGATGTGCAGAGCTGCAGTAACTACAGAGGGATAAAACTGATTAGTCACAGCTTGAAGTTATGGGAAAGAGTAGTGGAAGCAAGGTTAAGAAGGGAGGTGATGATTAGTGATCAGCAGTATGGTTTCATGCCAGGAAAGAGCACTACAGATGCAATGTTTGCTCTGAGAGTGTTGATGGAGAAATACAGAGAAGGTCAGAAGGAGTTGCATTGTGTCTTTGTAGACTTGGGGAAAGCATATGACAGGGTGCCTAGAGAAGAGTTGTGGTATTGTATGAGGAAGTCGGGAGTGGCAGAGAAGTACGTAAGAGTGGTACAGGATATGTACGAGGGTAGTGTGACAGTGGTGAGGACTGCAGTGGGAGTGACAGATCCGTTTAAGGTGGAGGTGGGATTACATCAAGGATCAGCTCTGAGTCCTTTCTTATTTGCAGTGGTGATGGACAGGTTGACAGATGAGATCAGACAGGAGGCCCGTGGACTATGATGTTTGCAGATGACATTGTGATCTGTAGTGAGAGTAGGAATCAGGTTGAGGAGACTCTGGAGAGGTGGAGATATGCTCTAGAGAGCAGAGGAATGAGGGTCAGCAGGGCTAAGACAGAATATATGTGTGTCAATGAGAGGGAGGGTAGAGGAATGGTGAGGATGCAGGAGCAGAGTTGGTAAAGGTGGAGTTTAAGTACTTGGGATCAACAGTTCAGAGTAATGGTGAATGTGGAAGAGAGGTGAAGAAGAGAGTACAGGCAGGGTGGAATGGGTGGAGAAGAGTGTCAGGAGTGATTTGTGACAGACGGGTATCGGTAAGAGTGAAAGGGAAGGTCTACAAGAGTGTAGTGAGACCAGCTATGTTATATGGGTTGGAGACAGTGGCATTGACAAAAGGCAGGAGTCGGAGCTGGATGTGGCAGAGTTAAAGATGTTAAGATTTGCAATCGGTGTGACTAGGATGGATAGGATTAGGAATCGGTATATTAGAGGGTCAGCTCATGTTGGACAGTTTGGAGACAAAGCAAGAGAGATTGCGTTGGTTTGGACATGTACTGAGGAGGGATGATGGGTATATTGGGAAAAAGATGCTAAGGATGGAGCTGCCAGGTAAGAGGAATAGAGGAAGGCCTAAGATAAGGTTTATGGACGTGGTGAGAGAGGACATGCAGGTGGTTGGTGTGACAGAGCAAGATGCAGAGGATAGGAAGAAATGGAAAGAGATGATCGAGAATGATGATCACAGAATAAATTAAATAAGTTTAGTTAAATAGCTTGACAGTGTTAATAATTAAACAAACAGCTTAACAGTATAAAGTGAGAGAGGCTAAATTCTTTTACATATGAAACTTCATATTGGTTTTTGAATAATAAATTAAAACTTACAGAATGTATGATACTTGACTTTAAAACTGACCCTTACAAAACTAACTAGGCTAAAAAGTTGTGAAATAACACCATCTTGTGTTGAAATAACACAACAAAATATATGTAAATTTGAATAGTTTTAAAAACTGATATAAATAAGGACACAGCATCTTAATACCAGAACCAATTAAATGGTAGCTCATATTAAGTATAAAAAATATATAAAATATAAAAATGTAAAAAATGTACCCTTGTACATATAAAATGTATATAAAATTTTATAAAATGTATAGTTTTCCAGATCTTAATTTCAAAACAGGTTTTAAAGATAACATTTCATTTAGACCTGGGGAGCTACTGGCATCTAAAATTAATTGCCAGCACAATTCCTTGTACTAAAAACGACCTTCCCATGGTCCTCTCCTGGGGTCTAGTGGGACAACCTCTATCACAAAAAACTGAAATTTCCCTTGATTACATACTTGTATGTGTTTATATAAAGCATTATTGACATTTCCTTTCCTCATGTCGTAACCATGCTCATATATCCTTTGCTTCAGTTTTCGTTCAGTTTTACCAATATAGAAGGAGTCACATGTTCCACATAAGGCAATATATACCACACCACTAGTATTACAATTGGCAAAGCCCTTGGTGGTAATTAATTTGCCTCTACTTTTCAAAAATATAGTGTCACCTTCCTTGACGTTAACACAATGAGGACAGTGTTACGTGTCCCTTTCTTATTAGTATTGTGTAAACCATAGTTATCTCCCTCAATAATGTTCTTAATATTCCGTCCCTTCCTGTATACCAGTTTAAGAGGTTGTTCAAAATTCAATTTTAAATCAGATAAATTTGCAATTTTTTTCCATTCATCACATATAATATTCCCTATTCAAATTACTCTCCCCTTCACATGTAATGGCCAAAGCTGACTGGTAGCATTTACCTTCCAGTTGAGTCTCTGTATTTACTTTAAACGTGTCCACTACAAAATCTATGTTTCCTAAAATAGGTAAAAACCTAGATGCCCTAGCATCCCTCACTTCAGAAGTGACTTTTTGTAAAAGATCCCCCAGATATCCTCTTTCCTTGAACATGTTTGTAATGAATTCACATTCCTGCTGAAAATCATGCTCATCCAAGGTCATTCTACTTGCTCTCACCAACTTTTACCCTTTTACAATCGCCTTCTTCTGGTATGGTGGGTGGGAGCTGGTGTAATGTAGATATGTATAAGAAAAAGTTCCCTTTCTTTAAATTTTGGATTTAAAATCCCTGTTGGTTCTCTGAATATTTACATCTAATAAACAAAGCTCATTATAATCAACATGGTAAGTAAACTTCAAAAATTCAGTTGTGCAAGAAATAAATTCATAAAATTCTGAAAATTTTTCTACAGAACTATTCCAAAAAAAAACATATATCGTCTAAAAAAATGACCATAATAATTCCAGTACTGTCAAAAGTCAGAGTTAAAAACAAAATTATTCTCCCAGTGGAGTAAAATGATGTTGGCATATATGGGTGCACAGTGTGCACCCATAGCTACCCCTTTTTTCTGCCTGTAATACTCCCCCTGGAAATATATAAAATTGTTCATCAAAATTAAATCCATAAGTACTAAACAAGTACGGAACATTTTAAAAGGAATACTTTTTTATTTTCAAGAAATTCCCCAAACCAAGCTAGACCTGTATCGTGAGGAATACATGTAAACAAGTCTACCACATCCAATGTGATAAAATTCGAAGTGTTCGCTTGTTTAGTATTGTTTATGTGTCTTAAAAAATCCCAGGAATCTTTTAAAATGCTTGGATTGTCCATCACTGTTTGTTTCAAATGGACATCTATATACTTTGCTAAAGGAGCTGTTAGGGAGCCTTCAGCCAAGACAATAGGCCTCAAGGGGGGATCTGTGTGGTTCTTGTGGACTTTAGGTATACCAAAAATATAGGGAACTTTAGGTTTATCAACATACAAGTAGTTTAAGGTTTCAATGCCTACAAGTCCTTCTAACATCAATCATTCAAACATAAAGTAAGTTTCTTGTGTGCTATTTTGAATTCATTCAAAGATACCCTTTCATAGGTATTTTCATCTTTAAGCATTTCAAACATTTTGGCTTTTTCCAGTAAATTTTCAAAATTCTTTTCTTATGAACAACTACCATGGAAGACACTCATTCAGTTGGTTCTGTAACTGGACAAATCACACCTTGCTGCACCATTTTATCTAACTGGACTTTGACTTTGTCCTGCAGAGCTATCAGAACTCTTCTCGCTGGTCTGACCAAAGGACCAACCTCTGGGTCTAATTTCATGCAGTACACAACTAGAAGTTTACCTAGCTTGTCTTCGAAAACATCAGCATACTCTGTGAAAACAGCATCGGTGAAACTAGAACTAGGACATGTGCTTACATGATGGACTTCTTTGGTAAAAGAAAGCAGTTATTTATTTATTTTACATTTGTTAACCGGGATAGTCCAACTGGATATATGTCCATTTTCAGCGGAGGCCCGGGGAGAAAAGCTCCAACAAAAGCAACAAAAACATACAGAAAGACAAAAACAATGTACAAAAGTATAGGGTTGCTTGAAGAAGCGACGAAATACATTTTAGAACATGGAGTCAGAAGTTGACATTAATAATATTGTAATAGGAAGCACAAGCTAACAGTTTCATTCTTAAACTGTCCCTGAGACCTAATAATGACTGCACAGGTATTCTGACTACATAAAACTGCAAGCTGTAACTGCTCCCAACTGAACAGCATGAAAGTAGTACTGAGCCTTTGGTTTGAATCTCTTCACCTCCATAAGCAGCAAGCTTCACACAATTGGCCAAATTAAGTTGTTCACATGCTCTTACTCTAGCAAATCTTTCTGCTGACATAACATTGCACTTTGAACCAGTGTCCACTTTGAGCTTTGTGGGTTTACCATTGATCAGGACAGTAGAAAACACTTCATGTTTTGCCAACAAATCTGCTGCATTAATCTTTTCACCAACCACTGATACACTATCTACTTAGAAAGTAGAGTTGCAGCTTTCTATATGATCAACTTGCTTTTTAGAGTGACCTTTCAAAATAAATGAATGAGGGTTGTTTGATTTACAAAGCTTTTGAAAGTGGTTCTGTTTTTACACTTGTGGCATTGCTGACCAAATGCTAAGCATGTCTCTCTTTTGGACTCATTATTGGCACCAGAATTATGACAGTTAACAATGAGACTTGACATGGGTTTTGCTGACTCACCCTTATGCTGCACTGAATGCTGGAAAGGAACGGTCTCTCCCTGGAAATCCTGAAGGGGAGGCAGCAACCATGTGCTTGGGGCTGTTTCTGTTAGCCATGTGCTGCATGCTGTCTATGTTTGCTCTACAGGCTGCTGAAACCATGCTCTTATCACCTGCAAGCATATTTGTGTGCCTTTCTGTAAGCTCATGTATCTGACAAATCTCTAGGGCTTTGCTTAACATTAAATCACTGTCTTGAAGCAAAATCTTTCTCACTGCATTATTACCACACACAAGCTTGTCTTTTATCAGCTCGTCTTTCAAATCACCAAACCTGCACGTTTTAAATTTTTTTCTCATGTCATTAATGTAAGTTGCAAAAGTTTCTCCTGGCTTTTGGTCTCTTGTATAAAATAAGTGCCTCTCCAATGTAACATCTGGCTGGGGGTTACAACATTTCTCTAAATTTATGCTTCAAGCACTCAGGGTCCTCCCTTGATTCAGCTTGTACAACAATATGACGGTTTTACCCTTGTCCTGCATATCCTGCTGGTGCATACACAAATGAATGCTCTCTTTCTGAACCTGGTAGCTTAAGCAGAATAAATGCCCTTGTGCATGCATCTTTGTCAGAAAAAGCTGATTGTATGAAAATATCGTACACCTGCTCAAATACTCTCCAATTCTCTGCAATATTATGATCTAACACAAGTGGACTGGGTCTGTGAATGCCCCTGCCAGGCAAATCCACAGTAATAAAGGCCCTTGGAATTATGTACAAACACACACACACACACACACACACACACACACACACACACACACTATATATCAGAAATTTATGACAGAAACTTGTAACTATGCTCAAAAGCACAACAGAATCTTTGAAATAACTGCACTTTGTAAAATAAGTTTCTTTAGCACAAGAACACCTTGAAATCACTGTATGTTGCAAAACCACCCTTATCAGTGTAAGAAACACTTTGAAATGACTGCATTTTGCAAATAAATTGTACACAGCACAAGAAACGTCTCCAAATGGCTGTACTTTGCAAAATAACCCTATACAGTGTAAAAAACACTTTGAAATTAATGCACTCTACGAATAAAATGTACACAGCACAAGAAACTTTTCAAAATGACTGTATTCTGATTGCACCTTGCAAAATAACTGTTCTTTGCACACAGCAAACTCTTTGAAATAACTGCACTATAATAAAGCACACACTGCAAACACTTCAAACAAGTCTAGTTATACTCTAAATAGCTTTAGTCAATGCAAAATAGTAGAAACAGTCGTTTACTAGTAAATGTAGTTGCTTTGCTTTTCCATGCTCACTTTGCCCACATATTGTACCCGTTAGGCTCATTTGACTTTTATCATGCTTGTTATACTTTTAACATGCTCGTTATGCAAATCAGAAATAGTTCTGAATGCACTCATAAGTATTTCAAATAATGCGTTTTGTGCTTTTCGTAATATGTCTTGTGCTTTGCTTTTGATTAATAATGCGTTTTCTGCTTTGCGAATGCATTGTATTTGTTTTCTTTATGAAATAAATCATTTACATGAGTATTTTATTACCTAAAATTCATTTTTGACTTTTTTTTGTTTGAGCACTGTATCACCTAACCTGCTCAATATACCTCCACCGTTAACTCTGCACCTTATGGCTTGAAGAAGTTTCACTCTTGATCCCATTCTGACACCATGTTGCTTGCCCAGTCAGGATAAAACAAATGAACAGTTGTGCGTTCAGTTCAAGCAGCTTTATTATATACAAACACATCATGATTGAGGCTTAGTAATTTAAAGTTAAATAAACTTATAAACAGATTGACTACTGCACTCATGCATGTTAACACTCTGGCTGCTCTCTCAAAGTAGCACTGCTGCCTGCACGTGCTCTCTGTTTATATGCATGTGGCCTCACTTTGAAATGCTACTTAAAGTTACAACACAAGCTCTGTTCTACACCACTGTTCCACAACCTGGATGAAATCCACACTATTCCACCCAAATATGTGGTTTAATTATTGGCTAGAGCTTCGTCTTCAGCCGATACTTATCCAGACAGGCTGAGACTCTCTCTCTTCCATATCTGCTGCATACCCACTGGTCTCCTTTCTTAATAGATACTGTTCCTCCTTCCACACAACATCCAAGAAACATGTTAGCCATATTGCCCAAACCTTTGCCAGTGCCTCCAACACCTCTGGCTGTACTTTTTCATCTCTTTGTACAAAACTAATATCCTCAGGTCAGACAAAATGTCTACAAAGTCTGTCTTTGGCCTTCATTTCAAGGTGCTTTGATACTAGCTAACACTTTTGAGTTTCCTTGTGATGTCTGCCATGAACCTTGTGTGTTTAACAACAATCCACTGCATGGGTTCAGTTTTGTACGCTTTTCTTCCAAGTAGCACTCCTCCTAATTTCTCTGTAATTCCCTTCAGGAGCTCAAGTAAGACTACAGAGTAAAGAAGCGGTATACTCTTGTGCACTCCAGCCCTACTATATAAAAAGGCTGAATACTTCATACAGCTGTTAGGTTCGTAAGCCCAAGCTTATGGGTTAAGAGTTTCATGAAACATGCAGGAATTTTCCTCTCTGTACCTTGCAGCTACACTCAGAATTCCATCTTTTTTCAGCAGGAAGAGCTCTCCCTGCACACCTGAATTACCACAATCACCTAGGAGCTCTCACAAGCAGCTACAAGACAGAGAGACCAGACTAAATGAACTTACATTGTGCAGAGAGGAGAGTTGAACTAGATGCACATAATACTTTTCTACTTCTTTTAGTAGATTAAATTCCTTCACCACCTAAAGACACTTCTGCATTGTCTGGGTCTAGGTTGCCTCAATCTTTCCTTTTCACATCTATAAGACAGTTGCCACAGCCCCCAACATTCACCCTTCACCATAGCAAGTGGTCACATAACCATTTCAGGGCTAGTCCAGAGATTTTGTGTGTGGCCCAGCCATTAGGTTTTTGACTGAAGACACCACCCCAGACTTGATGCAGGGATTGGTTGAGATAACACTATTCTGGGAACAGTCTTTTTCACAATCATAAGGACCTGTAACTTAAAGTACAGTTGTGTACCAACCATAAATGTAGATGTTCATGTGTATTCACTGTTGCAGTCATTACTCTTGGGTTATCCTGATGGCAGGCTACTCTCAGTCGGCCAGAATTCCAAAGTCTAGGTCCGGCGTCGGTTGCTGTCGTCTCTTCCCTGACGTCAGTGTGCCAGGGGTATAAAAGAAGCAGCCAAGGCCATTTTCTTTAGTTTTTCTTGCCCCAGATGTCAGGTGCCCCAAATAGGTAGCTGAAAATTATACCAATAAGAAACGCAAGCACAAAAATAACATTTCCTTCATCTACAAGCAAATACACCAAAAAGGTTGTATAGAATAGAGAAGTGCAGATAAGTCCCAGCAAAGAGAAGGGGGATGGTGGGTGGGTAACCTGGACTGCAACAGTGAATACACTCAAATATCTACATTTACGGTAGGTACACAACTGTACTATGTTCATCATGTTTCACTGTTGCAGTCATTACTCTTGGGTAGAATCCCAAAGCTGAGAATGGCTGGGCTAAATAGGATTAGGAGAGGTTATGAGGCCCTGCAGAACTGCAGTGGCGAAACCTGCTCTGGACTTGGAGTAGAGAGGCAAGTGGTAGTGCTTTGTAAAGGTGTGCACTTAGCTCCAAGTTGCAGCCTCTAAGATATCTTTGATCGGTACTCCTCTAAGGAAGGCTGCTGAAGTGGCTGCTGCTTTGGTGGAATGAGGCCTAATGCCCTTAGGCATTGATTTGCCATGTTGAAAATAGCAGAAATGGATGCAATGGCCTATCCATTTGGAAACAGCCTTTCCTTGTGATCCTGCAGCATATGACACTAAAAGTTGTGCAGTCTTTCTGAAAGCTTTAGTTCTGTCCAAGTAGAAGTGCAACTGCCTGTGTATGTCCAAAGAATGCAGAATTTTCTCACCTTTGTTCTGTGGATTTGGGTAAAAGGTAAGAAAGTGAATGGTTGGGTTGAGGACCACACTGGACACCACCTTAGGCATAAATGTAGGGTTTGTCCTCAGAGAAACCCTGTCTGGATGAAAAATAATGAAAGGTTCCACAGCCATGAGTGCTTGTAACTCCGAGATTCGCCTTGCAGAGGTTATTGCTAGGAGCAGAGCTGTTTTCCAGGATAAGAATTTTATATCTGCTGTTGATGCTGGCTTGAAAGGAGGCAGTGTGAGTTTTTCCAAAACATAATTGAGGTCCCAGGCCAGAATTGGTGCTCTCCTTGGAGGCCTAATGTTTTTGGCCCCTCTGAGGTACTGCCTTATTAAAGGATGAGAAAAGATAGGTGGTCCCGTGTTGTAATGTGCTGAAATGGCATAGGCATGAATCTTAATTGATGAGAAAGAAAGGCCTTTGTTCAGCATTTCAGTTAGGTATTGTAAAATCTGAGGAATATTTGGCACAGATGTGTCAATGCCTTGTTCCTGGTTCCAACCACAGAATCTCTTCCATTTTTCTGCATAAGAATTTCTGGTACTGGGCCGCATGGCCTCCAAGATAACATCCATAACAGCTTTTGAAAGAGGAGTGTTCTGAATGGCTACATTATCCGTCATGCTGCCAGATTTAAGGTCCTGAGTTGGCTGTGCAGGATTTGATTGTTTTGTTGGGTCAGCTAGTCAGAAGTTTGAAGCAATATCCATGCTGGACCTTGAGACAAGCTCTTTAGGATTGGGTACCAGTGCTGGCGTGGCCAGTCTGGTACAATCAGTATCATTTTTGGCTTCTCTTGTCTGACCTTTATGAGTATTCTGGGAAGGAGAGGCAGTGGGGGGAAAAGCATATACTGTTAGTTTTTTCCAGCTGAATGATAGGGCGTCCACTTTCCATGCTTGCTTGTGATAAATCCTTGAGCAAAATCTCTGCAATTGACAGTTGTGAGGGGAGGCAAATAGATCTATGTCTGGGCATCCCCAATTTCCTTATTATCATGCTGAAGACTTGTGGATCCAGTTTCCATTTGTGGGGATCCATGGGGTTTCTGCTTAGTTCGTCTGCCAGAGTATTTGTTTTTCCTGGCAGGAATTGTGCTTGCAGGTGAACTTGAAAAGCCAATGCTGTGTCCCATAAGGTCATTGCTTGTCTGTAGAGGGGGTAGGAATATGTACCTCCCTGCTTGTTTATGTACCACATGACCGTAGTGTTGTCTGTCTTTATCAGTAACTGTCCTGGATGAAGCAGGTCCTTGAAAGCTGTAAGGGCATTTTAAACAGCTAGCATCTCTTTTTGATGGATGTGAAGATGCATCTGATTTGCAAGCCATGTCCCCTGAATACATTTTTCTGCCATATGGGCCCCCCAGGCATAATCTGATGCATCCGTTGTCAGTGTCTGTCTGGCTGTGTGTAAAGTGAATGGCAGACCTTCGTTGTGGTGACAGGCTTCTGTCCACCATCAAAACTCGTGTTGTAGGCAGGGAATGAGTGCAATTACTGTCTCCAGGCTGTGGCAATGCTGAGTCCAAACACTTTTCCGATACCATTGTAGTTTCCTCATATGCAGTCTGGCACATGGAATTAGTAGAATGCAGGATGCCATGAAACCAAAGGCCTGCAGGATTTTCCTTGCAGATAAGTGGGTTTTTGTTGCCAATTTCTTGAAGTAAGTAGTCAGTTGTTTTTGCTTGTCTGGCGTGTGATAAGCCATCTAAGCAGTTGTATTTAAGATTGCACCCAGGAATATTATCTCTTGGTAGGGCACTAGTTTTGATTTCTTTTCATTTACTGTGTACCCTAGGCCAATTAGTAATCTTTTTACAAACGCCAGATGATTTAGAAGAGTGTGTTTGTTCTCTGCTTGAATTGGGCAGTCGTCCAAGTAGGGATATATTTGAATTCCTTTTTGTCTGCAAAACACAATTACTGGTGCCAGGCATTTTGTGAAGACCCTGGGCATAGTAGATAAGCCAAAGGGCAGTGCAGAGAATTGGTAATGCATTGAGCCAGCTATGAATCTGAGGTATCTTCTGCAAGTTTGTCTGACTGGAACATGCAGGTATGCCTCTTTTAGGACCAAAGTTACGAGCCAAGCTCTCTTGGCTAGCATGGGCAGTAGCTGCTGTAGAGTCAACATCTTGAATTTTGGAACTTCCAGAAACGTATTTAGTATAGAGTTGTCCAGAATTGGTCTCCAGAATTTGTCCTTCCTAGGAACTAGGAAAAGTCTGGAGTAAAATCCTTGCCCTTGCTCTTGTTGTGGTACTTGCTGAATGTCCCTCATGTCCATGAGGGCTGTAATTTGCTTTTGTGCCTCTGCCCATTGATTGTGTGGCAGGTCTGGCATGCCCTTTGACCTTGGTAGAGTGTGAAAATGGAACCTGTAGTCTTGGGACACTATGTTCAGGACCTATTTGTCTTGGGTAACTATTTGCCAATTTGATGAAAAAAGTGCTAATTTTCCCCCTTAAGGGGGCTGTCAAAAGAAAACTGCTTGGAACTGGTAGAGGAAAGTCATTGGGACTGTTTCCTGTAAGGTTGTCATTTGTCTTCTCTGCTTTTGGAGGTAGGAGCACCCCATTGTTTAGGCCTGTATGAGCCTTGGGGCTGAGACCTGCCTCTGGGATGCCTGTATCTGCCTCTTTGTGGTCTGTCTAAGACAGGAAAGGACTAATTTTTCGAAGGCCAGTTCCTGCTAAACCTGGGTGGCTGTACATGTAAGAAATCCTTGACTGTCTGCATGGATTTTGCTTTATCCTCCATTTTTTTCAACACCTCTTCTGCTTTAGTACCAAACAAAGTATCATGCTGTAATGGTGCATCTAATAATTTTGCTTTAACATGATCAGGCAGATTCTGTTCCTTTAACCAAGCATGCCTTCTAATAACATAACCTGTAACAGCGGCCCTGCAGGAGGCCTGAATCATAACCGCATTGCAAAGTATGCTTTCCCACTTGTTCAGTTGCATGCAATAAATCCTGCAATTCCTTGTTCTCTGAACATTCAGTATTTGTCAACATTTTCTGTTTAAGTAGTGACATTAAATATTGCTGATATTTAAGCATATGAAACTGACAATTAAAAGCCCTTACAGCCAGGGTGGCAGAAGTGTAAATTTTTTTCCCCCATCTGTCTAGAGCCCTAGAATCCCTATCAGAGGGGACAGGGTTTTTTGCAGTGGAAGCTTTAACCCCCTTGGGACCCTGAGATATAGTTTCTGGGTCAGCAGTGGGGTTTTTATATAGGAATTTATGAGAATCCGGGACCCTGTAGTATCTGTCTGGCTTAGCAGACACAGGGGGTAAAGAGTCAGGGGACAGACCGGACTCTGAAAATACATCTACAATGTCTAGAACAGGTGGAATAGCAAGGGGTCTGTGCTGAGGAAGAAGCAGAAAGTCTCTGAGCCTTTTCTTAGATTCAGAATAATTTTGGCTCTCCCAGTGGAAATGCTCCCTCATAGTATGCAGTGTTTCCCCAAAAGAATAATTCTCAGGAGGAGAGGCTGAAGGAATGGATTCTTCAGCATCAGAATCCTCATAGGGAAGCATGGAGTAATCCTGTTCAGAAGAAGAATCAGAGGAAATAGATACCTGATCAGAAGAATCATACTCTGTCAGTTGCCTAGGCCTCTTATCAGGAGGGGGATGGGAGCCCCTGATCAAAGTAATTAGGTCTTTGGCCATTTTGAGCATCTGTTTTTTAGGCATGGAAGTCTGAGTAGGAGAATGCTGTACTTGTTTCTTTGTCTTTAGAGCTGCTTTAGTCTTTGTCTTTGAAGCTGAAGATGGCTTAATATATAGTTGTGTAGGTCTGAAGACACCCTCAGAAGCCGATGCCTGCTCAGCGGCTCCAGACCCATCTGAGGGAGTGATTTCCAAGTGTCCAATACCTTGAGTTTCCAGAGGCCCAGTCGGCTCCACGTGGGAGTCGGTAGCAGCCTGTGGCTCTGAGGTAGCAGGTGCCAGGGGCTGCGAAAGCGCCTCACTGAGAACCGGCAAACCGGCGACTGGCCTAGTAGAGGCTTAGTTGTCGGTTTTGGACCTCGGGTGTCTATCCGTGTCCTTGCGTTTTTTTGTAAACCTCCGGTCGTCGGCTGTTCCGACGGCATTATATAATTAAATCTTCAGCCAAAGTAATGAAATGCAAAATCAAACCGACGCTTGATAGTGCGTTGGTTAAATCTAGCACAAAACCGACAGCTAGCAACGTTGTGATGAGTGCCTAGGCAAGGAATACAGTAAGAGTGAAAATCCTTATGCGGTATTTGCTTCCCACAAGAAATACAATTGTTAACTTTTTCTGACATCGGTCTGGAGCAAGAAAAAAAAGTTTTCCCCAACGGGGTACTTAGCTTTAATGAAGACTTCGGTTCTGAAATTCGGATTTGAAAATCTCAGGAGTCGGCTGATCGGCACTTGCGAACTGCTTTAGCTTCAGTCACCGCGTGGCAAGAAAGACTGAAGAAAATGGCGTCGGCTGCATCTTTTATATCCCTGGCGCACTGACGTTAGGGAAGAGGCGACAGCAACCGACGCCGGACCTAGACTTTGGAATTCGGGCCGACTGAGGGTAGCCTGCCAGCAGGGTAACCCAAGAGTAATGACTGCAACAGTGAAACACGATGAACTTCAGGTCTTTGTTTGGCCCTCACCCTAGAGCTGTTTGCTGTAGCAGACCTTTGAAAACTGAAGGTTCTATAAGGTGAAGAAGCCCCTCCATCACTACAAGGAGACAATTCACTAATAAACATGAAAAGATATAAACAGTGATTGTATTGCCAGGCAGAGCTCTATATATCTGCAGCACCAAGTAATGACCACCAGATGGCATCTTTTAGAAATCTGTAAATTGGCAACAATACCATTTAAAAACAGAATAAACGTGTGTGTTTTAACAATGCATTTTCAGTCCTGGGATGTTCAAATAGACAAAAATGTACTATATCTAGTCAAACAAAAGGCAGTGAAAAGATTCTAACATAAATTAATTGTCACTGCAATACTTCACGATGCACATAAAACATGCTTCTTCCAGTTTTCTTGTAGGAAAGACAGTTTATTTCCCATAACTTTCAGTATGTTTAACCCTTTCATTACAGAAAATCTAAAGGATGCAAGAGAAAACTATTTTGTAGGCATTAACATATGGACAAGCAAAGGCAAAACCATTTTTAAACAAATATCGAAACATTTTTAAATAAAGATAAGTAAACTGCTGTCTGGGTATGCATCTCTTGAGTACGCTTTGTTTCTTTTTTTTCTTTTTTTTTTACAGTCTCTCAGACAGATGATATACACTGCAAAAAGTAACACGACTTGCCCTCAAGAAAGGAAATGTGATCTGTAAGTGAACCACAAGTGCTGTTAGAAAACAACATTTCCTTCCATACTTCATGTTCCACTGAAAGGGATGGCGTACTATTGACATGTACAAAAACGCATACTTCACAGCATCAGTCTTTCTCCATGATAATGTAAAACACAAAAGTATGTAAACCAGTGTAGGACTCGCATCTTTGAATACATGCATAAATCAAATTAGCGTAAAAATAATTTCTATCTCAACTGTCTTATACATTATGAATATGCCGATCTCGATTCTTCCTCACACAGTATTCTGTTTATACTCACTACATACTGATATGCTACAAATGTAAAAAAAAAAAAAAAAAGGATCAATGCTAACTTCCAGCTCCTTTTATAACGATGAAAAACTAGAAAATTAAAGCAAAGCCAAAACAAGAAAACCCAGCAGTGCCATGTATAGTACACAGTCTTCACCTAAGGCCCCCATTTGGTCTCTGCTCTTTTGACATCATCACAGTGAGGTCATCACCAGTTCTTTATTATGAGCAGCTCTGCAGCACAAAAGAACCTAAAAAGTTAAGCACAGTGTAAACCTTCAGGCTTGATGCGGATCCAACTAAAACCGGATGCTTGATGTTTTACCATTACTTTTTGCTGCAACCAAGGCTGTCTGCCACAACTGAACCACAACTATCGCCAAGGAGTTTCTTTCTCTTCATGTTACGAAAATCGGTGGTTCAGCTCAAGTGAGAGGAGGAATACTCTGGCCTTCTTGTCTGAATTATCTTAAATTTTGGTTTCTTTGTCCTGTCGTCATAGTCAAGGCTGCTATCCTCAGATTCAGGGTCGCTTTCACAGACATGCACGACAACGCTGGGTGTGGTATCAGTTGCAGCATGTAGCTCATACTTTTCTCCTGCAAAATGTTATTAAACAGGTTAAAATAAAGCTTTTGTTGTCCACATACTAGGTACATTAATTGCTTTACTTACACATTCACAGATTCCTGACTGTGACACAATATGAAACTTTCAACGTATACAATGTGAATTTAAAATGACAATGGACAATTAATTGTACAAAATCTGTCCTGTCCTCTGACTGCTGCCATTTGGATGCACATCTCCATTTTTGGTCTCAGTGGCTGACAAATACACGCCAGTTAAAAGCATTAATAAAGCTGAAGTTTACAACAATATGTAAATGAAGAGCAAAACCAAAGTTCTGGTACATTATGACATAACCACATAACCAAAAAGGAACCAGCATCATCATACTTGCAACTATAAATCAACAACAACATAACATGACTGCAAGGAATCTTTCAGGCATTTTTATTTACTTTGCACACAAGTGAGCTGAATCTTTTGGGATTGTTTTACACTCAAGCGTCAGTTATAGAATCCATCAGAGAAAACCAAATGAGAATCTTCCCAGTAAAGTTGTTAGGCTAGTTTAATATATAACTTACCTACACTTCACTCTGGCATATTCAACTGAGGGTTTGTACTTCAAATTTTGAATGCAGTGGTTCACTTTACTGCAGTTTGCTGGATTGTGTCAACAAACATTGCATTTTTCCTTTTTTTTCCTTTTTCTCCACTATAGTGTAACCATGGGGTTGCTATACCAGTTATGAGGTTTGGGAGGGGGCGATCCCCCACATGGAAGGGTATATGCAGGCTTCTACCTTGAAAAAAAAAGGTTTTCTTGTATTTTTCAAGTTATACTTTTCAGAAAATAATTTTTGGAAAAGTGTAACTTGTGATCTTGTACCTCAAATGAATACAGGTAAACCTCTACAATGCTGTTAAAATACGACACAGGATTTCAACTACAAAACTAGTGTGCTCCACCTGCCATGGACCTGCAGATTCATGAAAGAGCTAATATGCCATGAGCAGCATTATAAAGTTCGCTGAAGGAGAACTCTGAGTTGAGTGCAGACGATGGACACGAGTGATATGCAGCCTGATGCCGTTAGAAAGGGAGTTCTAGAATGCTGGACCTCTTAAGAAGAAGGTACTGGCACTGCTAGATAATGAAAATTTGGAACTACCACAAACACAGGCAGAGAATCACCTAATTAAAGAGACCTTGAGCTCCGTTTAACTGAAATCTGATGTATCAAGATAATGCAGAATTTAACATTTAATATTTTAGATAGGAGGATACAAGGAAAGAGAGTAATGCCAAAGATAGCAGGTATCCATCCAACTTCTTTAGTGGAGAGACAGTGGTGGTACCTACTACATATCTAAAGATTTTGTCCTACACAGTTAGTAGCCTTTGTTGCCTACGAAATGAAGAAGCAGTAATAGCTGAAGGGCATACTCTGCATTTGGGAACAGGACCCACCTTCCTCACAGCACACTTACCTTTTTGACAGAAAGCTACTCACACTGTAGCAAACACACAGTGCAACACAGACTTTATTGCCTAGACTGTGTGCGTTGGTGGTCAAGGTTAGAGATGGGTCTGGCCAAACACACAGATACTTCTAATTTTGGGACTGTCTAATGGACTGTGGGCTAGAGGTGTTTCACATTCTGCTTCTAGGTGCCAACAAGCATTACTGTGATCTTAACCACATTAACTTTAAGGCCTAGCTATTCGACTCAGGGGAACATGAGAGCTAGAAAGCTAACACAGTACTCAAAGGAGAAGAATTTTCTGATGGTCAAATCACCATGCTGTCTAACTGCAGATGCCTGATGTAGTAGAGGAGTTATTATACAATTATTGGCCAATAACATTTAAAAACGTGCATGCTGATTGGTCAGCTCAACCAACATGCCCGTTGTAAAACTGAGCATATACAAACACAAAAAAAAAGGTCTGGTCGTCTGGACTTTCTTCTACTATTAAATGTTATGTTATGCTTTCCAGTTTCCTTGAGTTTTTTTTAAATAAACTTTGAAATATGGACAGTTCAGAGGTACGACAGAGAGACATGACAGACAAAATACAAGGAAAATCAGGTACTTTATGCAAAAAGTACAGTTGTGTACACTTTCCATAAATGTAGATGTTCAAGTGTATTCACTGTTGCGGTCATCACACTTGGGTTATCCTGCCAGGGTTAGCCCTCAGTCGGCCCGAATACCAGAGGCTTAGTATTTCTGCGTTGGTTGCTGTTGCTTCAGGACTGACATCAGGTTGTCAGTGGTATAAAATCAGGCAGCCGATGCCATTACATCAGTTTTTCTTGTCCCAAATGTCAGGAGCCCCCAAACAGGGAGGTAGGTTATGGTGGAAGAACACCACCAGTAGAAAGTAAATACCAAAAATCCCTGTACGGAATGAGGAATAGAAAGAAAGACAGACAAGAGGCATGGAGGGTGGGAAACCAGGACTGCAACAGTGAATGCACTTGAACATCTACATTTATGGTAAGTGTACACAACTGTACTATGTTCTTCATCTTTCACTGTTGCAGTCATCACACTTGGGTTGATTCCCAAAGCTGAAGAAAAGGGTGGAGGCAGTCAAGAAGACTGGGGGCTGGCTAGGATGCCCTGCAAGATTGCAGTTACAGATCCTGCCCTGAATTTGGAGAAGGCAGATAGGTGGTAATGCTTGGTGAAGGTATGAACAGAACTATATGCTGCAGCCTCCAGGATGTCCCTGGTAGGGACCCCTATGAGAAAAACTGCAGAGGTGGAGGTTTCTCTGGTGGAATGCGTCCTGATCCCCTTAGGGGGCGGTTTC
The DNA here is from genome assembly GCF_019279795.1 of Protopterus annectens. Lineage (NCBI taxonomy): Eukaryota > Metazoa > Chordata > Ceratodontiformes > Protopteridae > Protopterus > Protopterus annectens. The sequence goes on along the minus strand of NC_056735.1, from coordinate 1,760,977,606 downwards.
CCGTGGTATTTGTAGCAAAAATGGATAAGTGTGCTATCCATGTGGAGATTGCTTGTTTGGATATGGCCTTGCCCTCTGCCCCTGCTGCAAAGCTCACTAGCAATTGGTCAGCTTTCATAAAGGACTTAGTCCTATCCAGGTAAAATCTGAGCTGTCTGGCACATCTAGATAATGCAGAATCCTTTCCCCCTTGTTTTGTGGGTTAGGGAAAAAGGTGGGCAAATGAATAGATTGGTTGAGAGCCACACTGGACACCACTTTAGGCATGAAAGTTGGGTTAGTCCTGAGGGAGACCCTATCAGCATGAAAAATGATGAAGGGCTCTACAACCATAAGTGCTTGTAGCTCTGAAACTCTTCTAGCTAAAGTGATGGCCAGAAGCAAGGCTGTTTTCTAAGAGAAGAATTTTAACTCTGCTGAAGCTGCAGGCTCAAAGGGGGGTAAATGTGAGCTTTTCCAACACAAAGTTAAGGTCCCAAGCTGGGGTAGGAGCACTTCTGGGTGGCCTTAAATTGTTAGCCCCTCTTAGGAACTGTTTGATGAGAGGCTAAGAAAATAGAGGTGGCTCTGTGCTGTAATGAGCAGAGATGGCAGAGGCATGAATTTTAATAGAAGAGAAGTACAGGCCCCTGTGAAGTAGGTCTGCTAGGTAATCCAGGATGAGAGGTAGGAAGGGCTGTGCTGTTTCAGCTCCTTTAGCCTGGATCCAGGTGCAAGACCTTTTCCACTTGTCAGCATAGGATTTTCTAGTGCTGGGGCACGTGGCCTCACGTATAACATCCAGGACTTGCTTGCTTAGGCTGGCAACTGGAGGAGAGGTCAGGGAATTAGCCAGGCTGCCAGGTTCAGGGTCTGCAATTGTGGATGCATGAATTCTCCATTCTGCTGGGTCAGGAGAGTTGGGATCTGAGGTAGGTGCCATGGAGGCAGGGGTGACAGACTGCGCAGCAGTGGGTACCAGTGCTGGCATGGCCAGTCTGGGGAAATCAAGAGTGCTCTTGGTTTTTCCTCCCTTATTTTGGAGTAGTACACTTGTAAGTAGAGGTAGAGGGGGAAATGCATAGATCGAGAGGTTTACCCATTGAAAGGATAGGGCATCCACTATCCAGGCCTTGCTGTGAGGTTCCCTGGTGCAGAATTTGCTGAGCTGGTGATTTCTGTGGGAGACAATGAGGTCCACCTTCAGGGTGCCCCACTTCTGGGTTACAAGGTTGAAGGTGCTGTGGTCTAGCTGCCACTTGTGTGGGTCTAGGAGGTTTCTACTTAAGTTGTCTGCCAGAAATTTTTGTGAGCCTGGCAGGAATTGTGCTAGCAGGTGAATTTGCATGGCTGAAGCTGTGTGCCAAAGGGTAATGGCTAGCCTGCAGAGGGGATAAGAGCGAGTTCCTCCCTGCTTGCTGATGTACCTCATCACTGGGGTATTGTCTGTTTTGATCAGTAGAGGCCCCTGGGAGAGTAGGGGTCTGAAAGCTGTCAGAGCGTGCTGAACAGCTAGCATCTCTTTTTGGTTGATGTGCAGATGCATTTGATTTGGGCTCTAATAGCACTGAATGCACCTGCCGTTCAGGTATGCACCCTAGGCATAACATGATGTATCTGTGGTTAGGGTCTGGGCGGCGTGGGGTTGTAAAAGGGAAGGCCCTTGTTGTGGTTGCATGCTGCTGCCCACCAAAGAAAATCTTTCCTTAGACAGGGTATCATAGATATGATGGTTTCCAGGTCCTGAGAATGTTGACACCAAAGGCTTTTTAGGTACCACTAAAGGTTCCTCATATGCAGTCTGGCATATGGAATGCATAGAATGCAGGATGCCATGAACCCTAGAGCTTGCAGGATTTTCCTTGTGGATAACTGGGTTCTGGTGGATAGTTGAGAGTAGTCTGTTAGATAGGCTTGTTTTTCTGGATTAAGGAATGCCATCTGGAATGCTGTGTCCAGGCTTGCTCCAGGAATACAATTTTTTGAGTGGGGACTAGTTTGGATTTATTTTCATTTATAGTATACCCCAGGGAGGTCAGCAGGTCCTTTACAAAGGTTAGGTGCTGTAACAACTTTTCCTGACTGTCTGCCTGAATCGGGCAGTCATCTATGTTGGGGTAAATTTGAATATTCCTTTGTCTGCAAAAAGCAATGGCTGGAGCCAGGCATTTTGTGAAAACTCTGGGAGCACTGGATAAGCCAAAGGGAAGCACAGAGAACTGAAAAAGCATAGATCCTGCCCTGAAGCATAGATATTTCCTGCAAGACTCCCTGATTGGGCTGTGTAGATAGGCCTCTTTTAGGTCTAGGGTGGCTAACCAAGCATTCTTGGATAGCATAGGAAGGAGCTGCTGGAGGGTGAGCATTTTGAATTTTGGTATCACCAGGAAGGTGTTTAGAATTGATAGATTGAGGATTGGCCGCTAGGTGCCCTCTTTTCTGGGTACCAGGAAAAGCCAGGAATAGAAACCTTGGCCTATCTGGTCTGCAGGAACAGGCTGTATTGCCCAAATGGAGATCAGGGAATGGACTTGTTTTGGGCCTCTGCCCACTGGTATGGGGGAAGATCTGGGAACCCTTTTGGGGTTGGCAGTGTGTGGAAATAAAATTTGTATCCCTGGGACACTGTTGAGAATCCACTGATCATTGGTTATGGAGGCTCAGTTTTTTTGCATGGGAGGAGAGCAGAGGTAAGGTGTGGAGCTGTGAAGTCATTGTGAGTTCTTTCCATAAGGATGTGGCTTAGCACTCCCTGTTTTTGAAATGGAGGAACTCCACTGCTTAAATCTCTGCATTCCCTGGGACTGTTTCCCCTAGGTCTAGTCTGAGCTGGCCTTGAGGGGGCCGGAAAGGACCAGTGCTTGGAGGGGCAATGCCTACTAAACCTCGGAGGCTGGACCTGTAAGAAGTCTTTAACTGTCTGCATAGATTAAGCTTTTTTTTCCATCTTTTTTAAGACCTCTTCTGCCTTGGTGCCAAACAAATTGCCTTTGTACAATGGTGCGTCCAATAGTTTTGATTTGACATTGTCTGGCAAAGTCTGTTCCTTAAGCCAAGCATGCCTTCTAAGTACAGAACCTGTGACTACTGCCCTGCAGGATGCTTCTAGGTCGTCAAAGCCACATTGCAAGGTGTGTTTAGTAACTTGGCTTGCAGAATGCATAAGCTCCTGTAATTCTTTATTTTCTGCACACGCCGGAAAGGTAGATATTTTTTGTTTAAGGAGTTCCATTGTATGTTGCTGGTATTTCAGCATGTGGAAATGACAATTTAGTGCTCTAATGGCAAGAGTTGCAGAGGTGTATACCTTTTTATCCCATCTGTCTAAAGTTTGGGAATCCCTGTCCGAGGGGGTGGGATTCTTAGCTGTGGTTGCTTTTATTCCTTTAGGTCCTTGGGAGATGACTTTTGGGTCAGCAGTAGGATTTTTGAAAAGAAATTTGCGTGAGTCAGGGACTCTGTAATACCCGTCAGGTTTCCTGGGAGCAGATGGGAGAGTGTCAGGAGTTAAACTGGATTCCATAAAGACATCATCCACAACATCCAGGACAGGGGGAATGGCTAAAGGTATGTGCTGTGGTAAATCTAAGAATTCACTGAGTCTCTATTTGGACTGAGGATAGTCCTGACATTCCCATTGGAAATGCTCCCTTAAAGTATGTAGGGTTTCACCAAATGAAAAATCCTCTGGAGGAGAGGCAGAAAGAATGGATTCATCTGCATCTGAATCCTCATAAGCAGACAAGGGTTGCATGTCTTCATATTCAGAAATCTTAGAGTAATCGGACTCCTGGTCAGATAAAACTGCTGGGGACAAATCTCTTTTTCTTTTGGAATGGGTAGGCTGGCTTCCACTAATAAGCATGATAAGGTCTTCTGCCATTTTAAGCATTTGAGACTGAGGCTTGGAAGCAGGTGCTTGATCTTGGGTCATTGTTTTTTTAGGCATAGTTCATACCCCTGGGCCTTAGAAACTCTGAAGTTTTAGAAAGAACTGAAGATGTGAAAGAAGTCGTCAGTTTGTCGAATATCGGTATTGCGAAGAACTTCCTCAGAAGCTGGTGCCTGCTCAACGGCTCTGGACCCATCCAAGGTAGAAACATCCACAGGATCCTTAGTGAAAGAAGAGTCTCACGGCATACTGGACTCTGAACGGGTCTCAGTAGCGGCCTGCGAATCCACATAAGTGGGCATCAGGGTCTGCGAAAGCGCCTCACTGAGGACTGGCAGACTGGCGACTAGCTTAACAGCAGCGTCGTCAGCTGTTTTGCACCTGTGCGGTCTGTTTCTGTCTTTATCCTTATGTTTTTTCAGAAGATCGGTAGTCGAATGCCTTACCGAAGCCATTTTGGAATACGTAGATCGAGAGCAAAAATATTCAGCTACAATAAGGGCCCGACGATGTATAGTTCTTCTGTTGAACAAAGCATAAAACTGACAGCGAGGGACATCGTGGTCTGGGCCTAAACAGGTGACGCAGTAAGAATGGAAATCTTGGTGTGGTATTTGCTTTCCACAGGTGAGACAATTGTTAACTTTTTCTGACATCGGTTAGAACAAGAAAAAAGGATCCCCAATAGGGTACTTACCTTTAGAAGACTTCAGCTTCAATTCGGAAATGAAAACTCAGATAGCGGCCGACAGGCACTCGTGCGAACTGCTACTGATTCGGGCTCCTCGGTAAGAAAGACTGATGTAATGGTGTCGGCTGCCTGATTTTATTCCACTGACGACCTGACATCAGTCCTGGAGCGACAGCAACCGATGCAGAAATACTAATTCTCTGGTATTCGGGCAGACTGAGGGCTACCCCTAGCAGGATACCCCAAGTGTGATGGCTGCAACAGTGAAACACAAAGAACATCTAAAGAAACCTAACTGATTATCCTTGTATTTCTGCCCAGTCTCTCTCTCTCATACCTCTGAACTGCCAGGATTTCAAATTTTATTTTATTTTTTAATAAAAAGGGCATCTAACTTTCTCCACTGGTTCCTTTCCAAAGCACTGATGTACTGCATAAGAGTGGGAACAAGAAAGCCCCAGGATACAAAAAGAAAATGGAAGAACACCACAGTGCCATTATACACATTATTTACGGAAAATGTCACTGTATAACACAATAACCAGTTCCTGGGTGTGATATATTGGAGATTTACCCATGATTGCCTTTGTTTAATCACTCATGCTTCACCCCCGTGATTAAACCACACCAACCTTGGGGTAAATCTTCAATATAACACACCTATTAGTTAGTTAATGCTATAATATGCAGTTTACAAACCAGGTGCTCAAATGCAGAGCTTTGAGAAAGTCCTGATAAGTAAGAGAAGAGTGCCTTTGTTCAGTTGATGCAAGTAAGTATATTTGTTGGGAAATGAATCAAACCATTTTAGAGCAGAGGGTGTCGATCCATATACTGCCAGCTCTTTGACCAGAAGAACCTAGTACACAAAATCAATGGCTTTTAACAGATCAATAAAAATGACAAGGAGTCAAAATCAAATCTTACTCTATTTCTGTTAGAAGTGCAATGCCTTGAATGTGTGGTAAGGTACATATGCTGGTGGAGGCTATGAATGTAGAAACTGTATTATGCTAGTAATGTTCTGCTTCTTTCGTAAGGTGCATATACTGGCGGGAGTTACTAATGCAGTAACTGTATTATGCTATGAATGTCCTGGTTCTTTGGTAAGGTACAGATGCTGGTGGGGGATTACTAATGCAGTAACTATATTATGCTCTTAATGTCTGTTGATGTCCTGCTTCTGTGGTAAGGTACAGATACTGGTGGGAGTTACTAATGCAGTAACTGTATTATGCTATTAATATCCTGCCTCTGTGGTAAGGTACAGATACTGGTGGGAGTTACTAATGCAGTAACTGTATTATGCTGTTAATATCCTGCCTCTGTGGTAAGATACAGATACTGGTGCGAGCTACTAATCCAGTAACCATATTATGCTATTAATATCCTCCCTCTGTGGTAAGGTATAGATACTGGTGCAAGTTACTAATCCAGTAACCATATTATGCTATTAATGACCTGCTTCTGTGGTAAGGTACAGATACTGGTGGGAGTTACTAATGCAGTAACTGTATTATGCTATTAATATCCTGCCTCTGTGGTAAGGTACAGATACTGGTGGGAGTTACTAATGCAGTAACTGTATTATGCTGTTAATATCCTGCCTCTGTGGTAAGGTACAGATACTGGTGGGAGTTACTAATGCAGTAACTGTATTATGCTATTAATATTCTGCCTCTGTGGTAAGGTACAGATACTGGGGGGAGTTACTAATGCAGTAACTGTATTATTCTATTAATATCCTGCCTCTGTGGTAAGGTACAGATACTGGTGGGGTTACTAATGCAGAAACTGCACTATGCTATTAATGTCCTGCTTCTGTGGTAAGATACAGATGATGGTGGGGGGTTACTAACGCAGTAAATGTATTACACTATTAATATACTGCTTCTGTGGTAAGATATTGATGCTGGTGGGGATTAATAATGCAGTAACTGTATTATGTGATTTTTAGAACTCATGCCTACTTAGATTTTAGCAGCATCACCTCTATTGCAGGCAGATAAAAGCACTACTCAAAGGATAAAATGTGTTACTTCCGTTAGTGTTGATTTGATAAAGTTTAAATATAATAATTCGGGAATGCTCTATACAGAAATGAGATGCTGCTATAAACATTATCCTTGGCAAGTCAATTGATGTCCTAATTTTCTAAGAAGTGAGAGTTGTCTTAACTGTGATGCAGTTTTCTTGCCAGTATGTGTAGGAAGAAAACTTTTTATGTTTGGCAAAATGGCTTTGATGCACTCTGCGTATACCTAACAACCTCTTAGTGGAAAAACTTCTGGACAAAGCCAAAAATAATGGCAAGAGAGGTACAAAAATCAGGCACAGATTTTAAATACTGCAGTTATAAACTTAGAAAGCTGACAGAATAGCAAGTGTTGCACTTCTGAATATGATGTCAGAATCTCATATGTCTGTCATTAGTTAGTAAATTTGTTCAACTGTTTGTCAGAAAACCACAACTTTTAAGTGGAACAGGCTAAAAATATGAGGCAAATATCTAGACATTCTGCTAAATTCATATGAGTCTGCATATAAGCCAGAGTCAGGTTCGGGGATGGAAAGTAGCTTTCTAATCGTGGCCTGCTCAGGCACAGCTTGTCTACTGTTATAACCCATGGCAAGGCTCAAGCTTAGTCTGTGTCAGGTTAATAAACGTGTCCTGCACTGAAGTAAGAAAGGAGGAAATGGGAAACAGAAAGCCTGTTGTTACAGGAAGTCCACTAAGGTTCAGGTACTTGTATTCTGCATGCCTTCAGACGTTACCAATGTTTTTCCTGAGAAAGACTGAACTTGGAAGTAAAAAAATGCAATCTGCATATTTAACAGAAATGGGGTACGATGTTACTCATTCTTTTCATGCCTTCTTCCACTATATATTCATTGTAAAAGTATGGGTGCTGAAGGCTTCAAAGATGAAAAATAAGAGAGCAGGCATGGAGACTGATATCCTGAATGGTGTGTGATGCATTAAATCATAAATAATCCAGTCAAGCATTGATGTGTGGTAACCAAGTAAGTCAGCTGACCCAAATCATATTTTTTCAGCCATAATTCACATTATTACAACCAATAAATGGGGAGGGTTGCGTCAGGAAGGGCATCCGGCATAAAAATTCTGCCACATCACTTATGGCACAAAAAATTCATATTTCCATACCGGATCGGTCGAGGCCCGGGTTAACAACGACCGCCACCAGTACTGCCAACAGGGTGCTGGCAGAAATTGGGCTACTGTTGGCTGAAGGAGAAGAGGAGGGCGAAGGCATGCCCGAAGGCAGGAAGAGAGGAGGAAGGTTAGGAGTGTAGCAGTCAGGGTAGGAACTTTAAATGTTGGCAGTATGACTGGTATAGGAAGAGAGCTAGCTGATATGATGGAGAGAAGGAAGGTTGATATATTGTGCGTGCAAGAGACCAGATGGAAGGGAAGCAAGGCCAGGTGTTTAGGAAACGGATTCAAATTGTTCTATCATGGTGTGGATGGCAGGAGAAATGGGGTAGGGGTTATACTAAAGGAACAATATGCCAAGAGTGTTTTAGACGTGAAAAGAGTGTCGGACAGAGTAATGTTTATGAAGCTCGAAATTGATGGTGTAATGATGAATGTTGTTAGTGCATATGCTCCACAAGTTGGGTGTGCGATGGATGAGAAAGATAAATTTTGGAGTGAGTTGGATGAAGATGTGGTGAGTGTACCCAAGGGTGAGAGACTAGTGATTGGAGTGGACTTTAATGGGCATGTTGGTGAAGTGAACAGAGGGGATGAGGAAGTGATGGGTAGGTATGGCATTAAGGAGAGGAATGCAGAAGGTCAGATGATTGTGGATTTTGCGAAAAGGATGGACATGGCTGTGGTGAATATGTATTTTAAGAAGAGGGAGGAGCATAGGGTGACATACAAGAGTGGAGGAAGATGCACACAGGTGGATTATATCCTATGTAGGAGGGCCAGTCTGAAGGAGATTGGAGACTGTAAAGTGGTGGCAGAGGAAAGTGTAGTTAAGCAGCATAGAATGGTGGTCTATAGGATGACGTTGGTGATCAAGAAGAGGAGGAGGAGTGTGAAAGCAGTGCCAAGGATTAAATGGTGGAAGTTAAAAAAGGGTGATTGTGAAGTGGGGTTTAGGGAAGAGTTAAGACAGGCACTGGGAGGCAGTGGAGAGTTACCGAATAGCTGGGTAACTACAGCAGAACTAGTAAGGAAGACTGCTAGAAAGGTGCTTGGTGTGACATCTGGACAGAGGAAGGAGGACAAGGAGACCTGGTGGTGGAATGAGGAAGTACAGGAGAGTATACAGAGGAAGAGGGTGAAGAAAGAAGAAGTGGGATTGTCAAAGAGATGAAGAAAGTAGACATGAGTAGAAGGAGATGAGGCGCATGGCAAAGAGAGAGGTGGCGAAAGTTAAGGATAAGGCGTATGGAGAGTTGTATGAGAGATTGGACACTAAAGAGGGAGAAAAGGACCTGTACCAATTGGCTAGATAGAGGGACAGAGCTGGGAAAGATGTGCAGCAAGTAAGGGTGATAAAGGATAGTGAGGGAAAGGTACTCACATGAGAGGAGAGTGTGTTGAGTAGATGGAAAGAGTATTTTGAGATGATGAATGAAGAGAATGAGAGAGAGAGAGAGAAGGTTGGATGATGTGGGGATAGTGAATCAGGAAGTGAAACAGATTAGCAAGGAGGAAGTAAGGACAGCTAAGAAGAGTATGAAGAATGGAAAGGCTGTTGGCCCAGATGACATACCAATGGAAGCATGGAGGTGCTTAGGAGAAATGGCAGTGGAATTTTTAACTAGATTGTTTAATGAAATTTTGGAAAGTCAGAGGATGCCTGAGAAGTGGAGAAAAAGTGTTTTGGTACCTATCTTTAAGAATAAGGGTGAAGTGCAGAGCTGCAGTAACTACAGAGGGATAAAATTGATCAGTCACAGCTTGAAGTTATGGGAAAGAGTAGTAGAAGCTAGGTTAAGAAGGGAGGTGATGATTAGTGATCAGCAGTATGGTTTCATGCCAGGAAAGAGCACTACAGATGCAATGTTTTCTCTGAGAGTGTTATTGGAGAAATACATAAAAGGTCAGAAGGAGTTGCATTGTGTCTTTGTAGACTTGGAGAAAGCATATGACAGGGTGCCTAGAGAAGAGTTGTGGTATTGTATGAGAAAGTCAGGAGTGGCAGAGAAGTATGTTCGAGTGGTACAGGATATGTACGAGGGTAGTGTGACAGTGGTGAGGACTGCAGTGGGAGTGACAGATCCATTTAAGGAGGAGGTGGGATTACATCAAGGATCAGCTCTGAGTCCTTTCTTATTTGCAGTGGTGATGGACAGGTTGACAGATGAGATCAGACAGGAGGCCCCGTGGACTATGATGTTTGCAGATGACATTGTGATCTGTAGTGAGAGTAGGAATCAGGTTGAGGAGAGGTGGAGATGTGCTCTAGAGAGCAGAGGAATGAAGGTCAGCAGGGCTAAGACAGAATATATGTGTGTAAATGAGAGGGAGGGTAGAGGAATGGTGAGGATGCAGGGAGTAGAGTTGGTAAAGGTGGACGAGTTTAAGTACTTGGGATCAACAGTTCACAGTAATGGTGAATGTGGAAGAGAAGTGAAGAAGAGAGTACAGGCAGGGTGGAATGGGTGGAGAAGAGTGTCAGGAGTGATTTGTGACAAATGGGTACCAGTAAGAGTGAAAGGGAAGGTCTACAAGAGGGCAGTGAGACCAGCTATGTTATATGGGCTGGAGACAGTGGCATTGTCAAAAAGGCAGGAGTCAGAGCTGGATGTGGCAGAGTTAAAGATGTTAAGATTTGCACTCGGTGTGACTAGGATGGATAGGATTAGGAATCAGTATATTAGAGGGTCAGCTCATGTTGGACAGTTTGGAGACAAAGCAAGAGAGATGAGATTGCGTTGGTTTGGACATGTGCTGAGGAGGGATGATGGGTATATTGGGAAAAAGATGCTAAGGATGGAGCTGCCAGGTAAGAGGAAAAGAGGAAGGCCTAAGATAAGGTTTATGGACGTGGTGAGAGAGGATATTGCAGGCGGTTGGTGTGACAGAGCAAGATGCAGAGGATAGGAAGAAATGGAAAGAGATGATCCACTGTGGTGACCCCTAATGGGCAAAGCCGAAAGATGATGATGATGATGATGACTTTGGTGAGTGTAGTAACTGAATACCAACAATGGAAATCACATGTTGTGTTTGCCTTTTCGGCTTTTCCCGGTTTGGGGTCGCCACAGCGGAACTCCGGTCCGCTAATGATTGGCAGTAGATTTTTATGGTGCCGAGTTGCCAGCCCGATGCCCAACATTCAACGAAGGCACGCCCATTTACGCATGTCTTTTGAATGCCACTTGACCACGGGGAGGGCATCCAGACTCCACACAGAAGGCACTCCAGCTGAGAATCGAACAGGAGAACCTCTTGCTGTGAGGCAACAACGCTACCGCTGTACCACCATGGCTTCTAACAATGGAAATCACATATGCATTATTATTATAATTTACATAACAAAGGGCAGTCACGATGCAGGAGGACATGAAGGGGAACCTCCAGTGCTGTGTCTGCCATATAACATGGCTCCATACATGTGTGTACTTGCGCTGTTACTTCTCTGTTAACAAACCCAGCAGCAAGCAAACAGCAATATGGGACTGCTCTAATGTCCAATGGAGCTTCATAGGTCAATGCAAGCCTTAAGAGTTCATGCTGCTGTCTACAAAAAAAGCAGGCTATAACATTCAATAGGACTCAATGCAGAGTGCAATGCTTGGAATGTTCTTAAGCCCTCTGTCATGGAATTTTTTTTTTTTTTTATTTCAAGCTCCTGCACTTGGAGTGTGCATGAGATTCCCTAGTTCTTGATCATTATTCGTATGTGTAAAACTCTAAGACAACATGGTAGTGGTAATGCTGTGAAATTATAAATCTGAAAAATACTTGCTGGTGTTCCTGTTGCCATGATATAGTAAATGAAGCATTCTAAACAAGGAAAATAGAAGGTGGGAAGTCACTGCAGAATATTTTCTCAAAGGTCACTTACTGGTTATATCTTACTTCAAGGGGATGCTCTACACTCTGTGGGAATAATTTCAAGCAACATTCCTGCAAACATCCTTGAAAAGGATGGAAGGAGTGATAATGGCAAAAGGGGTACCCAGTGGAAAAACTGCAGCACTCAGGTATCAAAGAGAGTTGCAGTTCTGGGTTAGCGATCTAGACTATAATATTTATATAAAAAATAGTAACTACCAAAACCTTAAGGTAAACAGCAGTTGGGGTCTCTCCATCTGTAGTCTAAACCACAGAGGTGGGATGAACATTGCCCTGGAATATTTTTATTTGTGTATAGAAACAGATAAGCCCTCCATTGATCTGTTTAGATCTGAGAATATTACAGGTTTATAAACACTTAATATGGATATGCATTAGGTAAAGCATGCCCATAGGTGTGTTCTCCCATGACTGGGAGGCATTTACCACAGGGACTGCTCCCTTCCATCTGTTCTATTTCATTAACACTAAGTGTCAAAAGTGTCCATTCAATTATATTAAAGGTTAAAAGAAATAAGAGATTTAAACAACACTGTTAGATTTTAAGGATATGAACAGTAAATACTAAAATATAAGTAAAAAACAGCTCCTGAGATATATTTTTGAAAGCAAACTATTGAATTTCATAGTAAGATTCTGATGCTCTTTTACCATGGTGTCCTAACTCTGGGTAACTCCATTAAATTACTTCCAGTTGTTAAAGACTATAATACTTATGGATGATATGCACAACAACCACAGAAGCCAGAATCACAAGTTACATAATCAGAATGTGCTGCAAAGTTCTGTCCTTCAGCAGTTCAGTTATTCCAAGAGATATGTTTAAATGCTCAAGGATGCACCTTAATGGTGGAACAACTAGGAGAAGGGAGGACTTCCTCCAAATAACGATGACTCTAAAAATACAGTTACTATAAAGTCCATACTACAGCTGACCACCAGGGTCTCCTGGGATGGGGATACCTGCAAACAGCTACTCATGATCCAAGTAGGGGAATAGTATAGACATCTGATGCAATGCTTCTGCTATAATAGCCAACACTTTGGTATGGACCCTGTTGGCAGAGGATTCACACTTTCCGATGGGAATACTCATTACTTGATGCAAAGCCAAGCTTACTGTGAGGCTTCCACATACTGATGTGCCAAGAGGTAGTTATAAAGTCTACTGATAACATCTGCTGATGCTTACAGACCCAGTAAATGTTTACATACTTGATGAGATGAATGAAATTACTCAGATCTAAAATCTGCTCAAGTTCTCAGCCTCAACAAAACCACAATTCTTGAAGATGAGAAACAGCGGAGAGTAAAACCAGCCTAATTCTCTACCTGGAAAGATTAACGCAATGGGACTAAGAAAAATGAGAATCTTCCCAGTTGAGGATATGGCAACTCCCCTTACAATTACAACTCACCTGTGTGTTGAGTGATGGTTCCACATGCCGGGGCAAACAAAGGAAATCTGCCACCTACAGGCAAATCCTGACAGTAGCCAAGACCTCTGCATGGCACAATGAACAGAATTTCTGTTTGACAACTGTGACTATGAGCTAAAGAAGGTATAATTATGGCATGGCAGCTCATACCTCTGAAGTTCGTTATTCACAGATTCTGGGAAAAGCCAAAAATAATGGCAAAACAAAGAGCCAAAATCAATGATAACGTCTAAATATTATATTAATTCGCTTACAAAGTTAATAGAACAACAGGTTTTGCATCAATATGTATTTTACGAACAAGAAGTAGTATTTAATTCTAATGACCGGCTTCAGTCCTCATTGATGTACTAAAAAATCTAAATTTTTAGGAGAGACATGACAAAAATATGAGGTAAAATCAGGGCTATTTTGCAAAAGTCTACACAGATTAGAGACTTGCAGAAGCACAATGGTTAACTTTTTGCTTCACAGCTCCAAGGACGGACAGTTGAGAGATTTGTGGTAGTACAGAGGTTTCTCTTTTTGCTTCACAGCTCCACGGTATGTGGCTGAACTGTTCCTCCTTGGTTAATATCTTGTGTGTAAATTTATGCTCTTTCCAAGCCTGTGTGAGTTTTCTCGAGCTACTCTGCAGTTCAGCTAGACCTACCAGAAACCTGCTTCTCGACAGTGGAAACTAAACAGTCCATTTATATTGCATTTAGTTTTTCCCTCCAGGCTCAGTCTGTAGCTCAAAAAGTTCCACATTAGTAAGTTCATTTATCCAACAAACAAACAAGCACATTTTTACTGGCATCTGAAAACCCTGTTCCTCCTTTTGGATTTGGTGAACTTACAGCAGGAGAGGAAGGATGCACTTGTAAGTACAGTGCATGAAACAGGCATCCCTGTGCTGGAAGTTTCCACAGGCCTCAACACAAGACAGTTAATTTATAGCAATAAGTCTACAACGGACTACAGTGACCCACACTGACTCAGAAATGTTAAAGTGATTTTCCCCACATTTCTTACTGGATTACGTTGGGGCAAATGGAGATCTCTCCAAAGCCTGACCATTCAATGATGACTGTAATGATGATATGTGAAACAAGGAGTTTGTCCAAGTATGCACAGCCAGGGAGGAAGAGGACTAAATTCTCTTGCCAAGTCTCCATATTCACACATAAAATGGCCAGTTGTATGGCGCTCTGAGGCGTGGGCTAGGCTGACAAGATAATAAAGTAATCAGCCTTGGGATGCTAAATTTGAAGAGCAATCCACTCAGAGGATGTCCTGTACAAGTGGTCATCTCTGGTTATGAAAAGCCATGTGCAGTGCATCCAAACAGCGACAATAGCAACCACAATAATTAGCTCCAGAAAAGTGTTAACCCTCTTCTTTCCTGCTACTCACCAATATGCTTCCAGGGAATAAAACGAAAACAAAAATAACCCAAAATAAACAAAAACAGGCCACTCTAGGGTAGAATTCCAAACCCTTCAGCCTCTCCAGAGTGGAAATATCATGAAGGGAACTAGTGGATGAAGAGAATGTCTACCTTTTCAGCACATGTACATTGCTCATTTTTGATTGAGTAGCAGAACAATTTAAATGAAGAAGACCCCTGATGGCTAGAGTCAGAAAAGTATAGCAGAAGACATGGATAGCTTTGAAGTGCATCTTTGACAGATGCTGAAAAGAAATATGAACTAAGCATGCAATAATAAGACATGTGTTAAACTAGCAAATACTGCTACCCTGCACCTGTCCAGCCATCTTTCATTACCTGATGAGCAAATTTTCTAAATTCCGAAGGGAAACAGGACATTCAAAATCTCAGGACTAAGTGATGGGTGGATCTGCATTAAACAGTGTGGAAAAAAGTGATGATATATGGGACCCAATGATGTCATACAGCTCTGAGATGGCAAATGAAAGTCAAAATGTGAAGGTAGGAGCTCATTATTAATTTCATTTAGGGGTCATTCTACCTTAAGGAGGAGGAAATCCTTTCTCCTTGAAGCTGCATTACTGTGGACTGAAAATAACTAAATTGCAAGGGTGATGGGGAAGGTGTAGCCACCACACTGCTCTGTATGGAAGGCATACCCTCTTGCAAATGTACTGTTTCTCTATGTTCTGGTTGGCAAAGCTCCTCATGCTCAGCTAGTGAATTTTATTTTTCCAAGCCTTCATTTTATTGAATTATCACGTTCTGAATGTGATCTGGTACAAGTCTTGTGCACACAGTGAGCAAAATTATGTTAGAACATGTTCTTGATCTGCTTTTAAATATATTAATTGTCAAAAGTGTGTGTGTGTGTGTGTGTGTGTGTGTGTGTGTGTGTGTGTATTAAAGCGCTAAAGGTGATCAGTGTGATGATTATCACAGATGGCATTAATGAAGCGCAGGTATGCCATGCAGTTTGGAAGTTGACATTTTCTTGAACATGCCACCAGAGTTTAACAGTGGCAGATCAGTTGCTTTCTTTACTTGGTTAAATGGATGCTTTCGCAGCAGTGATCTGCATTATACTACTATTAAGGAGTCCATTTAGTCTATAAAAACTAGAATTTGCAGATTACTTTAAAAGCAGTGTACTGTATCCAATAAGCACTTCTGTCTGGTTCACAGTATCTTCATGTACTCCCCTCCCATTTCCAACAGAAAGATGTCACATTTCTTACACATCTACCATTAAAACAAACTGTCCCCATGTATGACTTCATGCATAAATCTTCTTTCTGTATCTACATTTGCATTCTTCATCTCTATGGCAATAGATCAACGTGGATTTTAAATTAGACTAGGGATGGTATGGTGAGACATGGAAGTAGATGGCAAACGGCAAGCTCAATTTTTGGGCATCTTAGACAGACTGCTCTGCCTCTATAATGGACAAAACTATGTACAGTACTCAGAAATAAATATCTGGTGAGCTATCATAGCCTTTTCTTTTCTGGCAACTTTTATCCCCTTCTTTTTGTGCCTTTAATTACTGCCTTTTTCAGTTAATCCCACAGGAAGGTAACCCCATGTTCATCCTCTAACTCCAGTAAACCATTCCTAGTTGTAGGTTAGTTCTGCTGAAGAATATCTGTGCAGAGTTGTGTTTTGAGAAATCTGCTTATAACAAGAATTTGCAAATAAACTCTAAAACATTTTTTTTCACTGTTGGGGGTGGGGGGGCAAACTTTTACCCCACATCTTCCATGTAGGGGGTTTGGTTGTTCTGCATTCCTTTAGTTAATAAACTAAAGTCTGAGGTCACTGTACCTCAGGGCTAGGAGAATGTTTCCTATACAGTCACCTCATTAGAGAGAAGCACACACTTCAGCCATTACAGCACAAATGAGTGTTGTGCAACGTGACAGATCCTACAATACTCTACAACCAGTCCCTCCCAGTTCACCCATGTGCAGTATCAAACCTCTTCCTCCAGGATGTAGAAAGCATTTTCTATTTTTAGAACAACCAAAGACATATATGGTTACTCTCCAGCAGGATCCTTTACAACCACACTCCCTACCTTCCTTTGCGTTGGTCTGGACTGAGTCCAGGACACTACCTGTCATGCTCATGGCTCTCATTACTTTGCTCCAAGGTCTGTGCCATTTTCAAATGATGGATTTTGGTTCCTGTTCCACAGCTGACTATAGAGTAACCCAATCTACTACATGCATGTTAAAATCATTTAGAGCCAAGATCCTTTTCTAGTCTGCCAAGTCCCGTAATTTCCCCACCAGTAGCCTACCCTTTATGACTTTTCCTCTTGTGGCCAGCACATTAAAGTCATCATCAGGTTTTCCCTCATCCTTTCCCCAGTCTGTTAAAACCACCATTTGCATCCCACCTTCTTTGCACACACTGTATCTACTTTGCATGGGGTTCTATCATTAATAATAAACCCTGCGTTGAGTCCTTTCTCTGTCGGTCACTATTAGGACTTTGTACCAGACAGCTTGTTGTGCCCTACCAACTCTACATGTTCAAGTTTCCTTAATGCCTGTTACCCTGCACTTCTTACATGTATCTTGTATACAGCACGTACACAGCAGAATATGAGATTAGTGAAGCCATTGATGCATGCACCCTTCTCACCCATATTATGTAGCGTCTTCATTTCTGTGGGAAGCACACAGAAGAAACGCCGGGCAAAGCTTTTTCCCCTTAAGGGGTGTATCTACATTACGAACTCTTACTCAAACAAGTATACACTATCCATTAAGACTGGATTAAGAAAGTAAATGAAGCTACATCTAGAGTAATGCTTTACTGCAACATTTACACTAAGGTTGGTCTGTAGTTTCTGGAAATATTACCTGGACCAAGTTTAGAAACTGCATACAAGAGATCATAGTTTACGACAGGTGTTGCATCTTCGGCTTGCTGCCATCCAACAGGCGGAGAAGCTGGTGGTGAAATTAAAAACTGCTTATCTGGTTTCGGGGGAGCAAGATGCGGGCTTCCAATGTGCAAAGTCTGGTGATAGATGGACACATTTCAGTGAGTAATGTGCAGCAACAATGATTTTCAAAAATGCAAACGTCAAAGAAAACTGGAAACAATTCCATGATTTCTCTCTATATACTAGGCAGAGGTTATGGATCAAATGTTAATCCAAAAATACAACAGGTACATCATAAAATATGGCAATACAATTAAAGCATTAGCATGCACTGTACCAAAAAGTAGTGTTGGGGAAAAGATGCCAAATGTACAAGCTTGTTTCAGATAGCAAAGGATGCCTGCAGACAAGAAGATGGATTTCAGTGCTTGCAAATTCATTTTTACATTTCCAAAAAATTCACTATGACTGTAAAGAGCAAAACGAAAATCTGATCACTTTTTAACTGAGATGATACAGTTTATTTATTTCTAGAGGTGTGACAGCATGAGGTACACTGTAATTAAATAGGACTACAAAGATCAACGATAATCAGCAAATGACTTCAGTCTCCCATTGCTTAGTTGAGCAGACTGGAACATAATTCAGAATAACTATTTATTATTGGAAATTTTATGAAGACAGGAAAGCATATAAATTATGAATAAAAAGCAATGCATACAGTAGTCTCCACTTCTTACAGGCTGTCTATCATAAGAGCTGGTAATTAGTCCTTGACTTGCAAGTCTGCTAGTAGTATTGGAAATTACACTATTTGCAGAGTTGAAAGAGAAAGACTAATTTGAATCTCTTACAACACTGCTGATTGTTCACTTTTGCAGCAAGCAAAACACTGACAGTTCATTTCAGCAGCCATGATCATTAACTATGGCTGCTTAAATAATTGCCTACACTGCTTGTAGGGACAGATCAGCACTCCTTGATTACCAAGTGCACCCCTAAAGAGCAGTTGTGACCTTTGCTCCACCCTTGCTATATCTCTGCTATACAGCACACTCTTACAGGAAGAATTACATACGTGAAGCAGGGATAGGAGGTTTCATATACTACCTGATTTTCAGCACCTGATCCTCTTTCAAATTTGCTGTGATGATCCCTGGGAAATGTTTCCCGACTCTTCCTTGCTGACTAAGTGCAAAGCTTTCCAAATTCTCCTCTGCACACCATGCTATCAATTATCCACTGACATTGCTTATTCTACCAGACATACCTCAAAGAACACATGCTGCTTCTGCTACTCAAAGGATTGATTCCTACAATCTCATTTACCGATTGTGTGTTTTTTTAAACAAAACTTGCTTCACCAAACAGTGTTTATGAGTCCAAAAAAGGTCCATGTGGATTAGTGCTCTAAGCCCATCAGCAAACACAAATAAATACATAAATAAGCTATCAGCTATAATCCAAACTGCAAAAAATCCTTTGCCCGCTTTTTCTTCCACTAGGCCACTTGTCTTTGCAGGCACAATCCTCTGTAAGCTACACCTTCCATTTGTCTTTGCAGGCACAATCCTCTGTAAGCTACACCTTCCATGGATTCCTTTATTAGGGTATCTTTTTCTTTTTTAAATTTTTCTGGTCCCTATGGAGGAAGTCATTCCAGACACTCCGCAGACGTAATCCTAAACTCTCCTCATTGCCTGAGAGGAGACTGACTTGTAACAGTGCACCATAATAACTGCAGCCATTATTTTTTACATACATGCCATTCCCATTTCTGCAACCCACTCCAAAAAGTGAAATTATGTAGGGCTGTTACAACTGAGAAGGTTGTGTCAGTGCATTACATGGGGCTGTTACAATTGAAAAGGTTGTGTCAGTGCATTATACGAGACTGCTACAACCGAGAAGGTTGTGTCAGTGCATTAGGTGGGTCTGTTACAATTGAGAAGGTTGTGTCCGTGCATTATGTGGGGCTGTTACAATCAAGAAAGTTGTGTCTGTGCATTATGCGAGGCTGTTACAATTGAGAAGGTTGTGTCTCTGCATTACGTGGGGCTATTACAATTGAGAAAGTTGTGTCAGTGTATTCACCTGGTATTTGTAAACACGGGATGTATACCCTGGTATCACTATGAGCATTACCATACCTGATTTTGACCCTTCAGTTTCTCTGAGGATAGGTGAACTAGTAAAATACTTCTGCCTTTCTTATCCCCCCCAAGCCAGCTCCTTAAGTGTCAGGCTTTACTTGCTGCTATCTTCAAGGCTACTCTGAGAACTTGATTTCAGCCACATCAGTCCCCTCCTTGTCCCCACCCCATTCACTCATTTAGCTCTTCTTGTAATGGAGGTTTCAGTGCTGACATACAGCATGAGGTATCACCTTTTCCTCCTTCATCTGTTTTCATTTTCCTGTTCTGCTCGGACTCCTGTCCTCCATAATCTCTAGCACCTCCTTTCCCTCTGATTCTCAGCAGATCACGCTTTCCCTAAATGTCTGTCCCACTCCCATTCTCTCTTTGGTCACCTCGACTTATTTTATCTGACATTTAGCAATGTGTCTGTACCATCTACTTCCCTTGGGTCCCTTGGATCGATTTCCCCCATGATTCACAGTTTCTCTATCTGCATCCTCATTTATCCTTCTCTTTCCTCAAGCACTATGGCTCCTTTATCCCATTTACATTTACTTTTTTTTTTAACCAGGTACATCTAATCAGGCTAAGTACACTTACAGCAGAGACCATGGGGGAAAAGCTTGACTTTATAGCTCACACTAATAGAATATAGAATCATCCCACACAGGTATATGGGAACACACAGAAACCGTATATTGTACATCATTTATAGGGAATGTTTCAAAGGTACAAAGAAAATATGTCGGTGAAGTAAAACAATAACAGGAGCATGTAAATTCACTTTGCTAGATAAATCTGACAGTCTTCTTGTGTAAAAAAAAAAACAAACAAACTGCACAGTAGGGCAGTAGGAAGAAGCATCCAACTGCACATTAGGGCAACAGGATGAAGCAGCCAACAGCCCAGATGCACATTAGGGCAGTAGGATGAAGCAGTGAACAGCCAAGCTGCACATTAGGGCAGTAGGATGAAGCAGCCAACAGCCCAGCTGCACATTAGGGCAGTAGGATGATGCAGCCAACAGCCCAGCTGCACAGCAGGGCAGTAGGATGAAACCACCAGCAGTCCAACTGCTCAGGAGGGCTGTAGGATGAAGCAGCCAACAGTCCAACTGCTCAGGAGGGCAGTAGGATGAAGCAGCCAACAGTCCAACTCCTCAGTAGGGCAGTAGGATGAAGCAGCCAACAGTCCAACTGCTCAGGAGGGCAGTAGGATGAAGCAGCCAACAGTCCAACTGCTCAGGAGGGCAGTAGGATGAAGCAGCCAACAGTCCAACTGCTCAGGAGGGCAGTAGGATGAAGCAGCCAACAGTCCAACTCTTCAGTAGGGCAGTAGGATGAAGCAGCCAAACAGCCAGCAGTAGGATGAAGCAGCCAAACAGCCAGCACTCCTAATCAACATGGAAGATTTCCTGCCTGTGCTTCCTCTGGGGAGACTAGGAGCCTCGCAGCTCATGAAGTTCTGAGGGGGTTGTTAGTTTTCTATTAACATCACTAGAAGTCCTGCTGGCAGGGATCTTGACTGACTGTGGACACAGGAGTGATACAGCTCCCCGCACCTACTCCACGACATATAAAGGGGTCTGCACTCACCAGCACTAGGGACACTACCAGAAGGAAAGCTACCTGAAGAGTCAGGAGTCCTGCCTGGTGAAGGCTTACATTTGGGACTGACTGATGGAGCCATGAAGGTACCCAGTGAAGTGGATCGAGGTGGGAGGGCTGACAGTTAAAAGCTAATGGCAAATTACGGAAGCGTAAAAAAATGTTTAGACAACAGTAATGCAAACATAACAGTTTAGTAAGCATACACACATAAAGATTCATTATTATATATATAGGATGGTGCAGTGATGCAGCGGTAGCATTGTCGCCTCACAGCAAGAGGTTCTCCAGTTCGATTCTGGGCTGGGACACCTTCTATGTAGAGTTTGCATGTCGTCCCTGCATTTGTGTGGGCTTGCTGTGAGTGCTCCAGTTTCCTTCCATGTTACAAAGACATGCATCTGAAGCATTTCTCCCCAGGTCTCTGCTGAAAACTGGCTTCATTCCAAGTCAGACTTTCCCAGTAAACAAATGATAAATAAACAAATAAATAAATAATATAGTACTGACACTGAACATATACAAAAACAGAAACAAAATGGCAGTAATTCATTAAAGGGTCCCTTAGAACAAGGATGACAATTTAATATTATACGAGGGACTTGTTCAGTCTCTCATTAAGTGTACTAAAACAGAACCCTAATGGAAGCAAGCCTTTCAGAGCTTTCCCGCCAACGGGGAGGTGGAGGCTAAGCTCTGAAAGGGCAATTCCAGGAAGAACAAAAAATAAATGAACACACACGGACATAAACAACACACCAAAAAACAAGGGGGAATATAGAGAAGGTGCGGCTACTGCAGCAGTGATCATTCGAACATCTACTGTTCTGGAAAGTTTACTTACACAACTGTACTATGTTCATAACATTGATCACTGCTGCAGTAGCCTTTGCTATATGCTATACAGGTAGATTACCATAGCTTAGTACATTTGGGGATGGGGTGAAGAAGAGTTCAGAAGTCCCTGGAAAATGGTCCTTGCAAAGCCTATTCTAGACCTAGAAAAGGAATCAAGCTTAATAGTGCTTTGTAAAAGTATGTACAGAGGATCAAGTTGCAGCTTCTAGAATACTTCTAGAATACAACCCTTTCCAAAGAACCACAGACAAAGCTAAGGCCCTGATAGAGTAGGCCTTGACCCTGCCCATAATAGCTTTGCTGTGTTAAGTATAACAAAAGGTAACAGCCTTTGACAACCATTTGGAAATAGTCTGTTTTGACACAGATTGTCCCTTTTTACCTTCATGTGAAATGAACAATTGATCCAAAGATCTGAAAGATTTAGTTCTGTCAGACAGTACCTGAGTTATCTCTGGACATCCAAGGTATATAGTATCCTTTCTCCCTCATTTCTGCATTCAGGAAAGAAAACAGGGAGATGGATAGTTTGGCTTAAAGTAAACTCAGATACCACTTTAGGCATTAAGGAAGGATTAGTTCTGAAAAAGACCCTATCTCTGTGGAAAATAAGATGGATTTGACTCACTATAAGATCTTGCAACTCATATACTCTTCTTGCAGAGGTCAGAGCAATCACTAAAACTAACTTCCATCTTAAGAACCTCAAGTCATCCAGGTTAGCTGTTTCAAATGATGGAGCTAACGCCAGCTTTTTTGGAGGTCTCTTATGCAAAACATTTTGACATAAGAATGCATTGAAAGAGGAGGATCCATGCTGAAACGGCCAATAAATAAATCCTTGACAGAGGACTAAGAATGTTCACAGGACAGGAACTCACACAAATATTGGGCAACTAGAGAACAACTTGCCCTGAATGAGTGCTAGTTATGTTGTGTGGACCAAATGGAAAAGAAGTATTGAAAAACCTTAAGAGATTCCTTGTATTAGTTTACTCTTTCATCAGACTTTCTGATCACCTCTGTAGCAGAGGGGACAAAAATTAAATCTCTATCCAAAGGAGAATGTAAACTCTCATTGTTATCATCTGGGAGGTTCTGAGAAGGCAGCCATGCAAACCTCTTCAAAACAGTACCAATGGCCAAAGCCCCTGAAGAAGTATCAGAGTCATACAAGCAATGTATTCAATGAATAGTGACTTGAACAACAGAAGAGGTTCTCCAGTTCGATTCTCTGTTAGAGCTCCTTCTGTGCAGAGTCTGCATGTCCTCTCTGCAGTTGAGTAAGTTTTAAAGACATGCAGATAGGTGCGTGTGTGTATGTGTATGCCTTCTGTGAAGGCTGGGTGCCTGGCTGGCAACTCAATACCGTAAAAACACCATTGCCAATCAGTCTGCGAAACAGTGATCTGCTGTTTCGACCCCTAACTGGGAAAAGTTGAAAGACATTGCATTGCTTTGCTATTTAAAGCAGATTTTTTCTTCACAAGAAGAAACTGCAGATAAAGTATTCCTCATACTTTCACAATTAGTCAAGACAAACCTTAACATATTAGCCTGATAATTCAAAATTCTGAAAAATCAAAGTTGCAGAAGCATACACTTTTTCCCCATACTTATTAATAATCTTCCCATCCTTAACAGAAACAGTAGGATTGGAATTTTAGCAGTAGAAGGATTAACTAAAGCTACAGCTGCGGGATCAGGTTTGGGAAGTGTGTGTAAAAAACTTGAGACAGAGAACTTTTATACATCTTATCCACCTTTTTAGGTGCAGCTGGATGACTGTCAAGAAAATTGCAGGCACACACACACACACACACACACACACACACACACACACACACACACACACACACACACACACACATCCTGCAAAGCTGACAGGAATGGGTGCAGATTCTGGAAATTCCTTCTGTAGCACTTCATAGTATTTTCTTAGGAACTGTAAAACCTCCATGTTCTCCTATTAAAAACACTGACATATTCTGGCAGTAGTATCAGAGAAAGAGACCCCTCCACACAGAAAATGAGCGCTCCTCAGAGTCTAAATCAGAAACCTGAGCAGAAAACACCATCTCTCCCTTTATCCTACTGTTCAGATTCAGAATATTGAATCTTTTCAGAAAAGGTAGTACCTCTCTTTGCCAGTAAAAATAAAATGTCTTTAAAAGTCATTCTCTTCACAAACACAATAAACACTTTAAAACACACTGCCACCCACACAAAATAAAGCAAACAATCAAAATGTTTTCATTTACTTTAAATAACTTTTAAATTGACAGGAAAAAAGAGAGCTCCCATTTAAAACTACAGAGCAGTCTTGTGAAGGTTAGTTAAAACACAAATGTCTAGCTATAAAATAACTTTCCTGAAGAGGAAAGCAACAATAATAAACAAAATTATCACATGGAAGTTTCTTCCCCAAAGGGAACTTATCTGCCCAGCAAAGAAATAGCACAAGCCAACCGATGATCCTTGAAAGCCTCAATGGAGTGTACTCTTCAGTGTCAGTAAAGGTCTGAAAGGATTGGCACCCAAAAAGTACAGTTGTGTACACTAACCATAAATGTAGATGTTCGAGTGTACTCACTGTTGCAGTCATTACTGATTAACAAAGTCTTGGGTCCTGCGTCAGTTACTGTCCCTTCTTCCATGACGTCAGGTCGTCAGGGGTATAAAACATGCAGCCAACGCCATAACATCAGTTTTTCTTTACCCAGATGTCAGGTGCTCCCCAAATGGAAAGCAAATAAAATTAAAAACACAAAAAATATACCTCCAATCCCAAAAGCAAATACACCAAAAGGGCTTATAAGCATAGTGAAAGAAAGTATAGGTATAGTCAGAGAAAAATAGGGGGCTGGAGGGAGGGTAACCAGGACTGCAACAATGAATACATTGGAACAGCTACATTTATGGTAAGTGTACACAACTGTACTATGTTCTTCGTGTTTCACTGTTGCAGTCATTACATTTGGGTAGATTCCCAAAATTGTGGTAGGGTGGAGGAAATTATACAGCATTAGGACCAGCTATAAGACCCTGCAGGACAGCAGTGGCAAAGCCAGCTTTGGATTTAGAGAAGAAAGGTAAATGGTAATGTTTGGTGAACGTATGAACCGAGCTCTGGGTAGCAGCTTCTAGAATGTCTCTGATAGGAACACCTCTGAGAAAGGCTGTAGAATTAGATGCAGCCCTAGTGGGATGAGATCTGATCCCCTGGGGGATAGTTTTACCACGGTGCATATAGCAGAAACGAATACAATGGCTTATCCATTTGGAAATAGTCTGCTTTGAAATAGCCTTTCCCTCTGCCCATGCAGCAAATGCTACCAGTAGTTGTTCAGATTTTCTTTGAGATTTTGTCCTGTTTAAGTAAAATCGAAGTTGTCTGTGTACATCCAATGAATGCAGAATCCGTTCCCCCTTATTCTGTGGATTGGGAAAGAAGGTTGGCAAATGAATGGTCTTATTAAGTGCCACACTAGATACCACCTTAGGCATGAAAGATGGATTGGTCCTGAGAGACACCCTGTCCGCATGAAAAATGATGAAAGGCTCCACTGCCATAAAAGACTGTAATTCAGAAATCCTAGCTGAAGTGACTGCTAAAAGGAAAGCTGTTTTCCAGGATAGAAATTTTGAGTCTGCAGTAGCAGCTGGCTCGAAAGGAGGGACAGTGAGTTTTTCCAATACAAAATTGAAGTCCCAGGCAGGGTCTGGAGCTCTCCTGGGTGGTCTTAAGTTTTGGGCCCCTCTGAGATACTGCTTTAGCAGAGGATGAGAGAAGAGCTGAGGTTCTGTGTTGTAATGAGCTGAAATAGCTGAGGCATGGATTTTTATGGAAGAGAAGGACAGGCCCTTGTGAAGCATCTCAGTTAAGTATTGTAAAATCTGAGGAATACTGGGCACTGACGTGCTTATCCCTTGCGACTGATTCCAGGCACAGAATATTTTCCATTTGTCAGCATAAAATTTTCTAGTACTAGGCCTTCTTGCCTCCAAAATGACATCCAGCACAGGCTTGCTGAGGTATGCTAAGGGTGAATTTAGGTGATTAGCCATGCTGCAAGATTCAAAGTTTGGAGATGAGTGTGAAGAATTTGGTTGTTCTGCTGAGACATTAGTGGAAGGTGACACATTGCACAGAAGTGGGTACTAGTGTTGGCGAGGCCAGTCTGGAGCAATCAAAATAATTTTTCCTTTGTCCTGTATGACTTTTTGTAGAACTTTGGAGAGCAGAGGCAGAGGGGGAAAGGCATAGACTGATAGTTTTTTCCAGCTGAAGGATAGAGCATCCACTTTCCAGGCTTTTTTGTGATGAGTTCTTGTGCAGAATTTGTCCAACTGATAGTTCTGGGGTTAGGCAAAAAGATCTATTTCTGGACTCCCCCATTTCCATGTCAACATGTTGAAAATCCATGGTTCCAGTTTCCATTCGTGTAGGTCCATGAGATTTCTGCTTAGTTAGTCTGCCAGAGTATTCAGCTTTCCTGGCAGGAATTGAGCTTGTAGTTGTATTTGATAGGTCAAGGCCGTGCGCCACAATGCCATGGCTAGTCTGCAAAGGGGGTAGGAGTGTGTACCCCCTGCTTGTTTTATGTACAACATAACTGTGATGTTGTCTGTCTTTACCATTAATTGTCCTGGATGAAGGTAGTCCTTGAAGGCTGTCAGTGCATTCTGTACAGCTAGCATTTCTTTTTGATTGATATGAAGGTGCATTTGATTTGGGCTCCATTTGCCCTGAATGTACTTCCCTGCCAGATGAGCCCCCCAAGCATAGTCTGATGCATCTGTAATTAGGATTTGGGCGGCAGGGGGTGGAGTGAATGGCAGTCCCTTGTTTTGGTGGCAGGCCTCTGCCCACCAAAAGAACTCTAGTTGCAGGCAAGGTATAATAGGAATCATGTTTCCAGGCTGTGACAATGTTGACTCCATAAACTTTTTAAGTACCACTGAAATTTCCTCATATGCAGTCTTGTATATGGAATTAGAAGAATGCAGGAGGCCATGAACCCCAAGGCTTGCGGAATTTGTCTTGCAGATAGCAGGGTTTTTGTGGCTACCTGTTTGAAGTAAGTTACTACACTAATTTGCTTTTCTGGTGTAAGGTAAGCCATCTGGGCAGTTGTATTCAAGCTTGCACCCAGGAATGTAATTTTTTGAGAGGGTACCAGTTGTGACTTCTTTTCGTTTACAGTGTACCGTAGACAAGTTAGAACCCTTTTTACAAACGCCAGATGTTTTAGAAGAATGTCCCTGTTTTCTGCCTGAATTAGACAATCGTCCACGTATGGATATATTTGAATATTTCTTTGCCTGCAAAATGCAATTACTGGAGCCAGGCACTTTGTGAAGACCCTGGACGCAGTAGATAAGTAGCCTGCTTTGAAGCTGAGGTATCTTCTGCAAGATTTCCTGATTGGGATATGCAGGTAAGGCTCTTTTAAGTCTAGAGTGACCAACCGGGCATCTTTGCCTAGTATAGGAAGTAACTGTTGAAGAGTCAGCATCTTGAATTTTGGAATGTCCAGAAATGTGTTTAGAGTAGATCAGTCCAGAATTTGACACCATGATTTGTCTTTTCTGGGTACCAGGAAAAGTCTTGAATAGAAACATTGTCCTTTTTCCTCTTCTGGTACTGGATGAATAGCCCTCCACATTCATGAGGGACAGTACTTGTTTCTGGGCCTCAGCCCACTGATTTGGGGGCAGGTCTGGCCATCCGTTTGGGATTGGCAATGTGTGGAAATGAAATCTGTATCCTTGGGATACTATATTTAAAACCCATTTGTCCTGGGTTATAAGTTGCCAGTTTCTTGTATGAAGTGCCAGTTTTCCCCCCAAAGGGGTGGCTAAAAGTAAGTGCTTGGTAAGTGTGTAGAGGGAAGTCATTGAGACTGCTTATCATAGGGAGTTGTCTTGTTGTTTCCAGATTGGGAGGAGGAGGCACCCCATTTTTAGTTCTAAAAGTCCCTTGTGACTGAAACCTGGAGCCTTTGGAATGTCTGGGTTTGACTTGAGTGGCTCTCGAAGGGACTGGAAAGGACCAGTTCTTAGTAGGCCAGTGCCTACTAAATATTGGAGGTTGCACTTGTAAGAAATCTTTCACAGTCTGCATAGATTTTGCTTTATCTTCCATATTTTTTAAAACGTCTTCAGCCTTATTACCAAAGAGACGGTCCTGTTGTAAAGGAGCATCCAACAATTTTGCTTTAACATGATCAGGCAGAGTTTGCTCTTTGAGCCAAGCATGCCTTCTTAGCACAGACCCAGTTACAGCAGCCCTGCAAGAGGCCTCCAAAGAATCAAAACCACATTGCAAGGTATGTTTTCCAACTTGTTCAGCTGAATGCAATAGATCCTGTAAATCTTTATTTTCCACACAGTCAGAAATTAACATCATTTTCTGTTTAAGCAGTCCCGTGATATGCTGTTGATATTTAAGCATATGAAATTGACAGTTTAAAGCCCTGATTGCCAAGGTTGCAGACGTGTAACCCTTCTTACCCCATCTATCCAGCTCCATGGAATCTCTATCAGAAGGGATAGGATGTTTAGCAGTAGAAGCCTTAATGCCCTTGGGACCCTGAGAAATGGTTTTAGGATCTGCAATAGGATTTTTGAAAAGGAATTTGTGGGAGTCAGGAACCCTGTTGTATCTGTCTGGCTTACTAGGAGCTGGAGGCAGAGAATCAGGAGCCATACTAGATTCTGAAAAAACATCAACAACAATGTCTAGAACAGGAGGTATAGCCAAAGGCCTATGCTGAGGAAGAAGAAGGAAATCCCTAAGTCTCTTTTTAGATTCAGAGAAATCCTGACTTTCCCAGTGGAAATGTTCCCTTAAGGTATGTAAAGTTTCCCCAAAAGAAAAATCCTCAGGGGGAGAAGCAGAAGGAATGGAATCTTCTGCATCGGAGTCCTCATGAGTAGGTATAGACAAATCCTGTTCATTAGAAGAGACAGTAGAAATAGAATCCTGTTCAGAAGATTCATAATCAATGTCTTGCGTAGGCCTCTTAGAAAGGGGGGGGGGTTGACTACCCCTGATCAGAGTAATTAAATCTTCAGCTATTTTTGATCATTTGTTTTTTAGGCATAGGGGCCTGCACATGTGGCCCAGACATTGGTTTTTTAGACATAGGTTTAGATTTTGGCCTTAGTTTTGAAGATGGCATGGGTTTAATATACAAATCTGTAGGCCTGAAAACACCCTCAGAAGCCGGTGCCTGCATAGCTGCTCTGGACCCATCTAAGGTAGAGACATCCGTGGGTTCCATAATTGAAGCATCTCGCGGCATACCGGACTCCGAATGGGTCTCAGTAGAGACCTGCGAATCAGAAGTAGCGGGTATCAGGGGCTGCGAAAGTGCCTCACTGAGTACCGGTGAACTGGCAACTGGCTTAGGAGAAGTGTCGTCGTCAGTTTTGGACCTCGACGGCCTGTCTCTGTCCTTTTCTTTGCGTTTTTTAGGTATTCCGGTAGTCGGATTGCTAACCGATGACATTTCTGGATAATTAAAGCATGAGTCAAAACATTTAGAAGCAAAAATATACCGACGTTTAATAGTGCGTTGATTAAATTTAGCACAAAACCGACAGCAAGGTACATTGTGATCAGGGCCTAGGCAAGGAATACAGTACAAATGAAAATCCTTATGAGGTATTTGCTTCCCACAAGTAATGCAATTATTAACTTTTACTGGCGTTGGTAAGGAGCAAGAAAAAGTTTCCCCAATGGGGTACTTAGCTTTTTAGTTGAAGACTTCGGTTCTGAAACTCGAAAACGAAAATTTCAGGAGTCTGCCGACCGGCACTTGCGAAATGCTTCTGCTTCGGGCACCACGCAGCAAGAAAGACTGATGTAATGGCGTCAGCTGCATGTTTTTACCCCTGCCGACCTGACGTCATGGAAGAAGGGACAGCATCCGACGCAGGACCCAAGACTTTGTTAATCAGGCCGACTGAGGGCAACCTGCCAGCAGATTACCCAAATGTAATGACTACAATAGTGATACACAAAGAGCATTTGTCTTTTAACCAGTTCAGACCATGTTGCAAGACAGTTTGGGAAAGTGGAAGGTGCTCTGAATCTTTGGAAGCTGGCTGGCTGTTATATCCTTGGCAGGATATAACCCAAATAGCTAAGGTTACTGCAGCAGTGATAAATACAATGAACTTCGGCAGAATCATTATCATAACAGAATGCAACAGCCTTCCCACAGCTGTGCCACATTCTCTCTGTGCTGAGTGGAAAAATAAGTCGTCCAGGAATCGGTCTTGGGGCACCTCAGTTGTTACCATTTATAAGACAGAAGTTATAAGGAGCTATCTGACCCTTTGCTCCCTTCCATCAATGCAGTTTTTAAACTATTTTTCAATCTTTGTCCGTGCTGCTTGCCCATCAGATGCATGGGAGTGCAATACTCCACTTCGTAAGTCCATTTATTAAAAGGAATGGGTTTACTGTGTCAAAAAGTTCTCAAGAAGTCATGAAATGGTGCACAGCTGTGTCACGTTTGTTAGTTTGCAGCATGATGTGAACTGAGACACTAATGAGGGGGGCTGTGTATTCCATATCCTACACACAACAAGAGATTGTCAAGCACCAAGGACCAAGTGCTCACACAACTGTTGCAGAGCACTTACTCCAGAAACTTTGTTAAAGAACACAGCAATGCAAAATCCCTAAAGCTGGCCGTGCTTTAAGGTGAAACTACAGTTATGAAGACATATAACCGATGCTTCTGCTGCTGTGGCAATTTATCTGGGCTCACAAAGTACGGCTGGAAGCACAGCATTTCAGAACAGATGTGATATACTTCAACGTCTGACAGGGCACTGTCTTAAGCTGGCATTATCCTCTTACTTTAGTACACACACACACACACACACACACACACACACACACACACACACACACACACACACACACACACACACTTCTTACTCCCATATACTCTGCTTGTTTAGCCATTGCTTCCACTTCACCCCCATCCCTTACTCACTGCCCTCTGAGTTTTTTCTCACCTTCTTCAAAGATAAACCTTATGTACCTAATATCTCCCAGTGTATTTCTTGCATTATCCTTTCAAAGCTCTGGATTTTTTTCATCTTTGTCAATTATATTTCCATATCTTCTCTTTACTCAACTAGTGCTGTCTCATTTTTCTGGTTTCTATCAATCTGTCTGTACAGTTATTTATTTTGTTGCTGCCCTTCCAGCAACAAATGAGTAAGTTAATTTGTTGACTTTTCATGGTGAAATATATCTTATTTTATCAAACGCAAATAACCAGTTAGTAAAAGCTACCTATGATACAATATAATTATTTTGTTTGCCTTCCTTGTTGTCTCCAACTTCTTCAAGACATACCATTCCTCCTCTGGAATAGGCTTCTTGTTCACATGAAACAGAGCCATTCCCTGACAATATTCATGCACAAATTGCAAATTCACTCTTAGGGTGGCGGTGTCCCTTATTGACAGAGGCAGTCTGCAAAATTAGTCATACCCCACTTTCTGACCCTTACCTTTCCCCTAGGGATAGAAAAATGGGTAAAATTTGGGTAAAACTGGCTAGACTAGTAAGGCCGGTTGAGCCATTATCCTAGTAATCTCCTATGAACCTATGAAAAAAGTATTTAGCACAATGTGCTTTTCTTACAGCAATGAATTCAATTAAACACTAACAATATACTAACAAAAAAGAAGAAAGGGTTGAGAAAAGAAAAAAAATTATAGGCAATCACAATAACAGAAAACTGCCTAGCGTTAGATTTAGCAGAACTACGACAAAATGTTTCTTTTTACACAGAGTCGTGGGTTCTTGTAACTGTCTTCCAGGAACTGCATTTGTGTGAAAACATGGAATGTATGAAAAGACA
This sequence comes from Protopterus annectens, assembly GCF_019279795.1. Taxonomy (NCBI): domain Eukaryota; kingdom Metazoa; phylum Chordata; order Ceratodontiformes; family Protopteridae; genus Protopterus; species Protopterus annectens. The sequence continues at coordinate 1,760,945,709 of NC_056735.1, read as the reverse complement.
AAGGGAGATCCTGGCAAAATGTCAATAAGGAGGTAGGAAATTAACTTGGGGATCCAACCACATCATGAATTGCAGAAGCTGGGTGTACTAGTGGTCATGATGTCTTTACTTTCCAGCCTGCACTTGTTCTAAAAATCTGTTCCTCCTTTTTAGATAACAAATGTCCCTCAAGTTCACATCATGAGACTGTTATTTCTCTTGGTCAACTAATAAACTTTTTTTTTTTAATTATAAAACTACATCTAATTAAAACATTCTTTCCAGTATATCAGAGGAGATGTGTGATGGAACTTCCATTCTAATTATATTACTGTGTATGGAGTACATTTATTAAACATATTTATAAATTCCACCCACTAATTCAGCATCATTCAACAGATACCTCTGCTATTTCTGTGGTGTGATTAAGCAAGTGCTTGATGTTCCAGATGAAGTTACATTACTCAGTCTCTCCACACAGGTTACATTTATTAAAATATATTACATGTTTGGATATATAAACAGATAAGCACTATACCATTACCACACATGCATGTTGACAGTAAAGTGGAAATAAGAAGTTTAATGGCCATACTGAACACCTTTACTTCTCTTCTGTCCACTGACATGCACAAGTGATGGCCACTTGCTTCAATGGAATTGCTGACACATCTGAAATCCTCTGGGGTAATTCTTCCAGCAGCTTAATGATACTACTCTGTGGTGTTTTCAGCAGGTGTGTGTGTGTGTGTGTGTGTGTGTGTGTGTGTGTGTGTGTGTGTGTGTGTGTGTGTGTGTGTGTGTGTGTGTGTGTGTGTGTGTGTGTGCGTGTAACAGCTGACAGAAAAGTATGTGGCATATAATCCCTAAAGCTAATGCACAGCCTTCATCTTTCTTGTATTGTAGAAGGGACATATTTTACAGAGGGTCACAGCACTATGAAATTGATCAAAGTTCAGAGGGCTACGTAAGGATATGCCATGTACTGCATTCCTAATGTTGAGAGGTCTCTACATCTACAGGTCATTCTAAATTTTAAAATGTATATATTTTAATGTGTTTCAGACTTACAATAAAAGACTGGCAGAATGGCACAGTGGCTAATCTAATTAGCGGTGCACACCAGCTAATTTAAATATAAAAATAAGTGTCTTAACTAGTTAGCAAAGGAAAAATAAAATTATCATTTACACCGCTGTGACCCACAGATTAAATCTACAAGTCTCACACTCTTGGTTTGATTTCAAACTCTTTAATTAATCACTAAATTTCTGTGCTACAGAAAAGAGAAGCTGAAAAATCCCATTTGATATGAAATGTTGGAATTTATATATATCTACATTTAATTATTTTAAAAGACATCATTAATGTAACAAACACGGCAAAGTAAGTACTGCCACATAAAAAAGTTCTTTTAATGTCATTTATTGCTTTGGTAAATTCCAAATATTTAAGTACCATACTTGGGGGGGGGGGGGATTTTCAAGAGCCAGCAAATTCTGTTCCTGTTGCACTCTATTTGAAAGGCAGTATATCCTACTGAGTCGATTATTACCATATGTGCTATTCACAGGTGTACTGGGAAGTACACTGCTTTCCTGCAGCAGTTTTTTTTAAACACAGTCAGGAATTTCCCTGATGCAGTAGCTGGTATTTCCTTGATGAAAAAATAAATAACACACACAAGGAAATAAATAAATAAATAAAAAACTGTGACAGCTTGTTACTGACATGCACAAACTAAGGCTTCAATGCAGTTCATTGTTTATGCCCGTATATACAGCAAGATTTATTTCAAGATATACTGTAATTACACATCAAGGGGAATTTAAACAAATTTCTATCTAACTCAAACAGAACACAGTGAAAGCTATTGTTTCTTGCTCCTAGGTTTAATGGAACATCAAAGTATGCACTCTTCAAATATCTTAGGATCAAAGATTTGAGTAATTAGTTATTGCATGAAGACTGTAAGCAAAGCAATTCACACTTAAGGAAAATTGGAGGAGGCAGTGATAGGGTTTCAGGAGTACTCAGAACAAAGTTTCTCAACATCAGAGTTTACAGAGTGACACTGATCTGTGATTCAATGCATATTTCGTACTCCGATTCTCTTCTGCCCATAAGGGAAGTTTTTTAATGCATACTGTTCAGCTTGCTAGTTCTCAGGTGAGACAAATAAATGAGTGGGGTCTGTCAGTACTTCACTAAAAAGGCAAGTTACTGAACTCCGAGTACCACTGTGTGCCATCACAAAATGGAGAAAAGCTTACAACACTTTACCAACTGGATACAGATTCCAGACATCAGGTTAGCAGTCACTGTACAAAGCAGGTATTTCCATAGTAAAAGCTTTCATACATCATTAAACAAAATCATGGATTGCTCACTTCCCTTTGGAAACTTAACTCTCAGTGAAAAATTAGCACAATCTGCTAAATGGAAGACAAGGGGATTAATGATGCTGGCATTTTGTCATCTCCAAGAATAAAGTTGAGACATACAGGATAAATTGCACAACAATAAGTTATTCATGGGGGAGGTGTTAAACTCCTTGTGTATGTGTGGGAGGGGGGTAATTCCATTGGGAAAAGACAGCAATGGGATTTGAACTAAAGTTCCCACATTCACAACTCTGGTCTTAAACTAGGCAAGGTGGCTACTAGGGTAACTAATGAGCTACATCAAAGTTAAGCTTTGATAAGCAACTGGATTCCGACTCGGCTTATCTGACTGGCTAGATAAAAATCAAGAGCAAGAAAAGAGAAGAGAAACAACCTATGCTTAAATCAGTACAAATGGGAAAACATCTTCTGTAGGAAATATCTGGATTTGTACTCCTTTATGCACACATACACATACACACACACAAACATATACACACTACTTTTGGAGAGCACGTCTGGATCTCTACAGAATCTAGAGATATGTGAAGAAGAGATGGAAGTCTAGCATCCTTCCTGGTAAGCTGTATGGCTATGCACGTTCACTAAATTATAAACAAATTTTGGGTAGACTCAAGGCAGTACTCATATTTACATGGACGACGGGGTCAGCTGACTGGAGAAATTCTTGTATTCTGCTGATATGACCTATAGAAGAGAGAGAGGAAGTGGAGAAAAATGGAGAGCAGTAAAGAAATATTATTCTTTAATTTTTATTTACTGGAAAAGTCCAACCGGGGCAATATCACATTTTCAGTGGAGGCCAGGGGAGAAAAGCTCCACATTGACATAACATGTTAAAATAAAGCTCAACACAAAAGAATGTCATACAAATGAAGTAAATCTTATTGAAAGTACTAAGTTACTACCTTAACTACAGGAACTTTCTGATCATCAGTTGGAAAGCATGGGATGCCATTACGCAGAACCCAGCTGATACGGTTGTGGAAGATTCCTCTAATGTTGAGGCACAAGTAAAAATGATGTGCCTCTCTGATTCAGACATTCATATCATTACATTCCTGATGTGCAGCAGGAAGAAATTAGTAGAAAAGTGATGCTAAAGGACGAGTCACATGAAAGACTTATGTGAGAAGCACAATGAATACTCAGAAAAGTGCTGTGAATCAGGAAGTGTTCCTAACGGACTCTTGGGAAAAAGTAAGTAACCCAGCTGGTATTTGCAAGAAATTAGACTGATTTTGTTGCCACAGATGCATCAAAAAATTAATACTTACTACAACTACCTCTGACAATCTACCTGCTGAATATCTTAAAATAGCACCTGAGGCTATTCCATATCCGGTTTCAATTCTGATAAATTAATCCATATCTGGAAATAAAGTTCCCTCACTTTAGAAAAAATAATTCATTCATTCATTATTTCATCGCACAAGGGTGGAAATAATGCAAATCTTTCCAGCATCATGACAACTGCCATCTTATTGTCCCTATCAGAAATATCAAAAAAATGCATTCATGTGCAACTTCCCAACCCAACACAGCTTCTGTCCTTATCACAGCACTACTGCTTTGCTGAAATTTGTTAGTACTCTCAACACACACAAAAAAAACTAGAAGCCTAGTTTCCACCATCCTCCTAGACTTTTCAGAAGCTTTTGATATTCTCTCCCACTAGAAATTCTTACATAAACAGTCATCTTAGGGCTCAACAACTCATAGCTCCATAGCTACCACTCAAACAGAGCTTAAGCAGAGAAATAGAAGATCATTTCTCCACCTTTTCGCCTCTAACTATTGGTGTCCCACAAGGATCTTTACTATGTCACATACTTTACAATATATTCATCAATGCTTTCTACAGTGCTACAAAAGAATGCTACCCTAGTTCAATATGCTGATGACTCAACTCAAATCTGCATTGCCAAATCCCTTTCTGAACTCTAAGACCTTACTCAACAATCTTTATCAATTGAAATAACTACTATTGTTATTAAACCCCTCAAAATCTTAATTACTTTCTTTACCCCAAAACACATCTCTACCAAAACAGCAGTATTCACTATTGTCTTTTCCAATAACAACATGATAAGTAAACCACACAAAACTGCTGGGTGTAATGACAGAGGACCAATTGAAATTCAACTACTATATATCGCACATGGTTAAAAACCTCATCAAAAACTAGGTACATTATACAGAGCAAAAACCTATTTCACTGACATAGCCTGAAGAATTAGAGCCTCTTCTTTCTTATTGTCATCTCTCCTCTCTGCTGCCTCAATCTTCACTAAACTTCAAGTCTCTCACAAATGCCCAAACTTGAGCAATGTGAAAATAAAACAGCCAAATTTGCAATAAAGCATAGCAATAGAACACAGCTCTACCTAGTCCTCAGACAATTAAACTAGTCAGAGCAACCACACCACCTAACCAATAAATACACAGACTTTTCTATGAGCCAAAAAAAATGCCCAGCCCTTAACAGCTTAACACAATACTGGAATAAAATGTTATGCTCTAGAGAAAAATCATTAATCAGTATAACCTGATTTGGTGACTCTCTAAATTCAAATAGTGTGGCTAAACTACAGAACCACATCCCATTACCACAGAAATCATTCAGAATGAAATCACACTTAAAATGCAACTAAAACTTCACCTACCAAATTAATGAATCTGCTCCTGTATATCTCAAGAAAAAATGTGACAGTTATCTTCCTTGCCTAGCTTGCCACATTGTCAAACCATTTCTCTTCAGTCAGAATCTAATGTCCCACAACATGTATTCACCAATACCTGAACTGTTTTACTTGCAGTTCCCAGTCATATATGTAGTTTTATGTCACTGCAACCCCACTTCTATACTTTATGACATAGTATACAACAACCTCCCATTAAATATTCAAAAACGTGCACGTTGTAAATCAGAGTTATAGTAATGGAAAAAGGTCCTGTCGCCCAGACTTTTTCCATTACTATAACTCTTTTTTTCACACTGTTTCGCTATGTTAAACAAGTTTAACATAGCGAGACAGCTTTAAAAAGGCAACAGAGATTCTCTGTTTCTTTTTTAAAGCTGTCTCGCTATGTTAAACCCATTTAACATAGCAAAACATTTTGTAAAAAGCAAAGGAGATCTTGCTTTCTCCATTGCTTTTTTCAAAACTGTCTCGCTATGTTAAATGGGTTTAACATGCCGAGACAGCTTTAAAAAAAGCAATGGAGATTCTCCGTTGCTTTTTTTTAAAGCTGTCTCGCTATGTTAAACCCATTTAACATAGCAAAAACAGTTTGTAAAAAGCAAAGGAGATCTTGCTTTCTCTGTTGCTTTTGCCCACAGTTCTGATGTACTGTGTAGGCATACGCATGCGCAGTACATCAGAACTGCCGCAGAATACCAGACAGCTGCGGAAGGGCAGCAAGGAGGCATTATACAATGCCATTATTTAAGAAAAGTAATTATTTTTTTTTTCTTAAATAATGTCATTGTATAATAGCAATAACCCACGCCTGGGTGTGGGTAATGCTGGATTTACCCATGGTTGGCTTTGTTTAGCCACTCGGGCTTCGCCCTTGTGACCAAACCACGCCAACCGTGGGTAACTCCAGCATTACCCACACCCAGGCGTGGGTTATTGCTATATTATCTATCTGACAAACCCACTAATACACCTCTTCACGTGCTCAATGTTCAACATCTATTAATGCACAACTATCTTTTACACTGTAATAGTTTCCTGTATTTCATATGAATGCAATATAATCTGCAAATGAATATGTAGCTGTTAATGTATATCACTTAATGTCTGTTTATTCATATTACTGAATGTCTGTTTAAAAAAAATTGTAATACCTTGAAGCCTTTCTTCCTAGCTCTCTGCAGCAAAGTTTTTTTTGAATAAATCCAATCAGACAAATCCGGTAAACAAAAGCAAAATAAATAAAAGTAAAATAATATTGTATTGGGAAAAAGTGTTTTTCTCCACAAAATTTGCATTAATTTCATGAGACTGACAAACAATACAAAAATTAAATGCATGCATACAATTATAAATGCATCAAAATATCATAGCAAAATGAATATCAATCAATTTCTATGTCATAAAAAAGGAAAAAGATATAAAAATGGTAGAAAATAATACATATAAAGAAATGACAGAAATAACAAACTGTAAATAATACTGGTCAATGATCAGTGTCCAGAAACCTCTACACACTATCATTAACATCTAGAAGTTTTTTCACTCTTTTCTGACAAGATTCGTAACGTAGGTCAAAATTTATAACTGATGTTTTTCCCTCTATTTCTCACACAGTATTATCTTATTTAGAAATATAAGAATATACACAAACTCCTCAAACGGAGGAGGGGATCAACCATTTTGGTTTGTTTGTTCATTTATTTATTTTAGTTTGTTTACTGGGGTAGTACACTGATCACTGTAGACCATCTGCAGGCACAGCCTAGGTGAAGCGATTCTCAAAAAAAGAAAATAGAACAAAATTCACAAACACAGATTAATCACAAAAGGTAGATAATCCCATAGACAATTGATATAATATGTAAATAATATTAGCAGAGTAGAAAATCAAATGTAAATTAATTTTAGTAGTAAATATGAGAGGGAAGCATCAGCTGAGAACAGAAAATCAAAGCAGAAGTTATGCAGGTGATTAGGGAGTTAGGTTACACTGTTATAACCATTCAAGAAACTGCTAAAATAATCCATAATGAAGACCTTTGGGGTGAGCTGACGTGATGGTAACCATTAAACAAAACAAAGCAATTAGGTCAATTAACATTATCTTTCCAAAGATTCCTGGCTCTGGGACATGCATGAATAAAGCCTTGACTATGAGACAGATGACCAGAGTCTGAATAGCGGACTGGGTATTGTAGAAGCAGGGTATTTGAGAAGAAAAATGAGTGGTTGATGCCAGCCGACCCATCCTGTGGGGTACTGATCTGCCATTCCACCAGCAGTAAGTGAAGGTTTACAGAGAATGAAAGGTTCAAAGACCAATATAAGTTGGCTTGGAAAGCTACTGATGGTAGATCTCATTAGTGTGTATGTGGAAGCAAGCATAAACATGTGGACAGCTCAGCAGTGCCTTTTGGTTACAGGACTGTTCATGTCAGCCTTCCTGGGGTGGGTTAGGGCAATTAGAAATGACCTCATGATCTGCACTTTCACTCGCAAACAGGGGCACAAAATATATCTGCAGGTGCCTTTATGATAGCATCTTTACTTGGCTCTTGCTCTCTTATTAGGGACTCTCTAATGGTGGGGGAATGACAGATCCCATGACTCACAGGAATTGGGTCAATGACTATAGGACATGGAGGGCAAAAGTACTCAAGACAAAATATCAGTTCAAACAGACTGGCAAAAGTACTGTATATCATGACAATTTGTTTTCTCTATTTACCCTGCTGCACTCCAATCATACTTCTCTTTCTCAGCCAACTGGTCCATTCAATTCCCATCACTGCAGTGAGGGTTGGCTAGGAGGAGATATCATGCAGGCAGTCATTAGGAGTGATTTTAATTTTTCTTATTTTGGCCCTACAGCCCTGCACATATGTGGCCAAGGATACCTGCATGCAGGCATATGATGGGTTCTGCTCTGCGTGGGCCTCACTTTTCTGAGGGTACTGGTTATGGTCAGAGCTCTATCCCTCTAAACTACACAGCCTGATATATTTTTAAGAATTTAACAATTATACAACATACACTGTCAATTTGCTTTTATATCTTTGGTGCATCTTCAACAATGGAATCATTTTTCTTATCTATCTTACCTATAAAAAGCTCTGTGAATGAATTTCTATGTGCACTTTTTCCAAAACAAAGCTAAGAATTTCCCAAAGAAAACAGCTGTTTTTAATACCTCTTTTGAAATGTTTGATCATCTAAATAGATTTATAAATATTTTAAAGCTAAAAAGAATGTCAAACCATGGGCTCCATTTCAAAAGCCTTGCTCTAATTTTAAGTGACCACTTATACTGGAAGCAGGTCTTTTGGAAGATTGTCCCTGGTGAAAGCCTCTTTTATACATAAGCTTTACACTGAAGTAAGTCACTTACATGGAATGCTAGTCTTTCAGAATTTGGGAAGACTCAAGCAACTCTTGGAATTTGGCCTATGGGGTAAATTTAGAGTTATAAATCAGACTGTTTCATGGAGAAATGTAGAACTGTCAAGATTAATGAGGAAGAACTTAACATGTTGCCACAATAGCATTATTCACATATGAACTTAAGAAAGCTTAAAAATGCTGTAGCTATATGGACTTGAAGTTGGGAGTGCTTGATTTAAAAGCTAAAGGAGCTAAAATTGTTCCTATCCAAATGTGACAAATTGAAGGTATTGTATATTACACCGGGCAGCGTAAATGTTATTTTTGTACTGAAACTGGTCACTTAAAGTCTTCCCCAAACAAGTGAAGAGTGAGGCCAGAAAGGACACACAAAAATAACTGCAAATCAGTTTGTAACAAATATGGGAAACAGGCATTTTAGATGCACTGTACTCACCAGATGGAAGAAGAGATTTTAAATTTGGAATAAGGGTCAGAAACTCAATTTGAATAAGGAAGATATATGTACCTGAAATGAAAGGAGAGGAATTTGTCAAAGCCTAAAAAGGTTGGTTAAACATTTAAACAGGTAGAAAGGCAATTTACTACTGGCAGTCGATGTGAAGTTATGCAAATATAAGAAGAAAAAGTTATGGGGAGAAAAGTTTGTCAGATGACACAGACTTGGTAAAAGAAAAAAGCAATAAAAAAGGTATCAACGCAACAATAATTACTTTAGTTCCAATTTTGACTCTGAACGTCAACAATTTAAATAATGATGTCAGTACAGTTGCTGTAAACAGTGCAAGGCCATGGCACTAATTTCCTTGACATTTAAGGAATGTGACACACCAAATAGTTGAATTTATATGGGGAGGTACAGTTTTATGAATTTTAGGGCAACAATGTTACTGAACTGTTCTTGAATTGTTTCTCTAATTCAAAAGAAGAAAAAATACCAGGTATGTCCAAGGTAAAGATGACCTCAAGCACAAGACAAATGAGCTCTCAGCTCTGAAAAGTCTGGCCAAACATCAGACCTCACCTACATCTGAGCTCTCTATGATTATGACTGCAACAGTGGGCCAATGAATATCAGCACTGAAATGAAGAGGCCTTCAGTGGCATAATTTAACTGTCAGTCTACAGAAAGAACACAAAAGGGAGAACCTTTTACAGGTACTTGCAAATATTCAAAAGTTTTGGAGGAAAAATAAACGCTCTTCCTTTCTAGTAAAGAGGGTGAGGCCAATATTCTAATACAGAGAATTTGGATAAGGAGACATTTTATTTATAATATTCAAGTCCCCCACTATAAAATACTTTTTAATGAAAATGTTAGATTTTATGGATATTTTTGTTTGCCCATAGGAAATCATTTTTCCAGAAAAAAAGATGCAATGAAATAATGAGGGAAATGTCCCACAGAGATGTGAGAATTGTCTTTCATTGGAAGTCAAAGAATCAAACTGGGTTACAGTACTATACACCTTGGGAAAGCCGCAATATAAATAAAACACAAATCAGAAGTTAGACACCGATTTAAGAAAAAAAAAGCATTTTATCCTTCTGGTGGTGCTGTGGTAGCGTTGTCGCCTCACAGTTAGACGTTGCCCGTTCGATTCTCAGTTAGAGCGTCTTCTGTGGTGACATGCGTGAATGGGCGTTCCTTTGTTGAAGGTTGTGCGTTAGGCCCGGCAAGCCAGCACGTAAAAATCTACTGCCAATCATTAGCGGGCTGGAGTTCCGCTGTGGTGACCCCTAACCAGGAAAAGCCGAAAGACATGACAACACCAGACAAATTGGACAATGTAAGCCTTATATGCTAAAGAATATGCTAAAGAACTGTTAATTATCCACCTTAACTTGCTCCCCAGTATTTCTGGTAAAATATTTTGTAATTTTTTTAATCTGCAAACCTGTTACATTCCCCAAAACATATTTCCAATTACCTCTTTCCTTTGCATTACACTTCCATCAATTGTAGTCTACCAGAGAAAAAAATCACTGAAGTCTGCTTGAGGTATAAAAATACCAATGCAAACACTTCCATGCAAAAATCCTAAATATTCTGAATGGTTTTGTACACTTGGGAGGCATACATATGCCCTTTCACTAATCCCTTCTACACTGTCTTTCCATTCTTTTCCTAAATATTTTCTAATCTCTTCTGATTGATTCCTATAGTTATTATACGATAAGTTATATCCCCTACTAATTACCCTTTTTTTAACTGTAGTTTATGCTCTAGTCTCAACTAAAAACTCAACCAGAGATGGTCTTTCACTTAGCACTCCTCTATCCCTTTCTCTTTGCCTCTAATTTATCAAACCCCAGCAGGGAAGGCGATCTCCAACATGCAGTCCAAACATCTGCTTGGCCTTATGCCACTCTATTACCTTTCCATCCATAGTTATTTGCTCCCAACATCTTGGTTCCTATACTAATTTTCTCCCAAAAAATCCACAGCTCACTCTCACCTATTTCCTACTTACACAAAACGATCCTAAATGGAAAAAAGCTCCTTTCTCCATTCCTGTGTTGACTTAGTTCTTAGAATACTTTCTGGTACATTGTAAATATAATATTCTGCATACTTAAGCATAAAAATCCTATCTCTCATTTCTTGAACCCCCCCACCCATTTCAATGCCATGCCTTTTCTCTTTGTTTTGTATCCTTCTGCTTGAATCATCTATATGAGCCTTAACTGCATAATTCTATATACAGTATAATCCTAAACCATCTTGTTCTATGGGAAGGAACAACAGATCTCTAAACTCTTGCCCTCTCCACCTCCCCCAAAAATTCCTTCAACTCAAATTTCTTCTCTGGTTGATAAAAATATGCATGACCTGTATATATAAAACTAGAGTGATTAGAAACAGTTTCACAGTTTGTACCTTAATATCCGTACCCATAAATCAAAAACATTCCAGCTTTTCAGGTTTTGTATAGTCTCTTTATCATGTGCCCATGGATATGGAGATTTTGGAACCTCTTCAACAGTAGGTACAGAGTTTACCACAATAGCCTTTGTTTTATCATCATGTACTTCACATTCTGAAAAGATCTGAAACTGTCTTAAATGTTCCGCAACAGTGAAATGTTCTTTTCTGGATATATTGACTACAAATAATATAGTCTGTGAATAAAGCTAACCTTTCCTGATTACCCCACTAGTTATATCCTTAGACTTCTGAATGCCTTATTGCCTTATAATTAGAACCATTAGCAAAGAAAATAATGTAAGAGAAGAAACCACCACTGATTAGTTCCTCTACACAAACACATATTGTTGGAGAGCAACCTTCTCAACTTAATTCTTGTCTCTAACCCTTAATATATATTCCTGATTAACCCAATCACTCTATTAGGGAACACAGACAGTACTGTTTCCTTAATCATAAAATCCCACGGGACTATACTGAATATCTTCACTGCACCAAGAACCAACAAAAGTGACATTTTCTTACATACTGCTTCCGTCTGGAGCATCATTGAGCTATTAATGCTGTCAAATGTTTGTCTTCTCTCTAGAAAAAAAACGAACTGATCCACATATATCAATTTTGACAACACTTTTGCCATTCTCTGAGAAAGCTTAGACAAAAACACTTTATAATCATTGTTTAGAATTGGTATACAAGAAACTGGGTCTGAGGGGTGTTTGTCTTCTTAGTCTTTATTTGTGCATGCAAAGCTTTCAATTAAATAACTGTGTTCCTGTGAAATGCAGTTTCTAGCCAGTGTAGCCCAGTTACTGTATTATGTAGAATAACATACATTTTGTATGAGCTTCAGCTTGTAATTTCACATTGTCCATTCCAAAATATTATCAGAGAATTCTTCAGAAATTGACCTCCTTTTGTTACACTTCTCTTTTATGTCCCATTGATATATCCTCACTATTTCAAATCAGGTTCCCGTCTCCACTCAAACATAATATTCCCTGCTAGGATAATTATTTTTCTCAAAATTCTCTTAAGCTCCATAACAATAGTTCAGGTACAATAAAATGCATAATGCGCAACTCTCCTTCCCTCATAACCCCTTATTACCACAAATCAACCATTACTGCCTTTCCCCTTATAGCACTACTGGAGCCCCTCCTGCACATCAGTATACCCCTATTTTCAGGAAACATTCTTTTTTGTGACAGTTTCTTATGGGGGTCATAATTCCTCTGTGTCAGCATAGAGGCAGGACTCAGAATGGAACAGACATAGGTTCATATGTGTAATCTATGCTAACAACCACTGGGGCCTTTATAAACCTAGCCATGCAACCCAAATGTACCTGATGAATTATTATGCCTTAGTGGTTATTTTAAAGGGTGTTTGTTAATTAGTGAATGATTTAACAGCTGCCTCTGTCCATCAGGGACACAGGTGTCAGACCAGGGGATGAATCTGAATTTTGAATAGGGTGAGGAAAGGGCTCTGCTTCACAAGGATGGGAAGCCTACAACAGAGAATAAGGACTGTCTGAGACTCTGAGTTAAATACCCGGTCCACCAACATGTCCTGTTTAAGTGGCAATCAAAGTTTAAATCTTTAGATTTGCTAGTTCTAGTGCAATTCATTTTGCAGATATGCAAAAGGTCCAACAAAGTTGGATCCAATGATGCCTTGTATGCCAGCCATAAACTGCTTCTTAGTACTTTGTAGGAAACAGTATAGAAGATAAGGCTTTGAGGCAATCTGCATAGGATATTGTGTTTATGCTCTATATTCTTAATACCTTAAACATATGTTGACCAAAAAACAGGTTACTATCTACATGAGTCCTCAAATTCCTGACTACTATGTCTGCTTTTAGGTGTGTTTCATCAATGAGGTAGTTTACCTGTCTGGTCGACTTCCCAAAAAGTACTACTATGCATTTCTTGGCATTGAGTTTTAATGCCATGGTTTTAGCACCAGTCATTTGTCTCTGTTAGACCTTACTGTAAGATATTACTATCTTAGGGGGGTTCTATGATTGTTCCTACACTGCAATCATCTGCAAACTTGGTAAGCCAGAGGCCCTTGACACTGACTAACTTCTGAAAAACAGATACAAAGATAAGCAGACCAAGCATAGCGCCCTGGGGGTCTCTGCTGGTGACTGTCCTCTTTGTGGAGGTGGTCTCTCCAATCCTAACTTCCTGGATCCTATCTGTCAGCCAGCTGGCTATCCATTGTTACATAGAGGTTTATGCCCAATTCTATGAGTTTGTTTACAATAACCAAGTGGGTACTGTATCAAATGCCTTAGTTAGATTAAGGTAGGCAGTATGTACGTTTTTTCCCTCTTCCATTGCCTTGGTGATCAAGTTCAGTAGGCATGACTTCCTTTGACAAAAGGAAGCTGGCTTGAGTCCAGTGTCTGAAGGTTTCCTATGTCACTGTTAATCATTTCCATTGTAATTCTTTCCATGGCTTTGCATATGAGACTAGTCACTAATGGGTCTTTAATTCCCAGGATCCATTAATAGTCTGTCTTTGTGCAGAGGGATGACTGTTGCAGTCCTGCATTCATGTGGCTTGAAGGTTTTGGTTGAATACTGACTCTAGTCTCCCTGACAGGTTATATTTCAGACTTTTTAGGAGGCACCCTGGGATATTATTGAGGCCCATTGAAGCTATATTCTTGGCGTTACAAAGCACCTCTAAGACCTGCTCCCTACTAGCAGATGGAGGAGTTACGTTAGGTGGTATTTCCTGGGTGGTGGCTGGGGGTGAGGGGAGCGGTAAAGTTGGAGGTGAATTTTTCAGCCAGACTTGCTACATCTCTCAGTTACATGAACATGACTCCATTTACCAACAGTTTGACACACCTGTGTACTGCTTTTGAGATGTCAGACATAGTTAAAGAAGACCTTACAGTTGTCTTTGGCTTGTGATGCTATCTTTACCTCCAGATTTGCTTTGTTGGACTTAATTAGTCCTCTTACTTGACTATTTAGTTTGATGGAAGAGTTTTTACCTTTTTTAGTCTTACACTTCCTAATTTTAGCTATGATGTTTTTCTTTTGTGTACAGCCTGTTTAATTTTAGATTCTACCAGGGTGGCTTGTTTTCTTGAGTTAGTTTTGGGCTTACTTCTGGTATACACAATATCCTCTATACAATCATTGACATGGCTGTAAAGACCTTCTTTAAATGATTCCTCATAGACTGCTGTGTTGTATGAGGTTTGAAGGGGCTTGAAATTTTGACAGGTTATCACTTAATAAAAGACAGTTTGCCTTGGAGCAGTTTCTAACTCTTTCAGGGTTTGCTCAGCTTACAAAATTAATTCTTATTTTGAAGGAGACCGACTTGTGGTCTGACCTTACCAGAGGAGACATGGCACTGGGTGGGGTGCAGTGTTCTCTCATGTTTGTGAGGACTAGGTCCAATATATTTGTACTTTAGCAGGCGCATGCACTAACTGGTGCATGGTGTTTATATTTACAAAGTCTAGGAATGTCTGTGCCTGCAAATTTGGGATTGTGTAGGATTCTCAGTTTATAGAGGGATAATTAAAGTTCCCATGAGTATGGTAATTGGTTGAATGGTGAGCGTCTCCAACAGGTCTAAGTATGAACTATGGGTTTTATTGGGACACAGAGAGAGACCTTTACCTTCCTAGGATATGGTATGAATCTGTCGGCCAGCATACTGGCAATATCTGTTGGCTAGGTATAGGAGGTACTATTGTGTAGTAGCTCAGAGCAAATCTGGGTATTGCTGTGGAGATTCTTTAGATAACTATAGAAGGCCTTGTGGTTGTCTTTACTATCTGCTGCAATTCTGTTTTCATACCTAGCTTTAGAGGATTTGATGAGGGATCTCAACTTTTTGTTGAGACAGATAAGGGAGTTTTTCCAGTCTTGAAACTTCACCTTATTTCCGCATCAGTTTCCTCCTTCTGTGGCAGGGGACCACCAGATTGGCTTCCATTTTTTTTTATTTTGGAGGAGAGTGTCTTGGTTCTACTGGGTATGGTGAGATCCATGCATTTGTGTATGTGCCCGTACAGTGCATTGGTATATGATTCTGCAATCACACAACTATTCTCCATTTGCATGGGTGCCGTGAAGTTAGCCACCTCTGTTTTTAGGATCCCAAAGTTAGCTTTGGAGAAGTTTTTCATGGTGGTTACCTTTGCTGAGTGGGTGGGAGCGATGTGGATTTCCAAGGTGATTAGTTTGTGGTTGGATCTAAACAGGGTGGAGCTGACTATTGTTGTAGAGCAACGGTCGCCCATGTTAGTAGTGACCAGGTCAAGGATGTTGCTACCTCTAGTGGGGGTAAGAATGAGCTGGCCAGGGCATTGGAATTAATGAACTCCAGTTAATGTTGGGCAGGTGTATTGGTGCATGAGTAGTTTACCCAGTTAATGGAGGGGTAGTTGAAGTCGCCTAGTAAGGGAGTGTTAGGTTGGTCTCTAATATTCTCCAGTGTGCTTAGGAACGTTGAGTGCGAGTCTTGGGACACGGTTGGGGACCTATAGCAGGCTATGATCTGAATCGCTGTCTTACTTAATATTAGCTGCACTTGAAGTATCTCTGATGTGTTATGTTGGGCTACCAGTCTGGAGGTGTGCACTTCCTTTATGAATATGGAGACACCACTGCCTTTGGAGCTTTTGTCTAAATTCTGGGGCCAAAAGGTGTGGAATGAGTTATAGCCTGGTAGTGCAGGGGTGCTTTCTGCTGCCTTGAACCAGGTCTCTGTTTCAGCACACGTCGATGTTTTCCATTTTAAGGAGTGCCTCAATTGAGTGCATTTTGAGATTTAGACTTCTAGCGTTGAGCAACATGACCCTCAGATTGCATTTGTTTGTAGCTGTTACGGTGGTAATTTGGTCTTTGGAGCACCACCTAAAAAAGGTACTATAGGGGTGGCAAGAGCCTTGGCCAGTATCCGGAAGATCAGGGGTGACAGATGCAGGCCATATCTGGCAAATCATCTAGGTCTGTCAATCATGTCATCCCAGGCAGACAGATACTGGATCCCCTTAGAATGACACCAGAAACTTAGCCAATTGTTGAAATCAATCATTTTCTGCTTGTACTGTGGTATCATTCTGGGTGATGGTAGGATGCTGCTCAGAGCTAAGGTCATACCCGCCTGGGCTACATAATCCGAGAACTCCTCCATGTCTCTTTCCATGTAATCCAGGGAGGTATGTCTCAGGTCATTCACACCCACATGTACAATAACATAGTCATATCTGTACCTGTTGTTAAGCGACCTGAGTGCATGCATTATGTGTCGGATCCTGGCATCTGACAGGCAGTTGACTGTTACTTTCTCCTTATTAAACCTTCTGAGTGTGCCTCACTATCGAGTCACCTATGACTAGTGTGTTGGGCATTCTGTTTTGCCTTAGGGGCTTTGGTTGAGTGGCACACTGTTTAGGAGAGTTATGTGTCTCGTGATTAGTGTTGTGTTGTGGTGGTCCAGTGCATTTCTGCTTTGGAGAGCTCTGCTGCTTGGGTAGATTTCTATTAAAAGCCTCCACGAAGGTGGGTGTGTGGTTTGTGTTTTTATGTGAAGGCAGTGCTGGTGTGTGTTCCGGAGGTCTATGTGTTCCATGTGGTGTGGTGCAACTGTTGACCTTCTCCTCTTGACCAGCTATTCCGGTTTTGGCTGGAGAGTGCGTGGCTTCCAATTTAGACATGCACATGCATTTCTCGCGAGTCTGAGTGTTGAAAGGTAAGAGGAGAGGGTTGGTGGTGTACATGAGGCAGTTGCTACATTGTCTCAGGATGCCCAAGTTCACCAGGTTAATATGAAAAAGCACAGGGAACTGACCTTTAGACATGTCTGGTGGGGTAGGCATTGATAATAAGTACTAGATCTGTTTCCTTGTAGAACATTTAGGGCTGGTAGCACTTGTGTGCTACAACAATTGCTACCAGAAGTCTGGTAAACTGCTAGACTAATAAGCTAGTATAAGTGCAGGAGAGGCGAGAACTAGTAGATCTAAGGGAAAAATTGAAGAGCAGGCTATGGCACCGCTCAGAAGCTTTCAAAGAGCCCTGGATAAAGCAAGTCTGTATCTGGACTAGACTAGTTACAGGAAAGGCGGGAAACAAGATCAAAATCGGCTTTTAAACTGGAAAGTTGAGAGAGATGGAAAAACTGTCCAAACAACCAACAAACTACAATTTCTGGGCCAGGAACCACTCCTCTTGTGGTAGATAAGCTACCTAGTGCTTACCACTCCCACTGATAAGCTAGAAGGGTTCCCTCCAACACAGAAAGGCTTGGGGGGGGGGCTCAGCAATTTACAAATAGTCCTGGATACAGCAAATCTGTATCTGGACTATAGTTACAAGAAAGGGGGGAAACAAGTGCAAATGCAGATTTTTAAATCAGAATGTTGAGAGAGATGGTAAGGTTGCCACCTGTCCCGTTGTCAGCGGGACACTCATGGGTTGAACTGCCACAGTTGCCCGCTGTGCAAAGCAGTGGGACTTGAAAAGTCCCGCTTTTTAATCGCACTGAATTGCCGTGGAAAAGCCCCAATTACTTCCGGCTTTTCCACGGCAATTCAGTTACGTCACCAACCTAGACCTGGAGGCAAAGCTGCTGCCTGTTAGGTCTGGGTGCTTTATTTCATGCAGCAAATGGCTGCAATTCATAAAAGGGGTGGGGATTGGAGCAGGAAGAGTCCTGCAAAGATCGCGGCTGTAGGGGCACTTTGTTTTAAGCGCTTCTACAGCCGCTAAAAAAATGACAGAGATTTGTTTGTTTTTTTTTCTAATGAGCCAGCCATCCATCCATCCATCCATCCATCCATCCATCCATCCATCCATCCATCCATCCATCAATCCAGCCAGCCATCCATTCATCCAGCCAGGCAGCCATCCATTCATTCAGCCATCCATCCATTCATGCAGCCAGCCAGCCATCCATCCAGGCATCCTTTCATTCAGCCTCCCATCAATCAAGCCATCCATCCAGCTGCTACTCCCACCAACCAGCTAGCCATTCCAGCAGCCGGCCAGCTAGCCATTCTAGCAGCCAGCCAAATAGCCACTCCAGCAGTCAGCTAGCTAGCCACAACAGCAGCCATCTGTCGTACCCATAACAGCATCTCCTTCATCACTCCCATGGTAACATCATAGTAGAGGGTGTGGCCAGTATCATTGGCCACACCCCGTGTCCCACTTTGACCCGCTTAAAAGGTGACAACCCTAAGAGAGGGAAAAACTGCCCAAACAGCCAGTAACTACAATTTCTGGGCCAGAAACCACTCTTTATGTGGTAGATAGGTTACCTAGGGCTTACCACCCCCACTGATAAGCTAGAAGGCTTCCCTCCAGCACAAAAAGGTTTGGAGGCTCAGGAGCTTACAAACAGTCCTGGATACAACAAACCTGTATCTGGACTAGACTCATTACAGGAAAGGAGGGGGAAACAAGCTTAGAATTTTTTTTTTTTTTTTTAGTAAAGTGGAAAAGGAGAAAGCTGGAACAGACATTAATTCAAAGTTAAGAATCTAAGTGGGTTGGCCTTCACAAATGCTCTCTCTCTGTTAGGTAGAATGAACTAATAACATTAGACTGGGAGGAGTGTCCCAGATCAAATATACAGTATGGGCGGGCAACTGTAAAGCTACCAAGTATAAGAACAAGACAACAATAGGGAGGGGGAGTGGGAACTATTACAGTTACTAGCTGTAGCCACTAAATGAACGTTTTAAACAGATAAAGGAGCAAGGAGACTCTAGAGAATGCTTTTAACTGCAAACAAATCAGTTATATGATACCTGACTAGAACACAGAAACCTCAAAAAATCAAAAATGCACAGAAAAGTACGGATAGAGCACTCACAAACAGAAAATACAACTCTCAGTATGAAAAAGCAGTTTACAGTTAAGTAATTTAGTAAACATGCAATTAGAGTAATGAAACAGTACCTAGCAATGAAAAATACAGTTAAAACAGTACATAAATGCAGTGAAATAGTAAAAAAAAGCTTTATAACAGTGCAAAATATAGTAGATTAACTGTATAGCACAAGTATAAGCGTTACAGAAGTGCAATTCAATGAAATAAGTGTAAGAAATAACTTATCCTGCTCTTGGAATCTTAAGGAATTTCTGTTTAGTCTCAGTAATGAATCACAATCCACAGCCTGGTAAATACAAGCACAGCCTTTTACAGACACAGGGTTTATATACCAGAGAGGATGGAAGAATCAATAAGATCAAATTACTACTCAGTCCTACTAGCCACTGCTATTATCCAATCACTCATGCTACAGAAGATAGGAAACCCTGTTACTCTCAATAATAATGAAGACAGCAGACTATCAGCAGAAAAACACAGGAAGCTCAAACAAAACTACCAGGCCTGTTCAACAGCAGGCCTCTATCAAGATTATGCCACCTGAGCAGAACACAGAAATCTCATGATAAATGCATAGAAAGAGCACTCACAAAGAGAAAATACAAGTCTCAGTATGAAAATGCAGTTTACAGTGTAGTAATTAAATAGAAATGCAATTATAGTAATGTACACTATTACAGCTACTAGGTGTAGCCACTAAATGAAAGTTTTAAACAGATAAAGGAGCAAGAAGACTCTAGAGAATGCTTTTAATTGCAAACAAATCAGTTATATGATACCTGACTAGAACACAGAAACCTCAAAAAATGAAAAATGCACAGAAAAGTACGGCTAGAGCACTCACAAACAGAAAATACAACTCTCAGTATGAATGTGTGTGTATATACATATATAGCATACACATATTTTTAATAATGTTCCTTCTTGAAGTACCCCTGAAATGGAGTGCTACTCACATTTACTAAAAAGGACTTGTATTAAAGATCTTTTAAAAAGAGATTTATTTAAAAAAAAATCAGTCACTTAACCAAGTTATGTCTCCTAGATTACCTATGGAAAAAGAATATGAATTTAAAATGTTGTACATGATACAGAAGAAAAAAATATTAAACATGCTGCATGGATACTTGTCAGTTAAAAACTGGTGCAATTATAGTTTCTGTGCAAGAACGCTAGAAAACACTTTACAACTGCTTACAGATGCAAGAATTATTATTTTTAGTCCACAGCTTTCACTATACCATATCTAGGCTATTAGTGATTTGTGTTTCTAAAAACTGCTTATCACCTAAAACCTTACCTGTGCAAAATAGAGTTTGAGTTCCCTCCCATTAAATTCAGTGTTCTGTAGCCGAATTCTGGCTTCAGCTGCTGCAACTGGATCGCTGAAATTGATCCGTACTCGTTTGAAGCTCTTGAAGTACTGAAATGTAGCATCTCTGTCATAAGACCTGAAGAGGGATTCAAATTTGGCCTGAAAACAAGAAAAAAGGAATAGTTAAAACAGCAGTATCACTCAAGAGCAGACGTACAAACATGTTGCTGATGCTGCTTAATGTGTTTTACCCACTTCAGTACTAGTGCACTTTCATGGAATACTATCTTTAATTTCCCAGGAATTCATCATGCCCCGTAACATCTCTGGTTAAAAATAATCATAGATTTGGTCTCCTCGAGTATGTATTTACAACGTGCAATGCATTTCCATGCAGTCATCACCCAAGAATGTAATGCATTCTAACTGCAATGAGTTACAAGTGACAACTGTAAAACAAAGAAACTACACTCTACCTGTAGCATAGTTTTATATTCTAGAAACAAGATGAATCAAGTGACCCCGTCTTACTCTAGAAAAACAAATAAGAACACATCCTTCACACAGCCTCCTGAACCAGGCTCAAAGTACACTAAAATAAACATGAATTTTCAGAATCCGTGACCAGAATTTAAGTTTACAGTACAGTGACAGGTGAATATAATGCTTGACACTTAAATGTTCTAATTGTTTTGCATTTCCAGCCACTAAAATAACTTCAGGAAGATAGTTCTTTAGGAGAGGGCAAGAACACAAAAATAGGCCCTCTGGTTCACTTCTCTTCTGGGGTGCCTTCTGTGTGGACTCTTAGTAAGCATTTCTTCTGGCTGCTCTATTTTTTTTCTACATCCCAAAGACATGCACAAGTGGACTAGAAACTCTAAGTAGCTCATAAATGTGTGTGTGTGTGTGTGTGTGTGTTATGAGGAAGAATGTTCTGGCCATCTATTTCTATTCCATAACTTGCCTATTATACAATGACTGGCATTAACATTCAAAAATGTGCACGCTGATTGGTCAGCCAAACTAGTGTACCTGTTGTAAAATCAAGCATATACCAACAAAAAATGTCTGGTCGTCCGGACTTTCTTCTATTAATATATGCTACGGAGCTTCCCAGTTTTCTTAATTAAAAAAAAAAACTGAAAAAAAACTTTGAAATCTGAACAGGTAACACACACAGGGCAGAGAAAATACAAAGAAAATCAGGTACATTATGCAAAACTAAAGAAAAGTACCCGATTATCTTTGTACTTTCTCTGTCCTGTCTTTCAAGTACATCTGAATGGTTCCGGCTTTCTTTGTTTTTTTTCTTTTTTCTTTTTTTAAATTAAAAGAAAAAAAAAAAAAAAAAAATAGAGATCTTCCCTTCTCCTTTGCTTCCTTTCCAAAGCACTGATGTACTGCGTAAGCAAGGGAACGCATGTCCCATACGCATGTGCAGTACATCAAGGAAGCCCCATGATACGGAGAAAAAGTGGAAGAACACTATAACGCCATTATACAAAGACATTATTTAAGAAAAGTAAGTAACTTTTTTTATTGAAATAATCCCACTGTATAATAGCAATAACCCATGGCTAGGTGTGGGTAATGCTGGATTTACCCATGGTTGGCTTTGTTTAGTCACTCAGGCTGTGCCCCCATGACCAAACCACATCAACCGTGGGTAAATCCAGTATTACCCACACCCAGCCATGGGTTATTGCTACATTAAACCATGTGGACAGAGTCAGCTGCACATGGGGTCACTGCAGGTGTTGGATGTGACTCCATGGTATGGAAAGATGGAAAGTAATAATTTGATTCAAAACAGAAATGTCCCTGAAAATTAATAACTTTTAAGATTAGAGATAGAATGCAATTAATCAGACCTTACACCTGGAAGCTAAGTGCAGCATTATAAATCATCTCACAGTGAGTACAGCTAAACTCTGAAAAACACACATGAAAATTATCTCTGTTTCAGAAGTGAAGTATCGACTATTAAAAACAGCTGGAAGCAAAACTATATAATTCCATTAAAACGTTAGTACAGAATACTGAACAGCAAGCCCTATTTAGAATACCCCACACCCTTAGCAGCAAGGTCGGATAATGATTCGTTAAACTGGTCTGCTCTTAGGATAAACAGCAGTTTGTACTCATTGCATGCTCTTTAGAAGCCTCTTGTGTGCCTGATTCAAAAATGAATTCCAGCAATTCTGGAGCCCTACGACAGTCAAACCTGCAGGTCAGCAACATATTTAAAATACTATGTCAGAAATGTGTGGGTAAGTACACTTGCCAACAAAGGTATATTTTCCATTCTTGCTTAAGCCTCACTCCAGCTTTCAGTAGCCAGCTTCACTAATGACTCAAAAATCTTCATGCAGAGTACCTCTTTGAACTTCCCTGACTCACTGAAGATAATACAACAGCTCAACAAAAGCCCTCAATAAGCCGCTACTTTCAGTTTCGGAATTAACACCCAAGTCTGGAATGGCTGTAAAGTGAAAAGTTAACTTCCAAGTGAGAGTCTAAATGACAAAAAACAGATTCCTGCTCAGTTTACACGGTTTGCTGGCTTTTCAAGTAACTTCAGTATGAGACATAAGCTATCATATTAAATTACAGTTTAATTGTTAATGCACAAATGCCTTTTTATCATCTGCCACACATCTAGATTTTTAAGTGTGAAAACAGTGAAATAGTTATGAGTACATGTCAATGTTTTTTTTTTATTTATTTAGTCTGTTTTTTAACCAGGATAGTCTGATGCCCAGAAGAAAAGTTGTAGAAGTTACAGTAAAATATTACAAACAAAAACAAACAATGTAAAGAAGTGAGGAGAATATTTTACATTTTCAAATAAAGTAAGCAACATCAGAAGCAAAGGTACAACAGAATGTCAGACTTAGAGAAAGACTGAAAGGACAGATCAAGATCGGGTTGTGACAGGGATAAAAAATAAGAAAGATGTAATGAGCATACAGGGTAGACTAAAGTAATGTGTGAAAAGATAGGAAAAGAAAACAAGTTAGAAGGGAGAGAACACACTCGGAATGGGGAATAGTGAAGCACACACAGTGGTAGAAGAAGGGATAAGAAGTAGTGAAAAAAAGAGAAAGAAGTTGGAGCTAAGCAGTGTGTGGTGAGAAAAGTGAACGTGAAGCTTTGGGCGCAGAGGAGAAATGGATTGTCAGACCATTAGGAGGGAGTTTGAAGTGGAGCAGAGTAGGGGATTAAGGTAGCGGAAGAGAGAAAGAGATTTAGTAGTAGGAGTTAGCTACATGCGCAAGCAGCAAGAAAGGATGCAGTTAATCTTTGATTATTTCTGAAAGTGTTGATGGATGTAATTAGTCTTGTAGCTGAAGGGAGGAAGTTTAACTACCCCATCACTAGTCTTTTTGTAGGGCATCTGTGCTTAACCAAACATAAATGGAATAGCAGCACTGCATTTGAACAGATGACATGAGAAACTGTTTTTCTTATACTGACTTTTGACTACTGAGCAATCCTAAATAGTCTTTGATAGTGTATTTTACTGCATGTTTAATAGATTCATAGCTTCATAAGAGATTACTAGGCTAATGGCTCAGGAGCCCTTATAAGCCTAGCCAGTTTTACCTATATTTTACCCAATTTTCTATCCCTAGGGGAAAGATAAAAAGGGTCAGCAAACAGGGTTCTGACAATTTTTACATATTGCCTCTCTCCAGAAGGGGCATGGACACCCACCCCAGGAGTGAATTTGCAATTTCCCATGCATTGGTCCAGACTGCGCTTGAAAATGGGCAGGGAAGGGTTCTGTTTCATGTTAATAGGAAGCCGATTCCAGAGAAGTGGCAATCTCTAGGACACACTGTCTCTCCAGCATAATCTATTCATGTCAGGGATTGGGTTTAGATTTCTGGACTGGGTAACCCTTGTGCAGTTAATTTTGTGAATATGCAACATTTCCATCAGGAGTAGGTCAGAAACAGATTACCCCTAAGTAATTGGTAGGACAACTAAATACAAAGTAGGGTTTTAATCAGTCTGCATATGACATGTTGGTTATACCCTGTATTTTTTTAGTGAGAAAACTCTGAGGACGTTCCAAGTGTTGAAGGTTCCTGGCGAGGTACATGTCAAAGGGTGCATTGTACTAGATTATTGGTCTGATGGGGACAACTGCAGCAGTACTATGGCATCTATATGCCATGCTCTTAGTTATAAACTGAGCCACATACAAGAATTTCCTGACCACCGTGCACACATGGTGGTCAAAGTTCAGTTTACTATCCAAGTACCCAGATGTCTCATTACTGGTTCCACCCTTGGGGGGGTAGCTATCAATGTTGGAATTTTCATGGGTATTTTATTTCCCAAAGGATATTATTATGCACTTCTTTGCATTTAGTTTGAGGCTATGGGTCTGACACCAATCATTAACCTGCATCAGACCTTTCTGTATGATATCAGCATCGTTTGGAGAGGCAATGATTGCTCCCAACTTGCAGTCATCAGAAAACTTGGTCAGCCAAAGGCTATTTACATTTGCTCGCACATCTGACAAGTATAATCCCCAACATGAGGGGGCCGAACACTGAGCCCTTTAGTACTCCACTGGTGACTGGCCTCTTGCTGAATGTGGATTCCTCCACTCTAACATGTGTCTTATATGTGAGCCATTTGGCTATCCATCTGGTAACAGAGGTTTATGCCCAATTTTGTGAGTTTATCTATAATACCAGAGTGGGTTACTGTGTCAAATGCCTTGGCCAGGTCAAAGTAGGCGGTATGCAGTCTCGTACCTTCATCCATGGCCTTGGTGTCCTTCAAAGAAGTTTCCCAGAGTGAACAAGTAGGACCTGCCCTTGACGAAGCCAAACTGGGTTGGGTCTAGAGTCTTGAGATTTCCAGTGTTGTTATTAATCAGGTTCATGATTATCCTTTCCATAGCCTTGCATATGTGGCTAGTCAGACTTATGGGTCAATAGTTTACTGGGTCTTTTGATAGTTCTCCCTTGTGTAGATGGATGACTGTTGCTGTCCTCCACCCTACTGGGACAAACCCTGTCTGGAGACTGTGGATAAATAGAGATCCAAGCAGGTCTGGTAGGTCATGTTTCAAGCTATTTAACAGGCACCCTGGGAATCCATCAGGGCCCACTGATGTTCTTTTTCTAGCTTTAGAGTGTGCAGTGATGACCTGTTATTTTGTGATAAGAGGCAAAGGAATGGTAGGAGACATTTTATGGGGAGTGATCAGTGGTGATAAGGGGGTGAAATATGACCTAAATTTACTGGCCAGCAGGTTTGCTATTTATTCTGGGTGAGTATAGGTAGCGCCATCTACAGCCAATGCAGCACATCGAGTGTTTCCCTTAAGGGAGGCTGGCATAATGATTAAGTGTTTACCTTACAGATATAAGGTGCGGGGTTGGATTCTCACTTAGGGTGATTAGCTTGGCTTAAAATGGTCCACAAGAGCAGTTAGCCTAGTACTAATCTAATCTAATCTATAACTAAAAAATGCTTTGCTTGAAAGGCTGTTTTAGTCTCATATTTAGTTTTTGAAGACTTGGCTAGTTCTCTAATTTGCATGTTGTGACAAATGAAGGTTTTTTTCTTTGTTGTGCACCCTCCGACTTCTTAATGACATACATTAATACCAATACTTCCATGACAGCTAATTTGAAACATGGTGCTTCATGGTATAAAAATGGATGAAATGGTTCAAATAAATTCACCACCATAACAGGAACAGGCAAACAAAAACTGAAGGTAATGCTACTCAATGCCAGAAGTCTAAATCTCAAAATGCACTCACTCGAGGCACTCCTTAAAATGGAGAACATCAATATCTGTGCAGTGACTGAGACCTGGTTCAAGGCTCCAGAGAGCACCCCTGCACTACCAGGCTATAACTCATACCACACTTTTTGGCCATGTAACCTGGACCGAAACACCAAAGGCGGAGGTGTGTCCATATTCATTAAGGATATCCACACCTCCAGGCTTGGTTGCTCAGCATACCGAGGTTATCCAAGTACAACTAACTCTGGGCAAAACTGCAATCCAAATTGTAGCTTGCTACAGATCCCCTACCTTGCCCCAGGATTCCCACTCCTCTTTTCTTGATGTGCTGGAAAATATTACGGTTCAACCAAACACCTTAATAATGGGTGACTTCAACTACCCCACCATTAACTGGGAAAACTACTCGTGTACCAACTCCTTAGTTCAACGCTTTCTGGAATTCATAAACTCCAATGCCCTAGATCAACTTATCCACACCCCCACCAGGGGCAACAATATCCTAGACTTAGTCATTACCAACATGAGTGACCGGTGTTCTACACCTGAAGTCAACTCCTCGTTGGTCCGATCCGACCATAAGCTTATCACCCTTGATATCCACATTCCGCCCCCACCCCCATTAAGGAAACCACTGTAAAAAATTTCTCCAAAGCCAACTTCATGCTTCTTAAGACAGAAGTGGTGAACTTCATGACACCCATGCAGATGGACAATACAGTTACAACTGCTGAATCCTACACAAATGCACTCTATAAGCAATTACACGAGTGCATGGATTGTGCTATCCCAAACAGAACCAAGACACTATCCTCCAAAAAAAGGAAGCCAATCTGGTGGTCCCCTGCCATAAACAAACTGTACAACAGAAGGAAGAAACTGTTGCAAAAGAGAGTAAAATTTCATGAGTGGAGAAGCTCCCTGGTCAGCTTCAGTAAGAGGCTGAGATCCCTTATAAGATCCTCCAAAGCTAGCTACAAAAATAAAATCGCCACTAAATCCAAGGACAACCACAAAGCATTCTATAGCTATGTCAAGATTCTAGATGGCAACACCCAGATCTGCTCTGAGTTACAGCACAAAGGCACGAAAATTACAGAACCAACATCCTGGCAGATCGATTCAGTGCTAACTTTACCCTCCTCTCACCCCCTAAATGGCCCATATCTTTACAGGAAGAATGCAGAGTCCCTGTAATCACAACTATGCAGGCAAAAGCTGCACTCTCTAAAGCCAAAAACACAGCATCCATGGGACCGGACAACATCCCAGGCTGCGTTTTACATGAACTTCAGAACGAACTGGCTCCCCACTTAAGCACCATGTTTAATAACAGCCTCGCATCAGGCTTTGTGCCCACTGAAGGGCGCACAGCAAACAGTTATCCCACTCCACAAAGGGGGAGCCACAACTGATCCCAGGAACTATCGACCTATTAGCTTGACGAGCTGGATCTGCAAGGCCATGGAACGTATCATCATGGAACTCATAAACAAAGACATTGGTAACCTCCAAACTCTGGATCCCACCCAGTTCGGGTTTGTGAAAGGCAGATCATGCCTTCTGAACCTGATCGACTTCTTTGAGGCAGTCACCAAAGCCATGGATGAGGGTAAGGTGGTTCACACAGCCTATCTTGACCTCGCCAAGGCTTTCAACACCATCCCTCATTCTGGAATTATAGCTAAACTCACTAAACTAGGTATAAATCCCTACGTCACAAGATGGGTTGCCAACTGGCTCACTGACAGAACCCACACTGTAAAAGTTGCAGACTCTAAATCTGACCTCAAGGCAGTGACAAGTGGAGTGCCACAGGGTTCCGTCCTGGGACCTCTCCTGTTTGGTATCTACTTCTCTGAAGTAAAGGCCTCTGGCTGACGAAGTTCGCAGATGGCTGCAAACTAGGAGCCATAGTCAAGTCCCCAAATGATGTGGACATCCTACAGAAGGGCCTCACTGAGACAGATGCCTGGTGTCAGAGCCATGACCTCAAGCTCAATGACATAAGATGCAGTGTCATCCCCTTTGGTAAAACCTCTGTACCCATGAACTACCACATAGACAGCAATCTACTTAACACCGAATGTGTGATAAGAAACCTTGGGACCCAGGTGGACAGTAGTCACTTCGTTGACAGTCACATCGCCACAGTAGTCAGGAAGTCCTTCTACGTGGCACACCTCATCATAAAAGGGTTCTCATCCAGGAAAAAAGAGGTCATTGTTCCCCTCTACTCGTCACTCATTAGACCCAAACGCACCCTTTTTGGAATGTACCTCACAAGACATCTGCAACAGCTGGAAAGGCCACAGAAGTACCTCACATAGAGGATTACTGGCCTCAAACAAATGCCCTACACTGACCGCCTTAAAAAACTCCAGCTTTACTCTGTAGCATATCACCTACTCCGAGGGGATCTCTGCCTAACATATAAAGCTATGTCAAACCCAGAGCTGCTGGACATGCTACACCTAAAGAAATCCCAATCCTTCCAAGCTACACGCTCTAGGGACCTAAACCTTGTCACCACAATAAACAGGACACGCTGGAGGGATAGATTTCTGTCCCAGAGACTTCCTATACTCTGGAACAAGCTACTCATCTATGTCAAGTAAAGTTCTTCATTAGCACTCTTCAAGAAAAATCTTGATGAGTGGATGGGAAATAGGAAATACACCCCGGGGATCACTTCTGTGTCTCTGCTGGACAGTGGCACAGGAAAATAACTTTCTTGGGTGGCGTAAGCTATGGTACCTTGCTGGCTAGGCTTATGTAGGCCCTTGGGCCGATAGCCTAGTACCTACCTATGAACATACCAAACACTCCTTAGAACAGTAAAGATATCCAGTGTGAAATCAGTATCTGGCAACCAGAGTGGTAGGCAGAGGTATTTACTTCTTAGCTGGAAGGGGCCTGAACACAGAACATTTCACTGACAATAGCCATACATCACACAAATGATTATGTACACAGCATGTATACTGGTGTAATAAACATATTCACAGTATTATGTATCATATTCCAAACTGTGCATTTTCAACTGACATTAGTTCTAAACTCAAAAAAACAGTACTAGTTAAGTAAATTCCAAGTTTATCAACTCTCTATAACTATGCAAACAATTATTATATGAAAGGCCAGAAAGTAGAGACACTATTGATGTTCTACACTTAGTTGCTAGAATAACTGGATTTGTGTTAGCATGCATTTTCTGAAGGATATGAAAGCTATAACTCAAATGTATGTCATTACTTAATGACTTCAGTCCTCAATGATTTGCCAGAAAACCACAAATTTTATAAAGAGCAGACCAAAAATATGAGGCAATAAATCTGTACAGTTAAGAGGTATGTCTCTTTGATTGTTCTGAAACAGAACAAGTCAAAAGATAGTGTGCATATCATAACTACTGTACTGATGCATTGTACTGACTCAATATGCCCCATCCAATAATTATCAAGGCCACCATAGCAAGCCATGAGTAATGACATTAAGTTCCATATTCATACATAACCTGATGTTTCATTTATCAATTATACTTAACACCGCATATTCCATTTATCTTTTTTTTTATCTTTTTAATTTAGTACAAATTACCGTTTTCTTCGATAAGATGGAGTAATTATGCTGTTTGCTATATCTGTCTATCGAATAGGGCCTTATGTGGTTTCCACAGGTTTTTATATGTGGGTTGTCACGTGGGACATTTTCGCTCTAGTTCTGAATGACTTTTAGTGCACAAGGCAGACGTCCTAGACTGTGATTGTGAGTATTGTAACTGCAAGCACAAGAATGCAAAAAAGGGGAGCTCACAAGTTTGTGGTACCTTAGAAATTACCCTTACTCTGAGATTTAGGGGTGTTAGTGTGTGCAAGGCTGAAAACCTGCAAAAATGCTTTAAAAGTACTACAGCAAGTTTTGAGATTTGGTGCAACACCTTACATTTTCAGTTTTCCGACTAAAGTTGTGGGACTCGTACTTTATCAGAGAGCAATTTATTACCAGATTTTTTAAGGTGTCAGCTAAGTTTTGGTTTTAATTTAGTACACAGTGAGGGTTATGTTAGCATTTGTTAGTTTTGCAGTTTAGTTATATATTTTAAGCAGTTTAATCTTATGTAATTTTGTTATTATGAAACAAATCTATTGTCAGTAGTACCATCTTCAGACCCTCTGGTTGTGGTCCATTATTTATTTCACTTTTCTTGTGCTTACGTAATCTTTTCTACAAAATTACTACTACATTTGGGAAGTAGGGTTTTGATTTAGATATAGTTGGCAGTTTTGTGAGGAGGCCAGAAGTTATTTCAAGTGCATATAGTATGCAAATATAGTTCAGTTCACTTTTAGCTTAACTGGAAGGAGACTGTGCTTTAGTGTAGCATATTTGATTGGTTTAGAAGTTTATGAGAGAGACAAGGTGCATGTTTTGTTGATGTTGACAAGATACACAAATAATAATAAGTACATCAGAATACTTTTTATTACACTCGGATATTTAGGCATGCCATTAGAATATAAATATACATTGTCCATCCAATTAATGCATACACAAACACACACACACACAAATATATTTAGTTATCATACCAATATACATTTATAAAAGAGTGAGATAAAATTGTTAATGCAAAAGAAAATAAATTTTAGACATAAAACATGTAATTTAACAAGAGAGATCTAACACACGGTAAAACAGCCCTCACAATATTACTAAAACAAAAGCAAAAACTAACAAAAAATTATAACAAAATGACCGCATAAATAAAGTAGAAAGCCACCCACAAGTCATTCATACAGTCCAATATAACCAATATAATACCTGTTTCAACAAAGTATGACATTAGTGCACCCCAGGTGCACTAGAACGGATGAAAAGTAAAGAAAAAAGAGAAAAGTTGAAGTTGAGAATGCAGACAAATCTGGATTACAGTGATGCCTCCCATTTGATAAATGAAACAGATTTCACTGTTTGAATAGGGAACTGTGTCTTCAGCATTTTTCACAAAACTTGTTTTCAAAACCAAAACTACAAAATATCACACAGCACATCCCCATGTTTTCTACATATACACACAGACACAGGTGTGTGTGTGTGTGTGTGTGTGTGTGTGTGTGTGTGCGTGTGTGTGTGTGTGTGTGTATATGAACTCACATACGCACGTACGCACACACTTATGTATACACTCGTACTAGTGATACATTTTATATATTTATTATAACACACACACAAACACATACATACATGGGATTGTGTATTTGTAACATTACTGTTTTGCCTGCTGTAATTCTGTTTCACACACTACATCTCAGTAAAACTAGCTGAAGAGTGGTTTTATTTTTTAGCCAAGTTTGCAAAATTATTTTTAGATAGTCTTTATGTGGGCTCTGCTTAACACTTTCCCCAGATTCACATATTCTGCTACTACTGTTTTGCACAGATTATGCATCTCACTATGCAAATCAGCTTTCTGAGAATTTGCCAGAGACCTCAGATTATCCAATCATAGCTTTCAGAATCTGAAGCGCGACTCCATCAATACAGTGGAAACACTACCTAGGTAAAGAGAGAGATCAGTTTGTAACTTACACAAGTATGAACAATGGCATTTATTTTTCTATACTTTCATGGATATTTTCTCATTGAATACCATCAAATACAAATGTAGGAGTATAATCTCAGTGCTACAAAAGCAGAGGTTCAGTTCTGAATCTGGCATGCCATACCTCCATGCTATTTGACAGTAAGGGCGATTCAGGTCTCATTACTTATTTTATACAAATCTTCCCCATTCTCTATACTATGTTCAGCACTTGGCTAACTGCAAATTAGGCCCAAGGAAAAAGACATTCAGGGAATCACAGCAAAATTAGTCAAGGGAACCCATACTTGGTATAAAGAAATTAGAAGTCCTGAAAAGGATTGAGGAGGTCAGCTGAGAAAAATATAATCCGGAGACTCCAGCAAGTAGTGCCCTAAACACAATTAACAGAGTCAGGGGACTCAGTACAATTAAAGGTATCAAGTTAACAATCATAATCGTGAAGTTCTGGTGTAAACTCTAGGTTTAGTGGGATAAATGTCCTTCCAGCAATATTAATTGAATCAGGGGAACTTATCTAGGTTAGAAGACTTTGTGACTTTCAGCAGATTTAAAGAAATCATAAAGCCTTCTTCTTGGCAGTCATCTGTAGTATTACACTTGTCCTGACTTTTGACAATCTGAATTTATTTATAGTGCAGAGGTGTGTCCAAGTACGGATGAACAGTAAAGTTCCTTACAATTCCTCATTTCCTTATAGTCCATTACCCACCTGACATTGCTGCACAACACTGCTGAAAAGCTTTTATTGTTTTGCCAAATTTTTAACAAATAATCAAAAATATACAAATTATTTTGGCTGTAGACACTAACCAGAGAATCGGCCATTGCCTAAAGTCGACTATTTGAAAATTACACTTATAAAATATGCACTCAAAAAACGTAACATATATTTAGTTCAGCCTAAACTTATATCTCTCTGTCTGTTTTGTCATTGTACGTATGTCGCTCTACCTAAGAGCATAATTTTGACAGCAAAAGCAAACAGCTTTCGGGAGAAAAAAAATATGCATCTTCACCTAAATATGACTAATGTATATATGTACCACTCATGGTGGTTGGTTTGATGAAAACTTACACAGTCAAAATACTGAGAAATGCCTAAGCTGTTCTAAGACTGTGTTCATAGACTTAAGAAAAGACCTGGCAAGCTACACTTGTTCCTTGTGCATAAGACTCATTTTCAGCATGCTCTTCTTGTAGATGTGTTGCTATATTAAAAGCAGAACAAACAGTAATGTTCTATTTATACAGAGGAAACCAAACTGTCCAATGTAATGTATGTGATTATAATCTGTCAAACTAAACTGCTTAGAAAGAAACTAAATGTAAGAAGTCAGCCAACCGGTTATCAGATCAGAAATGGAAATCAGAAAGACGGTCACAAAGAGCGACAGAATATAACTATGCACTCATTCCTGTGTGAGAAGAGGACTAGGTCAGTAAATAATAAACACAAGTCCCTGCAGAAGGCTGACAGAATATTAGACCTTTAGTGCTCGCCATCATATACAACTATCTCCAACAGAAAAAAAATGTGGGTGATCTTCTATGACATAGCTCTAGGGACAGAACTTTATGTCTAGTATGTCACACCGTTCATCCATACCACGTCCCAGGTGCCAGCATTCCCATATATGTAACACCAGATGACAGCATGTGACAGTCTTAGACAAACAGGCTTACTTTGTAAAGTCAATATTGAAGTTAGGAGGACATCTCAGAAAGCTTATTAAATTTCAACTAGAAACAGCCATCATGCACTCACTGCTTTAGATGATTTTCAAGTAGGCCCTCTGTACTGGGCAACTCTCAGAATATTCTCATTTGGTATCGCTGACCCAATTTTTGAACCTAGTAAATCCTGTGATCCTGGAGGTGTCCCTCTGCTGGTTCACATCTTGATGTCGGAAGGCAGGTGTGGTGGGTGTAACTAGCCCCGGGGCTCCCCAATTCAACCCCTATACACTACTCAACCATACTTTAAGACACGATAAATACAATGAAATACTTGCATTGGGTGGAGAGACTGTAGAGACACATGGGGTGTCAACAGGTGAGGTGAAAAGCACCACTGCGTAACTTCTTTCTTGTTATTGAGGAACTAACTTCAGGAGTACATATCTCTTGGAAATAAATTTGATGGACCTCTGAAACTGACGGAACAGACTCAAACTGTACAATTAATCTACTTGGATGGACAGCAAGAGCAACAGTAAGGAACAAAAGCAATGGCCCAGAAAGCAAAGTCCTGAAGTATGAAGGCACCAAAGGAGTTCTATCGCCTACAATTCTTGCCCAAACAATAATAAATGATAAACATGTTTACTGAAAATGGTCATTGTCAAAATGTCTGCAGTAGACATATTCTTGAAAAAGGGACTAGGAGCAGCCATAACCCTACAGGAGTGAACTTTGCCAGCAACAGCAAAGGTGATTAGCTTACTGATGCCAAAAGACAAAACTGCTAGCAGTCCATATGCATACAGTTTGCTAAATGACAACCAGACCATTCTTACCTATAGCAAAGCCCTGAACTCATGCACTCTTACCAGAGTGCACATCAAGAATACAAAGGGTGTACTCCAGACTGGGAGGTGAACAGATACAACATCCCTTTTGGGAGGAACCATGGGCTAATCTTAAAGATCTCCAGATTCTTATGAAATATCAAACCCAGTTTCCATACAATTACAAGACTGTAAACTTTGAATCTACTTGTCAAACAGGGGATGTGCAAGCTTGTCATTCATGCAGATCACCTCTGAAAGAGCAAAACACTTTCTTCAAATGTGGCTGAAGGACCTTTTTGGGAACTATTTAACAAGCTGCTGGGCCACAAACTTGTATCCTACAAAGAAAGAATACCCAAAATGGTGGAAATACACAACATTACCAAGGACTAAGAATCATGTCAAACAGGTACCTGAGTGAGATACGAATCACCTGAAAACTAAGCCACTGAGATGATATAGGATATGCCTCTACTGAGATAGAAAATTTCTTCCATGTGGAAGTGTTGATATGATAAGTAGAAGGCTTTCTTTCAGTTTCAATCAACTGCCAAGACCTCTGCTGGAAATTCCAAGTCAAATCAAGGGATCTAAACCAGCATTCTTCTCTAGAAGTGGAGCTGGCTGTCACCCTCAGCTGAGGGAAACTTCCTTGTACTGAGATAGATTTATTTAATGTCACAGGACCTGACAGCTTGAAGTCACACGTTTCTAGGACACCAAAAGGCAAAGGGGACAGGGAAAAGTAGGTAGCTGTTCAAGACTCTTCCCCAACAACTCCCCTATGCCATGCTGAATGAAGAAGAGGCGTAGGACCACTTTCTCATGTGTAAGGAAGAGGTGGGTCTCTACGATGCCACCTTCCTGCAAGATCCTAACCTGACAGGACTCCCTTAGTCTCAGCTCCTGCAAAGGTCTGGAACTGTAGTTGAGAACATATGTCAACAGATTTGCTTCACCAGTGATGTGAAACATTAACAGATTAATGGGCTGGTCTATGGTCATCCATCAAATCAGTAAAATATTGGTACCATTTACATTCTTCATAAGCTCTACACCTCATCCACTCACACTGATAAATTAAAATTTCCATATGCTTTTTTCAATGGCACATTAAGTATTTTTCCAGAATGCTTTCTTCAGATTACTGGGATAACAATTAATTATTTCAAAAATGCAGTATTGACCTGTTGATAATCTTCAAACACACATTGCATACCAGGCAATATTCACTTTGTGAGGAGGAAAATCAAACATCTGGCCCACACAATCTGGTACAACATTCTACTGCCACAACAAATACACAGTTATTCTTCTCTTCTCCTGATGTTGGCAGTCTGGAAGAAGACTCTCTCTCTCTAATAATCAGGTAAATAAGCAGCCACCCCACCCCCCAAGCTAACATTAATTGTCTTTCTTCTAGCTTTGCTCTTCATTCACCTTTACCCACACAATAAACTTTTGATACCCCTCACTTTACTGCTCGCCTGCAATCTGGTCAATTTTGAGCTGCACCCCTATATCTCTCATTTGTCCAGATTTTTTAATCATATTTTGGTCTGTTCCTCATGAAATTTGTGGTTCTCTAGCAAATCACTGACTACTGAAATCACTTGATACATATTTGAGTTTCACACTTTATATTCTTCAGAAAACGCATCCTAACACAAAACCTGTTAGTCTAGCAACTTTCTAAGTTTATAAGAGCAACATGTAATATCTGTCCCCTCATTATTTTAGGCTTTGTCCAGCTTTCTTGTGTTAAGAGGTTGAGAAGTATGGCTGCCCCATGTTCTGTACGGCCACTGATTCTGCTACATAGAGTTACAATGGCGCATCTGTTAAAGTCTTGGTTGTATCAACTACACTTTAAAAAATAAAAAAAACAAAAAAACAAAAAACTGGTAAACAGAAGCCACAACCAGGATTCTTCTATAAAATAAAACACATTATTTATTTATGACCAAACCGATTTAAGCACTTTTGTCCTTAACACAAACAGGACTTCATCAAGCTCCAACTACACTTTACCCAGACCTCTGACATCTTTGAGCTTTTTAAATGTCAGTGAGCTGTTATGTCAAACTAAGGAACTCCTACCTTTTCCCCTCATGAGAAACTCTTGCTCTTGGGCACTTAAACAGCGGTGCCACTTAAACGCTTACATGTCCTTAAGAATAATCTTCTTGATTGTTTTCCAGGTATTATTTACTGAAAAAGAATTACAGAACTTTAATTTGCATATATTCTCACTGTCAGTGTCCTAGTATACACTTCTCTGACAAGTGCTACTCTTAAGGACTGAATAACAAATGCAGACTTTGATGGCAGAGGAGTGTTTGGCCAGCCTAGTCTGCTGCTCATCTTAATGCATTCAGGAAAAGCTGCAGATTCGACAAAGCGTTTTATTTCTTCATTCCTTTACACAAACTGAGTTGCAGGTCCTGTACAACAAAATGACAGGGCTAACTGAACTAGTAAATTTAGCTACAGCAAATGCAACATTCCCATTGTTAACAAACCGAAGTTTCTACCACAGATACAAACACTTGTACATCAGAAGGAGATGACAAATTGTTCCTAAACACACATCTCCTTGGCTGAGTTTAGCACCACTGTACTATGTAAGATAAACCGGTAGCAAATGAGACTATATATGTATAAGGAATAAAGATAAGAAATAGACACACAAATGTGCCATCTGACATTACACTTCCTGGTTCGCCCAAAGCATAACAGAGGGACTGGATACATTCATTTTAAAATACACCCATTACACTTTAGGAAAAAAATGTTTCGAGTCTGAACTGAAGGACCAAAAATCATATCCATGTAGTGGTATGCTGCTGAAGCTAAGTGCTGTTAGTGTGAAAGAAAATTGTGAACTGTGTTTCTGTCTCAGTAAGGCTGAGCTGAAGGGTAGACAGGGTTAAGAAGGAGCTGGAGGCTGATAAAAGACAAATAAATAGAAAT
Source organism: Protopterus annectens (assembly GCF_019279795.1). NCBI lineage: Eukaryota > Metazoa > Chordata > Ceratodontiformes > Protopteridae > Protopterus > Protopterus annectens. The sequence goes on along the minus strand of NC_056735.1, from coordinate 1,760,908,215 downwards.
GTCCAGCTTGTGCGCTAATGTCATCTACTCAGCCATCCTAACAATATACATATCTTTTACGGTATATATGCAACACATTTAGTTAAAGATGCAACATGTATAGTACAATTCATATATTAGAAGAATTTGATTAGCTAGGAAAACAGTCACTATCATTGTAGGCACATGTAAGATCTTCCCAGGCTGACTTGTTCTCATAGTACAGCTTCATGTTTGACAGTGAGACACATGAATTCAAGCTTTTAAACTGTCTCTTCAAAAACTAATTTGTGCACCATGGTCTATACGAGAACTCAGAGAAACATAATTGTGTATTCTTGTTGCAAATTCTGCAACCTGCAGTATTTCCTTTACTTGAGTTGTACTTTGTACAATAAAATTAGATGCCTAAATTAAAGCCTGTCAGAAGCAAGAAAAAAATGTGAAACTCTCTCTGCTGAGTTTCGTACTCTGCTGTACTGATTAACAAAACAGTGGAGAAGAATGCCCATGTCCGTAGACATGTCTGAATCGAACTACTGTTACCTGAGCTCATTAGTGCTCAGAAGCTTTGATGTCGCAGTAAGTGACAACTTCCGTCACAGAATCAGGAAGTGTTTAAAAATCAAGGAAGCTGCAGAGCTGCTATTTGTCAATGGATCTAAAAGTACTCTACATAAAACGTGGAGACTCCAGGCGAGAGGTCCATTAAATCCCCACACATGCCTCTGCCTTTCCCAGCCATCTTCTAAAAGCTGGGTATCTTATAAGTCACTAGTGCCTGCTCTCCTGTCCATCCAGTTCTCATATCCTGTTGCACCTCTTACAAAATCTGTCTCACAATTTATGAAGGAAACTTAATGAAAATGGTTGTCTTTCATTGTTTGTTAATGGTCATCTGGTTTATTTGCAGCTCACACAATACTATTACATATATCCAGTCTGTAAAATGCACATTATATGACTGCCACTGGATAACTATATTTCTCACATTGTTGTCATCTGCTACTACTCTGGTGTGCAGTCATAGTCATGCAAGTTTGCAACACTCTTGAAAAATGTCATGTGACTTAGCAGGCCTCCAAAACACGACACATCAATCAGTAAATTAATAAATATATTAGATTAAGGGAGAGACGCATGATCTCTGCTCACAGGCAGCTTAGCTTTACCACCTACAGCTTTTGGGAAGCAGCTGGGGAAGTAAGTTAGCGAACCTTCCTTCCCCTGAGATTTAAAACAAAATCTTTGCCACTCCTTAGCTGTTACCTAGCAAAGTGAAGGCTACATATCAGCAGCATACGTTCTATACAACAAAGCACTGAATGTGCATGTGTGTAACGCTCAGCACACAATGTTATATGACAGTATCAGCTTCATAAAGAATAACTAGGAATATGCATGTTGGGTTACAGCATGTATTGGATGAAAGAATAATGACGTGAACCAGCTAACTTCAGAAATGGTGGGTCACGTGGTGCAAAAAAAGAAAACAAAATCTCCAGACTAAGGCTCTGTTAATCAGCTGCATCCTGTGCCCAGGGTACAGGGTTTGATTCCTTCCACCTTCATTTGCCTACTGTCTGACGCTGAGTTAATAACTTGACCTAAGTGCTCCACAGTCACCCCTGAAAAGGGGACACAAGCCACCTGGGCATACCTGGTTAACAAGTAGATTGAAAATAAAAAAAGAGACAGAATTAAATGAAGCACTAATTGCACTGAACTGAAAATCAGACTGCATTTCGTATCATATTAAACAATGATATTAAAAGATCCATAAGGCTTATTAACAGCCTAAGCAACCTCCACAAATGCAGTCTTATTAAGCAACAACTTCTTGCAGCTGCAAGCAAACTTCATCAGATCAGTGTCCTGTGTCTGCAAGTATCAGGAAGTTCAGTAAGAAAAACTGCAACAACAAGACTTTGTTTCTCTCGTAGTACCTCTGACATGGCTGTAAGTGTAGTGAGTGCTCTGTAGGCTTAACCTTTCTTCCGTTTCTGTGTCACAGATACACAGCCTTCAGTTTCTGTGAATTAGCTTGATGAATAAGGAAACAGCATCTAGATGTAAAAATTAAAGTACATAACACAAACTGGACTGTAAATTCAAGTGTTTTAAAAGGAGGTGCAGCCTTAGAATCAAGTCAGCTGGGAAGCACACATGCAAAGAACAAAGAATAACTCCTGACAGCTGCAATCAGCCAGGTTTTAAAAGACAACTTTATATTTTTTTTTAAATCAGTGAAGTGTATATCCTATAAAATGAAAATAAAGTTACGTCATTAAAACTACTACACTACAGTTGGCTACTGAAATAATCTTACCCTTAATTCAGTTTGTTTGAAGAGTTCGGCATCTGCTACGTAAGCGATCAGTGAAACAAAGTTATAGTTGAGGCTTCTGAAATGCATGGCACAACCTTGGATAAAGTTAGTCTTTCAGAGGGAAGTAAACTCTAAGCAAGTTGGAGTGCAGCTTTATTAAACTGTTCCCACCACTGTCAAAAGACAATTTATAGGGAAGTAGGCCCAACCCTATGAAGAAGGGGTGTTGTGTTCTGTACAGGACAATGAATGCTTAACATATCCTGCTTTTAGCAAGCAGTTAGATACACAACTAGCAAGGCGGCGACATTTCATGCAAAGCAGTTTCTCTATGCTAATGAGCACTGCCCTTTTTTTCTTTTTGCTTTGGAGGACGGAAAAAAAAAATCAGCTGAGGTTTGTGTGGCAGCTGCTTTTTCAATTGCTCTTGCAGCATAGTTTCCACTAGTAGTAATTCCATTCAACTACCAAACAACATAATCTTGACTTGAATGGGACAGTCTTTCTTAAGATGGAAAATGTTACATTAGAAGGAAGAGATCTATTGCTTTTAAGTAAACAGTAATTAGGCCTTCACAATACTTGTGGCTGTTGAGCTGAGAATTTTTAACCCTTCTGCTGTACTCTGACTTCTATTTTCCATAAATGAAACATGCAAACACAATTACAGGAAGAATATATATATAAATAAAAAGAATGACTTAAGGTAGTGCTTCGAAACTATGACAGGCAAAAATAATGACTAAGGAAACAGAGTCATCTTAAGTTAGAAACATTAAAAACAGATGCTCCGCTGTTGATAAACAATGGAAACTTTTATTATACTGGAAAGCTGTTGAAATTAATGTTATTATTTTGCAATATCGGTTAACTGCACTGTAACATTTTATACTATACAAAGTATCTTTATACAGCCTCTTGGGATTATGCACCTTACCCGATATATATGTACTGAAATCTCAGTGCAGAGAAAATGATCTATTGATTTTGAAAATATTTTCTAACTCTGGAACAAATGTAATGTAACAAATACAGAAGTGAATGAATTATAAAGGCATCCATTTACATAATAGTTAATAATGCAATCTCATTAATCTGTAACCATAATTAATTTTAAGTCCTTTCAGACAATTACCATGAACCTGGCCTACAGCAGTAAAGATCCTTTACCACTGAAAGAAGAAAACTTAAAAAAAAAATTGAAATAGAATATTCCATGAAGAAAGAAAGCTGCAAAATTTAGTACTGGCATTTATGCGGAATATTTTTAGGTTACCCAACATGCTATAAATCAGCAGTCTTGTGTATGTATTACATTTGGTGTAGCCTATTGCCTCTCCCAGGTTATAGGGGCACAAATGTTCTTGCGATATGCCACAGTTCTGGCTGCAAAATCAACATTTTGGATTTTCCAAGCTCTAAGTCAGGATCCCAGTATAGGTGTAAAATTTTAAAGGGTTCAGTTCCATGTGAGTTTAGCTGTTAATGACAACTCACCTAATATCTTAATAATGACAGTAAAGGTAAGCTCAACACCTGCATTACCTGAATTACTAAAGCTTTAGTCTACAGATAACTGAACTCTAATGATTTCTAGTATGCAGCTCTACTGCACAGATCGCCATTTTCACTACACTGCAATTAAGTGATACATGGTTTTGCCTCACTACATTTGATGATGATTTCATGCAGGTGCAGATCAGTATACAGTAATAAAGGAAACAGACCACAACCACAGATCAAAGCTGTCTACAAGAACGAAATAATGATATTGAGAGAAATTGTTTCTCATGACCTCTCAGAAAATATGAAAGTCGGTATACTCTGTTGTTTTCATACTAAAAAATAAATGGAAAAAAACATGTTTGCTTCATGGACTTAAGTTTGCTAGACTTTTTGAGAGAAAAGTTGCTGCCTTTCATTCAAGCTGTCCATTTTTTTTTCCGGTAAGACATTAACTGTGAAATATATAAAGACTGACAGAAGAGAAATAGGTTTGAGGAGCAAAGATACTACGAAAATTATGACATCAGCCATTTCACGGTTGTTCAGTTGGTTTAACTTGGTTTTTCTAAAGACATGCTTCTGGAGCATATCTCCCCGGGCCTCCGCTGAAAACAGGATCTGTGGAACCTAGTCGGACTTTCCCAGTCAACAAATGTTAAATAAATAAATAAATAAAATTCAGCATCAGTAACAAATATGCACCTACAAAATAGAATGCTTTTACTTGTATGATACTCCAAAGCATTCTGTCCACACAAAATCCTTTTCCCCACCTACAACCTGGTACGTCATTGTCTGTTTATTTATTTATCCTTTGTTGACTGGGTTAGTCCCACTAGGCTACTAGCCTCTTTTCAGGGGAGACCCAAGGTGGTATTTCTACTACTAGGGGAAATATCACCAGGGCATTGGGGAACTTCCTCTATTCTTTCCAATAGGTGACATGGGATCTTTTACACCCACCTGTGCTACCACCAATTCAAGCACATGCAGCCTTGGTTTAACATGTCATTCTAAGGACAGCACACTCAGGAGTGCAGCACCCCCTTATGTTGCACTGCAGTGTCAGCAATCTATCTAGCAGGTGTGGGAATCACATAATCGAATTTTTACTTGTATATTGATTTTGGAATGGCAGACTATGCCCTGTTTTATGACATATTTCAAGTTATAAAAGACAGACGCTAACTGCCATTTAACTTTTAAAGGAATTTAAGTGTAAAACTTAATACATAGGACAGAAAACTCAAGACAAGACCAGACAAGAGGAACAAAACAGCTACTCTCATGTCAGGGTGCAAAGGCTGACAGTGGTAATATACACAAATACATTAACCGAGGTACACTGTACTAGACTGCAGATTTAAGCATCCATACCATACAAACATATAAGCAACACACTTCTGCATGTAGCATGCTATACTCACAGCAGCAACATTCCCATCTGCAGTACTCGATTCCAATACATGCATGAGGTTAATGGGCACATGGTTCATCAACTCAGATTCAAACCCATTCTGGGTTTACCTGAAAGATGGGCATCAGGGATCCTGTATCTCATGACTCCTTATCAGACCCTGTCCAGTATCCACGCCCCTCTACTACAACACTGACCACCTAGTATGTATAACTTTATTCAGAATATTCCAACATACAAAATTACTATATCATTGTCTTGACTAAGTTTTTGTCTTCTTATGGAATGAGAAGTTTTGAGGTAGTCACTAGCATATTTTAAAGATGTATAATGAGGTCTCGGTGGCAAATTCTCTGCTTAAAGCTTCAAGTCAGGGGTTCAGTACTGATCTCTGGTTACTGTGTGCAGTTATGTACCATTTCCATCGGTGTGTTATGGTTTTGTGCAGGTATTCCAGTTATCTCTCCAAAACAAGCTTGCTGACTGGCTACATTCAACTGTCCAAAAATTACCATGTACTTACCCTGAGAAGGATCAGTGGACCAGACTGTTTACCGAGTTAACAAATAAGCTTATATTAATAAAGGTTCGCTGTTTAGGTTGTTCGATTTTATGTCGTTTCAAACTTAATTCTGGTATGGTATATTCAACATAAACAAGTTAGCTCACTTGTTAGGGAACTATATATGGGTGTAGTGCAGCTGGTCGACACATTTGTGTGACAACTAAAATGCAGTACAGATTGAGTGACAGGACACTGGCTTGAATGCCTGTTTGCACATCTTTTGAATGGTCGACAAAGGTAAGTGTTAGGGCTGGGAGCTTGTGTGAGGATTTGTGTGCTTTAGTGTAAGGGTTAAGTAAGGGGATATGCTTTGTGTGCATGACTGGGTGTGTTAAAGGTTAGGGGATAGATTTAGTGTGTATGTCTGTGAGTGAGCATGCCTGGTAAGTCTCCAAACTGTCTTGTGTACTGGTAGTGTTACAGAGTATGATCAAGCAATTACAGAGTGCTGCCAAACTAAAGATGAGAAAGAAGAAAAATAGGTAAGGGATACATGGCAAAAAAATGGAGAACAAATTAATGTCAGCTACATGGCATTAAAGGTAAAATGCTGGTAGAAAGACAATTCACGAGTGCAAAACATGCAACCAGAAGGGAAGAGAACATGAATAAGGAAGACAGAAAAGGACAGTGATAATTAGAGAATTCAGCCTGACAAACTGGATCATCCCAGCTTAAATGGTGAGACAATGAAAGGAAGTTGTGGAGATAAATCAGAAGGATTTGCACAGAAGGTTTGTTTGTGTCTTTCGCCTTTTCCTGGTTAGGGGTCGCCACAGCGGAACTCCGGTCCGTTAATGATTGGCAGTTGATTTTTACATACCAGCTTGCCAGGCCTGATCACGAATGTCTCCACGCAGAAGACGCTCTAGCTGAGAATCGAACCGGACAGCGTCTTACTGTAAGGCGACAACGCTACCGCAGCACCACCACCGCGGGTTCAAGGATTTGCACAGAAGGTACAGGAAGGAAAAGGATATTCTAGACTTGATATTATAGAAGAAAAAAGATGGGAAGGTTTGGAGATGTCTGCCCCGCTAGTAGATAGCAAAAATGCTATGGTATGGTTCAAACTCAGGGAAAGAAATAAAAACACAGTTACACGAAATGGCATGGAACTACTGAAGATTAGAGAATGAAATGATGGCTGGGATAATGACAGCAAGTTTGGGAGAACGGAGGAGAAGTAGCTGTATGTGAATTACAGGAACTGATATTGGCACATTCTGGAAAGGAGCTGTGGAAGAACTTTCTAGCCCTGGGAAAGAGCCAAGGAAAAGGACTACAAATTCTGGAAAATAAAAGGGGATCAGATCAGAGTGTGTTACAAAGAAACTGAAAAGTGAAGACAGAGGCAACACAGATCTAAGTTGAAAACTGAGAGGACACTAGCAAGAAGCAAAGGAATGGGAGAGAGGAAAAAAACATTGTTGAGGTACACTGAGGGATGGAAAAGAACAGATAAGTTGATAAGTGAATCAGTAAAGCAGGAGGAGGAGTATTTGAAATTGTTGGGCCGACTACGATGCTGAACAATTTTTTCTCTCACTATTCACCAAGGAAAAGAGGGTAGGAATTTTAGCTCTGGAGGGCCCAAACGGAGAACAAACCCACATCCCACTGGGTCTAGGACTATTCATTGAAAGCACATTTCACTGAAACTCATTTGACTGTGCACAATTCACTGAAACATATTTCACTGAAAGGTATACATGGCCTTTTCAACACTGTAGTGCGACCCTGGAGCTAGCATATACATATATATATATACATATATATATATATATATATATATATATATATATATATATATATATATATATATATATATATATATATATATATATATATATATATATATATATATATATATATATATATATATATATATATATATATATATATATATATATATATATATATATATATATATATATATATATTATATATATATATATATATATATATATAGTAAGGTGTGGGGGATAGCCCCCCACCTATTTTAAACTATATACATGGATACTTGCAATTCCAATAAATTACTCTTTTTCTGAACATACTATATATTCAAACTATGTGGCACCCCCTTACTATATATACTAACTCCACGGTCACACTACAGTGAGGAAAAGGCCATATATAACTTTCAGTGAAATGTGTTTCACTGAATTGTGTTTTCAGTGATTTGTGCACAGCCATTTGACTTTCAGTGACATGTGCTTTCAGTGAATAGCCATAGACCCATCCCACTATACTTAAAGAGGTAGTCTGGGTACTTTTGTAAGTGAGTCATGGAACATATCATTCAAGTAACTGGCGGTAACTTTCAGTTTAATGAAAAGTAGTTCATCAAATGTCATTTATCATATCAAAATTACATTACATAAAAACTCTGTTCATGACTAACACAGAACAGAAAAGAGGACAGAACACTTTTTACAGTGTTTTTACCCCTTGACATTATATAACCAGCTTCACAGTGCTATGACTTTGGGGAATATTATAGAGGGACAGGTTGTGTGAGAAGGAGATCCCTGACACGTGTAACACTAGGAAGCTTGCTTATTATCATGAAGATGACTTTTTTTTAAGTTTTTGAGTTCCGGATGAAAGAAAATGAGAGGAACAAAATTCATTGATACCGTTATCAATATAATGAAGTAGACCATCATTCTACTGTGTGATGGAGGAACAAATGGCATAAACCAATAGCCATGGGCTGGTCAGTCTACCATCAGTGGTAGGTTAGATTATGGAAAAGATAATGAAAATAAAATTAACCAACTTTCAAAAAAAAAAAAATAAATCTTCAGTACAGAAACCAGCACTGGTTCACAACCATTACATGCTGATAAGTTAGGTTGTTCTATATGTGAATATCAAAGGAGATGGACAGAGGGACAGAGGCATCTCAGCAGATGTGATCTACTCAGGATTCAGGAAAGGCTTTGACTTTATATACCACTCAGAAGAACTTTATGGAAACTAAAGAGGTATAGGAAGAGGCAAATGGTTAGAGAAATGGTTGGAAATATGCCACTGAAGTTGGTGATACAAGTACTGAAAGAAACTGAGGTGATCAGGGTTGGTTATAGCACTCACTTTGTTAATCATACATATGCCAGGTGTAGCAATGGGGCATTCAAAAAAGAAAAATCTCTTCTCCGATGGCACTCGTATAGACTGGAGGGGAATGAGCATGATGGGAGCTAGACTAACAGTATGGTTTAGTCATACCACTTGTCCGTTTTCTTTTCCAGACTATCTGGAAGTCAAAGCGATTGTCCGGTAGTCCAGGAAACATTGTACAAACTCCGGTATTCTATTTAAAAAAAGAAATAGACCATCAGAGTTTGTTAAATTGGCACATTTACTATGCTTTTTTTTTGTTTGTTTTTTTACAGAAAAGTATAGTAAATCAGCAAAAAGAAGGCATTACGAATGGAAAAAGAGGACACTCCTCATCTGATGTGAGGATGATGTCACATAATGGGCTGAAAGTGGGCAGGACAGGGGAGGGAGGAAATGGGTGTGGTTATGGGTGGTGCATGGGTTTGTGGGCCTTGGTCCAGTTTTTGCTACAATGAAAGGTGACAACCCTTGTATGGATACAAAGATGTGAGCTCAGGTTTAATCTAGATGACTGTACAGTAATGAAACATGTTTCAAGGTGGGTTATCCTTACTTAGTTATATCATAAAAAATAAAAAGCTGATCATGTTTCTAAAGGACTTAGTTCTGTCAAGAAAGTTCCTGAGCTGTCCATGTACATCTAAAGTATGTAAAATTTTTTCTTCCTAGTTTTGAGGTTCTGGGTAAAACACAGAAAAATTGATGGCCTGATTCAAAGTAAATTCTGAGACTACTTTTGGCATGAATGAGGGATTTGTTCTTAAAATAATCATATCTTTGCGGAATACCAGAAAGAGTTCACCCAATACGGGAGCTTGTAACTCAGACACTCTTCTTAAAGATATAAGAGCAACAAGAAGCACAGCTTACCAATTAATAAATCTGCCATGAGTGGTTTCAAATGGAGACATGGTTAGTTTTCCCAGCATAAAATTAAGGTCTAAAGAAAGAGCAGCCTTTCTTTTTAGGTGGCCTCATGCGTAAAACCTGTTTCAAGTGGCCTGCTCAAGTTCTAGTTATGCAGTCCACAAGACCATTAAAGCACTTAGCCCAAATTCCCTACTGCCCCAAAGCACTGTCTGGTTAAGTGATTTGTTCAAGTTTAATGAGAAAAAGAGGACAGGGGTGAGCTTTGGGCAGACTTACTAAAGTTGCTGCAAGATGAACCTTAATAGAGGAATACAACAGGCCAGAGGTCAGTAACTCACAAATATTTGATAAACAGTGGTACATAATCCATATTAGTGCCCTGGTTACTGGCTAACCACCAACTAGAAAAATCTTTTCCACTTGCTGATATATCATTTCCTAGTGGCAGGTTTTCTTGCCTCCTTTAGTAACTGCTGCAAGTCCTCATGAAGGAGTTGTATAAAAGGCATCAGAATTGAATCATCCAGGCAGTCAGTTGCAGTAGTTTGAAAGTGGGGTGTATCAAACAGCCCTGGTCTTGTGTGAATAGATCCAGTCTATGAGGAAGTTTGTAGCAACTGACTCTGGAGAATTCCATAAGAACTGAGAACCACTGTTACCTGGGTCTGAGGGGAGTTAGCACAAGATCTTTGGAAAAGGTGGAGATGCATCTGTTCCCTTAGTCTACCTATAAGATGTCTTTGAACAAAGTCTGGTTAGGTGTCTCTTTTGAAATAAAGCAAACAGATCTACCTGAGGTGTTCCATACAATTGGATCAATCCCAAGAAAACGGTCATGTGTAAGTTCCAGTAGTGAGAGTCTATCCTGGTCCTGCTCAGCTTGTCTGTGACTACATATTGCTCTAATAGAATGTATGATGCTCGGAGGATCAAGTAATTGAAGAGCTATCAGCCAATCAATCATAGCCAGCTAACACAGAGGGAAAAACCTGGTGACCCTTAGGTAGTTCAAATGCCACATCACTGTGGTGTTATCTGTAATCACATGCAAGGATCCTTCAGACCTCAAATAAACAATAGATATTATAGCATAGATCACAGCTTGTATCCCTTTGACATGGATGCGCTTTGGCCTATCTCACATGCTCTGTCAGCTACATCTTTTTATCTTCATTGAAACTGCTCACCAAGCAAAACCTGAGGAATTTATTGTGTTGGGATACCAGGAAAAAAGGAGACCTAAATTTTGAAATATGTACAGTCTCCACACTTTCAGTTCCTTCATGATAAGGCCCAAAATTAAAATGTGAAATTCTGGAGAATGACAATATTTTGTGGCCTCATGAACCCTAAAAACCTAATCCTATATGGCGTATCCAAAGAGGGGTTTTCAATATGTATCTGGGACACAGACTGGTGAGGAAGGAAACAATCCATGTTAAAGAAGATAAGTAAGGACGTTTTTTTTTAAATAAAGACATATGATAATGTCCAGGAGTATGCAAAGGGCTATTTCAGGGGCTAAGCTCTTTGTGAATACTCTGAGAGCTCTGGATAACCCAAAGGGTAATACAAATAACCAAAAGTGTGACCCAGACACAGAAAATCTGAAAAAGAAAAGATCTAGAACATTTTTTCAGGCAAGTTCTTTCCATGGAATCAGAATCGGTCTGAAATAAACACCTTTGCCCCTGTGGCTAAAGCCACTGGATCTATTGTACGTTGGATTTGCATGTAATTGCAAAGGTGACATTGGGGACTTGAGTCTTGGATAGTTAGAGATATACTGACATAAATGGAGAAGCGGAGAAAGCAGGCATATTCATTACAAAGGTATAGATGTCCCCTTTTCTCAAAAGATCACTATGCTTTGTTAATGTTGATCTCCTCCTGCCGTCTCTTCTTTGTGTCCTATTTAGCAGAAGTAGGCAAGTATTTTAATAGATGCTTTAATCCCTTCAGAAAATTATTTGATTTACAAATAATAAATTTATAACTTTTAATTTATTTTTATATAGTGTCAAATTTTGTTTTTTGTATCACAAATTGTACTTTTATCTGTCAATTTTTTGCTTCTGATGATCATATTGTTATCATATTGTTCATCTATTTGTTTTTCTGTACTGAATGTCAAGCTTTTCTCCCCTGGCCTCCACTATAAATGGACATGTGTTCAGTCGGACTATCCCAGTAAATAAATGTAAAATAAATAAAAAAAAATAAAAGTAATGGAGTACCTGAAAAAAGTTTAACTCTCCAGACTAATCTCCCTCTTTCATCATACTGTTTGAGGACCCGAGAAGCAAACAAATCAAACACAATGTCTTTATCTAAAGCAGAGTTCAAAATCTCAGATTTAACTTCATCTGTGAACCTCTGGCTATGTTCCCAGGCATACCTCCATAAGAAAGTTACAGTAGCAGTGGCCATACACACACACTATCTGCACAATCATACATACTCTTTAAGGCATTGTTTAGAGACCTGATGAACATCAGAAGTAATGGGATTCAGAAAGAATTTATACTCTGAAGGGAGATTAGTAGAGTATTCCCTTAAAGCTTCAGCACAATGTAACAAATGTCCTCATATGGCCCTGGTAGCTGAGAATTCTAAAAGCCAAAGTGTCGGAAGAGAAAATTCTCTTTCCAAATCTGTCCAACACCTTAGCTTCTTTAACTGTCCAACACCTTAACTTCTTTATACACTAGAGAGGAGTTTCACCAATTGTCAGCTGACACAGACAGAAAAGGGTGCAGTATCTGACCAAAGGTGAGAAAACAAAAATTTGTTAGCCCGGGAAACTCTATAGTGTCTATTTGCCTTTTTATGGACTGAAGACTGGGAAGCAGAATTATTGAAGGCTGCATTAAAGACATCCTCTAAGGCTGGCAAAATAAGAGGAATAGGATTAATATGTGGGAACTCCGCTTGTAATAACTCATAGTAACCCTTAATTTCAGAGGGAACCTCCACTTGTTCCCACAAAAAAAATGCATCACTCATCCTGGAAATAGACACAGAAAAAGAAAAAAATCTATCAAAGGAGATGGGGCCTATGTGATTTCTTTCTTTAGAATCAGAGTCCTGATATATATATATATACAATATAAAGTGGGGGAGTGATACATCAACAACTGACTATGTCAGGGGACGTATTAGTGGGTACATTTCCTTGTGGCCATTGTGGTTCCTGCAAACAAGTTAATAAAGTTAAGGAATTCACCAGCCGTAATACCAGTAAGGTGTATCAATGTAGAGTATTTGGTAACTGTAGCAGCAGTTGGGTGGTCTATTTGGCAACTTGTCGGTGTCAAGCCTTTTATGTAGGCCAAACTTCTAGACCACTCAGAACACGCATCAATGAACATAGATCGGATATCAAAACTAAGAGGGAAACTAATGCCTTGTATCGGCATATTCTGAAACACCCTGATGCACAGTTTTCTTTTATGATTATAGATAGAATTCTGGGTGATCGTAGCAATCCCCAGGGATGGCACAAGATACTCACTCGTAAGGAACGACATTGGATCATCACATTGGGTGCCCTATCCCTCCAGGATTAAATGACCACTTATAAATTTAAACATTTAGGTTGGTACATTCTATGTTCCTTTTATATACATTGATTTGGGCATGCTTTTTGACTTCATGGATCTTTATTAATATTGTGTATGCATATTATATGTCAATAGTTAACTTGTATGTTCATTTTTTACATTTTTTCACAGTTTCTCAATGTGTCATATTGGGTGCAAGGGAGAAGAACAAAAGGCACATGTACATGTTATATGTATCTATATTGGAAGGAATACTATTGGATTATTCCATGGAGTACTCATTTCCCAGTTTGGACATATCATCATTTGTTAACCACATTTTTTGTTGGAACATTCATTTGTTATTTATAGGCTTTGTATGTGAGGTTTTTCATGGTTATGACAGTATACATGACATATGTCTGTATTATAATTATACACAAACTAATATTTATTTATTTTTCTGGATTTTTGATTTGCATCAGTTCAACATGTGGGCATATTGTGGGTCTTTTTTATGTATTATTTGTTTCTATATATGTGATATTTTGTTTAGATGTGGTCGCATCTATTCATTCAGTTTGTTTAAAATTTTGGCATCTTTTTCTTTTAGTATTCACTGGTGGGAATTTTGTATCAATCTCATAGGTGGGGTGGGTCTATAAATACTCGGGAGATTTGGGTCTCTTTTTTATTATCTTGATACACTGAAGAAGGCATTTGTTGCCGAAACCGGTCTGTTTAATAAAGGATTATTTCAAGCCATGCTTATGCATTGGTTACAATTGTTTTATACGCCAGGACCGTTTATTGCTGGCGTTTTGTCGTTTTCTTGGTTTAGTTTGGCTGCGCATCTACCTACGTGCATAGCATCATGTTTGGTTGTTCTCAAATGAAACTAACACAATTTAAACAAATAATTGGTTTCTTAACGAGAAAAATGTCACTTTTAGTCAAAAATTAGAAAACATATGGTCTAATCTTAAAAATGAGACAATGAATTCTGTGTGGAAGGGTTCGCCAAAGGGGACTTATTTTTCCAAAAATAAAGCTGTAGACCAACTACTGCAAGTTGGAAGCTCTTTAGTTACTTCTTATAAGGTGTCAAGGAAGTATTGGTCACTTCCTTCTGGGTGGTAATTATCTGATTGGTACTGGCCAATCAACACTCAAAGGGAAGATGTGGTAGGGGGCCAGAGCTTTTGAAGTATGCCAGCTGTTGCTTCTTAGGCAGGAAACGTCCCAAATAGCCAAAGGTTATTGCAGCAATGAGAATGATGAACCTCTCCTGGCTGTTCAGTAGGAAGAGGGCATGGGGTTATAATCATTACAATAATGAACCGCCAGGAGCACAGTGATAGGGCAAAACTTAAGACAAGAAGATGGGCTGTAATGGGAAACAAACAGATTCTGGGGGAAAGGGACTGGAGAAATGCTCATTGACCTTGTGAATTTTTGCCTTCTATAGGTTGCTTACTCTCATTCCCCTAAATGATCCTTTACCACCCTCTCATAAAGAGCAAGTGCAATACACACTGCATGCTTTTTTAAACTACACTTAGAAGATGAAAAGCTGAACTACAACTTCAGAAATCAGAGATGGCACTTGAAAAAAAAATTAAGAAAAGGTGACAACTCAAAAACAAGTTGTGCTTGTTCAGAATGTTAACAGAATAACAGTGTACTGCAATGCACTTTTTAGGAGTTAGGAGATCTATGTCTTTGATATCTGGTCCTCATTCATTCTTTGACACCCATTTCATCCAGTTAATAGACAAGGAGGAGCAGAAGTCTATCAGCAAGGTAAATAATCCTGACCAGAGCTCCAAGGTACTGCAGGACACCTGCATGCATGCGCACTCACTAATTCAGACATGGGAGACGCAAAATATAGGCAATGGAGGATCACCAATTCATCACAACTTCTTTAGAACATGGAGGGAAATGTAAGCACCCAGAAAACACCTCCACGGGTACATGGAAGATGAGCAGACCCTACACGAAAAGCATCCCATCCAGGAAATGAACTGGAGAATGAAGGACTGTGATGCAGCACCTACTACTGCTGTGCCAATGTACCATCTT
This sequence comes from Protopterus annectens, assembly GCF_019279795.1. Taxonomy (NCBI): domain Eukaryota; kingdom Metazoa; phylum Chordata; order Ceratodontiformes; family Protopteridae; genus Protopterus; species Protopterus annectens. Next base: position 1,760,892,790 of record NC_056735.1, on the reverse strand, counting down.
ATTATTGCTTTTTGTTAAGCCATGGAAATGTAACAGACCTATGAAAATTGTAAAGAATACTGTAAAGTCTGCAGGGAAAAACAGCCAAAACATGATTTCTTCCACTGAACAGAACAAGGAGTTCTTGGTTGTTTGCTATATCTGTTATGGGTGCTTTGCCTTTCATTACATTGACAAAGAGATAAGAAATGGACAAAGACAGAAATATATTCTGCAGTCAGTCTTGCACTTTTTACCATTCCCTCTGGTGTAAAGGGAATGTGCTGTCAGGGCTAAAGCAATGCATAAACTCTCCAGTGAGGCAGAAAACATTTGGCTGGTAATACCATCAGCTAACTAAGTCTATGTTTATTTGAGTCTACAATGTTTCTAAACAGAGTCTGCTGACTGTTATGAATCCTGTGCAATGGAGTAATAAGAATGCAAAGTATTATAAACATAACAGGCAAAACACAAGGGCCTTATGCTTGACATATTTTTACATGACAACAGGCAATGCATACTTTTGTCTCTAAAGAATTCACACACTGCAGGAGGAAAATGACAGTTCATTCCATTTCTCCAACTAAAAAGAAACACAACCCACTGCTATTAAGAAAAGGGTCTGCGCAGTAATAAAAAGGAATATATATGAAGTAACCAATGCCTTTCACAAGTACTGTTCCAGTATTCTGCCTTAGCATGAGACCCTACCTGTCACACATACTGCTATATTCCAACACTTTCCTACCTCATCTAATGCTGTTTTATTCATGAAGCTAGGAGGCAGATTCCAAAATAGTTTATGTTCAGAGCAAAGCACTGCCAAGTACTTACAAGAGTTATTCCAACACTGACAATTCGGGAAGAATACTTGTCTGGTGGAAGCCTTTGAGGCAAAGCCCCAATTACATGCAATTCCAAGAAATAACTCCCTGCTATAGCCTCAAACCCTAGGACAAGTCCGAATTGGCAAACCACATCTGTGAAGTCAACCATCTTATAGGTTTATAGGTAGGTACTAGGCTATCTGCCCGAAGGCATTTATAAGCCTAGCCAGAATGTGTTGGCTTTCGCTGCCCCCTTAGATTAGTTACCTGTGCCTCTGTCCAGCAGAGCCACTGAAGTGATCCCCGGAGTTTGAAATGGTGGTGATATGCGCTCGCAATGGTAAAGCAGGATTATATTATTAATAACTCATAGCACATACTCTTTTTAATATCATAAGAGCACATGTTGTCCCTGTATTACACAGACAGGCTCCCAGCTTCATTTCCTTCTCTGAGTTGACAACAGACTTTGCAGTGACAGAAAGATATTCTGAAGTGTCAAGACAAATGTGCATACATTTTTAAGATCTGCATTTTATCTTCTGGACATATACTGATACTGAGTCGAAGATGACCTGTCCAAACGATAGAAATGTACTTTCAAGTGTGTGAGAAAGACATATAATTTTTAAATATTTATATTTAATCTTACAGATATACAAGGATGTAGACGTCAGACTGAAGTAATGCTGGTCACAGATTAGAGTAAAGCATGTTTCCCCTTCCCACAGGCTTAGGCTTTATACATTGTACCAGTAAGTGCAAGCCATAAAGTTCCTTTCCTGGACTCAGGCTTCTGGCAAAGTGTCAAGTACCTTGTCCCCTAATCCAGTCTTCACTAGAGACAAGCTATGAAACTAGGCTGGGTTTAAGAGTGTCATACAATACACAGTCTGCAGCCCTGTCACCTTACTTTATGTATTCATAGAATCATATCCATATTCCCTTCCTAGGTCTCAGCTCACAAACTTTATATTGACTATCTGTAGTTATCCATGCTATACAAAGAACACAAGTGAAACTACTATGTTTGTGCATGGACAGTCCACAATGTAAAGGTTTTCTCACCTGCGCAAGCTTGTTTATTTAACATATGGTAACCAAGTAGGTTCATGTGCCCAAGGGCCCCTTTCAGGCAAGTCCCATCCATAATGGCTATAACAAGATAACATACAGTCAGCAGTACAGACATTAAACTAATTAAAAGGCATACAATAAAAAAAGAGAGATAATGACAAATCTTAATACTGAATCAAAGACAGAACCAAATACTTAAAATTTACAAAGGGCAACACAGATATGGTTTATCTGATGAAATGCATTTTTCAAGATAATGTAATATTTGTTTGTGCTTCTTGTATTTTGTTTAGGATTTTTGCTATTACTTCATATAGGTCTATAACCATTAGCTGTTTACTGTTTGGGGACTTGAAAGAGGGAAGGCGAATTACTGCATGGAGAAAATCTTTTAGTTCATAGGTAGGTACTAGGCTATCTGCCCTAGGGCATTTATAAGCCTAGCCAGAATGTGTTGGCTTTCGCTACCCTTTTAGACTAGATTCCTGAGCCTCTGTCCAGCAGGGCCATAGAAGTGATCCCAGGAGTTAATTTACAATTTCCCATCCACTCATTAAGATTTCTCTTGAAGAGGGTCAGCAAGGGGCTCTGCATAACATGAACCGGAATTCTATTCCAGAGCGAGGGAAGCCTCTGGGATATGAATCTATCCCTCCAGCATGTCCTATTTATTGTTGTGCTGAAGTTTAAATCCATGGAGCGTGTAGCTCTAATGGATTTGGCTTTCTTGAGGTGGAGCATGTCCATCAACTCCGGGTTAGACATGGCCTTGTACGTCAGGCAGAGATCGCCTCTGAGTAGGCGGTAAGCAACTGAGTAGAGCTGGAGTTTCTTTAGGCGAGCAGCATAGGGCAACTGTTTGAGGCCCACGATCCTCTTGGTGAGGTACATCTGAGGTCTCTCCAGCTGTTGCAGGTGTCGGGTAAGATACATCCCAAATGGGGCATTGTACTCAATTAAGGGCCTGATGAGCGATGAGTAGAGGGGCACAATGACCTCTCTTGATCTAGATGTGAACCCTTTTGTGATTAGATGAGCTATATAGAAGGTTTTTCTAACCACTTTGGCAATGTGATTGTCAAAGGAGAGGTTACTATCTACTTGGGTACCCAGATCCCTAATTACTTCTTCCGTACTTAGTGGATTACCTCCTATGTGGTAGTTTGTGGGCACTTTGTTTTTCCCAAAAGGGATGACTATGCACTTTTTGGCATTTAGCTTTATGCCATGGTTTTGACACCAGGTATCCATTTCTGTAAGACCCTTCTGGAGGATGCTTGTGTCGGCTGGAGAGTCAATTATGGCTCCCAGCTTGAAATCAACTGCAAACTTGGTCAACCACAGTCCTCCCATGCTTGCCTGTACCTCAGAGAAGTATATACCAAACAAGAGCGGTCCCAAGCCTGAGCCCTGTGGGACGCCACTTCTAACCGGTTTAGAGTTGGACATGGCACCCGCAACTCTGACCATGTGCGTTCTATCTCTGAGCCCGTTTGCAACCCATCTTGTGACATATGGGTTGATATTTAAGCTGGTAAGCTTATTTATGATGCCAGAGTGGGGTATTGTGTTGAAGGCCTTTGCGAGGTCCAAGTAGGCTGTGTGGACTACCTTTCCCTCATCTATGGCTTTGGTAGCTATTTCAAAGAAGTTAACTAGGTTTAGGAGGCAAGATCTGCCTTTAACAGAGCCGAATTGGGTGGGGTCCAGTGACTGGAGGTTCCCAATGTCTTTGTTTATGAGATCCATGATGATGCGCTCCATAGCCTTGCAGACCAGGCTAGTCAGGCTTATGGGGCGATAGTTCCTGGGATCCGTTGTGGCACCACCTTTGTGGAGCGGGATTACTGTTGCTGTACGCCATTCTTTGGGTACATAACCTGTGTTAAGGCTGAGTTGGAACAGTGAGTTTATGTGAGGGTTTAGTTCTTTTTGGAGCTCATGTAAGACGCAGCCCAGGATACTATCCGGTCCCATTGATGCAGTGTTTTTTACTTTGGAAAGGGCTGCTTTCACCTGTGTGTCTGTGATGTCTGGGGGACGGCATTCTTCTGGGATAGACACAGGCCCTTTTGGGGGGGAAGGGGTGGTAAAGTTTGCACTTAACCTGTCCGCCAGGATGTTGGCAATGTCAGTAGGTTCAGTGTATTTTGTGCCATTTTGCACCAGCTCAGAGCAGATCTGAGAGTTGCCACCCAGACTCTTGAGATAGTTAAAGAACGCTAGAGTCTTTGGCGATTTTTGTTTCGAAGTTAGCCTTTGATGATTTTATGATGGAGCGAAGTTTCTTGCTAATACTGATCAGGGATGCCTTCCCTTTTTGGGATTTTGCCCTGTCATGTAATAGCTTCCTCCTTCTGTTGTATAGCTTATTTATGGCCGGGGTCCACCAGACTGGTCTTTGGAGGAGTGAGTCTTGGTTTTACTTGGGATGGCATGATCCATGCATTCATGTAGGTGCTCATAGAGTTCATTTGTAAAGAATTCTGCGGTTTGGATAGCATTTTCCATTTGCCCGGGGGCTTTGAAACTTTCCACCTCGGTCTTGAGAAGTGTGAAGTTTGCTTTTGAGAGATTTTTCACAGTGGTTTCCTTGGCTGGGGGTGGGGTCAGGATGTGGATGTCACTTGTGATTAGTTTGTGGTTTGTGGTCTGATCTTACCAAAGAGGGGTTTACCTCTGGTGTGGAACAATGATCCCCCATGTTGGTGATGACCAGGTCCAATATGTTGTCCCCTCTTGTGGGAGTGGTGACCAGTTGTTCCATGGCGTTTGAGTTTATAAACTCCAGGAGCTGTTGGGCAAAAGAGTTGGGACTTGAGTAGTTTTCCCGGTCAATGTTTGGGTAGTTGAAATCCCTCAATATCATGGTGTTTGGTGAGACCTTCATATTCTCCAATGTTCTCAGGAATGCCGAGTGGGGGTCCTGAGACAAGGTGGGTGATCTGTAGCAGGCTACAGACTGAAAAGCAGTTTTTCCCACTGTTAGTTGCACATGGATGGTCTCCGATGCCTCGTGCAGTGCCACTAACCTGGAGATGTGGGTATCCCTGATGAAGATGGATACTCCCCTGCTTTTAGTATTTCGGTCCGAGTTCTGGGGCCGAAAAGTATGGTATGAGTTGAATCCTGGTAGTGCTGGGGTGCTCTCTCGAGCCTTGAACCAGGTTTCTGTTACTGCACAGATATCAATTTTCTCCAAACTTAGGAGTGCCTTGAGTGCGTGCATCTTGAGGTTTAGACTTCTGGTGTTGAGTAGCATTACCCTTAGTGTTTTGTTTCTGGTATTGTCTATGGAGGTGGGTTTGTCTTTTGAGCCTTGCCTAAAAAAAGAACTATGGGGGTGGCAAGAGCCTTACCCAGTATTCGAAAACCTAAGGGTGACAGGTGCAAGCCGTCCCTGGCGAAGCAACGTGGCTTGTCGAGCATGTCATCCCAGGCTGACAGACACTGGATCCCCTTTGAATTACACCAATAGCTTAGCCAATTGTTAAAATTGATCGTTTTGTCTTTATACTGTGGCATCATTTTTGGTGAGGGCAAGATGCTACTAAGGGTCACGGTCATACTGGCCTGGGCTACATGATCAGAGAGCTCCTCTATGTCTCTTTTCATGTAGTCCAGGGAGGTACATCTCAGGTCATTCACGCCAACATGGACAATGACAAAGTCATATTTGTACCTGCTGTGGAGTGACCTGAGTGTTTGTGTTATGTGGCGGATCCTGGCACCAGACAGGCAGCTTACAGTGACCTTCTCCTTGTTCAGTCTGGTTAGCAGGACATCGTGTGCCTGACAATAGAGTCTCCTATTACTAGTGTATTAGGTGCGTTATTTAGCCTTAAGGGCTGCTTCTGTGTGGCACACTGACTTTGTGAAGTATGTGATACGTGAAAGTTGTTGTTGGGTAGTGGTTGCTTGGATGTCTGCTTTGGAGGTCTCTGCTGCTTTGGCAGATTTTTATGTAGAGCCTCCGAGTATGTTTTTGTGAGTTTGTGTGTCATGTTTGCTGATGCAATTGGTCTATGTGCGACTGGTTGTGTGGTGCGAGTGGTTTCCTTCTCCTCCTGACTGACTGTGCCAGTCTTGGTTTGAGAGAGTTCAGCCTCCAGTTTAGCTGCATAGTTGCATCTCTCACATACATTTGAGTTTGTTGGAAGGAGGAGAGAGTTGTCTGTGTACATAAGGCAATTGTAACATTGCCTCAAGATTCCCAGATTCACCAGCTGGACTGGAGAGTATACCTGAAACTGCACTTTGGACATGCCTCGATAGTTAAAAAAACTGATTTATTGATTGTCTGGAATGGACAAATAGGGAGCCTTGTACTTCTGGGTAGTAAAAGGGGATGTAGTGCTAGTTTGGTGGTCATTGAAAGATTAAACATATGGGCTAGAGGTCTGCATTAAGTGTTTTTTACTAGTTTTCGTATCACTGGATTAATAGTGTTTATTTTGTGGCTGTAGTTACAGATGACTACTTCCAACAAGTATACTGTTTATTTTGTGGCTGTAATTACGGCTGAGGTACAGGTATTTAACTTCTTTTTTAGTGACCACCTGAAAGCAGAAGGGCAGATTTTAAAAAATATTATGAAGAAGTGTGTGTTGGAGGATGTTGAAGGCATGTTTGTAAACAGTGCCAGGGTGGAAGAGGGGGGGTTACTTATATTTTATTTTAATGCATTTATTATTTCAGTAGGAATGCTTTCAGTTTCAAAGAATATTTCTGATGTGCTCAGATTTTTAATTATATTTCAGAATTTTTTTTTCTGATGGGGAGGAAATAAAAGCTGCCTGTCTAAAGTCATTTACTTTTGCAATACTGTTTAGTTTTGTATTATTTTCAAGTTTTTGTACTTGCTAAACTTGGACTGCTTAATAGTTGCTTGGTATGCTGTTTCTCTCAGTGAAGCATGGCTTCCATTCAAATATGCAAAAAAAAAAAAAGCCAGACTTCACTAACTCGTAGCAGTGTTGGCTAACAATTGGATAGAATGGATGCAGTCACAAGACAAGGTTACTCACAAATGTTATTTTTTAATACAGAATGTTATGGCATTGCATTATTAGTCAATGGGGCACCCTATCTGTGAGGGAATAGCAATCATAGATTGTATTCTATCAGGCTATCCTACTTCTGCCTTCCTTCTACATACTCTGAAGTTATCAAGTACAAATGATACTGTGGTAGAGGCCTTTCATAGCAATTTCCCAATCTTTTAGAATCAAACCATAGATATTTAGAACTCTGAAGTGTTTCTTCTCCTTCATTTACACTTAGCGGTCTGCCTTTCAGTATGCACAAACTATAGTGCCAGGCTAAGGAAAACTGATTTAAAAATGTTATGCATTTTTTATTCTCCCTTTTTTTATTTTCTACAAGTAACATATTTGGTTTGCAAAATGTATACAACCTTGGTGCCTTTTCTTGTACAAAAGTAAAATGAGATGACTGGTAGGAAAAGGCATCTTTTGCCTTTCCCATGCTGGCAGTTTGTAAAATGTAATTACAATCCAGTTGAAAGAAGTAGCCAATTAGACCTGCAAAAAATAAAGCAGTCATTACCATGCAAATATATGCTGTAAATTGGTGATTTCCATTGTTTTGGGCTGATATAAATTATTTCTGGCCCTTGACAGGTGGCAGAAATGGTTTTAGTTACTTTTTCTGTGGGAAAGTAAACACCTAAAATAAGGTGATGTAATGCTTTCTGTAAAAGGGAATGATATAATGGCTTCTGAGAAGCACAACAGAAGTGTAGACAAATCTTTGAGAATCGTCTTTGTTTTGTCTTGTCTTTACTTGGAAGACATGATGGGTCTACTTCCTGTAAGTTTGCTATTTGAAATGTCTTCCTGTTGTCTTCTAAGAATGTAGAATAGTGAGGTCTCAGTACTTTTAAACTAGATGTAGTTAGAGTCATTTATCCAGCTTGGATAGAGGTTTTATTTAAATATTCCTGACTATTTACTTTTATTTTGACATCATCTGTATATGGAACAACAACATGGAAACCTTATAACAAAAGAAGCATGAGCAAATTGGAATGATTACAGTGGAAATATGCCAATTACATTCATTTGTGTGAAAATTTAAGTCATTATAAAAGACTAAAACATCTAAACTTGTAGTGTGTCTCAGGTATATAGTGCCTTTAGAGGCAACTACCTCTGGGAATGTTTGGGTTTATCAACAAGTAGTACAGAATCATCAGACAACCTATGCAGAAGATTACATAGGAATGAGAGGTGTACTAATTGGTTCTCCAAGACAATAGCTGCTGCATGGAACAGTCTACCAAATTACATTAAAGCAAGTACTAGTTTAGGTATTTTTAACAACAACCTGGACACTTACTATGGGAATAACTGATCTGGCATATTGACAGGCTGGAAGGGCATTACTGCAAGCCTGAAATATTTGTATGTATGTATGCATGTGTATACATTTTGATCCTTCTGCATATTTAATGTGTAACTGTTTGTTTTATTGATTAAGTAAAGCTTATTTATCTACTTTTAAGATCTTGTAACTGTTTTTTTTTTCATTATTATTACTGCTATTTGCTTAACATTTACCATTGTAAATTCAACAGTCTACAGCTCCCATCACTACTTACTTAAATTATTTGGTGCCTAATTCTTCTTCTTCTTTCGACTTTTTCCCAGTTAGGGGTCGCCACAGCGGATCACCTGTCCACTCATGATCGACAGTGGGGTTTTACGATGCCAAGTTGCCAGCCCGACTCCCAACCTTCCATAGAAGGCACACACACATGCACGCACTCATGCCTAGGGCCAATTTAGAGTGCCCAATCCACCTACAGCATGTCTTTGGGATGTGGGAGGAAACAGGAGCACCCGGAGGAAACACACACGACTACAAGGAGGACAAGCAGACTCCGCACAGAAGGCACCCCAGCCAAGGTACGAACCGGAGATCCTCTTGCTGTGAGGAGGTAATGCAAACCGCTGCACCACCGCGGCTGCCCATCTGGTGCCTACTACTACCAGTGAAAATATTAAGGTGTATAATTTCATATTTGGCTTAAACAGGAGCAGCAGGTAAATGGAGGACACTGGCAAACCAGAGCAGAGGCATTACTACCATGCCAGAAAGTTGTGGGTAATTCGGACAGCTTTCCATGGGAATTTAGTGTGTGTGTGTGTGTGTGTGTGTGTGTGTGTGTGTGTGTGTGTGTGTGTGTGTGTGTGTGTATGTGTGTGTGAAAAAATAATAAATAATGTGAAAGGCAGTTACCATGTGGAAAGGGTAGGAATACATTATGGCTGGTGACCAAGAGGCCTTGGATGCTATGTCAACTGCCCAAGTCTGAAGGTGGCCTGTCTGCAGTTTAATCTGGAGGTAAATGTGAAAAACTCATATCCATGACATTAGCATACATTCCCTTTATGATCTTGTGGTCAGGCTGCAATTTGTGAACTTATTATTTTGTTAGACTTGTGTTGTACAGTGTGCACTTTCTTTCTTTTGTTTTTTTCAAAGTGTTGAGTAATAGTGTTACAAGTCCACAGAATATCCTTCTGGTGCCAGATACAACCTACTAATTTTTGGTGACAGTAAGTGACAGAGATCCTCACATGCCAGGTGGCAATTGTGGGATTAAGACCCTATCTGTGCCATGGGTTATCACACCAAGCACAACCAAAAGAGTGGCAGCCTCTTTGAAATGTCCTTTGCATTAACACAGAGCTGGAGATTCATTCTTAGGTGACCGAATGACACCTATTTGCTCCCAGCTTTATGAATGCTTAACTGATCATCACTTTCTGAATCCATTTGTTATACACTACAATGTGAAAAATATAGGCTGCAGGGTTGAGAGCTCAGAATTAGAATAAGGAGGTACAGGACAACAGGAGGTTGAAGTCCCTACCCCTATTCCACTGCATAAAAAAATCCAGTGCATTTCTGCTATGTACTTGTTGCACTCTATAAACTTAGATAAAACGCATCAAATTTCCAGGATTTGTATGTATTGTGACAAAGGGGGATACTGCCAGCCCAGCTATCTGGAATTTTGTAAATAATTATATGTCATTTGTGAATATCAACATGATTCATATAAGACACTTGTGTTACAAATCTATTAGAAAGGTATGTCATGTATATATCAAACTAAATTTGTACAGACGTATGTTAAAAAGTTTTTGTAAAGTTCTTGAAATGTATCCACAGTGTGCCCTGCTGGAATAGAACAAATGTGCATGCACTATTGTAGCTGTTTAAATGTATATATTTTAACAAAATGAACTGGAAAACAGGAGATTAACTTCAGTCCAGCAAAACTTCAGAAAAATAGCTGAAATGAAAGTATTGCATGGCAACAAGAGGATGTATACACTACGGAATTTTCTGTATTGTCTTGGAAGTGTTTTATTGTTTTATGACTTCCAGCATCTGCCAAAGATCTGAGGAAAAGCCTTTGTCTATGTATTTTTACAGGTAGATGCCAAATGCTACCATCATTGGTTGTTTTGGGCCTGGAGACTAGAAGTCAAATAACAAGAAATGATGTCATTTTGCAATCTAGCCCAGCAGTAATATTTGAGATATTAATTTGCGAGGTCTCTGAGAGGAACTGTATTCTGTCTTGAACCTGACAACAACCATACATCTGCCTTGCGCTAGGTTATAGTAATCCTCACAGCTACAGTCAGGAATATAGCAAAGCTTAGTTTAGATATTGTCTTTATTTATTTGAGACTGTGCTGCACTGTTTTTTTTTAATTTTTCCTGTGGTTTTGAACTCTGATGTCCCTGTAAATATATATGTAGTATTGTCTTGTTCTTTTATTTTTTAATATATTTAAACATTTTAGTGTGGCTAATTTGTGTAGAGATATTTAAGTTCTGAGGGTATTTGCATATTTATTTGGTGAAACTCTGTAGGCCACTCCTATTTGCCTTGCTCTTGGTCAGACTACCATTCGTATTAACAGTAACATTACACAGTAAGATTGGACACCCTTTGTTAAGGGCCTTAAAGTAGCTGATAAGGAGTTGGCTGGTGGCAGTGATAACTATCTTATAGTCTGGGCAAATGGGGGCATAGCTAGTCAACCTGTGCCAGTCTTTCCCAGGTGTGCATGTGTGTGTGTTTGTGTGTTTGTGTTTGTGTTTGTGTGTGTGTGTGTGTGTGTGTGTGTGTATGTGTGTGTAAATCAAACCTCAAAGAGTGTGTTTGTCAGCTACTTGGGCAGGGACACCAACCACTGGTTGGACAGAGAGAGTGCTGGAGGTCTTGGCTTGGCCACTCAGCTGAGACCTCAACTCTATAGCTGTGCCAGTGGGGAGACTTATTGGGGTTCTGGAGAAAGAGGAAGAAACCAACCCAGACTGTCTGTGGTATCTTTGTGTTCTTAAGGGAAATTGCACTTGATGCAGAGAGCTGCATCTGGACATAGTGTGTGTGATTGTCATCCTCCCAGTGTACATCCGCCACTCTTGCCATCTTGCCAGTGGTGAGGATTGAGGCTCCTTGATTACTGGTCCAGTGGTGGGGCATCACATGTATGATTTTTGAAAGCTGTATTTTGAAATCCCAGACTTCAACATGTAATGTTAAGGTTCATTAACAGTGCAAAACAACACTTGAATGACAGACAGTGCGTTATGCAGATCAAACCAGATTACATAATTAAGCTTTGAGAAGTAACCCAAATGAAACTGGGAGCATGGATTACTTTAGCACTTGCCTGTCCGCCAAAGAACCCACATTTGATCAGGCCGAATTGTGTGAACAACATAACAGAACAGAACAGAACACTCCCCACCAAATACAAAAACACAAAGAGGGTACTGCTGAACAAATAGTTCTTAAAAGCAGATCAGGAGACATGCAGTTAAAATACTGAAGCAACTGAGAGTAATGTATGTATTGTAAAATATGGGGAGGTTATGGTGTACAGAAGAGGAGACATGTGTGACATATATGTGAAAGAGCATCTGCAAAGAAATATGAAGCCAAGAAAGTAATGTATTGCACAAGGAACAGACTGCTAACAAACAAGATACCAGTTAAAACACTAGGAAATTTCTAGCATGTGTTGAAAATGCCCAAATATTCCTAATTAGCTAGAGGTACTATTGAGTTAGTCAATACTGGCTAAGGTCTATGGGGAAAAAAATAGGCGGAAGCTATCTTTGCTGAATGTATGATAAGCCTCTCTTTACTAACACATCTGTTTTTTAATGTGTTTTAAAAGCAAACCCATTACAGACGCATGTGAGTGAAGCATTTTACTGCACATTTTTCTCTTCCAAAGTAGCCTAAAAATAACCATACTATTTCTGTTAAGAAGAAGATTAATATGCGTAGAATTTTTCTGCACTACAGCCTACATTTGCCTACAGCTGTAGAACTACTACAGCAGCAGGCCAAACCAGTTTTTTTCTGCATCCATTGGGGCAATAATGCTGAAATTATACAAAAATTCTACTGTGCACTGCCAAAGTCAATGTTTCCAGGAAAGTAGTTTCAGTGGGCATAAACATACCAATAACAAATACAAATAAACACACTAAGTATAAGCTAAGTGCCGCTGATCAATTTTATTTTAGTTTTCTTTAGATCATTACTAGTTTAAGCAGATGGAATGATCTAATTCTTAGCATTTTATGACATCTCTGCTATGTTGAACACACTGTTGTGTAACTAATTGTGTTGTAATTTAAAAGTGAATGTGCTGGTTGCCAAGAACAGGAGATAACAATTAGACAACCAGTACCCCATCGTCTTGTCCAGGTTTAATGCTGTTCAGCAAGCCACATCATGGGCAGTTATGCCAACAGCAGGCACTCAGAAACAAAAGACTCAATCAGTGCAACCCCCACCCCCCAACATACCCACATACACTGCAAAGACTGAATAAATCAACTGAAAACAAAAGTTACAAAAATCAGTGAGACATTCCTTGTGTGCTTGCTGAAATAATGTTCTCCTACATGACACCGTATTATTTTTATACTCTATCTCTATGCATAGATGCAGTAGCATCTTGCCAAGTAAGAATATGAACTGACTTGCATTTTAATAGCAAACAGTTATAGACCTCCCTCATACCTATTTTATTTATTTATTTAGGTTTGTTTTCTAGGGTCCTGCAGTGGAGCTAATGGACCTCCTTCAAGTCCATCTGACATTTCCACCAACAAAAATATTTCTCCAAGGACTTTTTACCAACTTGTTTCTATTTAACTGATGAATTTCTCTTCCAGTAAATGTATTATGTCTCCAGTACAACACTGCAAACATAACATAACTAACCCATATCGGATATTCTGTGTGTATAACAATACTGCAATTGCAGTATGTCCAAAGATGGGCATAGAACCGTTATTAAACAAGCTCATACTTCCATCTGAAATTGGTATGACTTGACCAACACATGTAAAAGTTTAGACCAAGACCATTATGACAAAGGTAAATGTTCTGCTTAGTCACAAAACACGGTACTGTGTAGCAGAAATGCACACAGATCATTAAACACAACAACATACAGTAACCAGAGCCTAGGACTTAATTTGGCTTCTACAGTATAAGCCAGGCTTTACTCTGCTCTGGATCTAAGTGGAAAATATTACAAAAATTATAGTAAATATAACATAATAAATCCATCCATCTTCATCCCCTTTTTTCCCATTTTGCACATGGTGTCGGGGTGTCACTTTAACAATCATAGTAAGCCAAGGTTTACACTGCTGGGTGGCCAGCCCTGCCATGGTAGCTCACCTGTAAGAAACACACACACACACACACACACACACACACACACACACACACACACACACACACACACACACACATTTTTGGCCAATTTAGAGTCTCCAATCCATCTAGTGCATGTCTTTGGAATGTGGGAGGAAACTGGAGCACAGATGAAAACCACAATTCTGGATGGCACTAAATTCTTCTGAACAAATATAGTGATTTATTCAACCCCTGAAGAGGCATGATGCTCTTTTAGATTTGTTTTTATTTATTTATTTATTTTTTTGTGACTGGTTTTGGTATATCAGCGTGGCCGCACAGTTTTACAGTGCACACTTTAATGGTTTATTTGTTCCTATGAAAGGAAGAAACCTGGAAAGTCCTCCCTGGAGGATGATCCAAGCATTCCAAGACATGGCCATCCATGGCCACACTGAAAACCCAGTAGTCCCTGAAGACAGTCCTCTTCATGGAAACAGATAACTGTACCCACATGAAATGCCATATATTACAATTAGAACTGCAACTGCCATACTGGTGGAGTTATTATCTTGGGTACCTTAGACAGTACCACAGGAGAAAGGCAAGAATGCATGGTGCTGATGGCCCTTTATAGGCTGCTTACTAAGGCTGTTTCTTCTTAGGGAGAATGGGTCAACTTATTGTCAGCAAGAGGAGGAGGCCAAAGGGATTGTAAAAACCTTTTAAGAATAGCAAGGGCCTAGTTTCTTAAATACAATATTATATTTAATATAAATAATATAGTATTATAAGCCATAAATATGACTATGACATACCTTAACTGACACTATGACAAAGACTAGCTAAAGAGAGAGGCACTTCTGATAAGCATTTTGCTACTAGTGCAAATGTGTAGTCAAATCATATCAAGTCTGACCTTGCAGTTTTTCTTTAATTAAATATAGAATAATACAGAGAGAAGCACAGAACTGTTCCCAGTAGGGTAATTTCCCAGTTAGCACAAACATGCAGTAGTAATGCACCCACAACCTCCATACCATAATAAACACTGACAGAAGCTATGACAAAATGCTTGTCAGAAAATAATTAGTGCATGGAAGCTGCACTGGTGTTCATCTTCCACATCAGGACAAAATTAGAAAAACTGCTTAATTGTTCCTGGCAGAAACACTGGTGGTTTACTTGGTGGCTTATTGTTTTTAAGCTGCATGGAGATTATGTTTAATATTATCATGCCAGAAAACAGAGCAGAACAATTGTTTCCTTTGTTCAAACAGAACTAATGGAATTTTCTATTCAAGTGTTTAATTGTGTTCTATAATTAACTGGACAAATTGCTTCTCTGTATTAGCCTATTTAACTGTGTTCTATTATTAACTGGACACATTGCTTCACTGTACCACATAAACGCCACAAGCTGTTCTACTATAACAGGCTGTTTTAGTCTAAGTACAGTCTGATGCTTAGACAACCAGTCTTTAAATAGCTAGTATAATGGTTCACATAAGAGCAACTCTTGCTTCAAGAGTTGTTAAAAAACTTACTGTGGCAAATTCTGCACTGTGTTAAATACAGCTACACATAAGTGGGCCTGATCGACAAAAGAAATAGGGGAAACACAAAATTCAAGAAGAAATACGTGTAATGCGCTGGGTGTTTCTTACCTTCTGTCACTTTGTTTATACATAAACATACAAAGATGACAGCTATATCAGATCCACTAGAAAACTGCAGAAAATGTCATTAAAGTGTGGAAATATTTTGCAAAAATTGTGGGAAAATTGCAGACTTAACCCACACCCCCTCTAATAGGTAAATAATCTTATAAGATGTAGCTTGCACTAACCAGGTAGGGTACTAGATTAATATGCTGCCATATACTGGTGCTTTATTTTCAGTTTTCCTTAAGCACAGTACATACTAAGTTTTGCAAGGTACCTCTTTAAAAGCCTTTACACATCACAAGAAGTGCAATCCATACCTATCAGGCATTCACTTAGGTACTCTGTCTTGAACAGATTATAGCAGAGACCTAATTGCCTGTGTTGGTTTTGCTTTAAAATGAATCTATAAATCAATTAGTGAATTGATGTCCCCTCCCCACTACAACACAACAACCAAACCCCCTTACAAAAATTGCCAAAAACTATGGTAAGGGTGCAACCTTCAAAAGAATGGTCACCAGTAAATGTGTTAACTGATGTGTGTTTCTTTACATTTCATAAGCATGCAGTTAGGTCACATAAACCTACATGGACTCACTATATTCAAATCTGTTGAACATGTTCAACCTAGTCCTTTAAACTACGGTATGTTTAAATTTACATTTAAGAAAGATCACTTACAGTAGGGGAAATTCCACAGCACAAAAGAAACTGACTAGTCACGCCATCATCCATGTGAATAGGGACATTTTCACACTTACAGTTTTAGTGAGGCACTGAAAATTTATTTGACAGTCTGTTTTAATGTACAGACCAAACGATGAAAGAAGGCATAGAATAAAATAATTAAAAAATTACGTATCTTCATTTTCCTTACAATATTTTATTTGCTTGTTTTATTGACCAGGTTAGTCCAAGAAAGCTAGTTGCTACTTTTCGTGGGAGACCCTTGACAGTATTTATACTATAACATTTTGTTAAC
This sequence comes from Protopterus annectens, assembly GCF_019279795.1. Taxonomy (NCBI): domain Eukaryota; kingdom Metazoa; phylum Chordata; order Ceratodontiformes; family Protopteridae; genus Protopterus; species Protopterus annectens. The sequence continues at coordinate 1,760,876,539 of NC_056735.1, read as the reverse complement.
CTGTTATTATCGTTTTGTTATACTTGAATATGTAAATACTTTCAGCATTGTTAGTCAAAAATACAATGTTATAAATTGCAAAAAAAGATGTGGATTTTATATAGACAGCAAGATGATAATTGCAGGAATTGCTGTAAAATTGTGGACACAATTTTGGAGTAGGCTACATATAATATATTGAATTTGTCAGTGTTTCACAACTAGGTCCTAGGAAGCTACCCTCTCAGTCCTACCCCATTCTTTCATCGCTCTGTGCCTCTGGCATTCTTAACATTTCTATTGCACCAACAGATGCACACTACAACAAAGGGAAGAACTTTTACATGAAAACTAAGCAACCAATAAATAATAAAAAAAATCCATTCAGAATAATACTCTCAGTCTCTCAGACAGTGGATAACAGCACTTTCTTTTTAACATAAACATTTTAACCAATAATTTATTTCTCAGGAAAAAAAATAAAATAAACAAACAAAAAAACTTACGCTTATTAATTGGTCCCTACCCCTTGCTTCATATCTTCTGACTTCTATCCCAGCGCTCCCCCCACCTCCATCACTGGGTCTTCCAACCTCTCTTTTCATCCCCTGCTCTAACACCAATTCTAGGGCTGGGAACAGCATGGAACCTAAAGGCATCCATGGTGAGGGGGTATTTTTTACACTATTACCTACCCTCTTGTCTCTCCCCACTCCCCTGTGCTCAACTCATAACCATTTGAGGGCTATTATCCCCCTCTTTATGGATCATGCTTCCCCTCAGATAATGCCAATATGAACTTCCCTCCCTCTTGGGACATGCACACTAATCCCTTCCTGGTAATGTCTCAAATGCTCACACCGCTAATAAAATTCTAGTCACCTGGGCTATAGGGTTTTATCCTTCTATGCCATGGTATCTTACATGGTTTCCTAACAAACAGTAGATCAAATCATAAAAATTCAATCACTCTATGAAACCATTTTGCTTAATATAAGCTTCATTTACCTATTGGACTAACTTTGGATAAGTCACTATTAACTAAACCACAGTGCCCCTCATCTAGCCTCGTACTCCTAGATTAATTAATGTCTGCAAGACATTGGTGTCAAATATTCCCAAATAAGTATCCTCCTTTCCCCTCCGTGTATGTCTACAACTCCATACTTCTAATTTCCTCCAAGGCAGTTATTGCCTCTGGCACAAGCACTCCAGTTTTCCATTTTCTTGTTATGCTTTTTTTCGTTTTTGCATTCAATAAAAAGGTGGGTGATAGTGTTCTTCTTCCTCTTCCAAATTTTGATCCCAGTAAGAAGCCTAAAACAAACCTCTCCTTACCAAGTACAGCTTACTTTCCCATTATCTTATCAAATACATCTTTCATGGTATCCTTGAAACTATTCAGATTCTGGTTTTAGAATTTTGGGATGGAAATGCTTGCGTTGCTATTTTTATACGCCAGCTAGATTAAATATAATGATCCCTGGAGAACCTTGCCATTCCTGAATGCATCCTAGTCAAACTCTGGGGACTGGCAAAAATATCTTCTGGGAATGTCAGTGTTCTTGAACATTTTTGAGGACTTACACTCTGTTGGCTCAAAAAATAGACTCTTCATAAAGTAGCACTTCCTCAGATCTATGCTGAAATGTCCTGATATCATTTGCTATCCAAGTTCTTTTTAATCCAACTCTTTCTTCTTCATCTCCACTTATAATATGCCACTGCCCCCCATATTTTACTTCCTTTTCTTCTCTTTTCTAGTGCAGATGTGCTTAGGGAGGTACGAGAGACAAAAAAGTAGGTCATAATACATCTCTTTGTTTAACAAGATTTCTGGTACCATTTGAAATCCGGGGGCATTTCTGTCCCTTCTGTCTTACGAGAGACACAGAAGAGTGAATCTTGAGTTGTAGTAAGGGTTTTGAAAAAATATAGACCAGTTACTGGGTTACTTGCGTGACCAATCAAAGTACTCAGTTTCTGATCAAGAGTATTTAATTTTTGAGACACCGAAACCCCGTGTGTAAAAATGGGAAAAGGGGCTATGGATGGATGGATGGATCGAGTGGTAAATATTTCTGGGTTAGGTTTAATTGTCTTGAAAAAACAGTAAGAAATTACTGGGTGGTATCCACTAAGTCCACTGGGTAGAATGCTCATACCTGTGCAATGGTTGGCCATTTTTGTAATAAAGAGGTCTAGTGTGGTATTGTCTCTGATTTTTATGTTGTGCCTAGTAGGTTCTCTATCTGTTCTAGACCATTCTGGAGTAAAGATTTATTTAGTGGGTTCCTTCAAAGCCTTTGGTATTGAAATTAAGGGCTACTAGTATAATGACATTATTAAGGTAGCAATTAGGGAATATTTCTGCTAGGTTAATTTTTATAAGGTATACAAAAGAGGGTGCAGGAATATAGACAACTGCAACGATGTGAGTTGATCTAGTGTTAGGTAGGCTATTATCAGGTTTGGAGCTTTATCACTACTAGTTTGATTGCTTCAATCAGGCAGATGTATGCTGTAATGACAGTGTGACAACTGTCCATGGCTTGTGACATACAGGTGTCTGGTGGGGAATGAACTGCACATATAAAAGTTTGTTTGCAATCCAACAGACAGTATTGCAAAGTACTCTGAAAAGGAGTATATAATATGTCCTGAGTACCAGGTATGCATTGCATGTAAAATATGTGGTTAGTGAGGATAGCATATGGATAAAGAGGAGTAGGAAGTACTACAGTAGTGTGTGTGCTGGTAAGGGTCTGCAACAAATCGGAGGATAACTGTTTTTACAATGCTGTGTATCAAGGAATTAAAGGTATGAGGAGAATAACACATATTACTTGTGTGCACTGGGTACTGAGAAGAAAAAGTGATGGTACAGAGTTACATGGTAGATGTATGCTAGTGTGCCCACATCTTAAGGTGTTTATGAGGACATTGTGAAGTGGGTGGGTACTGTATGCAATAAAGATCTGTGCTTCAGAGTGAAAAGCAAGGGTCTGAGAATAAATTAGCAACATAAAGATGCAGTGAGATGCGCAGTACCACACAGTATACTAAGATTGTAAACTAAACACAAACAAAAACACCAGCAACAGGGTTTATAACACTGTCTGGGAAAAAATTAAAAAGCAGATCAAACATGGTTCTCTGCCCCAGGTCAAAGCTACTCTCCCAATATGTGATGGAATGACAACCGAATGAACAACTGCTGTTCCGTGAATGACATAGGAAAGATGCGATAAAAGACAGGCCTTACCAGAACACTTCAGGCTGCAAATGAAAACCTTCTACCAAACCACAAGCGCACATACACACTTGGTCTGCATCTATCAGCTGAAGTGAGCCAGACAAGCTTGTCATACAGAAGAGAACTTTTTTTGCCGCAGGCTGCAGCCACAAGCTTACAAATGTTGTAGAGCAGATGCCCTATGAAAGTGTACATGCACTGAGCCATACAACTTGATACGAGCTCTGAGAACACAAGGCCCTGGCCTTTTGTAAGGCATACATTAGACACAATCTTTTTTAAGGTCTTATAAGTGAAATTCAGTCAAGTTATGAAAATATTTTTATCATTATATAAATATTCAGTCTGTGACTTTCCCATCAGATCAGCTAACACCAGGTCTTTGATAATCAGGTCTTAGTCAAAAAGCTCAAGACCCAAGGAAATTCCCTCTCATTGAAAACAATGGAAAAGGATAATATTTTGAGTTTTCTACTACTACTACTACTACTGCTACCAACTACTACTACTACCAACTACTACTACTACTACTACTACCAATTACTACTACCAACTATTACTACTACTACTACTGCTACCAACTACTACTACTACTACTGCTACCAACTACTACTACTACTACTACCAACTACTACTACCAACTACTACTACTACCAACTACTACTACTACTAGTACTGCTACCAACTACTACTACTACTAGTACTGCTACCAATTACTACTACTACCAACTACTACTAGTACTACTACTACTACTACTACCAACTACTACTACTACCAACTACTACTACCAACTATTACTACTACTACTACTGCTACCAACTACTACTGCTACCAACTACTACTACTAGTACTGCTACCAACTACTACTACTACTACCAACTACTACTACTGCTACTGCTACCAACTACTACTACTACTACCAACCTACTACTGCTACTGCTACCAACTACTACTGCTACCAACTACTACTACTACTACCAACCTACTACCAACTACTACTACTGCACCAACTACTACTACTACTACTACTACCAACTACTACCAACTACTGCTACCAACTACTACTACTACTGCTACCAACTACTACTACTACCAACTACTACTACTAGTACTGCTACCAACTACTACTACTACTACTACCAACCTACTACCAACTACTACTAATACTACTGCACCAACTACTACCACCAACTACTACTAGTACTACTACTACTACTACCACCAACTACTACTACTACTACTACCAACTACTACTACCAACTATTACTACTACTACTGCTACCAACTACTACTACTGCTACCAACTACTACTACTACTACTACTACTACCAACTACTACTACTACTACTAGTACTGCTACCAACTACTACTACTACTACTGCTACCAACTACTACTACTACTACTACTGCTACCAACTACTACTACTACTACAAATATGGACTGTACAGTCAATACATTCAGAGAATTATTTAAATGTAATATTTAAGAATGGGTAAAATCTTAAGGGGACTAGCACAGCAGAGTCACGTGCTAGTAAACTGGTTATGAGACTTAATAAAATAAGGAGACCATCATGATATTATATGAAAAAGATTAAACATATTACATACAATTGCAAATGAAAGCAAAAGTGAGCACGATCAAAAAAACAAGAAAAGAATATGAAGGCAAAGAAAGACAAATGCAGTTGAATACCTTACTATTTAACTAGATGGCAGTAAAGCAAATAACTAAGACACTTCATGACACCAAAAAAATGAGTCAGAAGTCACAGGCAGTTAGTTTTTGAAATATATACAGCATGGCATACACATTATATGGAGAAAGCCAGTTGTATACTACCATACATGAGAAGCAACAGTGAGTGCATGTCTGCCTGGGAGGTCAATGTAAGGGATAGGGTAGGCTAGTGTATCTGCATATGTATGTACAGAGGAATGGATGACTGTGATTACGTAGTTTCCTGTCTGTTTGCAACAAATGTGTGTGCATGTGTGGGGGTGGAGAGGGCTCTCACACCTCCACACTACCCTAGACTGATGAGCAAATCCTTCAACACTGGATTGGGGGAACCACTACCCACCATGGAGAACTCTTTAACCGGATTAGGGGGAAACCCTAGCCAACAAAAATACTATACACGTTGTGCATTAATGGGATTTAGAGTCGGGGAGGGGAAACTTGCCACCAAGAATAACACTCTATTACTGTGTCTTAATGGCACTTAAACAATACATGGACTGGGGGAGGGACACTAAATACCAGGGATACTTTTCACAGACTGCCTTAATGGCACTTATTAAAAAGAATAACTTGGATCAGGGTAATACTAAACACCAGGAAGACTCTAAATAGATTGCCTTAAAGACACTAAAAAGATTCAAACTCTACATTCTCCCACAAAAAACATTAGTCCCCTGTATTACCACCAGAGAACAGGGAGAGCCTGAAAAAGGTAGACTATGGGGGAGGCTTGGAACCCTACATCCTTGACAAAGGAAACAACAGCATTAACCTGCTGGCTAATGGACGAGCTAATATAAGAAGTTTTTTTTTATTAAAGGACTTCAACAATTTGTGAGTTATGAGTGTAAAACCAAGATTTTCTGGGACAATCTGGACAACTGAGAGGCAACAGAAGGAGCATCCTGTCAAATAAAGTGCAGCTGAGAGGACTGGGGTGTGTCCGTGTGAAGGTAGGCTTCTGGACAAAGTTGAGATGAGCACTAGATGACACCTGGGAAAATTTGCCTCAGGGTCACATATAAAGTTCCTGGAGCAACATCGGCATTGTGATGCAGTATCTGCATAGTAAGAACTTGACTGCCTATAATCATCCATGATTTAGGAGGGCAGGAAAAACTTAAAAGATTAGTCCAAGAACATTTTCACAACTCAGGGAAAAGTACAGGGCATGTGGTATGTGTGGGACAGTGAATGGGGGGGGTATGCCTAAGCCACAGGCACGCATCAACCACCAGTGTTAACTACTACAGGAAGTGCTGATCTACACTCACGATAGTTAATAATGATTCAGAGACATGCAAATTAGCTGATGATGACATCTTTTTTTCAATGCAGCTAATGTGCCTCTGAAATGCAAAACAATGCATCATGGAAACAGGGCTTTTTACAGCAGCCCTCAACACTAATGCTAGGGTTCTTTCTGAATTCCTTTTAAATGACCTGGATAAGGTTACAAAATGAACTTCCTGAAATACAAAATTACTTGCAAGATAATGACATAAAACAAATAAATATGCAAACTAACCTCTGCTATGCAGCAGAAGTTTCCAAGTACAAAAATAAATGAAACCATATAGGACCAGTTTCAGAGTATCAGGAATATTTATGAATTGGGGAAAAAAAGCTAAGAAAGTAAAACGGGGGACATTGGCAAAATGGGCAATATGCCTTAGCATGCTTGCATGCATTTGTTTATAACAGCATGTACAACCATGTATAAGGGTGCAGCAAAGTATACATTACGTACTCCACAAAATACATTTTTTGGTACAATTTACCTGAGTGCGTCGCTTAACGTTCTTCTACACAACATCCGACTGCATTTATGTCCATACTGTACTAAGCAGACATAAACGCGATCGGCGGTTATGGAGATGTATGTTAAGCGAAGCACAACACAGAGTATAGGATGCTCACTTAATGTTTGTGCTGCTTAACGTTCTATGGGATAAAACCTATCCAAGACATTAAGCGGCACATACCTGTATGTACATTGTTCTATGACAAAACCGAAAATTAAAATTTTAAAAAAGCCCTGTCACATACAGTATGATCTATTTAGCCAATGGCTGTTATTTTGGGTTTTTTCAGTACTGAAATGTGTTATTCAAAAGAATACTTTGGCTGGGGGCTACACTTAGAGAGAGAGAGAGAGAGAGAGAGAGAGGAGAATACATTCTAGAAGTTTCCGTACAGTTCCAAAACTCCAGCCTATGCCTCTGAAGAGATAAAGCTTAATGAAATAAAATGGCACCTTTCTTTACAAGCTAATAAGGATAACAGATATGTGGAGTACTCATTATAAACTTGACTTAGCACTGACAATCTTTTACTGTACTTCTGAGAGGCACAGCACACACTCAAAATATCTTACCTGCACATTATGTACATGAACTATGTTACAAATGCTTTACTAACATCTGCAGACTCAATTAACTTCACTTTAAACCTTGAAAACTACTGTACTCATTTATGCATGCATGTTTAATTAATTTCTCTTACAATAAATTGCTACATCATTTGGTAACTCTGGTTCCAGTCATAGCCGAAAAGGACTTTGGACCAGTTCCCTTACTTGGTTAATGAATACATATGTAAATAAATACAGCCTGGTAAATTCAAGCACGGCATTGCTGTGAATCCTGAATGCTGATCTTATATCTACCCCAGTCAACAAATTTCAATTAAGTGTTTTTGCCAAGGATCGTCCATACCATCTTTATCCATCCCTCTCATACTGTGCAACTGTCAATAAATCACAAAAGAACCCTACAGCTTCTTTTCAACATGGCCACTCCACAAAGCAACTTTATCCCCCCGATTATCATCCATATGTCTAAATTCACTGACAAAATACTTACAGGTGAAAAGTAAGCATGCCCACAGAAACTTTATGGTTAGAATGTACAAGATGGAAAGCAATCAGGAAAGAACATGGTCTGTTGCAAAAGCCTTTGCAAAGAAATCCAGTACCATAATGTAAACCTCAAATAACTAAGTCACATTGCAGTTTTTTTTTTTTTTTTATTCTAGGCCACCATCCTAAGAAGTAAACGTCCAGTTTCCACACAGGACAGGAAATTGGACCACCAAAAATAACATGGGAGGAGCTGAAAATCGATGAATCATCTTTTTTTTTTCAGGGTAGAATACCTTGTTCCATCTAAAGGGTACAAGAGAGATGGAAGCTATGCAAGCACTCAACAAATGCTTTTCAGAGGAGACTCGAGGAGAAAAGCTGAAAATAATATAAATAACACCAGAATATAAGGAATAACTGACATGACAAAAATTAATTACGAGCAAGTTGAAATCAGTAATAAGTATACGCAGTCCAAGGTACAATAATAATAATAACAGAGACAGCAAGCAAATGACAACATACTAAATATTATACAATATATACATCATAACAGAGAGCAGTCAGTAATAGAAGAGAAGAAGAAAAATAACAACAGAGATCACAGTAGGACCTTTAGGACTTGTAATATATACAGGAGAATTAAAACAAAGCTTGTGTAAAAAGCTAGTGAACAGACAAGTGCAGGAAGCTCAGGGAGCAATGAAAAACTGTTAGCAAAGTATAAAGAAGCAGCAGAGAAGGTGAGAGAATAGGATACAAAGCTGTAGAAGAGGAAAGGTATATTAATTCGTCTCATAAAGGGATGCAATTTTATAGGAGGTAAAAGTTAAGAAGGGTCATTGTATGGGCAGGGCCAAGATTTCTAGATGCCTTTTTTCAGAGTTATTTTAAGGACATAGGGTTAGTGACAGATCTGACTCCTAAAGGAAGCTTTCTCCAAGCATTTGCTACAGAGAGTAGAGGAGTTTACCAATATTTTGTTGCTGGGCTTATAGACATGCAGTAGATGCTGTTGAGAGCTACGGACAGCATACATATTACAATACGTACCACACACACACACACACACACACACACATATTCATACTCATAATATGCACATTTATGAGCAATCTGAAAGACTGTCAGTTTACATATGGCAATGTCTTCAGGGTGTGGAAGGAAACCATTGCAGCCCGGGAAAACAACACAAGGAAGACATGTAAACTCAGTGCTCTGCACTTTAAAAATCATAACAGGGTTTAAAAAATATTCCCTGGTGTTCATAGAGCAAATTTTTTCTAAGAATTTTTTGAAGAGGGCAGAACCAGCAATGTCCCTGATGGAATACTCCTAGAATACCACCGGGGGGATATTCCATACTTGTGAGTCTGAAAATCAAGCACTTTATCTATTTTGACAAAGTACAGTTGTGTACACTTACCATAAATGTAGATGTTTGAGTGTATTCACTGTTGCAGTCATCATATTTGGGTTATCCCTGCCAGGGTAGTCCTCAGTCAGCCCGAATACCAGAGGCTTAGTATTTCTGCGTCGGTTGCTGCCACTTCAGGTCTGACGTCAGGTCGTCAGTAGTATAAAGTAAGGCAGCCAATGCCATTACATCAGTTTTTCTTGCCCTGTCAAAAGCCCCCAAGTGGGAGCCAGGATATGGAGGTCGAACCCCACCAGTAGAAACTAAATACCAAAAAATTCCTTGTAAGTGGAGACAGAGAGAGAGAGAAAAGGGGGATGGACGGAGGGAGGGAAACCAGGACTGCAACAGTGAATACACTCGAACATCTACATTTATGGTAGGTGTACACAACTGTACTATGTTCTTCATGTTTCATTGTTGCACTCATCACATTTGGGTTGATTCCCAAAGCTGAGGAAAAGGGTGGAGGCAGTCAAGAAGATGAGGGGCTGGCTTGTATGCCCTGCAACACTGCAAAGCCTGCCCTGGATTTGGAGAAGATAGGCAGGTGGTAATGCTTGGTGAAGGTGTAAACCAGATGTCCATGTTGCAGCCTCCAGGATGTCTCTGGTGGGGACTCCTCTGAGGAAAGCTGCAGAGGTGGAAGCTGCTCTGGTAGAGTGAGTCCTGACCCCCCCCCCCCCATAGGGGGAGGTTTCCCGTGTTGCTTGTAGCAGAAATGGATGCAGTGTGCTATCCATTTGGTAAAGGTTTGTTTGGATATGGCTTTGCCCTCTGCTCCTGCAGCAAAGCTGACTAACAACTGATCAGTCTTTCCGAATGATTTAGTCCTGTCTAGATAGAATCTGAGCTGTCTGTGAATGTCTAGAGAGTGCAGTATCCTTTCCCCCTTGTTTTGAAGTTTAGGGAAAAAGGTGGGCAAATGAATGGATTGGTTGAGAGCCACACTGGACACCAATTTTGGCATGAAGGATGGGTTAGTCCTGAGGGACACGCTATCAGCATGGAAGATGATGAAGGGCTCTACAGCCATGAGTGCTTGTAGCTCGGATACTCTTCTGGCTGAAGTGATGGCCAGAAGCAAGGCTGTCTTCCAGGACAGAAACTTTAACTTTGCTGAAGCTGCTAATTCAAAGGGGGGCAGGGTGTGCTTTTCCAACACAAAGTTTAGGTCCCAAGCTTTGGTTTGTGCTCTTCTGGGTGGCCTCAAATTGCTAGCCCCTCTTAGGAACTGTTTGATGAGAGGGTGTGAGAAAGTGGGTGCTAAGTGTTGAAAGCAGCAGAGACAGCAGAGCATGAATTTTAATAAATAGAGGAAAAGGAGAGACCACTGTGTAGCAGGTCAGCTAGGTAATCCAGGATGAGAGGTAGGGAGGGCTGTGCCGTATCGGCTGCCTTAGCCTGGATTCAGGTGCAGAACCATTTCCATTTGTCGGGATAAGACATTCTAGTGCTAGGGCGTCTGGCCTCACGTATAACATCTAGAACCTGTTTATTGAGATTGGCAGCTTGTTCAGTGGTCAGGGTCATACTTGAAGGTTTAGTTGCAATTCTTGAAATTATTAAAGCTGAATTGTGTGAACAGTGATGGTTTAGGATCGAACTGCAGTATCCCACTTTGTAGCTCTGGCAAATGCTGTTTAGAACGGTTTCCGTGAATTCATGTATTGACTAACGGCTGTTCCGTTGTCTAACCCCCAAATTATATGTGCACTTTCCAGTGTCGCCAACTACAGCCCAACCCTTGTCTTGTGGTTCAAAATGGGGAAATTTAATTAGTAAAGCAGGGTTTTGAGCTCTAAAACATGTAGACTGTGATTCTATCACTCTTATTGGCTTGTTGGAACTTGACCGTGTGAAAGGTACCGGTGGCCCTAGCCGCATCCTAGAGCCATTGTGCTGGCTCGGCATCAGACTCACCTGCATATTACTGTGGAAACTTTCCTACCTAATAAGCCCGTGTCAGTGAAAACTCCCTGCTGTGTGTACCATGGCTGTTGCTCTTTCTTGTCACATTTAATGAACAGCAAGGCTTGCCTCCTAAGATGACCCTGATTGGTATAATAGTCCTACATTCCTGAAATACATGCCGACCTTCCCTACTGTTGTAATATAAACCTACTGGCTTGGCTATGCTTTCTGGATAAACTAATCAGTGGCTGTATTATCTGCTCGCAGTCATCATAGAAACGGTCCGTGAGAGCTGTAGCTGCTGCCCTAGTCCGATTTACAAGTTGCATATGCTCTGTTCCTGAGTCCTGGAACCTCATAGTACAGTTTCATGGTACTGGGTAAACTGCAGTTCGTACCCTGCTGTGCTGCTTTTTGGAGCGGGAGTACATAACCTGAATGCTACCTCGTTTCAAGTTTCAGCTTGCTTGTTGTTTAAACGACACTGCCTGCTTAGCTATACTGACTGGTTTACTGCATTGTAAGCCTGCTTTGTAATGCTGTTGTGTAATTATCCCCTATGTACTCTCACCTTCACCTCAAGCTATCTTCTAGGTTACCCTCACTACAGACACATTTCTAGGCTACCCAACTACAGTCTGTTAGAATAGGTTTTACAAACCAGTCTTCAACCCTACTATCCATAGACTGCAAACTTGTCTAACATAACCTATTTCCTTCCTTTTCAGCTTGCTGTGCTTTGCTTAAAACCCCCAGGTGTTTACAACAGTTTTAAGTGATTTCCTAGCTTTCCTGCCTCTGAAAGAACCTCCTAAAGGGAAACTGAAGTTGCCTACTGTTACTACTATCTCACCCCAAGACCTGTCTACAACATGCATGTACTCTACGGTGCTACATATCACTCAATGTACTTTAATTGTATTATCCCATTGAGTGCATGCTAACAGCCTATCCTGGACTCTAAGTACCCCAATTATACAGCTCCCATATCCCTGTATTACAAGCCTTGCTATTTCTCACTTAAGCCACTAGGTGGCATCATTTACCTCCTTTTTCCATCCTGGTTTTTGCTACAGTTACGGAATCTTTTCTCTGTATCTACTACTCCCCCGCATTAGTTTCTATATAAGTTTTTAACCAGCCCTTTACCCCCTAGTACCTCCTCACTTCTGTGCCTGCTCCCTGTTCCACTGATAGTTTTTCGCTGGCTTGCTCTGCCTTGCTCCGTTCGCCCTGCAGGCTCACTCCACTCCCCTACCCTGCCCCCAATTCTCACCCGCCCCAGTACCTCTACACGTATACTCTTTAGACCACACCCTCTCCACAGTCACCCAATACATTCCTACCTCACCAACACACATCCACCCTCTTACACCCACCCCGTATCTCTCAAAAGTCACCTCCCATATTACTATACTATAACCATACTATAACCTGATCCTCTACCAACTAAATACCTCATACACCCTTACATTATCTCTTATTCCACCATGCTATCAACAACCTACAGCCTTCTCAACTCAAATGCTGCTACTTCTAACACTATCCCATATCTACTATCGTACACAGCCCCTTATTTCACATCATTCCCCATCTTGTCATATTACAAACACACTTCCCATACTACACTCACACTCACCCATTCCAATATCCCCCACTCTATACCCCATCAATAACTATCTACTATTTGCCTATAAACTCATTACACCTTACAAGCACTCTACCCTATCCCTAACCAACCAAACCCTTAGAAATCTAACAACACTCAACTGCAATAGTAAGCAATTCAAGTATCTCTTCAGCATTTTTCAACACCTAATCCCTATCCTTCTATCCGGTGACATACACCCAAACCCTGGCCCCCATACCCTCCACCCTACTTCCAAATCTACCCTTTTCACCTCTCTAAATCCCCAAAGCATAGCTAACAGGATTCCCAACCTCAAAACAAAGATCACCACTCCAACTAGGAACTGTCCGTTACAAACCAGGAAGCAAGTAACAAAAACACACGTTCAGTTCCAACGCAAAGGCAAAAGACAATGATAAAATCCAGAGTACTAAAACACGATGATATTTATTAAATAGAACACAGGGATGCCTATTTAATAAATATCATCGTGTTTTAGTACTCTGGATTTTATCATTGTCTTTTGCCTTTGCGTTGGAACTGAACGTGTGTTTTTGTTACAGGATTCCCAACCTCCATGCCTGGCTTCAACACAATAAACCAGATATGCTGTCTATTTCTTAAACTTGGCTGAAACCTCATATAAAGACTCAGAAATAGTACCACCCAACTATTCCATTATCAGAAAAGACAGAACCCATAAAAAGGGTGGAGGAGTAGCTCTGCTTTATTCATCCTCCTTAACAGTTACCCCCCTACACTAATCCTATCCCCCAATTCACCAACGCTGAATTAATTCTGTCCCTACTTCAAGTAAATAAACACAAACACATACGCATAGCCTCACTATACATTCCCCAGGAGACAATATCTCAGTACTCGAAGATATCCTATCCTGGCTGTCCACTAATATTAGCAATGAACCTATTATACTGGGTGACATGAACATCAACTGGTCCTCTATTCAGTCCCTGTCAAACACCCTAAATATCAACCTTTATAATTTCTCACAACTTATCAATTGTATAACCAGACCCTCCAAAGATTACTCCAGAGGTAGTATCCTCGAATGGATCTTAGTCTCTTACCCTCATTATTTCTCTGACAGTGGCATACTTCCTGACTCCCTCAGTGATCACCTTCCCACGTTTGCTCGGCACCTTACTTCTCCCCTACAGTTATCTCATAACTATATCTCCACTCGCTACCTAAAACATTTCAATCCCACTATCTGCTCTAACTCTTTAAAATCAATAAACTGCTGCCCTCTAAGAACTCTACCCCTGGAAGATGCTGTTACCCACTTCAACTCAACTTTCGTAAACCTGTTAGACAGTTATGCCCCCCTAAAATCCAAAAGAATAAAAAGAAAAACAGTCCCTTGGCTAACCAATAATACACTAGCTGCCATGCGGCTCAGAGATAAAGCCTGGTTACGCCACCAGAAAAATAAGACTCCCTCCACCCTCTATGAGTAAAAATCATTTTGCAATAAAGTCAAGAAGCTTGTTACAACAGACCGAAAAACGTATTTCATCTCACCATAAAACAAATTCACAAACATTCTGGAATGGCATCTCCACTCTCCTTAACCCTGGCAAAAAAGAAAACCCTTGTCCACATCCCGATGCTCTAGACATAGAACTAGCTACCCAATTCAACAATTTTTTCATAAACTCAATCTCCAAACTAACCTTGTCCTTCTCTATCAACACTACACCCCCTACCTCTACATCCCCTCCCCTGGCCTCACTATCACCATTATTCCCTAATACCTCCACCTCCCAACCCCCTCCTTTCTCATTAAAACTCATACCCATATCTTCCATAAAAAAAAAACTTCTCCAAAAACTAAAACCATGCTCCAGTGCCCCTGATAACATACCCTTACACTTTCTAAATATTGCCGCTGAAGCCATTGCCCTACCCATCAGTATACTAATCAACCATTCTATCCAAGAAGGTTATGTACCCTAACTATGGAAAAAGGCCTTCACTATACCCCTGCATAAAGGGGGTAACAATAATAATATTACAAACTTCTGCCCTATTGCCATCCTATCCCCATCTCTAAACTCCTTGAAAAATGTATCCATCTACAACTTCTTCCCTACCTTACCGACAACTCCAACACAGCATGGATTTAGATCACGCCACAGTACCACCACTGCCCTTCTTTCCTTCTTAGAAATTAACAAAGCCTGCGACTCTGGCTGCATAGTATCCACCCTCCTACATGACCTCTCGTAGGCCTTTGATACAATATCTCACAACCTTCTCCTAGCTAAACTCTCTAAACTAAACGTATCCCTTTCCACCCTCAATTGGTTCAATAGTTCTCTCTCAAATAGATGCCAAGCAGTCAAATGGAAAACAGCTACCTTCTCCTTCCTCGATACCCCCACTGGAGTCCCCCAGGGTTCCATACTGTGTCCCCTCCTCTTCAGTATATTTATAAATGATTTCCACCACTCAAACCCCAATGCAAAACATATCCAATATGCTGATGATTCAACCATAATCTGTTTTGCCACCTCCATCCCCACACTCAAAAGCTCACACAAGAAGCTTTTTCTACCACAGAACAATGGATGTTAGATAATCACCTAGCACTCAATGCCTCAGAAAGCAAACTGTTATTTACCCCTACAAAAACAACCATCACTGACAAGAATTCATTTTCCATCAAAAGCCATAACAATACATCTCTCAAATTAGTATCGGAGGTTAAATTACTAGGTGTCCTCATTGATGACCAGCTCAAATTCACCTCTCACCTACAAATAAATATAAAAAAAACATCAAAAACTTGCCATACTATACCGCCACAATCGTTAACTTACTCATTCTAGTAAGTTTATTCTCACTACCACATATCTCATCCCTTCTCTTCTTTATGGTGCTGCACTTCTAACAAACCTACAATCCTCTCTTAAGATAAAACTCTCCTCTTGCTATTACAAAACTGCAAAGTTTGCCACAAGCCAAAAGTCTTCTACCGATCACTGTCTAGCCCTTCGTCAATTAAATTGCTGCCCAGTTATCTATCCTTTATTCAACTTACCCATGCCCATAAACTTATTTTCTAAGCATGGGTAAATTTGAAAATTTATTTGCCTGAAAAAAGCAATGGCGGGAGCCAAACATTTTGTGAAAACTCTGGGAGCAGTAGATAAGCCAAAGTGAAGCGCAGAGAACTGAAAGTCCTGAGATCCAGTCCTGAAATGTAGATATTTCCTGCATGATTCCCTGATTGGGATGTGGAGGTAGAACTCTTTTAGTTCTAGGGTGGCTGGTCAAGCATTCTTGGAGAGCATAGGTAGTAGTTGTTGGAGGGTGAGCATTTTGAATTTTGGTATTACCAGGAAGGTGTTTAGAATGGATAGATCGATGATGGGATGCCAGATGCCCTCATTTCTGGGTACCAGGAAGAGCCTGGAGTAGAAACCTTGGTCTATCTGTTCTGCAGGAACGTGCTCTATTGCCCTCACAGAGAGCAGGGAAAGGACTTGCTTTTTGGCCTCTGCCCCACTGGTTTGGAGGAAGATCTGGGAACCCTTTTCAGGTTGGTAGAGTGTGGAAAGAAATTTTGTATCCTTGGGACAATATGTTGAGGACCCAGCAGTCATTGGTAATGGTGGCCCAGGTGCTTGCGTGGAAGGAGAGTTTTCCTCCTAGGGGAAAGTGCAGGTGGGCAGAGGGAGGGCGTGGAATTGGAAAGTCATAGTGAGTTGGTGGCTTTGCACTCCCTGGTTTTGAAGTGGAGGAACTCCATTGCTTTGATCTCTGCATTCCCTGTGGCTGTTGTCTGGGGGGGGGGGGTATCTTTCCCCGGGGTCCTGGCTGAACTGACCTGGAGGGGGCAGGAAAGGACAAGTGCTTGGAGGGGCAATGCCTACTGAACCTGGGTGGCTGGACCTGCAGGAAACCCTTAACTGTCCAAATAGATTTAGCTTTTTCTTCCATCTTTTTTAAGATCTCCTCTGCCTTGGTGCCAAACAAGTTGTCTTTGTGCAAGGGTGCATCCAATAATTTAGATTTGACATGGTCTGGCAGGGGCTGTTCCTTAAGCCAAGCATGCCTTCTAAGGACAGAACCGGTGACTTCTGCCCTGCATGATGCTTCTAGGGCGTCAAAACCACAGTGTAAGGTGTACTTAGTTACTTGAATTGCAGAATGCATCAACTCTTGTAACTTGTATTTTCTGCACAACTAGGAAAAGTCGATATTTTCTGTTCAAGGAGTTCCATGGTATGTTGCTGAAATTTTAGCATATGGAACTGACAAGTAAGTGCTCTAATAGCGAGTAGCTGAGGTGCCTACTTTTTTACCCTATCTGTCTAGTGCTCGGGAAAACCTATTTGAGGGGATGGGATTCTTAGCAGAAGTTGCTTTAATTCCTTTAGGCCCTTGAGAAATAGCCTCAGGGTCATCAGTAGGATTTTTGAAAAGAAATTTGTGTGAGTCAGAGACTCTAATACCTGTCAGGTTTCCTGGGAGCAGGAGGGAGGGTGTCAAGAGTCAAACTAGTTTCAGTAAAAACATTATCCACAACATCCAGGACAGGAGGAATGGCCAAGGGTGTGTGCTACGGAAGATCTAAGAATTCCCCGGGTCTCTTTTTAGACTGAGGGTAGTCCTGACATTCCCATTTGAAATGCTCCCTTAAAGTATGAAGGGTTTCCTCAAAGGAAAAATCCTCGGGTGGAGAGGCTGAAGGAATGGATTCCTCTGCATCAGAATCCTCATATGCAGAGAGGGGTTGCATGTCTTCATATTCAGATGCATCAGAGTAATCAGACTCCTGTTCAAATAAAAGTACTGGGGACAAATCTCTTTTTCTTTTGGAAGGGGTAGCTTGGCTTCCGCTGATCAGCATTATAAGGTCTTCCACCATTTTAAGCATTTGAGACTGAGGCAAGGAAGCAGGTGCCCGAGATTGGTTCATCGGTTTCTTGGGTGTGGTTCATACCCTGGGCCTTAGAAACTCAGTAGTTTTTGAAAGAACAGTAGATGCAAAAAAAGTTATCGGCTTGTGTCGAGAATCGGTAGTGCGAAGTACTTCCTCAGAAGCTGGTGCCTGCTCAGCAGCTCCGGACCCATCCAAGGTAAAGACAACCACAGGATCCTTAGTCGATGAAGAGTTTTGTGGCATACCAGGCTCTGAAAGGGTCTCGGTAGCGGCCTGCGAATTCACAGAAGTGGGCATCAGGGGCTGCGAGAGCACCTCACGGAGGACCAGAGAACTGACGACTAGCTTAACAGACGCTTCATCGGTAGGTTTGGACCTGTGCGGTCTGTCTCTGTCTTTATCCCTATGTTTTTTCGGAAGATCTGCTGTCGGATGGCTTACTGAAGCCATATCAGAATTCGAAGACTGTGAGCGAAAATATCTAGCTACAATAAGGGCCTGCCGATGTATAGTTCTGGCGCTGAACAAAGCACAAAAGCAACAGCGAGGGACGTCGTGGTCTGGGCCTAAGCCCAAGTGACACAGTAAGAATGAAAGTCTTGGTGTGGTATTTGCTTTCCACAGGCAAGACAATTGCTAACTTTTTCTGACATCGATTAGAGCAAGAAAAAAGGATCCCCAACGGGGTACTTAGCTTTAGAAGACTTCAGCTTCAATTCAGAAACGAAACTCAGGTAGCAGCCGACTGGCACTTGTGCGAACTGCTTCGAGCTCCTCGGCAAGAAAGACTGATGTAATGGCGTCGGCTGCCTTACTTTACACTACTGATGACCTAACGTCTGTCCTGAATATCACTAATTGTTAATAAATTTGACAAGAGTAAAAAGCAGTTTAACTTGAGTAAGAAGGAATGGATGGCCTTAAAAAACCTGATAAAACTTAAAAAAGATTACATTTTTAAATGTGCTGATAAGGGTGGAAACTGGGTCATTTTACACAAATTGAAGTATTGTGAAATGGTGGCTGACTTGTTAGATAACAGTCTTGAATATAAATGATTAAGAAAGGACCCAACATTAAAATTTAATAATGAATTGTTAACATTATTGGAGCGAGGGGAACATCTTGGATTTTTTGATATCAAAGATTTAACTAAATTGTTCATTAAGAAACCTAGAACACCTATTTTCGATGCTCTACCAAAAATACACAAGTGTCTTGAAAAACCTCCGGGTAGACCTATAGTATCGGGCATAGGTTCGCTTTTGAGTAATGTCAATATTTTTTTGGATTTCCACATAAAGAAATATCTGAATAAGGTAACAGCACACATTGCTAATACTCAAGAACTGTTAGAGGCAATTTCCCAGGTGAAGTGGTGTCAAGATTATTATTGGGTGACAACTGATGTAAAATCACTTTATACGAATATCAGTATAAGATGGGGCTTGGAAGCAGTAATGGAAATGTTAGGAGATGGACCCAGGACTACGTATATAGTTAATCTTTTAGAATTTTGTCTAACTCACAACTACTTTAATTTCAACAATTAATTTTATTTGCAGTTAAAGGGGACAGCTATGGGGGCTGCTTTTGCGCCCTCATATGCTATCATCTATATGGGATCTTTTGAAAGGAAATTTATTTACCCTACTTCTTTTTATAAAAATAATGTTATATTATACAAACGCTTTATTGATGATTTGTTTATGATTTGTAAGGGTGAAACTGAAGAATTTCTTGATTTTTTTGAGACCTTAAATACTAATGAACATGGATTAGCTTTTTCGTATGATCTTAGTAGGGAAAAAATTAATTTTCTGGATGTGACGCTATATAGTGACATAGATCAAATAGGCTTCAGACCTCTTAAGAAAACTACTGCAGTGAATATGTTTCTACATGCTACCAGCATGCATCCGGGACATTTATTACGGTCGCTACCCTTAGGTGAATGTCAAAGAATATTAGACCATACCAGTGATTTAGGAGAGAGAGAAAATGAATTGAATAATGTAGAGATGAGATTAAGTGAGAGAGGTTATGATAAAGAAGAATTATTAAGGTGTAAAAAGAAAGTTCTTGGGGAGATTTATGAGGGGCTATGTAGGTATATGAAATCAAAATACACTAAGGAAAAATTGGTAGTTAAAAAATGTATTGAAGATACTGATCTAGGAAAATTGTTTTTTGTAACTAAATTTTCTCCTCTTTCAGATGAAATAAGGAGAATAGTAATGAAATATTGGTATTTAATTACAGAAGATGATAAAATTGGCTATTTGTTCCCTGAGCATATTACTTTCTCTTACAAAAGGGGAAAAAATCTAAAAGAGTTATTAAATTTCAACTTTTTGAATGGGAATGAAATAGGTAATATGACCCTTGGTACATTTCCATGTGGGTATTGTAGTTTATGTGATAGGGTAAGAAATGTGAATACTGTCAATGGTGTTTCTTTTAATCCTAAATTTCACTTCAACTGTAGATCTATAGGGGTAGTGTATGCATTAAGTTGTTCATGTTTAGATATTTGGTATATTGGGCAAACAAAAATAATGGTGAGAATCTGTGTTAGAGCATTTAAGAGACATTAGAAATCATAGTGAAGGTAGTCCTGTGGCCCAACATTTTGTTCAAAAACATGGTGGTTCCCCTGATTGTTTTAAGTTTTGGGTAAACCTTTTTCCATGGGAGGGAATGATTATCTCTATAAGTTACTTGAATTAGAGACAAAGATGATCTTAAAATTTGGAACTCTAAAGCCCTTTGGACTCAATTTAGAACTGGCTATTTAGATTTGATTGAATTAAAATAAGAAAGTAAAGAAAAAAATAGTAAAATAATTTAGTCTTGTTATATATTAGTCTTGTTAATAATAAAAAAAATTTTGTAATATGATATCTAATATTTTTTGTATATACAGTTTAAAAATTTGTATATGAATCGATGAGATAATGTATGTAGAAAAATAGATATTGCTATGATTTCTATTAATATTTTCAGTAAAATGTGATGAATTTGATGTAACATTGATTTAATTGTTAAAATTGAATAATTGTATAACTAGATAAGCTGTTTGCACTAATTGCTTTTAAATGTGTATGCATATGTATAAAAAGATGTTTGAAGCATACACGTTTTGTGATCCGTGAAGGCGAAAGGCCAAGGTACTAGATCTAGTGCAATAAAAGGAAAAAAGGAATACTGGTAAAAGTGCTTGGACTTGTGTTTTCTGTGTCATCAGTAGCATTTTTGAAAAGAAATTTGTGCGAGTCAGAGACTCTAATACCGGTCAGGTTTCCTGGGAGCAGGAAGGAGGGTGTCAAGAGTCAAACTAGTTTCAGTAAAAACATTATCCACAACATCCAGGACAGGAGGAATGGCCAAGGGTGTATGCTGTGGAAGATCTAAGAATTCCCTGGGTCTCTTTTTAGACTGAGGGTAGTCCTGACATTCCCATTTGAAATGCTCCCTTAAAGTATAAAGGGTTTCCTCAAAGGAAAAATCCTTGGGTGGAGAGGCTGAAGGAATGGATTCCTCTGCATCAGAATCCTCATATGCAGAGAGGGATTGCATGTCTTCATATTCAGATGCATCAGAGTAATCGGACTCCTGTTCAAATAAAACTACTGGGGACAAATCTCTTTTTCTTTTGGAAGAGGTAGCTTGGCTTCCACTGATCAGCATTATAAGGTCTTCCACCATTTTAAGCATTTGAGACTGAGGCAAGGAAGCAGGTGCCTGAGATTGGTTCATCGGTTTCTTGGGTGTGGTTTGTACCCTGGGCCTTAGAAACTCAGTAGTTTTTGAAAGAACAGTAGATGCAAAAGAAGTTTTCGGCTTGTGTCGAGAATCGGTAGTGCGAAGTACTTCCTCAGAAGCCGGTGCCTGCTCAGCGGCTCCGAACCCATCCAAGGTAGAGACAACCACAGGATCCTTAGTCGATGAAGAGTTTTGTGGCATACCAGGCTCCGAAAGGGTCTCGGTAGCGGCCTGCGAATTCACAGAAGTGGGCATCAGGGGCTGCGAAAGCACCTCACGGAGGACCGGAGAAGTGATGACTACCTTAACAGACGCTTCGTCGGTAGGTTTGGACCTGTGGGGTCTGTCTCTGTCTTTATCCCTACGTTTTTTCGGAAGATCTGCTGTCGGATGGCTTACTGAAGCCATATAAGAATTTGAAGACTGCGAGCGAAAATATCTAGCTACAATAAGGGCCTGCCGATGTATAGTTCTGGCACTGAACAAAGCACAAAAGCAACAGTGATGGACGTTGTGGTCTGGGCCTAAGCAAATGACGCAGTAAGAATGAAAGTCTCGGTGTGGTATTTGCTTTCCACAGGCAAGACAATTGCTAACTTTTTCTGGCATCGATTAGAGCAAGAAAAAAGGATCCCCAACAGGGTACTTAGCTTTAGAAGACTTCAGCATCAATTCAGAAATGAAACTCAGGTAGCAGCCGACCAGCACTTGTGCGAACTTCAGCAAGAAAGACTGATGTAATGGCGTCTGCTGCCTTACTTTATACTACTGATGACCTAACGTCAGACCTGAAGAAACAGCAACCAACACAGAAATTCTAAGCCTCTGGTATTCGGGCTGACTGAGGCCTACCCTGGCAGTGATAACCCAAATGTGATGACTGCAACAGTGAAACACGAAGAACATCTGATGTTTCAGTCTTTTTTGCCTTCTACTCTTTGCAAAGGCTATAAGTTTTAGGTCTTCACAAATTCCTTTGGTCTTGTCTGGTTAAAAGCAAATCACATTATTTCACCCTTATTCTCAGCATAAAGTTAAAGGACAGAAAGTTGACCCACTTAACTCACCAAATGCCATGATGCAGTGTTAAAGTGTGACAGTACACTGTAACAAACTGAGATCTGAAAATTACTTTAAGGCAAACAGTACAACTGTCATTTATTCTTGGGGAGGCTCCCAATCTAGATGATCACTAAGGCTAGAAGCATTTAGGCAACAGACTTTCATGGTATACAAATTGTTAGTTATGAACAAACAGTGCATAAATATTAATTCAGGGATACAATGGGGTTTAATTTTTTTGTACTACTGTGATAATGCAGACTGATTTTCTGTACTTTGTTATTGCTGGATTAGATCAGGTCATGGCTGAAAAGGGTCCACGGATTAGACAACCTACATGTTTAACAACATACATAAAATAAATTAAATAAATAAACACATATAAATTGGTTATCTGCTAAACGGGTGCAATCCGGTCCATACCACATCGTTGAACTTGTATAAGTTCGAACGATGTAATATCGAACCCAAAAGTCCTAAACGCAAAAATAGCGAAGCCATGGCACATCTAATTTTTTCCCAGAGAAAAAAATCGGTGGGCCGTTTTCAGGGCTTTGCTATTTCCTCCACTGTGGTGTGATCTTGGAGTTTGTATATTTAAGTAGGGGGGGTGTAGGGGGCACAGCCCCTCATGTTGGGGGGGTGTGGGGTGAAACCCCCCACTTTAATTTTAGTTTAAGGTTTACTTTTTTTTTTTTTTGTTAGGGAACAGCAATTTTTTTCTCTGGGAAAAAAGTCGCTGTTCTGTGTGTTCATTATTGTGCGATTTTGGACTTTTGGGTTCGCTATTACATCGTTCGAACTTATACAAGTTCGACGATGTGATACAGACCCGGGTGCAATCTGCATAATATTTGACAGCTGGGCCACCATCACAGATTCAGGCATCAGATCTGTGACACTTAAAAGTCAAGCAGCTAAAGTCATTAATTTGAAAGTGCTTACATGTTTTTTTATAGACTACACAGTCAAAAATAAAACTGGAAAATATAATTTCATGCAGCAAATGGAAATTTTAGTGTTACCAGAGCAGAAGCATTTTTGCTATCTGTGCATGTCTAAAGAAGAGGAAGGTTTATACTGTTCTTGGTTCATGCTAATCACACATCTGTCAGGTCCACTCATTTCTATCTCGGTCAGTATACACACGGACTCATTCTAGCTGATCATACATCTGTCAGGACCACTCATTTCTATCTCGGTCAGTATACACACGGACTCATTCATACTGATCATACATCTGTCAGGTCCACTCATTTCTAGCTCAGTTAGTATTCATACCTATTCATATAAGCAACAAGCCAAGGCTCATGCAGGAATGTATGTTAAAGCTGGTATTTAGCATTACACTATTCAGTTTTAGATGTTATAGTGTTATTTATTTATTAATTTATCTCTTTTCACCTGGCTAGTCTCACCAAAACTAAAGCTTATTTTCAGGTGAGGCTTGAAACGGTATGTTAAACAAATACGGATTACCTGCTCAGGACACTGAAGAAAATCTCCGCGTTCATGACATGATGTTCTATGGTCTGCTGATTTGAGAAAATGATCTGTATGTTTTTATAGTTCTCTTATTAACAGGGACAACTAGTGGTGAAAGGCCACTGTGTGGCTGTTTCCCTGAAGGATTACCAGACTGTATATGCCTGACTGACCAGCAGAATTTTTGGACATGCATTCAAACAGACTGGAGGGCATGTGGTCCTCATCATGGTAGGGCACACTCCTTAGAGCCATAGCAAGGGAATTTGGCACCATGGGCAACACACTCATTTGCAATCCCCTCACTTTTTAGAAGTAAAAGTTTCAATCTGTAAACTATCAAATAAAGAACATCTTTTCAGACAGTTTACAAGCTGCCATTGAATGATAACAGTTGCTTATAGACAGCTTGTAAACTGCCCATTTCTTTTTTTAATGCAGCTAGCTTAAAAAGCAACAGAACAGCTTGATATTTAATTTATAAGCTGTCTTCAAGTAATTGCTATCACTTAAAATCAATCTACAAACTGTTTTTTTTAGGTTGGTGCCCCCTAACAGCAGGCGTCATATTTGCTCCATCCTTCCAATGGGACTGATCCTACTTGAGAAGTACAGGGTACAGGCTGATGTTTTGATGAAGATGTTCTGCATGAGACATGGAGAATGCTGTTACCAAAAAGGTGGCTGATGAAATTCAGGAAGCAAACTATGCTGGATGAAGTCTGTGCTACTGATGAAATTAATTCTGCCATGTTTGACATCTAAAATGGACACTGGGAAAAGAATGAGAGAATTTTGCAACATTACAGGGACTTTTGTAAACTACAACAAACTTGGAATTTGGACTGGAGGCTGTGAAACATATGCTGATTTGTGAGTTGGAAAGTGCAGATTTGTATTCCAAATGTCTTACATATTGTAGAATTTCAAGGAAATTGTAAAGTATGCTAGACAGTCAAAGGCAGGTCATACTTGTTGTGTAGAAGGGCGTTTAGTTCTGACTGTGGGGTAAAAATGATGTAGAACAAAATGAAAATGAATTTACTCACTATAATGAAAGTGGGGACATCACATATAAATTTGCAAGAATTGGGCCAAAGGAATATGACTGCTCAACGCTCCAAATTTTCCCAGTTAAGTTTTACCTCTCCCATTCCATAATTACATCTGATTTCATAAGCTCCAGTATAAAATAATTTTATAGGTCTAGACCTGCAAAAATATGATTTTTAAGAAACAGCACGCCAACTTAGTTTAGTTAATGTCTTTGAGTAAATCAGTGAGGCTCTAGATAGTGGCCATGCAGGTCATACAGCATACTTTGATCTTGCTAAGGCCATTGATCTTACTCTCCACAATGGAAATGCAAACGAGCTTAAAGTCTAAAATGTAGACATTCTTACTATAAGCAGACAGAAAACTGGCTGACAAGCAGAACCCAAACAGTTACAGCAACAGGTGTCACTGCAGAAAGCAAAAATGGTTACTAAACTTGGTGATGACAGCAGCCCAGGAACCGCTGCTGGTTCAGCATCCAACACTGTGTTACCAAGTCAATGGTTAAATTATAAAAATCAGTGTTGTATTAGAAATGGTCTTGACTTAAACGCAAAGAAATGTAAAATTCGCACTTTCATCTTTGGTAAACAGATAATACTTGCAACTTTCAGTACAGGTACCACCTCTCTCTCTAGACTGATATGGTTGTCAGAGATCTTGACATTTTCCCAGAAAACTACCTCTCCTTTGTTCACCATGTAGTACAAGTTGTAAGAAAATCCTACTATGGAGCCCATTTAATAACTAAAGACACCTCACACAGGCCAGCCAAAATAAGTTATTCATTCCTCTACACTCTGTCGTGATCAGACCAGTTATATAAAACACACTGTCCCCTTTAACATGTATTTATTAAAAAACATTACACAGTTAGAAAAACTCCAGAAATTCCTAATTAAAAAGATTACCAGACTCAAATCCCTGAGCTACTAAGACAGGCTTACATCTCTATCCCTATATTATGGCCCTTACAGACTCCTGCATGGTGATTTATATCCAGCATTCCAAGCTGTTAAAGGACCCAACTTTCTTGATATCTCACACTTCCCAAAAAAAGAAATGACTCTACAAACACTTGACCTAAAGACTTGAATTTCCATAAGCAGATAAAGAAGACTAGCTGAAGGGACACGTGTACTGCTCAATATCCCCCCATCTTTAGTATAATCTCCTGTTAAACTAAAACAGAATGATATCCTTGCTTCCTGCATGAGTGCCCATAGATTCATCCCTTGCTCGACTTTTTTTGCCATCCTGGAGGCAGGAGGCACCCTATGAATGTGGGTACTGCAATTTTATCAGAACAATGAGCTGGACAAGGAGAATGATTTCATGCATTATGGAATGGAGGTGTGCAAAGAATGGTCCTGTGGCCTCAATCCTACACTTTTTAAACGATGGTCCTCTTTTGTCAGATCATATAATTTCAATGCTGAACGCCTAAGGAAAAACACAAAGTATTAAGATCATTATGAACATTGGTCAACCTAGTAGTGCAGGTAGTGGCTGAAGAAAGGGTGTAGTGGAGCAGATAATTTCTTCTGGGATGTTACAGAACCTGGAGGTTCTAATAGAAGAGGGATTTTCAGAAGACTCTGCTGAAGAGGCAAAGGAATATAAACAAGGCAAAACATGGAAACAGCTACAGTAACTGGAGAAAGAAACAGGTTTCAGGTTTTGACAGAGGACAGCGAGAGTAAAACAATGAAATTAAAGATGATAAAAGCTTTTCTGCTAAAAGGTTGATCATTAAAGAGTGAAAAAGATAGAACTAAAAGGGAAATTCTAGATTCTCCATGAAAACATGGGAGGGCATGGGACCGTATTAAGTCCCACTGTTAATATTCTATTTAACTGGACATATTTTGGCCACAGAAGAATGAGGTAAGGTAATAATAAGGTAGACCATCTGTTTACTTTAGGTGTTTAGGAAAATAACATAACAGCCAGGATTTTTGTTGCGTTAGACTACCTCTTCTGTACGAGTTTGTAGTGAAGGAAGGTGGAAAACACTGCTATGGTTTGTCCAGAAAAGGAGAACTGTATGGATGTTTGGACATTGTGCATGGACAGAATTCAGTTAGAGTTTGCGGGACTCATGCTTTGATAACAGAAAAAGCCTACATATGAAGTTGGTGATTTATAAGACTGTTGCTTTAAACAGAGGATGGAATCTGTGGTGGGGTGGGTGTGGGGGTATATCCTTTTTTTTTTTTTTTTTTGGTATGTAAAATTTACTAGATGATCATGGTAAGGATTGTGCCATCCTTGCTGAATTTGAAGGGAGTAATTCTGACCTTAAGGAAGACGGGTTTGGGTACTAATAAGGAATACTGCGTGGATTTTGATAGGGAGGCTTGTAATAAAGGTACTGCCCACAAATTGGAAAGGTTTAAGATACTGCGGATTAAGTTGGTGGGAGGCTGTTAGATACTATGGGCAACAAGAGATAATAACAATGGTTTAAAATATGCAAATATATTACTTATTTGTGCAAAAGGGAGTCACTGTTATTTACATGGTTTGGAGCTATCTGTTGGACTTCCAAGGCCAAATGTCAACTGTGCTCATGATTTGGAAGGGACAAAAATACACTTAATTCTGAGTACATCTAGTTATAGCTTAACCAGATTAACACGAGAACCTCACAAATCAAGGATACAAATGGAACACTGAATGTGGTTCAACCCAATTTTAACAAACTCAGTACATTATTTGATCTCATGTCCTAGTAATAAATTAGGACCTTTACATAGTGAGAAATATAGGACATGGTGAACAAATGGAGGAATGGGATGAAATGGATATATGCTGGGACCAGGAGCACACATTAAACATTTTTTTTTTGGAAACGAACAATTATTGATTAGATTCTGGGGAAATTTGTGATAGGAGAGCTTAGAACCTCTTTTAGATAAAGGTTGGAATGCATATCAGATGGAAAATTTTAAAACATTACTGACATACAGAACAGTTAGACATTGCCCGTTCGATTCTCAATTAGAGCGTCTTCTGTGTGGCGACATGCATGAATGGGCATTCCTTCGCTGAAGGTTGTGCGTTAGGCCCGGCAAGCCAGTACGTAAAAAAATCTACTGCCAATCATTAGCGGACCGGAGTTCCGCTGTGGCGACCCCTAACCGAGAAAAGCCGATAGACGCAAACAAACTGACATACAGAACAGTGAATGTGGATTCTTGAAAATGGCTATGGTTTAGAGGGTGAGGCATGAAAGGGACTGGAATGTTAAGAAGGAAACATTTTACACTTGTAAGGGCTGAAAAGGGCAGAGAGAAACATAACACATTTCTGGGGTTGCCAACAATTTTGTGAATTATATACGTAGGAAAAGGAGAATGTTATATTTAGACTTATTTCGCTGATAACACTGCTTTTGTCTAGTATTTCCAGGAAACATATGAGCAACAGCTAAGCAAATGTAATCTGCGCTGAGCTCATATGCAAAGTTTGAAATTATTATCACTGCTGAAGTATGGCAATCGCTTTGTGATATGGGGCATCAGTCATGTGTAGTCAAGTCAACAGTTAATGACAATGTCCGTACCAAGTCAAGCCAATAGTTAATAACACTGTCTGTACCTAGTCAAGGCAACATTCAATGACACCATCTGCAACAAACACAAGATCTTTGGGTTGGCAGCCAACCTGGAATGAGTACAGTTACACAGAAAAAAGATATGAAAACCTGCATTGGTAAGTCAATAGAACTTTATATTATTCATACAAGGCACACTAGTATCAGGGAACATTTTGAAACAAAAAATGTACAACTCTGTGCAGAGCTTGGTGGCACAGTGGCATTGACAATTCTCTGGCAATTTATGCCTGGCTAAATATTTCAAAACTACAGTGGGGACAGCACTTCCCATTGTCCATGGAATTGGTATCAGGTAGCATTTGCTTTGGTTACACCACTCTGAAAGAAGGTGACAGATCTTACGAGGAGAGAATAATTGTGTCTGCAAGCTGTATGCAGTATGGAGAAGACCAGCATCTTCTGGCATCTAAAAGCAGAGAAGGCACTGGGATCATGTACAGAAAAATTATGCTCCTAATTAAAAGAATAGTAATGATCATTTCATCCTGCCTGCAAACAGCAAGCAAAATGAGATGAGCCTGCCTGCCGTCCCAGCACCACAGGAGAAGCTAACGTTCCCCGTTCTACTGCTAAGCCAATCCATGACTCCATGCTGCTTAAAGCACATCTGACAGTTTGCCAGCCCTGTACAGAGACCAGTCCAATGTGTGTAGAAATGCTCAAAATGTCAGTGATGTGTTTCCAGACATGTTTGTAACAGCAGTGATGGGTCACTTTAGCATCTACTGCCTCTAAAGGCAATCATATTCAGTGACAATAATGCACCACATCCTGGGACTGAAGTACTTGTTAAGTACAGACACAATCATCAGGTGTGAATTCCTGCTTGTGAACACAACAGCACTAATTCAGACCATGGACCAGGAGATTCTCTAAAAGATACAAAATTGGTACTATAGTCAACATGTAGTATTTTCAAAAATCCAACCCCATGTGGATGTATTTTAGGAGATAATAAACCAACATTTCTTCACATCTCTTAGTTATTCTGTTTCTTTCAGTAACTACTCCTAAGTCACTTCCACTGCTCAAAATTATGAACAATCCCAAACTGGTTTTCATTGTAAAATGTAAAACAGTACGGGAGCACTTACACAAAAAAAAAAAAAAAAGAATACAGTTATATGACAGATATCCATATATTCTACCTAAAATTCTTGAGATAAGGAAGCTCAGCCCTAACAAAATCTCTAGCGTTTACCCAGATTCCATACCCTTTCACTAATGACTGATACTGACCTGCACAGCTTCAAATACACAATGATTTAACCTGTTCCAAAAGTATCTCCTTCCACTGCAGCAGATTACCTTCCATATGCCCATTTGTGAAAATACCAGAAAAAATGTATACAGCCAACTACTTGATTGCATTATTGAATATAACATCCTGGGACCATAATGACAAGACTTTCATCACGATTTTGCTATTATAACAGCAATATATTCACTAAGAGATCATATAAATAAAAATGAGGAACACATCAAGTTCACTGGCACATTACACATTGACATCCATCAGAACTTTCAAAGTGTCAACCATAAAATTATCTTAGAAAAAAACTGTACTTATAAAAGGAAAAATACATTAGGAATTAACTCAGTAATGACTTAAATTTAACAGAATTTTCAGAATGAATATTGTAAAAATGACATTTTGTCCTCATCTCACGGAGTCCCACAGTGCTCTGTACTTGGGATACACTTTTCTCGTTATTTACTAAAATCCGTGGTGGTGGTGCTGTGGTAGCGTTGTCTCCTCTAAGCAAGACGTTGTGCCGTTCAATACTCAGCTAGAGCGTCTTCTGTGTGGAGACATGCGTGAATGGGCGTACTTTCGCTGAAGGCTATGCATCAGGGTTGGCAACTCTGTATGTAAAAATCTACTGCCAATCATTAGCGGACCGGAGTTTCGCTGTTGCGACCCCTAACCAGGAAAAGCCAAAATACACAAACAAACTAATTAGCTTTAGTGGGATCTACCAAACATTTAAAGTTTATTTTATGTGGATGACACTGTAATTTCTAATGCTCAAAAGTCTCCTAAAGCCTCCAAAATGACTGTAGTCTTC
Source organism: Protopterus annectens (assembly GCF_019279795.1). Taxonomy (NCBI): domain Eukaryota; kingdom Metazoa; phylum Chordata; order Ceratodontiformes; family Protopteridae; genus Protopterus; species Protopterus annectens. The sequence goes on along the minus strand of NC_056735.1, from coordinate 1,760,845,764 downwards.
TATGGGACTGGCTAACTTCTAACAACCTATCAAAAAACCTAAGCCTTCACTAATGCTTCTAGGAACCCCTCAAAGACTTGGTGCCTCAAATGACATAATAAGGACCCTCATAGTAAACCAACCTCCTCTGTGAAATGCCAAAACTATCTACGTGATTGGTTAGACCAATCATTTCACTTTCAAAATTACTCAGCAGTAAAGGTTTATGAAGAACTAATAGAGCTGTAGCCAGATCTGTTGGAGCTCCTAGCAAACTCCCCATCTGGCACCATCCCCCAAAAGGTTTTCTACACCTAACATGCGCGTGCATGAGTGCATACACACACACACACACACACACACACACACACACACACACACACACACACACACACACCTTTACCTACATTCAGCACTGCATGCATCCGTAGAGCAGGCCTGTCACTTAACCACCCATGACTGCAGTCACGGCTGATTAAATGATTGCATACTTTGCTTTCAGGGACAATCATGCCCCCTAAAAGATTGTGCTCATGGCAACCACGCCCTTTGCCCCACACATGCTCAGATGCGATTACTAAATCAAAAGAAAGCTGAGTATAAACTGTCATGACGTCTAACTACAGAATGACAAATAATAAAAGAGATAATCAATGCCCCTATACACACAACTAAATATACCCTCTTAATTACTGCATTAATTCAGCACAAAACATTGCAAATTTCAAGTTGCAGAAACTGTCATAGATTTTGGCTTCAAGCTGAAGACCACCTAAAAGAATCTTACAGATGCTCTTACTTTGAATACCATGGTTAATAAACTGCTACAATGACTCCATGCATACAGAAAGTATTCTACAAATGTACTGTACTACTTGACAGTTATTATTATTAATAATTATTAATAATAATAAATACAATTTATTCTTACTAACTTTAAAGATCATTTTCTTTCTCCCTTTATGAAAACCTTTACCTTACTATAACTTTAACTTTCTTAACAGTGCTACAGTACTTTCTCACCTGTTCTAGTATTCAGAGTTTTCTGACTGCTTTTGTTTAAGTGTTTATACTTTTGATCTGAATCAATCATTGGAATGAATTTTAAATGTATCGGTTTATATATATATATATATATATATATATATATATATATATATATTTAATGTTTATTCTGTTTGATTTTGTCCCATGTCTGCTGGCCATCAAGCTTCCCCTTCAATAAAACATGGCCCATTTACTTCCCAGCCCAGGAATTTTACCAGGGTGACAGCTGTCTGGAGGAATCATCATTCAGGCTGCCACGAGAATGCTTTATGACCTTGCTGACACCCAGCAATGTGAACATTTGCAATGGCATAACCCCATCTTTGGGCAGGAAGACGTGATCCACATGGCTGTGGAAGCCCATAATGCCTTCCCCATGCAAGTACATGCTTCTGCCCACCCTCATTGAAGACTAAGAACAGGCACTTGCTTGGTGAGCCTAATGCTTGCTTCCAGGCTGTGCATCTGGATCTCAATCCCTCCTCCCAGAGATTGTGACAGTGTGCAGACATTCCCCCAGGATGATAGCGGGTCTGTATCACCAAATTAAAAAGGCCGGTAATTGAACAGCATTTACATCGAAAATGACGGTCATCAAGGTGTTTATAGTGAGATCGTGGTACAGTGAAGATTGGAAAATTTGCCCTTTCCTCACTGTAGTGCGATTTCAGAGTTGGTATATATAATTAGCAGGGGGTGGGGGGGGTGGAAGGCACAGCCCCCCACAACAGCGACTTCAATGAAAGTCATTTTCGATGTAAATACTGTTCGATTACATGTCTTTTCAATTTGGTGATATAGACCTGGATAGCTATGCCCCTCCACCCACGGCGCTCAATCCACTAATCGAACTTGTGAAGGTTTATAAAATTAATGACAAAACATTATTAGCAAACAATGTATGCGAATGCGCTGTAGTCACTAACAGCTCAGGATACTGGTATCATATGGAAGATTTTTTTCACAGTATAAAAGACAGTTATGCCTTTTTTTGTGGCTGCAATTTTGCTGGAGTTGATTTTGCAGAATAATGTTTTTATTTTTTTAACAGGGAGTGGGTATTGGAGCAGTAATGGCCTCCAGTTTTGCAAACGTTCTTGAGACCAAACAGAAAAACACATTCATTTATGGTTCAGTTTTTGAACAATATACAGAAGGTTATTTTCATTTTATTGCTATTCAGTATGGGTTATAGACAGCTGGTTTAAAAAGGTTTGCAGAGTTCCTATGATATCTGAATGGAACAACTGATTTTTTTTTATATTAACTGAAAACTGCCTTCAGATACATGTACAATTTAAAATACTTTTAGATAAAGAGAGTTATAACAATGAAGGTATATACACAAGGATATATGGAAAACCAGTATGCAGTAATATTTATACAAACAACACCAGCAAACACAAAGTTACTGAAAATGAATATGGTAAAAAGATAACTTTTAAGAGTTTTTAGGCAGACATGCAAAGATGACCATTCTTGAGTACTAAATCTAAGAATTGAAAGAGATTTTTTGAACAAGGATATCAGGCATACTACATGGATGAGATTATTTGAAAAATGAAGGAGTAAACAAGCACTTGGTCCAAACCTGTGACAGCAGATAGTGTTATAACAAGACAAGCTGAAGAAGCTGACAAACCGACAGACAGATACACAGGTCCCTAGGTGTGGGGATCTGCTGTATGTAGATGACTGTCATATTAAGAAAGAACTGGAAAATTTAAAAGAATGACTATGTCATCAGTGTAAAGAACGACTGGAAGGCAGGGAGGTTGGAAAGTAGTTTGTCAACAAAAACTGAAAACAATGGGGAAGGTATGAGGCCCAGAAACACTCCTTTGTTAAGAGATGCTGGAGGTGACAGGTATGAGCCGAGTTTGAATATGAAATACCTACTTGTTAAGAAATCTTGGAACCAGGTGACAGTGCTTGAGCTAACTCCAATTTATGGAGGGAGCTAAGCAGGAGGTGGCCAGTGAGATCAAAACCTTTGGTAAAATCAATGAAGTGTCTTCCTTAAAGGCTTTCTTTATCCACACTTAGAAGGATCTCATCTGTGACCACAGTGCTGTCATTGGGCACTTGGGAGCCCAGAATCCATGCTGTTTATGACTGAGGTGATGGTAGTGTTGTAAGTGAACATTTGGCTGTAGACTACTTTTTCAAAGTGAAGGGAGGATGGAGATAGGATGAAAGTGGGAGTATGTTTCTCAAGTGGTTTGACAACAGAAGTTTTCCATATGGCTGGCATTGCATTTTGAATTAAGCAGAAGTTGTATATGTGGATAAAAGGTATGTTAAGACGTCTTTGCAAAGTTAAGTGAACAAGGGGGGTAAGGTTGTCTGCACCTGGGGGTATAGCAAGGGGAATGTTTTCTAGTACAGGCTCAAGATCTTCTTGAGTGATTTTCTTAAAACTAAAATAGGGGAAAAGCAGGGGGGGCTGGGTGAGTTGGAGGGTGAGGTAGACACTATGGTTCTACTGAGGTCGCAGAGTTCCTTGAGAATGTCAGATGTTGAGAGTTGGCCTGACAGGTCTGCATGGTGATACTGGAGGAGGCAGAATGTGTCATTGAAAATCATGTCCTCCAAAATGTGTTCACCTCTCCATCTATGTGTAGCCATCACAATGCCCCTACATAAGGAATAATAATAAGGTGGACAGCAAGTTGGCTGTTAGAGAGAATAAATGCCACTGCATTTCCAAGTGCCATCTTGGTTGGAAAAATACTACAAGTACAGGTTCTCGATGCTCAGTGCTGAGTCCTCTTCTATTTGGCATGTATTTCTCATCTAAAAACCAAAATTCCAAGTCCCTGTCTAACACAGCTTGTTGATGACTGTGAACTGCAGGTTATTATTTAAACATCCACTGAAGTAAAAGTATTCCAAGATGAGCTTGGCTATACAAACATCTGGTGTAATAGCAATAGTCCTAAATTAAATGTCAAAAATGTAGTCCACTCCAGTAAAGGAAAATTGTGAAGGACTCCCTATCCTTTAATCATAATGTCTCCACTGCAGCTTGGAAATTTTTCTATCTGTCCCAATAAATAATAAAAGACATGTCATCCAGAACTAAGATGACTTACTTCCACTGTATGTATCTGTTATCCACCCATTACTGAATATAATAAACCTTGCTGTACGTATCATAAGATATCACTTAACTAGAAAGACCTCAGATTTTCCCAAACAAAAATGTCACAGGCCTTAAGAATATTAGTTATCCATATTGACTGTCCACCACCTCTCTGCATTCTGTTTCCTACAGACTCCTCTGCATTTATATATATTTGCTCTTTCAAGACATAAAAGACCTGGTCCTCTGAGACCTACTATGTCTTCAAAGAACTAATGGCTTTCAATCACATGCACAGAAGACCTCAGTCACTATAACAAGTTAAGAGGATACATTGGCATGACAGGCGCTTATATCAGTGTATGTGCCACCTATGGAATAAATTCCCCTTGCATATCAAGTAAAATAGTACCTAGCTATATTCAAGGCTGACATAGACAACTGGATGGACATGCACAAATTCTCATCTGACCTATCTTCTGTGACTCTCCTTGAGGGAGAAGGTAAGTCTTGATGTTGTGTGTTATGGCCAGGCTGTTAACGGTCTGGTGACTGATTGCCAAATACCTAACTATGAACCTATGAACACATATTTGCACTCAGGAGTGAGTGATAGTTAAAATGAAATAGCAACTTAGTAAGAAATGGACTTTTGCCAAGTGGTAGGCACATAGGGATATGATTTTTAACATTTCTGCTTCCAAGAAACATAGGATTTAAGATGCTAGAAAATGTTTAAGCAGGCAGTTTAACTGGCAGGCATAGACCTTACTGTGCAACCCCTCCACACCACCATTTTCTGACATTCCTGCTTTATGCCCAATATGAATAGCAAAACCGATAAGACTTTACCTGTACGTATTAGATTTTTCAAAGTGTAATCAGTTTACAGCAATCTTCAGTGTTCTGTCATATGAATAGATTACTTTATCCTAACAAACTCTTTAGCTGAACATTCTTTTAGAAACCTCTTTAAAAATAATTTTTTAACCAAAGTTTCAAAGTATAGTTAAGATCTCAAAGCCTCTGGGGGGTGCACAAAGGTACCATTCAGTAATTGTTTGCTGGAACCTCACTCAAAGCACATTTTCTTGCCTGGTTCAAAACCTGAACATTTTTCTTATAAAATTATGGAATTAGGAATGGAACAAAATACAGCTATGTTCAACATTCATTTCAGCTCAAATCCCAGGAAAAATAATCTTGCAGACAAAAATTTCACAACTGTATTTCAAATCTGTACTCCAATGAAGAATACAACATTTGAAATGATTTGTTGACATTAAAAAGCACATTTTTGTACCACAGCATGTGTTGTGTAAACTAATGGAGAATATTTTTGCCCCTTCAACAAACATTTTTGGCTTCTATTTATGAAAGAAAAGTACTTTTATCCTGATGCCAGTAAGCATAAAACATCGATCTTTAACCTTAGTGGCCTCAGCACAGGGAAGGTATGTAATTCATCCACAGACCCTACTAGGTGTACCATCATGCATTCGTGGAGGCTTGTCCTTTAAAGTGTATAGATGAACCTTACTTTATCCCTCAGGTGAGCTCACCAAGGGATACACTAAACCACATCTCATGCTCTAGGGAAAGACTAAATTTATTTGGGCAGCCGTTTCAGAAAAGGTTTATTAAGCTTTTTATTAAAATATATCTCAGAAACATAAGAAATGACAAGTGGAAAATTCACTGTGGTACTTATCTGATCAGAAACCATGATGCATGCATGAATGTCTGCAAATCACTTTAATTGATTGCAAAACAGCAGCAGCTCTACAGATACTTAAACAACATTATGCCATATCGCCACAGCCTGATGTCTTAAACAAAAGGAATCCTCCAATTACACCAAATGGCCTGATTAATCAGCATATAGAGTAATAGGATCTTTAACATTCCATGTTTGCTTCTTTAAGTTATAGAATATTGATTGCATCAAATTATTATAGTAACAAACATCTAACATCAAAAGTTCAGCTCATGATGCTTAACCCAAAACATTGTGGAGTACTTATGATCTGTTAAGTTCTTCAAGAAGCAATTCACAATCCTAAAAACTTCAAAGCCCATAAAAAAAGTAACAATATCTCTTGAAAGTAAGTTTACCACAACGCATACGTGAATGAGTCTGTGTGGCTTTGAAACTGAGCACTTATTACTCATAGCCATTCAGAACAAAGCAGAATTTTTATTGCGCAGACAGCTATTCAATAAAATCAAAAGCGGCCTGATCCTGATAAAAATGTTATGCAGTTCCAGGCGTTTGCTTATGCTTAGTTTTAAGAGTGTAAAGGCTTTTGACAGCATTACTCTATCCTGTTGAACCCAAGTATCTTCCATCCTAGCTTATACAGCATTAAGATTTCACTTTGTTGTTCAAAATATTCCTCTACAAAAAGAGATGCCCAACCTCACATTTATTGTTTGTTTGAGCTATCAGACCACTACCCACATAATCACAGATAATGAGAAAGGGGTGCTTTGATATGTCTCGGTCCAGCTCCCCAATACTGGCACGTTTTGCGGATGAGTTTGATCCAAAAGAGAACTATAGGTTTCCAATGTAAAGAATAGTGGTGTTTGGCAAGTACCACACAGACCTCCCCAAATGTATATACCTGTTTCACAAAAACGCTGTTCTGGTCCCTCAAGGAATGCAGAAGCACATACTTTTTTTAAGAATACCCATTTACTCTATGAATCCATGCTAAGTATGATTGTTGCTCACTGCTGGATATGACATTTCACATTAAGAAGCATTTACTTATTTTTAAAGGATGCCTTCATGTTTGTGTTCACAAATCTCAATATAAACTGATATGAATAGTGATATGGGTACTTTTAGTAGCTGCCAGGAAAAAAATAATCCAAGCCTTGGAAATCCAGATCTCTTCTCTGTATGACACTTGACAAAGATAGCTTTCATACAGCTACTAAAACAAGGCCAAGAATCCCTTTAACTCTGAATGTCTGGATTTACATGAGACTTGTGTGAATTCAATTGGTTCTCATAGAAGATCGAAATGTAATGTTAAGATGAAAGTTCTTTTTTAAATCCTATTCATACTTTCCAGGTTCTCTCTACCTACCCCTACTTTACTCTGTTGTGCTTCCTACTGGTTTTGACTGTGAGTTCTGAAATGTTTCATAACAGAGAAGAATAAAAAGTGAAACAATGAGAAGGTAAAGAGGGTGCCGACATGTAACACAGAAGGAGGAGGACAAAGTACTACCAGGAAAGAAATGGCTGCTGAATTGAAGTACAAAATGGAGGGGGAAGGAGAGAGAGAGAGAGCAGGGATGGACATGCAATAGGAAGTTAAGAAAGGCACCTGTACTTGGCAGCAGTTGACAGCTAAGAGAAGATGATAGAAGAAAGGAAGGCGGTCCTGTGCTGGTATCGTGGATACATGTGAATATCATCATGAAGAAGGAATGCTGTTATGTGAATAGGGTTAGAAATTATTAGCATGCTTGAAAGAGATCTGATGAATTATGTTATTTAAATAAATAATATTTCCAGTATGGCTAATATGAAACAAAAAAAATAAACTTATGCTGAAAATGTTTCTTTGCTTAGTTTCAGTTGTACAAGTAGGCTTTCCTTTACACACTTTTTATTAAGTACAGTAGTGTACATCATGTCTATGTATTACAGAAATGGTAATGACACACCTACTTTTTTCTACATGTGTTGACTTCTACTGACTCACAATCATGTGCTGTAAGTTACACAGTGACACAATGAAGTACGTTTCTCCTTAGCTTTACTTTAAATGGTGACACACAGGTGAATCATACATTTCCTGTACCTGCACCTGCCCCAGACCTACTTGCTCCATTTATCAGGCAAAGTTAATCCCTTCTGCTGCAGTCTACCTGTAGCTCGAGCCACATTCCAGCACATGCCCATGATCCTTAGATCAGGCATGTTGTTTTACATCTGGCAGTACACAAGATGAATTTGCAGTATACTGCCAAATCAGATACCAAGGCATCAGCTATCAATTTCACAGTAATAGCACCATTGACTATAACTTTAGGGGGTGGAGGAATAAAAAGTATCAGGTAACTTAATGTCAGGGAATCGCCAGCAAGGAGACAACACTGAAAATTGTGTCAAAATGCAAACCTGCACTACTCAAAATGAAAACTCTGAAACTCATCTGAGTTGCATGAACATTTGACAGGAGCATAAGTCCTTGCTTCTGACTGCAGTAATACAAAATGACAATTCTGAATTTTTCTAGGAATACATTACATTTGCCTAATTTCAGTAATGGATGGCAACATATCACAAAGGATTTTATATCTGAGCCAAGTTTCTGTTATAAACAGGACATCCTGGTTATGCTGAACAGTCTAAGGCCTTTTATTTTCACTTGGAAAATGTTCACCTTCATAAAGACGCTAAGCAAAACTTTGTGACAGAAATAACTGCTGAATGAGGACTTCTTACTGAGGTGCCAACTGTTACTAGCGAAACTTAGTAAGAAACAAATGAAAAGATTTTCTATTTATAAGTGACAGAAACAGGTGCTGGAATGTTTTGACAAAAATGGTAAATCCAATAAAAGTACCATCAGAGAGCCTTATGTTTTATTATTACATTAATTCATTCCGATACCAAATAAAAAGAGGCTGATGAGATCAGAAGGTATCAGTTTAACAAATGGCATTAATGGGATGTCAGCAGAGTGAAAAAGAATAACAGTTTCAATGCAGTTGGAAAGGGAAGTATGCTCTCAAAATCAGAGACCATTAATGTGGAATTATAAGCATTAACTACCATACAGTATGATGCAGATACATTTTAATATCAAGATGTGACACAAAGAAACATGTAGATAAAAGTGCACATAAAGAAAAGGGCCTGGTAAGCCAACAGTGTGTGCTCTAATCCAGGGGTATACAGTTATATGGGGGAAATGGATGACATATTCTCCCAACTTCAGAGTACAGTATACTCCATTTGTACCTCCTACAATCATCTCTCTTTTTTAGAACATCTACACTGACCATCACTTCTCACCCTAGCCACTCAACTGGCCCGTTCATTCCCCTATCACCAGGGGAGTAGATCAGGCTGACCAGGACTGTTTCTGCATACAGCCCTAACCCCTTACTCTTTTAGCTGCTGTGTTGTGGATGACTATATAACTGAATGCAATAGGTCATTACAAGACAAATGTTACATTTCTGTGGTGATATATCTATCTGGGGCCTCACCCTCAAACAGCATGTAATGAGATACAATGAGGCTATGACCCCACCTACTTGGTGTCAACTGCCTCTCTGGGGTTCCACCTTTCATTCCGACCCAGAGCAGCTTTAACCTTGTTCTTTATGCCAGCAACAGCATGGTAGACTCGCATCTCACTGGCACATTTCTCTCCTTCCCCACCCAAAAGAGAGAGGCGTTGGCTCAACCCATTCATTCTCTCCCCTCTCAATAGCTCATCTAGTGCAAGGGATGTTAATCAAATATAGGCTGCCTAAGTTAGTGTCAAGCTTTATTCTTCTATGCCACTCAGCTGATCCCCTTCCAAAAATCCAAAGATAGGCTTCTGACTTACAAACAGCATTGCTGCTTGACAGCACAAAAGGAGGTGGCAAGACAAAACTGAAAACTAAAACACACACACATGTAACTATACAATACTGACAGTACTGACAGTGCATGGGTATAATCATTAACTCTTTCTTTTGGCCTGGGCAGCACTACCTGGAGGCATACTGAGGCAGGTGCACCAGCTGTAAAAAAAATGTTTACCCTGGTTGAGGCCCTCTTGCTAGTGCCAGTGCTGTTTATTATCTTCATTATCCTTTTTTTTTTTTTTTTAGTTTTAAACTATTTCATAATGTTTGGTTTATTCTGTCATCCCTGCACTTTGCAGTGAGAGCCCCAGATTTTGTTTCTATGCATAAGAGTAACCTCCCTCTGCTCCCAGTGTCTGTGACCTTCATGGGTTTTGCCATGATGACGATGATGATGATGACTATTCTCAAAAGTATTCGCTGAGCCTAACAACTTGACTTGACAGGACAGTTCACAGTGTTTCTGAGGCCCATATCACCAATAGTAGATGGGAGACAGAGGCTTTCCAGGATTGAGCCCTGGACATAGCCAGATGAAAGGGGTCCACTCTAAATAAGACACAATACAGAGTACCCGAAAGCCCCAAAGAGCCTAATTTACTCAGATTAATCAACTGGGAATGAAATAGGTGGAGAGAAGATAGACAGTAGAAGCAAGTGATTGCAAACAGGTGAGATCGACAGTGGTTGAGGACTCAAGACCTAAATTACATGGGGTGTGGTGCAGCTTTGTAATGAAATAAATTACAGTTATGTAAAATTTTACCATAACAGTAGATGCCCCTTTCTTCACTGTTGCAGTATCCAAAACAGAAGGGCTCTCCCGCCTGGGGCAGCCTGATGCTCATCCAATATACAAAAGCCTAATGATCTCATATGCTCCGTACGTCACATTTCTGCTCCCAGTACAGAATGCAGCATAAAAAGGATATATGAACACAACTACCCAGAGCTGGACTGCCCCAGAAGAGAAGAGTCTCCATAGGGCAAAGGAGTCCATACACATCCAAAAGGAAAGAATGCAAAAGAAAAAAGGGGAAACCCTCAGCAAAAAGGGAATCTAAAAAGTACAGTTTTGTACCTACCATAAATGTAGATGTTCGAAGATTCACATTGCTGCAGTCCTTACATATGGGTAGTCCGCTGTCCTCGGTCGGCCCGAATACCAAAGTATTAGGCTGACGTCGGTCATGGGCGCTTAGATCTGACATCAGAGCGCCAGGGTATAAAAGCGCATGACCGACGTCATATCCTCAGTCTTTTCTTGCCCCAGATGTCAGAAGGCCCTAAAAAGAAAGGCCACAGCCCAAAAACAGGATACCTCCCAAAAACATACCCAACAACAACCATCACCCAAACCATATAACCATGTCAAACTACAGAGGGGAAGGAGGGAGGGTAAATTGGACTGCAGCAATGTGGATCTTCGAACATCTACATTTATGGTAGGTACAAAACTGTACTATGTTCTTCATCTCACATTGCTGCAGTCCTTACATATGGGAAGAATCCCAAAGCAGAGGTAAAGGGAGGATGGCAAAAGCATAAAGCATTAGGGGCTGCTAAAATGCCCTGTAATATAGCAGTGGCAAATCCAGCCCTAGACTTAGAATAAAGAGGAAGGTGGTAATGCTTGGAAAAAGTATGCACTGAACTCCAAGTGGCTGCTTCCAAAATATCTTTTGTAGCTACCCCCCTTAGAAAGGCAGTAGAAGTGGCAGTAGCTCTAGTGGAATGAGACAACACAGGAACTGTGAGATGGAGGAGTGTAGAACCCTGCTCATGCAAAAGGACGATAGTCTCAAACGTTGAATGTACAAATCAAGACAAACTGTGGTAATATCCAAATACTGAATTTATTATATCCAAGTTAAGCGCTTTCAGCTGTACCCCAGCCTTCATCAGAACAAATGATGTCACCAAAGACAAGGTTTATATACACACATAATTATATCCCACTAATTGATTAATTGATAGATAAAAACCGCCAAAAATTATTTAAAGATGTATGGTGTTTAAATCAATATTTTCATCATCTAGTCACAAATACTTCAGTGTCCCTAATATACATATAAAATGCATCCATATGAATAAAAACTAAACATTGTCGGGTTACTGAAAGTTATATACAAATGTTAAAAAATGTTAAAAAATATATTAAAAAATATATTAAAAAATATATTAAAAAATATTAAGCAGTACATCCGCTGTTCCCTCTTAAAGATCTATCCTTACTAAAACATACATAAAAATACAAAAAATGCCTCTCCAGATTTGCTATTAAAAATAATTGTAAATAATTATAAATATACTATTCCAATGCTAAAAATGGTTTTATACTAATAAAATCATTGAGGCCAGGTGGTCTTGCTTTCACTTAATGCCAACTTCATTTTCCAATCACCTCCAAATGGTCTTCACCTTTTTCTAAAATGTGCCTGTATAATGCATTCTTTGTGTCACGCTTCCCTATTTTATATTGGTGTTCATAGATGCGTCTATTTAGTTGTCTCTCTGTTTTGCCTATATAGTGGGCGTTGCATAAAATGCATATAGCCAAATAGACCACCTGTTTGCTTTTGCAGTTTCCCCTTTTGCATTTAATAGTGGTGTGACATACATCTTCTAGTTTTATAATCTTGCTCAAATTGATGTATTTGCATTGTTTGCAATTACCACATTTCGTAGTCCCTTTGTTTGTGTCTGCATTCATTTTAGTGTAACCATCTCTTTGTAATAGCCTCTTCAAGTTGGGGGCTGTTTTAAAAACGCATCTAGGTTTGTTACCCAAAATTTGGTCCTTGTCCATAACCATCAGTATTTTCCATTTTATTAGTATAAAACCATTTTTAGCATTGGAATAGTATATTTATAATTATTTACAATTATTTTTAATAGCAAATCTGGAGAGGCATTTTTTGTATTTTTATGTATGTTTTAGTAAGGATAGATCTTTAAGAGGGAACAGCGGATGTACTGCTTAATATTTTTTAATATATTTTTTAACATTTTTTAACATTTGTATATAACTTTCAGTAACCTGACAATGTTTAGTTTTTATTCATATGGATGCATTTTATATATTTTTATATGTATATTAGGGACACTGAAGTATTTGTGACTAGATGATGAAAATATTGATTTAAACACCATACATCTTTAAATAATTTTTGGCGGTTTTTATCTATCAATTAATCAATTAGTGGGATATAATTATGTGTGTATATAAACCTTGTCTTTGGTGACATCATTTGTTCTGATGAAGGCTGGGGTACAGCTGAAAGCGCTTAACTTGGATATAATAAATTCAGTATTTGGATATTACCACAGTTTGTCTTGATTTGTACATTCAACGTTTGAGACTATCGTCCTTTTGCACGAGCAGGGTTCTACACTCCTCCATCTCACAGTTCTAGTGGAATGAGGTTTGATTCCAGCCGGAATCTCCTTACCATGATGGGAATAACAGAAAGAAATACAAAACCCAATCCATTTAGAAATAGTTTGTTTTGAAACAGGTTTTCCCTGAGAACCCAAAGCAAAAGAAACAAACAATCTGGTCTGTGAAAATATAACACAACTGAAAAGCTGATATGCTGTGTATGCACCTATATGTGTATTTCAGTCATCTTGGTTTGACCATCTGGTCACTCTAACATCATTCTGGCATCACATGTCACACATCTGTTCACACCCTTCCTAGAACCTTTTTAAATGTTTTTCAATGGGATTGTATTCATTCAAGATGAATTACATTAAATGTCAGAACATTGATGAAATGAATTGTCATGAAGCATCTGTCACACACAACACAGCATGGCATTCCAGCAGGTGTGTATACACTGTATATATGTGATATATCCACTGTATATAGCTGGATGTGGTGGGGGCATGGACTAAGGTCATATACAATTGGACACTTTGATTGCTACCCTGATAACCATGCCTACTCTCTAGTACCAATATCAGTGTTAGTGCAATGCAACAACCAGTGTACACACATTTGTGTTGTCTGTTGTTGTGTGATGATGATACACACATATGCAACAACATGCACAACCTATACCTGTTTTGAAACCCATGTGATTATTTTGTTTTTGCCTTCCAGCTGAAACATAATGCACACATATGTACCCAGGATACCTGGGTATACATTTCTGCCTATGTATGTATGGCACACACTACAGTCTTGCTGCTGCTTCAATCTTACTTAACCAACCTATATAGTATGTCTGGACAATGGCACACATAAATGGGTGACAAAAGGGACATCTGAGACTGCCTGAACCCCTTGGTTCTGCTCAAATAATAACGTAACTGCCTGTGAATATCCAAAGTATGCAAAATCTTCTCCCCTTTATTTTGGGAATATCCAAAGTATGCAAAATCTTCTCCCCTTTATTTTGGGGGTTTGCATAAAAAGTAGGCAAATGAATAGTTTGGTTCAAGGCCACACTAGAAACCACTTTAGGCATAAAGGAAGGATTAGTACGCAAAGATACCCTATCCTTATGAAAAATCAGGAAAGGTTCCACTGCCATAAGGGCCTGTAATTCAGAAACCCTTCTTGCAGAGGTAATGGCCAACAAAAAAGCAGTCTTCCATGATAAATACTTCAACTCGGCAGTAGCTGCAGGCTCAAAAGGTTGTAGAGTAAGCTTTTCCAACACAAAATTGAGATCCCAAGCAGGAGTAGGAGCTCTACGTGGGGGTCTTATGTTCTTTGCCCCTCTAAGAAATTGTTTAAACAAAGGATGTGAAAATAAAGGAGGGTCACAGTCATAGTGAGCAGAAATGGCTGCAGCATGAACCTTTATCGAGGAGAAAGACAAACCCTTGTCCAATAACTCAGTAAGGTATTGAAGAGAAACACTTAAATCAGGCTTGGAAACATCAAAGTCCTTCGCTTTGCTCCAAAGAAAAATCTCCTCCATTTATCAGCGTAAACTTTCCTTGTACTAGGCCTTCTGGCCTCCAAAATAACATTCAAAACTTGTTGTGGAAGCTGAGACCCACCAGGGTCTAAAACAGAATATGCCAGGCTGTGAGATGCAGAGACTGAATCTTGACATTGAGGAAGTGATTGCCCTCCTGAGACAAAAGATGCGGAATCAAAGGCAGAGGCCATGGAGGCTCCCATACCAAACTCCTCAGTAGTGGATACCAGTGCTGTCGAGGCCAATCCGGTGCTATCAGAATCATGGATGGCTTGTCTATTCTGGCCTTCAGGAGTACCTTGGGAATGAGAGGCAGAGGTGGAAAGGCATAGACATGAAGATTGCTCCAACTGAATGACAGAGCATCCACCTTCCAAGCTGTGGGATGAAACATTTTTGTGCAAAACTTTGGCAACTGGTAATTTAGTGGAGAAGCGAACAGATCTATGTCTGGTGTCCCCCATAACACTGTCAACTTTTGAAACACATGAGGATCCAGTTTCCACTCGTGAGGATCCACAATTTGTCTGCTCAACACATCCGCTAAGGAGTTCTGTGCTCCTGGAAGAAACCTTGCTTGCAGATTGGGGTGTAAACTGAGAGCAGTCTCCCACAAAATCATCGCTTGCCTGCAAAGAGGGTACGAATGGGTTCCCCCTTGCTTGTTGATGTACCACATGACAGTAGTGTTGTCTGTTTGAATCAACACCTGTCCTGGGTGAAGTAAATCCTTGAAAGCCATCAATGCAAATCGGACTGCTAACATCTCCTTCAAGTTGATATGCAAATGTTGAAGTCTGACAGGCCACGTGTCTTGCACCCATTTTCCATTAAGGTGTGCTCCCCAAGCCTTGTCCGAGGCATCTGTCGTTAAAATCTGACTCGCCTCTGGTCGGGTCACAGAGAGTCCCTTGTTTAGGTGACATTCCTGAGCCCACCACAAAAATTCTTTCTGAATGCAAGGTATTATCCGAATGACAGTGTCTAGATCTTGGCAGTGCTGCGTCCATACATTTTTGAGATACCATTGAAGCTTCCTCATATGCAGTTTGGCATTGAGAAGCACCAGAATACAAGATGCCATGAACCCCAAGGCTTGAAGGACTGTCCTTGCAGTCAGCCTGGACTGTAGAGACATTTGATGGAAATAAAGAGAAAGGCTGCTTTGTTTGTCCGGGGTCAAAAAGGCCATCTGGGAAGCTGTATTCAGTCTCACACCCAGAAAGCACATGGCCTGAGAGGGTACTAGACTGGACTTTGTTTCGTTCACAGAATACCCTAGGCATCTTAACACTACCATCACATACTGTAGATGATGCAGAAGTTCGTCTTTGTGTTGTGCAATAATCAGGCAATCGTCCAAATAAGGATAAATCTGTATTCCTCTTAACCTGAAAAAGGCTATCACTGGAGCCAGAACCTTTGTGAACACTCTGGGTGCAGTAGATAAGCCAAAGGGCAATGCAGAGAACTGATAATGTAAATTTCCAGCCCAAAAACGCAGGTACCACCTGCAACTGGGCCTGATAGGAACATGAAGATAAGCCTCTTTGAGATCCAGAGTTACCATCCAGTGATCTTTTCCCAACAGAGGTAAAAGCTGTTGTAATGTCAGCATTTTGAACTTTGGAATGTCCAGATAAGTGTTGAGGATAGATAAATCCAAAATTGGTCTCCACGTGCTCCCTTTCTTTGGCACTAGAAACAGGCGAGAATAAAATCCTAGTCCCACTTCTGACAGAGGAACTGGCTGTATAGCTCCTATTTGAAGAAGTAAAGAAATCTGCTGGTGAGCCTCTATCCTTTGCCGAGGAGGAACGTCTGGCATGCCTTTGAAAGGAGGCAATGTATGGAAATAGAACTTGTAGCCTCGGTTTATAATGTCCAATACCCATTTGTCCCGGGTGACTAAAAGCCAGTTTTGCTTGAAGAGTGCTAACTTTCCTCCCAAAGGAGCTGCCAGGGAAGAAGAATCTGGCAGCCGAAAATGCAGGTCATTGGGCCTGTTTACGAAAGGACTGGCCCCTGCCCTCACCTGCAGATTGTGCAGGTGAACTCCAAGTTCTAGGCCTGAATGTACTTTGAGCTCTGCCCCTGCCACATCTAGATCTACCCCTAGACTGAGAATCAGAAGAAGGGTAGGTCCACCCCTTAGTAGGCCAATTTCTACTAAACTTTGGAGGTTGCACCTGCAAAAAATCTTTAACAGTCTGCATGGACTTAGCCTTGTCTTCCATTTTCTTCAAAACCAACTCCACAGGGGAACCAAACAAAACTTCAGACTGTAAAGGGGCATCCAGAATTCTAGATTTAACATGCTCGGACAAATTCTGATCCTTAAGCCAGGCGTGCCTCACGAAGAACTGAACCAGTGGCAGCCACCCTAGAAGAGGCCTGTACAGCATCAAAACCACACTGCAAAGAATGCTTACCCACCTGTTCAGAGACATGTACTAAATCCTGCAATTCTTTACACTCTATGCCCTCTGCCAAAGCATCCACTTTAGATTTTAGCTGAGAAAGGAGGAAATTCTGATATTTCAACATATGAAACTGGCAATTTAAAGCCCTCATTGCTAAAGTAGAAGAGGTATATACCTTCTTACCCCATCTATCCAAAGCTCTAGCTTCCTAATCTAGAGGAACCGGATTCTTTACAACAGAAGCTCTAACACCCTTAGGCCCCTGACTAATAGTTTCTGGGTCCGCCCTAGGACTCCTATACAGATATTTATGAGCTTCAGGCACCCTGTAATACCTGTCTGGTTTAACTGGCACAGGAGGCAAAGAATCTGGATTAAGGGAAGCCTCCGAGAAAACATCTTGAACAACATCCAAAACAGGAGGTATAGCCAAGGGTCTATGCTGTGGTAAAAATAAGAATTCCCTAAGCCTCTTCCGTGAATCAGAGAAATCCTGTCCTTCCCACTTAAAATGCTCCCTCATAGAATGCAGAGTTTCTGAAAATGAAAAATCCTCTGGAGGAGAAGCAGAAGGAGTGGAATCCTCTGCATCAGAATCCGAATAAGGGGGAAAATCTTGAATATCTTCAGCAGAAGAGTCTGAGTCATCTGAGGCCTGATCCAAACTTTCCAACTCTGGCTCCACCCTGGGCCTCTTATCAGGAGGGGGCATAGAACCTCTAATTAAAGTAATCAAATCTTCTGCCATTTTAAGCATGTGCTTTTTAGGCACAGACCCTGAAGTACCTGGAGGGACACCAGAGGAAGGCAAAACAGACCTGCACTTAGAAGAAGCCTTAGAAATAGTAGCATAAGGCCTAACCACCTTAGGCATAGAAGGGAGAACAGTAACTTGAGAGGCCCCTTCAGCTTGACCTGACTCCTGTGAGGCCACATCCTGCAAAATCAAAGTTTCCCCCTGAGACTCAACAGAACCTTCAGCCGGATCCACCTGCTCCACTGTAGCTTCTGCAGGACCAGCGTCCGAAACGGACGAATCAACCTGTCTAGGTTTCAAGGATTTGTCTTTGCGCTTCTCGTGGGCGGGCGACGGAGGATCCGACGGCATATTATAATTACACCGCTTACCAAAGACTAACCTAGCACAATCTAACCTTCTTTTTATAGTGCGCTTATTAAACCTAGCACAAAACCGACACCCGACTACGTCGTGGTCCGTCCCAAACAAGGAATGCAAAGAGAGTGATAATCCCTATGCGGTATCTGTTTCCCACAAGAAATACAATTATTCACTTTTTCTGACATCTGGAATTAACTGAGGCAAGAAAAACAAAAATATTCCCAACGGGTACTTAGCCCAACTTGGTTTCGGTCTGAAACTCAGAATACGAAAATTTCAGAACGCCGAACGGCACTTGCAACGCTGCTTCTGCATCGGACCATGCGGCAAAAAAGACTGAGGATATGACGTCGGTCATGCGCTTTTATACCCTGACGCTCTGATGTCAGATCTAAGCGCCCATGACCGACGTCAGCCTAATACTTTGGTATTCGGGCCGACCGAGGACAGCGGACTACCCATATGTAAGGACTGCAGCAATGTGAGATGAAGAACATCAAAAACAAACAAAAAAAAAATAGAACAAAGAAGAGGGGATTGGAGGGAGGGAGCAAATACTGCAACAGTGAAGAAAAGGACATCTACTGTTATGGTAAGATTTTACACATCTGTATCACTGATGCTGTATCCAAAACAGAAGGGAGAGTAAAAAAGCTCAAGAAATAGAATGGAAGGTGGAAAGCTTAGAACAACCCTTAACAAACCCACATAAAATGGTTTCACCAAAACTTGCTCTGGCCCTAGAATTCAGATCCAACTTACAATGCTTAGTAAAGGTATGCACTGAAGACCAAGTAGCAGCTTCAAGGATGGAAGAGTTCCCCATCCCCTTGAATGAGGCAACAGTCCTAGATGAATGACCTCTAACAGAAGTAGACGAAATTTGCCATTAAAGGAATAACAAGTGGAAATGGCCTAAGATATCCAGGAGGAGGTGGTTTTCTAAGATACACTTACTGAAAGGAAACAAAAAGCTAAGGACACTAAAGATAACCACAAAGCCTTCTTCAGCTATGTTAGAAACCTGGGCGGAAACCCTCAGATATGCTCAGACTTAGTTCACAACAACAAAAAATACACTGACCCCACAGATATTGCCAACATTCTGGCTGACAGGTTCAGTGCAAATTTCTCCCCTCCCTCACCCCCAAAAGAAGAAATACTTATCCCAGCTGAATGTAATCTCCCTGTCATCTCAGATGTCCAAGTGAGAACCGCCCTCAACAAAGCTAAAAACACAGCATCAATGGGACCTGATGGTATCCCGGGTTGCGTGCTACGTGAACTCCATGATGAAGCTAAACCCGCACATAAAAATGCAATTTAACCTTAGCCTTACTACAGGATATGTACCTGAACACTGGCGTACAGCAACAGTGGTCCCACTCCACAAAGGGGGTACCTCTACAGACCCTGGGAACTACCGCTCCATAAGCTTAACCAGCCTGGTCTGCAAAGCTATGGAAAGAATCATTATGGAACTCATAAACAGAGACATAGGAGACCTACAGACACTTGACCCCACCCAGTTCGGCTTTGTAAAGGGCAGATCCTGCCTTTTGAACCTGGTTGACTTTTTCAAAACAGTCACTAGAGCCATTGATGAGGGCAAAGCAGTCCATACAGCCTACCTGGACTTGGCTAAGGCCTTCGACACAATACCCCACTCAGGCATCATAGATAAGCTCAACAGCTTAAACGTAAACCCTTATTTCACTAGATAGGTTGCAAACTGGCTAAAGGACAGAACCCATAAAGTTAAAATCGCTGGAGCAATGTCAGACTCAAAGCCAGTCACAAGTGGTGTCCCACAGGGATCTGTCCTGGGACCCCTCTTGTTTGGCATTTATTTTTCAGATGTTAAAGCAAACATGGGAGGGTTGTGGCTGACAAAGTTCGCAGATGACTGCAAACTAGGTGCCACAGTCGATACACCAGCGGACACATACATCCTACAAAAAGGCCTCACAGAAACGGACAACTGGTGCCGAAGTCACGGCCTTAAACTAAATGCCAAAAAATGTATAGTCATCCCTTTGGGAAAAACAAAGTACCCACAAATTATCACATAGACAGCAACCCACTGAGTGGAAAAGTAATCAGAGACCTAGGGACCCAAGTCGACAGCGACCTCTCATTTGACACCCACGTTGCCAAAGTGGTTAGAAAAACATTCTACCTTGCACACCTCATCATGAAGGGATTCGCATCCAGATCCAAGGATGTCATTGTACCCCTATACTCCTCCCTCATCAGACCCATGATTGAGTACAATGCCCCATTTGGTATGTACCTCACCCGGCATTTGCAACAGCTGGAGAGACCACAAAAGTACCTCACCAAGAGGATCAAGGGTCTCCAACATATGTCTTATTCTGCCAGACTAAAGAAACTCCAGCTCTATTCAGTAGCATACCGCCTGCTCAGAGGTGATCTCTGCCTGACGTACAAGGCCATGTCCAATCATGATCTGATGGACATGCTCCACCTCAAAAAATCCAAATCCATCAGGACCACGAGAGCTAAAGACTTAAACCTCGGCACAAGTATGAATAGGACATGCTGGAGGGATAGATTCATAACCCAGAGGCTTCCCATGCTTTGGAACAAGATCCCAGTTCATGTTAGGCAGAGCCCCTCACTGACTCTCTTCAAGAGAAATCTTGATGAGTGGATGGGAGATCGTAAGTTTACCCCAGGGGTCACATCTGTGTCACTGCTAGACAGGGGCGCAGTAAACTAATTCTATTATATAAGGGGACCTTCATTGTGTCACTACTACACAGAGGCACAGTATTCTAAATCTATTCTGTGCATTTTTGTACCATTTCATGGGGTGGCGAAAGCCACATCACTATGGCTAGGCTTACAAATGCCCCAGGGCAGATAGCCTAGTACTAAACTATGAAACTATGATCAGACTTAAGTTTTATCCAAATAGTACCTGAGCTGTCTGCACAAATCCAAGGTATACAGGACCCTCTCACTAGCAGACTAAGCAGAAGGGAAAAAGGAAGGAGTTGTACTGACTGATTCAAAGACAACTAGTTTACTACCTGGGGCATAAAAGAAGGATCAATACAAAGAGACACCCTATCCCTGTGGGGAAAAAACAGAGGTCTGGCTATGAAGGCCTGGAGCTCAGAAACCCTCAGAGCAGAAGTAACAGCCAGCAACAAAATATCCTTCCAGGTACACTGTTGCAAAAAAAGCAGAATCTGCATGCTCAAAAGGAGCCCAAGTCAATTTTTACAGCACAAAATTAAGGTCCCAAGGAGGAGGAATTGGTTTCCTTGGAGGCCTAATATGCAGGATGCCTTTAAGAAATTGTTTGACCTCAAAACAAGAAGTCAAAGGAGGATTCAAGGGTAGAGAAGCAGAAATGGTTGACAAATGAGCATTCACAGAAGAACAGGCCAGGCCAGACCAGAGCAACTCCCACAAATAAGAGAGAACCAGAGGGACCCCACTAAAAAAGTGTCCTGGTTACCAACATGGCACCAAATAGAAAATCTATTCCACTTGGACATATGAGATTATCTGCTTGAGGGTTTCCTTGCCTCCTGTAAAACCCTGAGCATGTCCTCAGAGTTTTTCTATCACCAATAGTGTCAGCTGAAGAGTGGACAAGTGAGGATGGATGAGACATCCTTTATTTTGTGGGAGGAGATCCAACCAGTGAGGTAAATTGTGGTGACTGCCCCTGGCTATATGCATTAAGAGGAGAAACCAGTACTGTCTTGACCAAAAGGGAGTCGCTAGCAAAATTTTGGGGAGTCCAGCAGAATTTTCCGCAGGACGCTTGAAAGTAGAGGAAGAGGAGGGAAAGCATAAAGAAACATCCTCTTCCAAGGAAAAGAAAGGGCATTCGTCTACCAAGCCAGATGGCATGGCACTCTGGGACAGAAGACAGGAACCTGCCTGTTCAGAGAGGAGGCAAAATATCTACCTGAGGAATACCCCACCAATGGATATGATCCTGAGAAGGAGTCAGGATGGACATTTGGAAGTTGACAGTGAATCCTGGACTTTGAAGAAGAGAGATGGTGAACTTCAGATCTTTAACAGGTAACTGTGGGAAGGCACCTGAAGCAACGGATCAATCTAGAAAAGGAAAAATCTGAATGCTTTGGAACCTGCAGAAAGCAATCACAACAGCTAGGCATTTTGTGAATACTCTTGGGGCAGTAGTGAGGCCAAAGAGCAAAGCAGAGAACTGAAAATGAAAGGAAAAAACAGAGAAATGTAAAAACTTCCTGAAAAGAAGGTGAATAGGGATATGAAGGAAGCATCTTTCAGATCCAAGGACACCAGAAAAGCCTGGGGTAATAAAAGAGGAAACAGGGTTTAAAGAGTAAACATCTGAAAAGAAGGAACTTTGATGAAGGTGTTGAGCTGGGAGAGAGATCCAGAATAGGTCTCCAAGTGCCCTCCTTTCTAGGAACCAGGAGCATCCTGGAATAAAAACCCTTTTCCACTTGGGAAGGAGGGACAGGGTGAATGATTCTGTGATTCATCAGGGACCACAGAACTTCCGGGAAATGAAGAAGTTGCTCTAGAGAAGGTTGAGGATTCCCTAAAAAAGGAAGGAGAGACATCCATACCATGACATAACCCTGATGAATGATGTAAAGAACCCAAGAGTCTGAAGTGATGAGATGCTAATTTGGAAGATAAAGGGAAAGCCGAAGGGACAAATTAGCCTGGCCTAAAAGAAGGGGGGGGGTGAATTATCAAAGAGAAGCAGGCTTATCAGATAAAGGAGGCTTCTGGGCAACAGAAATCTGAGACGCCTTAGCAGAGGGGGCCTGCGTACCACCCTTCCTGCCCTTGGAGGCCTGGTGAGGTTGCCTGTGAATAAAAGCAGATCTAGAAGGATAACTCCTCTGGAATTTAGGGATAGGAGAGACAAACTATATTTAAGGTCTTGCAAGGCTTTGCCTTTCTCTTGAAGACAACATGTCAGTAGCAACAGTCCCAAACTTATGTTTACAGTAGAGAGTCGATTATCCAAATTAATTGGGACCTAGGGTCGTTCGGATAATCAAATTGTCTGGATAATTAAACATACACTGAACTGGATAAAAACTGCAAAAATCTTGTTTTTTCCTGCATGCTTTTCAACTATTCAGTGATTACAGTGGACAATAAAGAATATTTTTCACACAAGAGCGAGCTACAAGCTCAAAAAACACACACAAGTAAATATGTATAAAATTTACATATTCAGACTTTATGATTTTTCCTACCTAAAGACACTGGAAGGCTGTGTTTAGATAATTGACATTTTGGATAATTGACATTTCTGTTAATCGACGTTCAGATAACTGACTCTCTACTGTATTATCAAAAGAAGCATCCAACAACTTGGCCTTAATGTCCTCAAGCAGAGACTGGAGACAAAGACAATAACAACACCTCATGACAGACCTAAAATCCACAGCCCTAGGATAGGCATCAGCAACATCATAGCTACAGTTAGAGTGGCAAGCGACCTGAGAAGCAAAGCCTAAAAGAGATAAGGCACAAGATTTGCTTTCAGAATCAGGGAGGTCAGAAAAAAACAGACAAGTCTGAGCAATGAAGGTCAAAGCATACCTGATTATGTGTCTCTGGTAATTAACAGCCCCAAAGGCCAAGGTAGAAGCAGTGTAAACTTTGTTACCAATCCTCTCCATTGCTTTACTATCCTTATCAGAAGTTTGGAAGCTTCGAAGGTTTGTCAGAAGAGACTGACATCACAGCAGGATCAGCAGAAGCACATTTAAATAAATACTGACAATTCTCAGGAACCTTACAGAACCAGGTTTCTTAGGAGTAGGAGGCTGAGAATCAAGAGACTTTGAAGCAGCAATGAAACTATCTAACAAGACAGCCAATACATGAGGAACTGACGATGGTTTAGGATTATCTACCTGAAGCAACTCATAATATCTTTTCTGAATATCAGACACTTGAGAAAAATCCCACTTAAGGTATTTAATCATCCTAGCAATTGTGTCCCTATAGGACAACTCCTCAAAAGGAGACTCAGGGCCCATAGACTCCCCATTATCAGAACCATAAGCCAAAAGTGAAGACGTGTGAAGAATAGGACAAATACCCCTCATCAGACACTGAATCCTCATCAGGGGAATCTGGTTCCCAAAGCTGTTTAGATGGGGTAGAGGTCCAAAGAGGAACAGGTACTGAAACTCCTTGAGGAGGCTTTAGGACCATCAGGGCAGAAAACAAGCCCTGAGTAAACTCTTGCCATTCCCTTTAATGATCCTTAGGATGGACCGAAACATGCTTCAGCTTTTGTCTTTTTTTGGAAGGGACATCAGCCCTAACAAATACCAGAGATTCCGAAGCTGGTGATATTCGATAACAGAACCTGGAACCTCCTCCCTACCATTATCTGCAGAACCCTCCCAGACAATCAACTGCTGTTCTGCCCTGACATCTGGAGCAGATGCCTGTAAAGCCTCCCAGTAAATGTGGTCGGTCACAGCAGAGGAATCCAATGTAGATGCTGAATGACCTACAGAGATACTACCTGCTTCTAGAGAGATGTCCAGTGGAGGGTTGATAGTTAAAGAATCCAGCCAAGACTTCTTGGCCTTCTTCTTACCTAGCGAGATTATCCTGGGGTTAAAGAATTCTGCCATGGTACCCTGCAATAACTATTTAAGCCACTGGTTTCCACGACAAATGGCCAGGGAAGACAAACAGCTTCTCAGTGTCTTAGCACAAATGTCTTACAGATACTACAACAGGTATGACCATGGGAAGTACCCAAACAAAAAATACACTGTTCATGATGATCCTTATGGAGAATCTGCCTTCCACACTGACAGTTTCCCTTTTTGGATGACATGAACTCTAGGAAGCAGAATAAAATACAAGACCAAGAAAAGTTAAAAACAGCCCCAACAGGGCATTTATCTGGTGGCTAAGTATTCAGTACAGCAGCAAGACATTCAGACCAACTAGCAATAATTGCGTTTGAACTGGGTGCAAAGAAGTTCTGGGTAGTTGCATCCCTACAATCCCTTTTATGCCCTACATTCTGTATGGGGAGCATAAATGTGATGTACGGCTCATACAAGATCACTAGGT
The DNA here is from genome assembly GCF_019279795.1 of Protopterus annectens. Taxonomy (NCBI): domain Eukaryota; kingdom Metazoa; phylum Chordata; order Ceratodontiformes; family Protopteridae; genus Protopterus; species Protopterus annectens. The sequence continues at coordinate 1,760,820,465 of NC_056735.1, read as the reverse complement.
TTCGTATAATGGCCGAGTGTTGGGCAGCCCTGGGAGGGAGATCCCTTCTGTTTTGGATACTGCAACAGTGATAAAGATGAACATTAAGCAAGAGTCCCTATTACTGCACTTTCACAGTGGAACTGTTCAAGCATTCATTCCATAGAAAAGAGGAGACATTTGTAGTGAAACTGCAAATCTGAAATCACTTGTATTATGACTGCACATTACAAGGAATGAATGAAGTCACTATAGGCAACAGTGTGCTTCACAAAATACTTGTATACAGGAGGGATTCAACTAGGGGTGAAGGAAAATAAACAGTTTAGCAGTATTTGGTAGTAATTTGCATAAAGCAGCCTAGAAAATATCCGGATGTACAAAATAAAGTCGGGGTAGGGTACAGTGTTTTGCATAATTTGTAAGCATTTCATTTGCGTTATTAGGTTTTACACCCAGAGTAAATGGCTTGATATTGTGTGTTGTCCTCTTTCTTCCTGGGGTATAAATGAAAGGAGGGGAGGGGATACTGTATCTCACAAGCCCCTCACACTTATTTTTGACTGGGGAAAGTACTTAAGGCTATAGCACTTTTTACCCACTTTCAATAAGCAGGTAGTGTCCAGTACATAGAACTGCCTACCTGCCTGGTAGGATTTAGGTTTTTTGCACTTTCAGTCAGCATGTGTGCTGAAACGATGAAGTTAGCACAGAGGCATGTATGGACTAGCTCACTGGCACAGCATATTTTTACGTTAAAGCTATTCCACAGTCAGGAAGAAAACAAAGGGTTGAATACTCCCTCACTGACATTACAGCTGTGTCTGTGTGTGTGGTGAATTTATTTTCTGTTTCAGATGTTCTATGTTATTAATGTTTTCTACTGGCCTTTCCGTGGCTGTTTATTGTATGTGCGACTTTGTTTAAAGCATATGCTTTATGACATTCAGTTTCTCATGTAGAGACTTTCAGTTTCAATAAATTAAAGCTGCAGTTAGAAAAGAAAAGTACAGTTTTGTACCTACCATAAATGTAGATGTTCGAAGATCCACATTGCTGCAGTCATAACCTGTGGGTAGTCCGCTGTCCTCGGTCGGCCCGAATACCAAAGTGTTAGGCTGGCGTCGGTCATGGTCGCTCAGATCTGACGTCAGTACGCCGTGGTACTAAAGCGCATGACCGACGCCATATCCTCAGTCTTTCTTGCCCCAGATGTCAGAAGGCCTTAAAAAGAAAGGCCATAGCCAAAAATAGAAAAATACCCAATCACCAAAATAGCAACAATAGATACACCACAAATCACACAGCCACCCCAAACTACAGAGGGGAAGGAGGGAGGGTAAATTAGACTGCAGCAATGTGGATCTTCGAACAACTACATTTATGGTAGGTACAAAACTGTACTATGTTCTTCATCTCACATTGCTGCAGTCATAACCTGTGGGTAGAATCCCAAAGCAAACGTAAAGGGAGGTTGGTAAAATCAAATAGCATTAGGAGCTGCTAACATGCCCTGTAAAACTGCAGTGGCAAACCCAGCCCTAGATTTGGAATAAAGAGGAAGATGGTAATGTTTAGAAAAAGTGTGCACTGAACTCCAGGTAGCTGCCTCCAAAATATCCTTAGTAGCAACTCCCCTTAAAAAAGCAGTAGAAGTGGCAGTAGCCCTAGTGGAATGAGGTCTGATTCCAGCCGGAACCTCCTTACCATGATGAGAATAACAGAAAGCAATGCAATGCCCAATCCACTTATAAATAGTTTGTTTTGAAACAGGTTTTCCTTGAGACCCCAAGGCAAAAGAAATGAATAACTGTTGGGACTGCCTGAACCCTTTAGTTCTGCTCAAATAATAATGTAACTGCCTGTGAATGTCCAAAGAATGCAAAATTTTCTCCCCCTTATTTTGGGGATCAGCATAAAATGTAGGCAGATGAATAGATTGGTTTAAGGCCACATTAGAAACAACTTTAGGCATAAAAGTAGGATTAGTACATAGTGAGACCCTATCCTTGTGAAATATCAGGAAGGGTTCAACTGTCATTAGAGCCTGTAATTCAGATACCCTTCTAGCAGACGTAATGGCCAACAAAAAAGCAGTCTTCCAAGACAAAAACTTCAACTCTGAAGTAGCTGCAGGTTCAAAAGGAGGTAAAGTGAGCTTTTCCAACACAAAATTGAGATCCCAGGAAGGAGTAGGAGCTCTACGTGGGGGTCTTATGTTCTTTGCCCCTCTAAGAAATTGCTTGAACAAAGGGTGAGAGAATAATGGTGGGTCACAGTCATAGTGAGCAGAAATGGCTGCAGCATGAACTTTTACAGAGGAGAAAGACAAACCCTTGTCTAATAATTCTGTAAGATACTGAAGTGAAACACTCAAATTAGGCACTGAAACATCAAAGCTCTTTGTTTTGCTCCAAAGAAAAAATCTCCTCCATTTATCAGCATAAACTTTCCTTGTACTAGGCCGTCTGGCCTCCAAAATGACATTCAAAACTTGTTGAGGAAGCTGCGACCCCCCAGGGTCTAAAACAGAATACGCCAGGCTGTCAGATGCAGGGACTGAATCCTGACATTGCGGAAATGATTGCCTGCCTGGGACAAAAGGTGTGGAATTAAAGGCAAAGGCCAAGGAGGCTCCCGTACTAAAGTCCTCAGCAGAGGGTACCAGTGCTGCCGTGGCCAATCTGGAGCTATCAGAATCATGCAAGGCTTGTCCTGCCTGACCTTTAGGAGCACCTTGGGAAGGAGAGGCAGAGGGGGAAAGGCATAAACTTGAAGGTTGTTCCAACTGAATGATAGAGCATCCACTTTCCAAGCTTTTGGGTGAAACAGTTTTGTGCAAAACTTTGGCAGTTGGTAATTCAGTGGAGAAGCGAAGAGATCTATGTCTGGAGTCCCCCATGCCACCGTCAACTGTTGAAAGACATGAGGATCCAATTTCCACTCGTGGGGATCCACCATCTGTCTGCTCAAAACATCTGCTAAGGAGTTCTGTGCTCCTGGCAGAAACCTTGCCTGAAGGGTGAGGTGCAAACTGAGAGCAGTCTCCCACAAAATCATAGCTTGTCTGCAAAGAGGGTACGAATGGGTACCCCCCTGCTTGTTGATGTACCACATGACTGTTGTGTTGTCTGTCTGAATCAACACTTGTCCTGGGTGAAGTAAATCCTTGAAAGCCATCAATGCAAATTGGACTGCTAACATCTCCTTCATGTTGATATGCAAATGTTGTAGTCTGGCAGGCCACGTGTCTTGAACCCATTTTTCCATTGAAGTGTGCTCCCCAGGCCATGTCTGAGGCATCTGTCGTTAAGATCTGACTCGCCACTGGTCGGGTCACAGAGAGTCCCTTGTTTAGGTGACATTCCTGAGCCCACCACAAAAATTCCCTTTGGATGCAAGGTATCATCTGAATGACAGTGTCCAAATCGTTGCAGTGTTGAGTCCATACGCTTTTGAGATACCATTGTAGCTTCCTCATATGCAGTTTGGCATTGGGAAGCACCAGAATACAAGATGCCATGAACCCCAAGGCTTGAAGGACTGTCCTTGCAGTCAGCCTGGACCGTAGAGACAATTGTTGGAAGTAAAGGGTAAGATTTCTTTGTTTGTCCGGGGTCAAAAATGCCATCTGAGAAGCTGTATTCAGTCTCACACCCAGAAAGCACATGTCCTGAGAGGGTACTAGACTGGACTTTGTTTCATTCACAGAATACCCTAGGCACCTTAACACTGCCATAACATACTGTAGATGGTGAAGTAACTTGACTTTGTCTTGAGCCAGAATCAGGCAATCGTCCAAATAAGGATAGATTTGTATTCCCCTTAACCTTAAGAAGGCTATCACCGGTGCCAGGACCTTTGTGAACACCCTGGGCGCAGTAGATAAGCCAAAGGGCAATGCAGAGAACTGATAATGTAAAGTCCCAGCCCGAAAACGCAGGAACCTTCTGCAGCTGTGCCTGATAGGAATGTGAAGATAAGCCTCTTTGAGATCCAAAGTTACCATCCAGTGATCTTTGCCTAATAGAGGCAGAAGTTGTTGCAAAGTTAACATCTTGAATTTTGGAATGTCCAGGTATGTGTTGAGAATAGACAAATCCAGAATTGGTCTCCAAGTGTTTCCTTTCTTTGGTACAAGAAACAGGCGAGAATAAAATCCTAGGCCTACTTCTGACGGAGGGACCCCCTGGATAGCCCCCATTTTGAGAAGTAAAGAAATCTGTTTGTGAGCCTCCACCTTTTGCTGAGAAGGAACGTCTGCCATGCCTTTGAAAGGAGGCAAGGTGTGAAAATAAAACTTGTAGCCTCGATGTATAATGTCCAACACCCATTTGTCCTGAGTGACTAAAAGCCAATTTTTCCTGAAATGTGCCAACTTTCCTCCCAGAGGAGCTGCCAGACAGGAGGGATCTGGCAGCTGGAGATACAGGTCATTGGGTCTGTTTACGAAAAGGCTGACCCCTGCCCTCACCTGAAGATTGTGCAGGGGAACTCCACGTCCTAGGCCGGAAAGAACCTTGAGCATGAGCTCTGCCCCTACCACGTCTAGATCTGCCCCTAGACTGTAAATCAGAAGAAGGATAAGCCCATCCCTTAGTAGGCCAATTTCTGCTAAACTTAGGGGGCTGCACCTGTAAAAAATCCTTAACTGTTTGCATAGACTTAGCTTTGTCTTCCATTTTCTTCAAAACTGACTCCACAGGAGAACCAAACAGAACTTCAGACTGAAGGGGAGCATCCAAAATACGAGCTTTAACATGTTCTGACAAATTCTGATCCTTAAGCCAGGCGTGCCTACGAATAACTGATCCAGTGGCATCCACCCTGGAAGAGGCCTGAAGAGCATCAAAACCACACTGCAAAGAATGCTTACCCACCTAATCAGAGGCATGAACTAAATCCTGCAATTCCTTACACTCAATGCCCTCTGCCAAAGCATCTACCTTAGATTTCAACTGACTTAGGAGAAAGTTCTGGTACTTCAGCATATGAAACTGGCAATTCAAAGCCCTCATTGCTAGAGTGGAAGAGGTATACACTTTTTTACCCCACCTATCCAAAGCTCTAGAATCTTTATCCATAGGAACTGGATTCTTTACAATAGAAGCCCTGACACCCTTAGGTCCCTGGCTAATAGTTTCTGGGTCAGCTCTCGGCTTTTATACAAATATTTATGAGCCTCAGGCACTCTGTAATACCTGTCTGGCTTGACCGGGCAGGAGGCAAAGAATCAGGATTAAGGGAAGCTTCAGAGAAAACATCCTGAACAACATCCAAAACAGGGGTATAGCCAAGGGCCTATGCTGTGGTAAAACAAAATTCCCTAAGTCTCTTTCTAGAATCTGAGAAATCCTGACCTTCCCACTTAAAATGCTCTCTCATGGAATGCAGGGTTTCAGAAAAAGAAAAATCCTCTGGGGAAGCAGAAGGACTAGAATCCTCTGCATCTGAATCAGAATAAGGAGGAAAATCCTGAATGTCTTCAGCCGAAGACTCCGAGTAATCTGAAGAATGCTCCAATCCTTCCACCTCTGGCTCCACCCTAGGCCTCTTATCTGGAGGAGGCAAAGAACCCCTGATTAAGGTAATTAAATCTTCTGCCATTTTCAGCATATGCTTTTTTTTTTTTTAGGTACAGAACCTGCAGAACTAGGGCTGACGCCAGAGGAAGACAAACCAGGCCTGACCTTAGAAGGTACCTTAGAGACAGAAGTAGAAGGCCTAACCACCTTATGCAAAGGAGGGACTACAGAAACCTGAGAGGCCCCCTCAGCCTGACCCGACTCCTCAGAGGCCACATCCTGCAAAACTAAAGACTCCCCCTGAGACTCAGCTGAAACCTCGGCTGGATCCACAGATTCCACCGTAGTTTCTAAAGAACCGGCGTCCGTAACGGACGAATCATCCTGTTTGGACTTTAACGATTTTTCCTTGCGCTTCTTAGCGGTAGCGGGCATCAGAGGATCCGACGGCATATTGTAATTACACCGCTTACCGAAGACAAGCCTAGCACAATCTAACCTGCGTTTAATGGTGCGCTTATTAAATCTAGCACAAAAGCGACACCCGACTACGTCGTGCTCAGGCCCCAAGCAAGGAATACAAAGAGAGTGGTAATCCCTATGAGGTATCTGTTTCCCACAAGAAATACAATTATTCACTTTTTCTGACATCCGGATTTAACTGAGGCAAGAAAAGACAAAATATTCCCCAACGGGGTACTTAGCCCAACTTGGTCTTCGGTCTGAAACTCAGAATACGAAAATTTCAGGACGCCGAACGGCACTTGCAAAACGCTGCTTCTGCTTCGGACCATGCGGCAAGAAAGACTGAGGATATGGCGTCGGTCATGCGCTTTAGTACCACGGCGTACTGATGTCAGATCTGAGCGACCATGACCGACGCCAGCCTAACACTTTGGTATTCGGGCCGACCGAGGACAGCGGACTACCCACAGGTTATGACTGCAGCAATGTGAGATGAAGAACATCTTTAAATGCAACATTCACTGATGTGGCTGGAACAACATTATCAAATCATGTTATTTAAACAATTAAAATGAGTGTGGATGGGAGTATAAAATCATTTAACAGAATGCATTAAAACTGTTTTTGTTGCATAACGTAATTAATAGCATAAGCTGTGGGTAATGTGCTAAGGATGAATTAGACAAACGAACATAAATCTTTGTTACAAAAGGTGCCTAATTTGTACCTCATTTATGATATTGGCAATCAGGCAATAAATCCCCTTGGTTTCTATTCTTGTTATTAAAACCGAAAATATTAGCATTCTTTGTGGATAACATCATGAGATGAGTCATGACCGCATTAATTTAGTACTTAAACTGTCAGAATCTTTATAGGATTCAGATGATCAAAGCAGCAGACTTTTCGCTCACAGCTCACCAGTGGATACAGTCAGGCATTCAGTATGTTCTGTATACAGTTAACATGTTACAAAGACAATGATTCTGAAGCACACTGCTGTACCACGTGCACAGTGTTACGAAAGGACAATGAAGAACTCAAATTCTTTGTGTAGCTGGGGGGGGGGGGGTGCTGACAAAAAAATGGTTTGTCTTTCTAGAGGGAAACACTGCTGTAAGACTTGCTCATTATATTATTAAGGCTTTTGTTGCTTCTTGGCTACTGATCTTAACATGTTCCCTTGCCAGAGCTAGAGAGCACAACTACATAAGGAAAACACACCCTCTTGCATACCAAACAATGTTCTACCCACCTTTAAAACTAGCCTTGATGATTGAAAGGTTACTCACAAACCTACTCCTTAGCTTTGTACTATGTCTTTCCTTGAAAGGGCAGCGAATTCATTTACAAGTTTGCTGGAATGCACTCTCTAGGTTTCATAACAGTCATTGAGACCACTTGCCTCGTAAAACCCCATGAATACAACACATCAATATATCTATCACTTTCTCCCTCTTTATATATATATATATATCTACACAATGTTTAGGTATGCATACACACCTATTATACATACGTGTGTGTGCGTCTGTATACATACATATGTATGCATATACTGATAGATATAGGTATACTGATGTCACTCTCTCTTTCTATATATATATATATATATATATATATATATATATATATATATATATATATGTGTGTGTGTGTGTGTGTGTGTGTATACACTCTCTTTCTATATATATATATATATATATATATATATATATATACATATGTGTGTGTGTTTGTACACATACACTCACACACACACACACATATATACATATAATATCTCTTTATATATATATTTTTAATGTATCAGTAAAGGCAGAACAGTTGTAAGGCTGAAGCACAAAAAACAGAAATTAAAAAAGAGAAAAGCAGCACAAAGCATACCTAATAATGGAATGGTTAAAATCTCAAAAGGAAAATAAATGTTTTCATTTTGTGATCAGTCGACTTAAGAAAAAAACAGCAACTTCACATATACTATGAGTAGAGATACTGTTAGATAAAGGGGTTTTAGTAATGGAATGTGCAGGGCTGGCGTTAGTGCTAGCAAGATGGATGAAGGGGGCTTCAGAAAAAACAATAACCTGAAACCTTGGGTGGTATGGTCTATACTAAACTAGAACTGGAGAAGTGAATGCAGCTGACAGCAATGTGTCTATTAGCTATATACCACATTCTACATCTCAATACATCTGGAGAGGAAGGTGCACAGATGTTTGGTCTCGGTTAAAAAGAGTCTGCCACAGATTTAAGCGTGGCTTATGAAATGAACAGCAGTGGTGGTTTGCTGGTGGAAGTACAACTTGATGAAGGCCTAACTCATGTACTTGTTCAGTATAGTGGGCAGCATGATGCACTGAAGTCAGAAAATGGTAAGCTGAAGTCAGAGAAGGATAGATACAAAACTACTGCGTCATGTTAACTCTAGTGCAAGCTAACAAACATAGTGACAAATGCTTGTTTTGTTTACTACAGCTCCCTTTTCACTTATGCATGCCTTCCTGGAAACCTGACACAGGATATCACAATCCTTGATATCTAGTGATTATCTAGCAATATGTGACACATTTTGAATGTATAATTTGTGTAAAACACACATGAGTGAAAGCTACAGCAGTGAGATTTAAAAAACTCAAAATAAATAATAAGGCCAGTGTTCTAACACCACCAACATCAGAGGCAAAAAATGAAGGAGATGGAAAGTTACCTTCTGCCTTTTCATTACTGACTCAAGATGAACTGAATGAGGTATCTTAAAAGGAGAAGGTAACAGCACGGATATTCTGGAAAGAACCTGACAATTTATATTTAACAAACAGGCATGAACGATATCAGTTTAGAGAACAAGGTGGTATACAAAGAATATCAAAGAAGTCTGCAACTGTATGGAAAATGAAAGTGGCCACTCTGCACAGACGTCAAGGTGACAACACACCAGGTGAACAAATGGGGAAATATGTAAGAACATAAAAAAGAACATCATGACACACAATAAGCCAAAGAGCACATCTGTCATACCATTACCTAAATAGGCCAATGATAAATTAATTCCAAAGCTAAGAGAAATTCAGATAGTAATACAGGTATACACTACCAAATGACATCACCTATATTCCTGAAATAAATATTTTTTTTTGAAAAAGTCAACAAAGAAATGAATGAAGGCAAAACTATACAGTCCACATACCATGACTTAGCCAAAGCTTTTGACATAATTCCCCACTCAGGTACATCAGAGAAGTTAAATAAAATGGGAATAAATCCCTGTGTCACTAGCAGGACCGCTAACTGGCTCACAGACAGGATGTATACAATCAAAATAGAAGAAGTAACTCCTACAAAGAGACCAGTCACCAGTGGAGTTCTTTGGAGTTTTGTGCTGAGACCTCTCTTGTTTGGCCTCTACTTTTCTGAAGAAAAGGCCAATACCAAAGGACTTTGGCTGACTAAGTTTGCAGATAACTGCAAGCTAGGAGCAGTCACTGAATTCCCAAATGACTTAGCCATCCTATAGGAAAGTTTGTCCCAAATAAAAAATGGTGCCAAAATCATGGGCTGAAACTAAATGCCAAAAAATGCATTATTGTATCTTTTGGGAAGTCATCTACCCTAGGGAACTACCACATTGACAATATGCCCATAAGAGTTGACCCAGTTGTTCAAGATTTGGGAAGTTATGTGGACAATGACCTAACTTTTGACCAACATGTCCCTTGTGCTGTAAGAAAATCCTTCCATATTGCACATCTTATAAACACAGGGTCAGTGTCTAGATCTAGGGTTGCCACTGTCCCCCTTTATTCATCCCTCATTAGGCCAATCATTGAGTATAATAACCTGTTTGCCATGTATCTGTCCAGACAAATGCAACAACTGGAAAACCCACATAGATACCTTATTAAAAGTATACCAGGCCTAAACAACATGACTTACATGGGCAGACTCACAATACTCTGTATCCTACTCATTGCTACAAGGTGAGCCATATCTGGCATACAGGACATCCTCCAACCAATTACTGAATGATTTCCTGCACATCAGCAAGTCAAATGGCATCAGAAATATTCAGTCTACAAATCTAAACCTGTTTGGTAACATTAACAGAATGGTTTGGAGGGACAGGTATCTTTCACAGCGAATACTGATGTAGTGGAACAGACTCCCCATCCATATAAAACAAAGTTTATCCCTGTCCATTTTCAAGCACAATTTAGATCTAAAGATAGGAAACAGAAAATTGACCCCAGGACTGCCCCCTGTACTACTAACAGAGAGATGCAGCTCCAAATTGCTTTATCCTATGCATGAGTCCTTTCAAATTATCTATGTAATGATCTCAGTTTTTCTAATTAATGATAATATGTAATTATCACCCATGGGATTAGTAAGGCCAATCTACAACTAAACAGGATAGGTTATTTTGAGTACAGAAAGGGAAATTGGCTAGGTTTAAAATGGCTCACAAGGGCTGCTAGATTAGGACGCACCTATGATCCTATAAACCTATAAATACAATAGAAGCAGATGGGCAGTGCATGAGTTTAGTGCTAAGTTCTCAGTCTTAAAGTTCCAGGGTTAGAAGCTCAATCCTCACCTAACAGCTACTGTATGTATGTGTGGAGAATCGCAAGTTCTGATGATGCCCATATGGATTTTATCTATATAACCCTATTTCAACTCACTATCAAAAACATGCTTGGCACACTTAACTGGCAATGTATGTGTTGTATTTACCTCTGCATTTTTCTGGCCAGATTGTGTCTAAAAAGAATCCAAGCAACACCGGTTAACCAAAAAGAAATAAAAAAAAAAATTAATTAAAAATGAATGCAAAGGAGTAGATCAGAAGAAGACATTAGATGCTACAGTTTACATGATCGCTTTGAAAGTTGAACGATTCTAGAAGGAAGGCACAAGAATACCTTTGACGCACACCTGAAAGAAGGTTAGAAAAATAATGCACTTGTACCGACATGCCGCATCAGTCAAACGAGTCATATCGGTTTTGTGCATGATAACTTCAGATTTGACAAACATATTCATAATGTGATATTCTGGGCTGGAATAAATTATGTAATGTCAGAAAAAGGGTGCAACACAAACAAGAAAAATGCTTGCACCGCCACTTAAATCTGCTAAGGGAAAACTAAGAGGTGTATTAATATCTTCAGTTTTTTTCCATTTTTAAAGAAGGAAAATCATGAATAACAATATTACAAATAACTGTCTAATCGTAACGACCATATGCAAAGTCTAAATGAATTATGTAATACATAGAAAGTAGCAAGGTTTTTTTAATAAACAAAAACATTACTGTACAATACATACATCTGTCAGCCAGATGAACAAAGGGTCCTTGAAATAAACCTGAATCATTATGAATGAAAGGACATCAACACACAAAAAATTCTGGGTCCCCCAGGACTATAACTAATGTCAACACAATAAACACAGGATAACCTTTTAATGCAGCACTTAAGCCCTTTAAATTCATAATCTGTAACTCAAAAATGTTAGTCTTTAACTATTTAATTAAGTTAAAGCTTTAGTAAATTGCAGAAAAATGTTACAATGGGTTATCTTATGTAGGGAATGACTTGTAAGATGTAACAGAGCTGAGGAATAGAGAAGAACAATATCATTCACATTAACTAATAGGCTGCATTGTTTTATTTATATTAATTCAAAAAACAATAGCCAGTAAAGGACTCTTACCTTTACAAGTATATAAAAACGTGTCTATATCATATGAGCGAATTGCACAAATTGTGAACGCTCATAATATCGAACGTACCAGATCTCGAACTTCCTATTCTGGGGGGCTGTGCCCCCCACTAAATACATATTCCAACTCCAAGATCGCCCTACAGAGAAGAAAGGGCAAATATCCCGTTCTTCACTGTACTGCAATCTCAGAAAAAGCACTTCGAGGTCCGGTACGTTTGATATTATGAGTGTTCGCAATTTATGCAATTCGCTCATATGATACAGACCCTATAAAACAGGAGGAATTTTTATCATCAATTACACTATAGGTCAGCCACTTTACAAAATCTTACTTATTCAGGCAGTAGTAGGTTTTTTAGACCTTGCTGAGTGTTTGCCTTAATGATAACTGCCAGGTTTAGTGATGCAAATGAGGCAGGCTGCTTAAACTGAATGTTGAGTTTATCTCTTGGAATAGTAATGTTGATGATGCAGGCAAGTTTTTTCTTTTAATTACTTGTTAGTTAATGTTCACAGACATTAACCAGTGCTAGTAATAAAAGAAGGCAATACTACAAAAAAAATTTCGGAACCTGCAAATTCTGCTACAGGTAGAAGTAGGGATGTCCAGTTCAAATGGGAACTCGGGACTGAAGCTCATAAGGATTCAGTGTCAGCTTTGTCACACAAGTTGCTTTCCTTACTATGCAAAGCTGTCCCAGTTCATAGTTCTGTTAGATACCCAGCCGTGCAGCCTTGCTCTAATGTACAGTGAGAGGTTTAGTGCCACCTGATGTGGGAGTGGGGTGTTATATGGAAATGAAGCCCATTACCATCCCAGTGCATCAATCTGGTGGGTTAACTGCCTGGTACAGTAATTGAGAGAGGTCAATGCAATACAATTTTTGTGCACAGCAATGAAAAAAGAAGTGTATGCAACAATTTTGTTGTGTACGCCTACAGATTTCAATGGGAAAGATCCAATGCAGAGTGAAGGGAGGCAGCTTCACACTGCTGACCATACTGCGACGAAATCTGAGTAAATGACAGACTAGGTAATTGCATGTTCATTTTGTTGTGACAGGGATGGATACAGAGATAGTGTGCGAATTCCATGAGTGTATGCGCATGACTGCTTATTCTGAATCTATGCATGTGCATATCTGCATGTGGTAGATGACCACTGCCTGAGGTGACATGTGGCTACTATGGATGGGAAGATAGAGGATGTAGCACAATGCAAGCACAAGATATACATGTTTGTGTGCGAGTGCCTGCCTGTCTGTACAGGTTGTGTATGTATGACTATCAGCCAGAGGAAGCTGATTAGAGCTTCTACAGTGGTTCTGCTGTAACTAGCCTCCCCTGTATGAAAGCAGTTGGGGTACATATAGTATGCAGTGTGTGTGTGTGAGGCAATGTGTGGTCCAGTAGATGCCAAGACTACATACTAGCACAGGTTGGTAGGGCCCTCTGCTCATCAGTTTTACTAACCTCTCAGATGAGCAATTCAGAAATCTTAATTAGCTATCACACTACCAGGAATGTGCATGGCTGAATCACATCACACAATCACATTTTAATAAATCACATTACCAGTGCAACATGAGTTACGGAGTTAAAAACAACATTTCTTCACTGAGACAGACAGTAAAGTTCTTTCATTTGCATTTAAAATTCTCAAGAATTTCTCTTTTTACATTCATGCATTTTCTGATCAACCATTTAATTCAATTCAAGGTGATAGAGTGAGTGCCTATCTCGTAACTAAGTGGGCAAAAGACAGGGACTGTAACCTTGGACAGGACATCGGGTTATCAGAGGATGGACACACACACACACACACACACACACACACACACACACACACACACACACACACACGCGCACACACAATTCCAAGGATTACAGATTCACTTAAAAGATATTTTTTAGCCGCTGTCTGTATTTGTTCAGGTGCTACAAAAGGCATGCTTTAAATTCAAAATATTTGCTATCCTAAAAATGCATGCTTTTCCAGCAATCTATTTTATCACTGGTTTATTCACTTTAAATGGAAGGTTTCTTGCTTGGTGCATTACAAAAATATTAAGCTTGAACTTCTCGTTAAAATCATGCTGAAAGGAAGAGAATAAAATCACTGGTTTAAAATCCTGTTTGAAATGTTCACATTTTAATAGCATATTTGCTGATCACTGCCAGCTTTTGCAACTGCTGTGCTGACTTCTCTTCTGGACTTGGTTGTTTCTTTGGTGCATTTAAATGAAAATGCTAAAGGAATGTCTCATCTCAGGTATGCCAATTTAATATTTGTCTATCTAAGTATTTTTTGTGTTACTCCATTAGTATCGCTACTTATGTAAAAGATTTGTACTGATAATATGTGATGTAAGATTATCGGTAATAAAACATTAGATATAGTCTTTCTGCTTCTATTACTATTAGTGATTTTCGCAAAGCTTTGGTAAAACATTGTATTTTTATTTTAAGTTTTTTTGTATCCCAGTTTACTGGGCTACAAGACAGTCTCCACTTTATGGCTTTTCTGGTACACACTGACTGCATCTCAAACACAGAAGAAACAGCTCTCCATTGTTATTCTGAGAACTGGAATTATAAAAAACAAAAATGAAATTAAAGGGGAAGCAAATTTTGCAATCAAAACAAGCCTTCGGAACCTGCAATTTAACGAGCTGCACCCTCCATAGTATGTAGGGTATCTGTAGACAAAAAGTATAGAATGCACTTAATTTACCGAATAACTGTTAAAGATGAAACACCCCACCCCATATTTCCCAAAAGAAAAAATGATCAGTAAAACAATCTAATATGTATTTACAGATTTTACACATCTTAGCAATATGAACAACACAGAATAAACAAATAAGCCATGTTGAAGGATAACGTGCAGTATGTAGCTAACAATGTAAGAGAATTGGAGAACGTCACAAAGACATTTGTGCTTCCATAAAAAGAGAACAATAATTTCATAACAAATTCAATAGCAAGCTGTACCAGTTTTGCAATAATCAGAACCCTAACTGGGTTATAGTGACATAAGTGATTCTACCTATTTTGGCTATGTTCTGAAAGAGAACCTTTTCTATAGCCCTCATTTGCATTAAGTTGGAGATTTGTTTCAAAGCCTTTGCCCTTTGATTTGGTGGCAGGTCTGGCATGCCTTTTCTTTTTGGCAATGTGTGAAAATGGAACCTGTATCCTTTGTCTATTATTTGCAGTGTCCATTTGTCTCTTGTAATACTGTGCCAATTTTCTGAGAATAAGGAAAGCTTTCCGCCCAAAGGTGCTTCTAATTGAGCCCTGGTTGGCGGAGTCAAAGCAAAGTCATTGAGTCTGTCCTTGTGCAGCAGTTGAAGGTCCTGCACTACCTCTCTGGTTGGGAGGCTGCCATTGACGTCCTCTGTAGGAGCCTCTAGCTTGCCCTCTACCTCTGGCATGCCTGTTCTTGCCTCTCTGGAATCTTTCTGTGTCCGGAAAGGACCAATTCTTGGTAGGACAATTTCTTGGTAGGACAATTTCTGCTGAATCTTGGTGGTTGGACTTGTAGAAAATCTTTGACTGTTTGTACAGATTTTGCCTTTTCCTCAAATTTCTTTAAGACCTCCTGAGCAGTGGAGCCAAATAACTTTTGCTTTTCCAGTGGAGCATCCAGTAGCTTAGCTTTAACATGGTCTGGCAGAGATTGTTCCTTCAGCCAAGCATGCCTACGTATGACTGCACCTGTCATAGCTGACCTACATGAAGCTTCCAATGCATCATAACCACACTAAGAAATGGTTGCTAACCTGCTGGGAGTTATGTACCAGATCCTGAAGTGATTTGCGATCTAGGGGTTCAGGAGAAGACAGTGTCTTATGCAATTCATCTAACAAATACTCTTGGTACTGTATCATATGAAATTGACAATTTAATGCCCTCATAGAAAGAGTAGCAGAAGTATACACTTTTTTACCCCATCTCTAAAGCCCTGGACTCCCTTTCAGAGGGGAGTGGGTTTTTAGTAGTGGTAGCTGCAACCCCTTTAGGGCCCTGAGAAATAGTTTCTGGATCAGCAGAGTGGGCCTTGTAAAGAAAATGATGCGAGTCCGGGACCCTGTAGTACCTATCGGGTTTGGCAGGGGCCGGAGGAAGAGTGTCAGGGGTTATGCTAGACTCAGAGTACACATCATCAATGACAGTCAAAACAGGAGGAATAGCCAAAGGTCTATGCTGAGGTAAATGCAGAAAAGTTCTTAATCTTTTCCTGGAGTCAGAGAATTCCTGACCCTGCCATTTGAAATGCTCTCTCATAGTGTGAAGGGTCTCCCCGAAGGATAGTTCTTCACGAGGGGAGGCCGAGGGGATTGATTCCTCTGCATCAGAATCCTCATTGGCCGAAAAAGCCTCCTCCTGGCAGTCCGAGAGAGCAGAGCCATCAGAGGCCTCCTCTGAGGAGTGGGGATCAGAGGGCTCAACCCTGGGCCTTTTGTCTAGAGGGGGTTGAGAGCCTCTGTCCGGATGGGGTTGAGAACCCCTAATTAAGGAGATAAGGTCCTCTTCTAAAGTTAGAATCTGTGAGCTGGTACAGGGTCCCTGAGGAATAACTCTGGGAGGCATAGCTTTTGTATGCTTAGCAGCTTTAGCCCTGATGAAAGCCTTTATGGACATGGATGCAGGAGGCCTAGCTGCACCACGTGCTGGTGTAGTTTTGTCTAGAGGAATGGTGTCGGAAGTTTCCAAGACACCAGTTTCTGACGGAAATTCAATAACCGACTCAGCAGGGGCCTCCGGGGCCGAGGCTGTTGGTTGAGCGGTTTTGGGGGTCGGAAGTACCAAGGACTCGGTTTCAGCCGAGACCGAGACACTCGCGGTAGGCCTGGCTGTGGTTTCAGCCGAAACCGCGGCCTGCGTGTGTCGGTCCTTGTCCTTCCGTTTCTTTGTTAAATGTGAAGTCGGAGTCTCCGATGGCATATTGTAGGAAAAACTAGCCCCCAAAAATTCCTCTGCAAACTCCGTCCGACGTCTAAGAGTGCGTCGGTTGAAGGAAGCACAGGCTGAACAGGCCGAGACGTCGTGGTCTGGGCCTAGGCAGGGGAGGCAGTAAGAGTGGAAATCCTTATGTGGTATTTGTTTCTCACAAGTTAAGCAATTATTAACTTTATCTGACATCGGCTGAGGCAAGAGAGTCCCCAATGGGGTACTTAGCTTTTGAAGTCTTCGGTAGCTGAATTACAGGAGCTGGCCGACCGGCACTTGCGAACTGCTTCTGCTTTGGGCACCACGCGGCAAGAAAGACTGAGGAAGATGGCGTCGGCTGACTCTTTTATACCCCAGGAGCTCTGACGTCGGGGAAAGGGCGACATCAGCCGACGCCGGACCCAGACTTTGGAATCCGGCCGACCGAAGGGCTGCCTGAGGCAGGACAACCCATATGAGATGACTGCAGATGCATCCTTGAAGGACATCTGCAATTTAACGAGCTGCACCCTCCATAGTATGTAGGGTATCTGTAGACAAAAAGTATAGACTGCACTTAATTTACCGAATAACTGTTAAAGATGAAACACCCCACCCCATATTTCCCAAAAGAAAAAATGATCAGTAAAACAATCTAATATGTATTTACAGATTTTACACATCTTAGCAATATGAACAACACAGAATAAACAAATAAGCCATGTTGAAGGATAACGTGCAGTATGTAGCTAACAATGTAAGAGAATTGGAGAACATCACAAAGACATTTGTGCTTCCATAAAAAGAGAACAATAATTTCATAACAAATTCAATAGCAAGATCTACCAGTTTTGCAATAATCAGAACCCTAACTGGGTTAGAGTGACATAAGTGATTCTACCTATTTTGGCTAACTTACTGCATGCGGGTAAGATAAAGTGACGAGTATCTGTGAAACCATAGCAGAGTCCAATGTATAACTTGTTCACCATCTTTTAACAATTTCATTTTTTCTTAGAGTAACTTGTTGCAAATTAATTTTCCAAGCAGCATTTCTGTGTATGCAGCCAAATACTAAGCTCCACTGTGGTATTACTCCTACTGGTGGAAAGGGACTTTGGCCATACAAATCTTGGCACGCTGGTTTGTCCTACTGCTTTGCTACTGGTGCAGTAAAGGAAAGCTGTAGATATCGGGAAAGGAATGTAACAGTAGCAAGTACATTTTCTCATAAGAATGTCATATTAGTCTTCCCTAAAGTTCTGTGTGCTGTTGTTAATCTTACAGTTCTGACATCTGACCTTGAATAAAACATTTTCATGCATTAAAAAAAGATTACAGCTTCCCTGCTCCCATGACACAAAGGGATGATGCCTGACTTTTATCCAAACAACCTGTGTTCAGACAGTGATATGGGAGCTGAAAAGTCCGTGGCCGTGTCCGTGGCCATCATGGAGGGATGGAGGTGATTCTGCCTCACTGCCTGAGTGACACCTAGTGAGAGAATGGGGTGTAGCATCCACAGATCATAAGCCCACACTGCAAGAGGAAGTGTGCATGCCCCTCATGACAGGCCGCAATAACGGAGCTGTAGAGACCTACTGCAGTGATCAGGATTTACAACTGGTGGGGTGCTCATGGAGTTCAGCTGTCGGGTCCACTCTATGCCACCCAGTGCCTACCTGTGTGCAGAAGATAGTGGGCTGATAAGGCACTCCAGCCAAGGACTAAGTGGTTAGAACGGCTCTCTCCTTAAGAGAGGTACAAATAGATTGGGAAGGAAGGGGAGGCATTTTGCGTAACTCAGCAGAAAAAAAACTACTGTTTAACATTATGCCCATCATTTTTAATGCAATACAAGATTCCTCTAATATTTTTAATTAAGTTATTTACTTTGAGAGGGTCAGAAGTCCAGATCACCTTTTTCAATCATGATCTAGTTACAATAATCAGACATTTTGAATGCAAGGAACAGATGAACAAGCACAATATCAATAAGGCAAGAGCTACCCAGACAGAAGTAAATTATTTCCAAATTTACCTCACAAAGCAGTTTCTCACCACTCAGCTTTAGAAGTGCTGCTCTTCAATAACTACACCTGAACAAAATATATTTTCAAATGGACCAATATGCATTTTTTTTTTCTGAAGGGCACTGGTAAATCCTGCTCATGACTCCTTGTAAGTAAATGTACTGGCATGTAAATGTGTAGAGCAAGCCACTGCAAAAAAAAAAAAAAAAGGAAGAATGACTTCTAATGCAGTTACCAACTAAGTCCCTGGCACTTTAATGCAGTGACAATTTCCAGAAAATGATCATACCCTTTCAGATTTAGCTGATTTTACACATACACAATTTCAAGAGCATGACAGACAGTGGCAAAAGTAAAAATTAATTACCAAGTCATTTTTTGTTTGTTTTTTTATATTTATCCCTTCTATTTTTAAGTCTGCACTAATCATTGAAACTGTCGTCACTTTTTCTGTCTATACTTCTTCTCCTGTCCTTAGCACATCCTCTTTTTGTTAGTTCTTTGATCTTCTTTCGCTGGCCTGCCTTTATTCTTCTTGCACTTTAAAACAGCCTGGATCCTGCTCTAACACATTTAATTTACACCTAAAAAAAAGCTGTTCTTTGTTATACATTATATAAAATATTGCTAGCACTGCTATTGTTTTCTTTGTACGGACCAGGCACCTAGTTTCTCTGGAAATGGCTGCACTCATTCGTCATTTGTAATTATTTGGTGATTCCATAAAAAATGATCATACTATTCAGTGTTTCCTGTTCTGAATGCTTGCCTTTAAATACTGCCCAGCATTTAGACTGCTGCAGAATTTCATTAAAACCTTTCAAGAGAATACATCAGTTCTAATGAAACTGTACTTCCCCGAGTATTACAGAGCAACAGATACTGTGACCATTTCAGAGAATCCCAAAATAATATTTTTAAACAAATGTAGTGAACCTTGTGCAAGTACAAATATGTTTTTTTTTTGGAACATTCTGGCATCTCCTGGTTCTTACATATTTTCATTTCTGATTAAGCTTTCCTGGAAAAATTGTACTTAAAGCTGGTGACAATAATGTGGGTCCAGGACTGTAAACATTAACCCATTCCTCATGAAATCATTCATTTAAAACTTAATTTCTATTGTAGAAAAAAAACAAATTCTTTCAGGGTCATACCTGTTTGCTTTCAATTGCGCGATGTTTTCAATGCTCTCATTTATTTTATTTTATTTTACTTAAATATAGAATTATAGCTGAATTACATTAAGTTTCATGATAGTCTGTCCAGCTCACTATTTATACAATCTAGTGTACATTTTAATCAATTTGTGTTAAATGTGTGCAAGCTCCGGTTACGATGTTAACAGTAAAAATGCTCACCCAGCTCTATTTTTATTAATATTTTGATATGCAAGGCTCATTTTGCCTTTTGTCTAAACAAGGATTAATTGCTGAACTGCACCAAGTTTTTTAAATGTTTAAATGCTTACTTGTCTGTTTAGATGCATTGGCAATTGTACATAAGCCCTTTTAAGGGCTATATCTGTCAACTTTCAGTTGCGCAGTGTTCTCACTGCATTTGTTAATTTTACCGAAGCAAAAAGTCATAGCTGAACCCTATTAAATTCTATGATTCTTTGTTTGTTTAATTCATATATACATGTATTTACACTCTTAATTCATAAACCGCAATATGAATCAAGTTCAAGGCTTGTTAATCTAGAGTTGGTATTCACTACTATTGAAAGCATTGCTTCTGATAGTTTGTCAGTATTTGGTAGTTAAGCATTTCTGCTTTAAATGGCTAACGAGGTACTTAATTACATAGGGCTTGGCTTCATTTTATATAATTTATGTAGTATATAAGCACTGTACTATAAGGTTTTTATTTGTCTGATGAAGCGTGGCTGTGACCACGCGAAAGCGCTTACCCTTCAATTATACTTGTTACAATAAAGAAGAGTTTTACTTTTGCTACGGCTGCCAACAATTTCTTTGAACTGTGGATTTGGGAAGTTTGTTAAATAGAAACTGCTCAGTTTTTCAACTTCATTGCGGTGAGATCAGGTTTCTGCTTTTTGCATTAATTTCTATTGTACTGAAGTTTGAAGCAGGTGACAGCCTTTCATTTTAAAAATTTATTTTGTAGCTGGGAAAGTGTGAAATGACTCTGGCACACACAACATGGAACCTCAGCTCTGAAATGTAAGCTTAGGCCTAACATCTCATAGTTTAGAGAGGTTCTACTTCCTAAACTACACAATCTCATGGCAGTATATATATGATTTAATAAGACGCTTTAACAGAAAGGATATGCTATATAAAGCAGGCTTCCATGGAAATGTCATTTTAAGTGCTAATTTCAGCTAAACTCTGACTTTTTATAGTTACAGTATTCCACACAGCAAATGGAAATAAGTTTCTCACAGGAAAAGAAAGAATCAACTGACCACTGACTATTGTTTTTTTTTTCTCCAGGGTCCCTAAAAATGTCTTTAATGTAAAGCCAAGACTTTAGGAAAAACACATGACATGGAAAGTCTTTGCACCTCAAGTATTTAAATGAGCCCCGAAGTTAACTTCTGACATGTACATTCCTTCCTATTTTCCAAAAAATGATTCACAGCTGACCTTTGATTTCTTTTCTGCTTTGCTTCAGATCTCTGCAGCAGTTGTGAAATCTGGAAAATTAAGAGGTCACACATTTGAAAGAGCTGACATTAGAAAATAACAGCAACTTACAAAGCAGAGGCTGTGCAACTTTTATCAAAACAGTGGATAGCTAAAGCCGGTCATCTTGCTGTCGTGTTTCTGGTTCATCCCTGTGTCTTGTGTGCTTTGTTGCTGCAGAATGACATTAAATGAATGAAACAGAAGAGGAATTGGCCGGTTTCACTGCCCAAATTCATAGTGAAGAACACAAGCGCATCGTGCAATATGTAATTTATCTTGACCTGTGATGTACAAACGGTACGGCTGAGGTCTCTGCAGCTCCATGATGTAGTAGAAAGCTCAGTCCTATTTATTTAATGAATATGCTGAACCCACAGAACAAACAAATGCAAAATAAACTGCTGTCTGTAGTACTAGTAAACCAAAATGATAACGGTGGGCATTAAGACACAGCAGTCTGGCAGGGCAAGACTCTTGTAATTCCATTACGCTTTTGTTAGCATTAAAGTGATGATCAGTACAGCACTAAGAAGGGTTTGTACCTTATCTGATTTTTATTTTTTTATCTTTGTAATAATCTCCAATGATAGTTCAATGAATGATGCTGTTGAGATAACACTATGTTACCATGAATAAGTTGTGGCCAGCTCTGAGGCATAGAAGTTTTAGGCTAGATTACTACACAGACAGCTAGTTCAAGGAATGATATTGTTCAGGTTACGCTATGCCTCTATGAATAATTTGCAGCCAGCTCTGGGGTATAGACGTTTTAAGCTAGATTACTACACAGACAGCTGGTTGGCAAGGATGGAATAAAGCATCTGATGGCAGCTTTCCCATCCTAAGGAAGAGAGTTGGCCAAATATTACCATAGGAGTGTACCCTGGTAAAAGGTCAAGAAGTGTATCTCCTCTAAAAGGCACCAAGCCTAAGTCCACCAAGGAATGTAGGACACTCAAACAGAGCACTGTAGGTGTGTGGAAACATGGACACTCAGTAGTTCAGCTTTGCAGACACTCAACACACTCTCCAGCCAACAGGTAGGGGGATGGGTGGGTGTGCATATCTGCATGTGTGTGTTTGTGTGAAAGAGCACATACGCACACAAGCACAATCACATTAGGAAGCTTCCAAAAATCTCCTAACCCCCAATGGAAGACAGCCACAATCCTCTGCTCTCACCTTTCTCTTCCAGACTACTAGGCTTTAGTGGGAATGAATGGTCCGTTAAAAGATGGAGACAGAAATGGCCAGGAGGTAGGGGATGGAGGCAGGGACAAAAAAGTATTTTATAAGATAACAACTTGAAAACTATGCAGACTGCAAGTATTAGCTTATTTTCTGAAAACTAGGACAATGCTGTGAACAATGACATAGAAACATGGTAGGCCCCTGCATTACCAAAAATAAATTCTTAGGGTCCACATGTAACCAAATATGTTTGTGTAAGATTTGGAAGAAAGTGCAGCTGTGTAAAATCTTACCATAAGAGTAGATGTCCTTCTCTTTACTGTTGCATTATTCGTCATATTGCTTTGCATTTGTGGCATTTATTTTCCACTTACTGTTTTTTTTCCCTATATCCTAAGGATATTTGTTAGGTGGTCAGGTGATTCCAAGCTGTCTGTAGGTGTGCATATGATGTATCTGTGTGATTCAGAAGAAAGGCTAGGCAATCTTCTACCCTGGTAAACTTACTTGATGGTGATGGCTGTTCATCAGGTTGATATGAAAGTCAGATGTGCGTGGACAGAAATGGATGGGATGGGATAAACCTTAACAATATATCCTACCACACATGTTGTGTCTTTCGGCTTTTCCCAGTTAGGGGTCGCCACAGCGGAACTCCGGCCCGCTAATGATTGGTAGTTGATTTTTACGTGCCGAGTTACCAGCCCTGACACACAACCTTCAACGAAGGTTTGCCCATTCACGCACGTCTCCACGCAGAAGACGATCTAGCTGAGAATCAAACCGGACAGCGTCTTACTGTGAGGCGACAATGCTACCGCAGCACCACCACCGCAGCTTAGTGGTCAAGAAATTTTTAAGCGTTTCAGAAAGAGCTACAAGGAGAGGTTTATTATTATGTTCTATCATATTTATTCTATATATTCTATCATATTTATGTGTGGATATCCTACCACACATAAATATGATAAATAGAACATAATAATAAACCTCTCCTTGTAGCACTTTCTGAAACACTTAAAAATTTCTTGACCACTAAGACAAATAACAGATATAGACAAACAAGAGATATGTCAGTATGGGACCTCAGTATTTTGTGGCAGTAGGTATGTGCTTCTTAAGGACCACTCCTGGCATTCTTCTTGCATTTTCTTTCTCCTTCACTTGCATCACACACCCACCTTTCACTGTTACGCCAGTTACTGGGTCGAGGACAGTAGGCCAAGCCTTATGCTTATTTATCTCTCCTACTAAAAATCAGTAAGCATTCTTGAAAGAGAGAAACACAGATAGAAAATGACCTGCCAGACGTGCCAGATACTTCCATCTGTGAAGGTGAGTGAGGTTGTCTTACCATAGGGGAATGGTGAGAGGTTGGTAAGTACCCATTGCAGAGGGTCCAAATGAAGATCAACTAATATGATGAGCATCTAATTATTATACTTCTTACTATAAGCTGCCCTCCACAGTGGATGACAGTTGGGAAGAGTCCTGCATATCAATTAAGTTCTAAAGGAGGCAAGAAATGCACAGAATTAAAAAGAGAATCTCAAAAGGCTAAGGCTTGAAGCACTGATTTGCTAGAGGTGGTCCAGCTCCTAGATTCACAGTCCAAGCAACAGTGCTTGGTAAAGATACAGACCCATGAAAAAGTATCCATTGCAAATAATTCCAGAAACTAGCATAGGAAGCAAATACACTTCTAGTACACTGGCTCGTGATGGTAACAGTCAGGAGATGGCTTGACACCTCATGGCAGAAAGTGGTATACTTACTGACTGACTGCATATGGTATACTTAGCCAAATCTAGGACCTCCTTACCTGAGACAACAGAAAGGAATAATTGGTCCACCTTTCCGAGTTCATGAACGAGTCAATAAAGCATGTCAAGGGCATGAAAGGCTTCATCTTTCTTGGATGCTGTCTATCAAAAAAAGGGGTAGATATAAAGATCCAATACCACTTTATCAAGAACTGATGGCAAGCCATGTAGGACTTCCAGACCTTGTGAAAGTCCAAGCAAGAGTACATACAGATAAATAAATTATCTGCATCCTACAGGTGGAGGTGATGGCCACCAGACACAGCATCTTACAAGAGACTAATCTCAAGCCCACTAAACCAACCAGGCTATATGGAGAAAGGACAAATGTCTGCCAGTCAAGAACTTAAAAGTTCTACAGAGAAGAAGAGTTCTTCAAAGCTCGGTGAAGATGTAGAATCCCACTTGAGCAATTTGCAAACCTGTGCTGGGCCAAAGTTCTGTTGTCTTCGTAAGCAAGTTGAAAGATACATAGCGACTATGGAACAATTAAAACCCAGGGCAAACAGGTATCTGAGGCAGGTCTGAATCATCTGTAAATTATTCAAATGGAGTGGAGCAGGACACCTCTCCACTCAAACAGCCTTTAACACTTAGCAGAGGAAATCTGATGGAAGGCTTCTTGTCCTTTTCAGTCAGTGCCAACTCATCTACCTGAAGGCCTATTAGGATCAGAGCAGGTAAAAAAGTAATTAAGAATAATAGTACAGATGCATTTCCCCTCTCCAACCAATAAGACAACTTTACTCATATGAATCACGAATGGATCCTGTTCTGCTGGACTGTACCCAGAGACATTTGCTGGTGGCACAAGGGCCTGAAACCATATACTACTCGGGTATCCAGGGATAACAAGACTGAAGATGTAGTCCTCATCCGCTGATGACAGCAGAAGCATTGAAAAAAAAAAACAGGACAGGGATGCAAGAATCATCCCTATCATGAAAGGGCAACATATCCATTATCAACATTCACCTGTGTGAAAAATCGAGTACGACTGGAAAGGACAATATTCTTTAAAATGGTGAATATACAGATTTCCAGGTTGACCTGTTCCCAGAAGATGCTAACCAGGTAGGATTTCCTCATCCTCAGTTCGAGGAAAGGATTGCAAATGCAGCTCAGGGAGCCACACCATCATGTTTAATTTCCATTTGTGATGTGAACAACTGTGAGGGAGATGCCCAAGGCTGTGGTTTCATACCATATCTCCTTTCCATAGAAAGGGAATAAGTCTACACCACCCTACCTGTCTATGAACCAGACCATGGGTCGGTTGCTTGACAATGACAGTAAAGGCCTCACTTCCCACCTTCTCTTCCAGAGTCTGAATTGCAAGAAACACTGCCCTCAGTTCAAACAAATTTTGCAGTCTTCTTTCTTGTGGTATCCAAATGTTCTGCTTCATAATGGGTCCTAAGTGGATTCCTCAATCCTTCAGGTTTGCACTGGTCATGACTGTTTCCTACTGGATCAGCTGAATGAAATTATAATCCCACTCTGAGACTGATAAAGCCTGATCACTTCATGAAAATGTAGTTAAAAGGGTCTAATACCAGTAAAACTTACTATGCCTTCACAGTCACTGACACCACAATGTCCACTGAAACATTTCTCTCCAAAGGTGTCTGAACAGGACAGTGACCATTATGAGGCCTGTGAGTTGCAAAAAAGTTTGCTGTTTGACCCATCTCTGAGACCCAACAAGGATGACAAGGCTATGAACCCCTGTGACCAGCTCATTACCCAGTGAACAGAATGCAATTCTTGGGACAAAGAAAGACACTTCCTCATTTAGAATGATACCCAATGATTGCAGCGATAAAAAAGTGTCCAGGCAAAGTCCATTATTACGGAGTTTTCTGATAAGTCTATGAGCCATCACTCATTCAAGGAAGAATGACCCAATGGTTATCCCCCTCCTTCACCAAATAATGGTTAAACATTTTATAGTGATATAAGGAGGAGGTGCTAATGCCCATATACAGACAAATGCGTAAGCATGACAGTTTCTCCCAAACAAGAATCACTATGGGTTGGAGAAGGGGGAGGTGCAGCTACATGAAGAGTGACTCCATTTTTATTGCCTGCCTCCAAAATAACAACATAAATAACCTCTGCAAATATGTATGTGTTTTAGCATATCCTTGTAACTGTAAATATGTTTTCTTCATTTCTTGTGTGATTCTACTCACCTGGGCTTTGCCTGCAAATGGTCCTCTGATTTCAGTGGACTACTCCAGTAAACAAATATAGATAAATATAATAAATAAATAAATCGATTCTCATTTTCAGAGGAAAGTGAGGGGAGAGAATTTACTCCCTCTGCAAGGGGCATCCTACACGCAACAGACAGATGAGAGGTGGGCACTAGGTACTAGGTAAAACTGCCCTTAACATAAAGAGAACTGAAAAATGAAGATAACACTAGTGGTTTGATATCAAGCTATGCTCTTTAGAGGTGTAGTTCTGCACTTATAAGGGCACCTCTCACCATATGTCTGACAGCACAGTTGTGTCCAAATATTATGGGCCAGCCAATGCCACTCAGCATGGGAGTTACCTCAAGTCTAGCCAATCAGCCTCCTTCAACTTAGGATAAGCAGAAGTAACAGTTTCTCCAACCTGGACTTCAACCAGTAAGCCTTTCCAAGGGGATTAAAAGGCTTACTCCACATAAGCAGTGATGCACAGGATGCTCCCAGAAGAGTAATTCTGCAACAGAAACCCAGAAATCACTCCAATGGTAGCTGACAAGGGCACTTCTCTAGCTCCACTCACGTCATTAGCCAATGGCCAGCACTGGTATGACATGATTATTCAATGGTTGACGAACAGTACACACACACACACACACACACACACATATATATATATATATATATATATATATATATATACACACACACACACACACACACACACACACACACACACACCTCTCTCTCTCTCTCTCTCTCTCTCTCTCTCTCTCTCAGTGTGTGAGGGGACAAAAGCCATCCCAGAGTTGGAATTAGATCCAGTAGGTCTTGGCTAATCCCTGCCTCCTGATCAATTATCTTTCACCTTCAATTCAGTTCTTGCCTGTGATCATGTGTTGCATACCCCTGCTAATCCTTGTGTTGGTCACGCATCAATACTGCAATCCTGCAAAAACTGAGATCAACTTTCAGCTTACCAAGCCTTCTGCTTGAGGTGGCCGGACTGAAGCAACAGTACTTGTGACATTCCTTCTCACTGTGCACTTCTTCCAAGTAGTAAAGGCATTGTTGGTCAATGCTGCTGATAAGGCTACTGCAAGAATGCCAGTAAGATTGATATTTTTTTTTATTCATTCAGGATCGACATCCAAACTGTGGAAGCAGCACCACAGAACTGAGTATTGCAATGGCTAAGCAAGCCCACCAAGCCCTCTGCACGATGTCACAGCATGTGGCAGAAGGAAAGGTAAACACCCATAGTCTGAGATGAAGTTAGCAGCAGAAAAAATCTCAACAATTAATCTTCTGCAGAGGGCCCATAAAATCAGAGCTGCTTACCTTCCTGTCATTACAATGGTAAATAGAACATCACACTGTTATCTCCATGTATAGGTTCTCCTTCCAGTCCAATGACAAAGCTTAAACAGTTACCCAATTACATTACTGACATCTCAGAAGTAACAAAGAAGTCTTCAAATGGGAAAAATCTATCTGGTGAAACAGCAGGATTTCTCTCTTCTTCAGTGTTCATGCAACAGCTACTAGGTTACTGGAAACTTATTAGCCAATGCTTCTCTAGAAGAACATTTGGAAATAATACTAAAGTTTAATTGTGCTAAAATAAGCTCCCTTTGGTACAGCTGAGTCAAGTAGACTTTTTCTTAGGCTCCCTCTGGTACAGCTGAGTCAAGTAAACTTTATCTAAGCCACACAGAAAAACATTTCAAAGATACTAAACTACCAGTGGGCCTAATTTTATAATAGTGAGAAAATGCCCTTACCTATGTTTGAGCAGGCAACAATTTGTAAGCTTAAATATAAGAACTATTTTTCTGCATGCTCTAACCACTCAGCAAACAGAATTTCAGAACTGCTAGCCACATCCTCTCAGGAACCCTTATTTACCTTCTACAAAAACAGACGGACAGTCACAACCAATCCAAGGTCTGTTTCTAAAGAGCTTTGCTCTCAAGCAAATAAAATGTTGCATCTCCCGTTATTGTATCCATCACTGGAAATAGAATATATACAAGTATATAACACGATAGACTATTAAAAATCATAGACATGGTTACTCTTATAAGCAGATCTTACCGAAGCAAAGCAGTACTATGCCTTGAACTGAAGATATCCTTGTCCTCCTTCATAGTCTGACTAGGTATTTTTTATCCTGCTGTATTTTGTCAGCAACTACTTATAAGAATGACCTATGAAATTTATCTTGTGGGAGATACAGGCATCACCACAGTGGTACGACAGTTAACAGTTATGCCTCAGAGAATGTGTGAATTTTCGCTGGGGTTCTGGTTTTCTGAGATAACTCAAACGGATCTACTTTAAAAAACGAAGATCGGAACACTTACATTCATTTTTATGAAACTGAAAATACATACTGAAACCTGACATACCCGAACGCCAAAGCTTTCCATGAATAAGTAAACACTTGCCCAACATGCCTTTTTCTCCACTGTAGAGCGATCCCGGAGTTGGTATATATATTTGGGGGGGGGGGGGGCTTAGCCCCTACCTGCATGAGTTTTAATTACTTTGGTGTGTATTTAGTTTAAGTTTGGGCAAGTGTTTACTTACCCTGGGAAAACTTTGGTGTTTGGGTATGTCAGGTTTTGTTATTTTCAGCCTCGTGAAAATGAACGTCTGTGTTCTGAAGATTCATCTCAAACACATGCCAAGAAATTACCAGGTTATAGTCTAAATTGACTACAACTATCCGTGCTGTTTGCACGCGTGTCTGTGCTTGAACTGTGGTTGCTGACTGCAGTGATAGACTGTTTCCCAAAACCTTGAAAAGTAAAAACTGGGTACTGGAAAAAGGAATGACTAGCACTTGCTCTAGAACCTGCTGGAAAGCACTAGGAAGCCTGAAACTGATTCAAGCACTCAGCTCTCCTTGTCAATAAGGAGAAATTAATCATAGGCACTAAACAGCCTACAATTGCAAAGTACCTTGCAAAGGTAAGGGAAAACAGCTCTTAAACTTTACAAAAAAGCACCTAAACAGGCATGTCCAAGGATCAGCTTCCGGTGATTTCTCCTGTCCACCTGGTGAATCTGGGCATACTGGGGCAATGCGGCAACTGCCTCATGTACACAAACAATCCTCTCCTGCTACCACCCAACACAACAACCTGTGAGAGATGCACTTACATAGCCAAACTGGAAGCAAAGCTCTCCGGTCAAGATTGTGCTAGACAGTCAAGAGGAGAAGGCTAACACCTGCATTACACCTCTAGCAACTCATAGCCCTTCAAAACCCACACCATCAACACCCACACATAGCAACACTAAACCCACATATGCGGAGGCCCTTAACATTAACGTGCCCAAGAAATAAGGACCTCCGAAGCCGAAACGCAAGCAAACACCAGTCAAAACCAAAGTGACACATAGCTCACAACACCAGTGTGCCACCCAAGAACAGCCCCTAAGGCAAGACAATGTACCCAACACTTTAGTCATAGGTGACTCTATAGTCAGGCACATTGATGTCCCACTCACCAGGCTGAACAAGGAAGAAATTACAGTCAGCTGCCTGTCAGGTGCCAGGATCCACCACATAACACATGCACTCAAGTCACTCCACAACAAGTACAAATACGACTCTGTCATTGTCCATGCTGGAGTGAATGACTTGAGACGTACCTCCCTGGACTACATGAAAAGAGACCTGGAAGAGCTCTTGGATCATGTGACCCAGGCAGGTATGACCCTAGCCCTGAGTAGCATCCTGCCTTCGCCCAGAATGATACCACAGTATAAGGACAAAATGACTGACTTCAACAATTGGCTAAGCTTCTGGTGTCATTCAAAGGGGATCCAGTATTTGTCTGCCTGGGAAGACATGATCGACAAAAGTACAGTTTTGTACCTACCATAAATGTATAAAGGTCAAAACCAAAAGACAGCAAACAACCAACCAACCACCCTGCACTAAATTATAATTATATATATAAATATAATATACATGTACAACCCAACCCACACAACCACCTCCAAAACTGTACTATGTTCTTCATCTCACATTGCTGCAGTCTGCCCTGCAAAACAGCAGTGGCAAAACCAGATAATGCCTAGAAGGTATCACTGAACTCCAAGTAGCTGCCTCCAAAAATATCCTTGGTTGCCACCCCAGAAAGCAATGCAAAACCCAATCCACTTAGAAATAGTTTGTTTTGACACAGGCTTGCCCTGAGAACTCAAAAAAAGAAACAAACAACTGCTGAGACTGCCTGAACCCTTTCCCTTCTTGCAGAGGTAATGGCCAACAAAAAGCAGTCTTCCATGACAAATATTTCAACTCAGAAGTAGCTGCAGGCTCAAAAGGTTGTAGAGTGAGTTTCTCCAACACAAAATTGAGATCCCAAGCAGGAGTAGGAGCTCTTCGTGGGGGTCTTATATTCTTTGCCCGAAAGACAAACCTTTGTCTAGTAACTCAGTAAGATATTGAAGAGCCACACACAAATTAGGCTCAGAAACATCAAAATCTTTTGCTGCACTCAAAAATAAAAATCTCTTCCATTTGTCTGCGACACTTTTTTTGTACACTAGGCCTTCTAGCTTCCAAAATAACATTCAAAACTTGCTGAGGAGTGGAGGCCCACTATGGTTTAAAACAGAATATGCCAGGCTGTTAGGTGCAGAGAGTGAAGCTTGACAGCAAATGGCTTTCCTCCTGTGACAACAGGAGGCCAATCGGGAGCTATTAAAATCATCCTTGGCTTGTCCTGTCTGAGATCTATGTCTGGAGTTCCCATGACACTGTCAATTTACATCTGCTAAGTTCTCTGCTCCTGGCAGAAACCTTGCCTGAAGAAGATTGAGTAAACTGGAGAGAGCAGTCCCCACAAAATCATTGCTTGCCTGCATAGAGAATAACACCTGCCCTGAAAGAAGTAATTCCTTGAAAGCTATTAATGCAACTGACTGCTAACATCTCCTTCATGTTGATATGTATCCACTTTCCATTTAGATGAGCCCAAGCTTTTTGTCTGAGGCATCTGTAGTTTGGCATAGGAAGCACCAGAATACAAGATGCCATGAACCCTAAGGCTTGAAGGACTGTCCTTGCAGTCAGCCGGATTTGTGTTGTCCGGGGTTAAAAGGCCATGGGATGCTGTATTCAGTCTCACACCCAGAAAGCACACATGTCCTGAGAGGTACTAGACTGGACTTTATTTCATCTTAACAGCTACATATTCCAATGAAAATGATGAAAGAACTTCTCCCTTCCTTGAGCCAGAATCAGGGCAGTCGTCCAAATAAGGATAGATCTGTTTTCCTTTAGCCTGAAGAAAGCTATCACTGAGCCAGAACTTTCAGATACTTCCTGCAACTTAGCCTGATAGGAACATGGTAAGCCTCCTCCTTGAGATCAGTTACCACCCAATGATCTTTGCCCAGCAGAGAGGTAAAAAGCTGCAAACGCCAACATTTGAACTTGGGAATGTCCAGATAAGTGTTGAGGATAGATAATATTTGGACTTTTGCTTGTTGTGAGAATTCTTGCTTCTATGAGGGGGAGGAGGTTGAGGAAGGAAGGCGTGCAAAGCAAGAGGTATGCAAGGGTAAAAATGTAATCTTGGTGTATGATACATATGATATATGGTCCCATCTAATCTTCCTCAGAATTAAACTCCAATGTGCTTTGAGCTCCCAAAAGCTTCTGGAGCAGGCCAGGCCAGGCAGAAGGGGCTGGCAGGAAGGTGTCATTCATTTCTGAAAGACCTGACCCCTGCCTCACCCCAAGACTGTGCAGGAGAACTAGGCCCGCTAGGCCTGGAAAAGAGCCCTGAAGAGCTACCTACCACGCCTAGATCTACCCCCAGACTGGAATCATAAGAAGGATACGCCCCATCTAAAATCCTTACAATAACATGGTCAGTTTAACATGGTCAGACAAATTCTGATCCCCTGGCAAGAGTGGCCACCACCCTCCAGACTCAGTGGCAGCCACCAGAATCCATTGCATTGCAAGAAAACTCCACCTGTTCAGAAACATGTACTAAATCTTGCAACTCTTTACAATCAATACCTTCTGCCAGAGCATCAACCTTAGCCTTCTTCTGTGAAGGAGATTTTTGGTATTTCAACGTAATAACCGATGAAACTGCAGCAAAATAGCAATAGCAAGGGAAGAAAATCCTAAACTTTTCTTTCCCATCTGTCCAAGGCCCTGGCTTCTTCCCGATCTGCAGGAACAGGATTCTTACACTTTAGCCTAGAAGCCCCCTGGGCCCACAGTTTCTTGGTCTGGCCCCCCCCTCTTTAAAAAAAAAACTTATGAGAGGCACCCTGTGTAATACTCTATCCGTTAACAGGAGCAGGAGGCAAAAAGAGAATCAGGAGAGAGAAGCTCTGTAAAACATCTTCCACTACATTCAAACTAACCAACAATCCAACCTTCTCTTTATATAGCGTTTATCACATCTAGCACAGGCGACTGACCAACAACGTCGTGCTCAGGCCTAAGCTTAAAAGGAAACACCGTCCATACAATCTCGTATCATTCGTATCTTCAAAAAACAAGAAATACAATTATTGACTTTCCTGAAATCCACTTAATCATTAAAACTAAAATAACTAAGAAATATTCCTACAACTTTGCCATCGAACTTTGAAAAAAAATCTGAAACTAATCTCCGAAAAATCTCAATCTCAAGCGCCGGCTTGCAATGCTGGCATCGCAGCCGGGGCATGGGGCAAAAGACGAGGATATGGCGTCGCGACGTGTGATTGTACCGCCCTGTCCCTGATCACAGTCAAATGCGCCTTGATACTGCCTTATATTGATATTTTGATACGGACGACCCGAGGGACTACCCAAACCAAGTGTAAGCACTGGAGAGATGAAGAACATCTACATTTATGGTAGGTACAAAACTGTACTTTTGTCGATCATGTCTTCCCATCCACGATGCTTTGCCAGAGATGGTCTAGACCTGTCACCCCTGGGATTCAGGTTACTGGCTGAAGCTCTTGCCACCCCTATAGTTCCTTTTTTAGGCAAGGTTCAAAGGATAAAACCACCACCGTAACAGATACAAGCATGCAAAATCTGAAGGTAATGCTACTCAATGCTAGAAGTCTAAACCTCAAAATGCACTCTCTCTCGGCACTCCTAAAAATAGAGAACATTGATATCTGTGCAGTGACTGAGACCTGGTTCAAGGCTCCAGAGAGCACTCCTGCAATACCAGGCTACAATTCTTACCACACTTTTCGGCCACAAAACCAAGACCGAAACACTAAAGGTGGAGGAGTGTCCATATTCACCAAGGATATTCACACCTCCAGGCTAGTTGCCCAACACAATGCATCTGAAATTCTCCAGGTACAACTAACACTAGGTAAGACTGCAATCCAAATTGTAGCTTGCAACAGATCCCCCACCATACCCCAAGATTCTCACTACACCTTCCTGAACATACTGGAAAATATTAAGATACAACCAAACACCCTAATACTGGGTGATTTCAACTACCCTGCCATTAATTGGGAAAACTACTCGGGTACCAACTCCTTTTCCCAACGGTTCTTGGAATTCATAAATTCCAACGCCCTGGATCAACTAATCTATTGTCCCACCAGGGGCCCCAATATCTTAGACCTGGTCATTACCAACATGGGAGATAGATGGTCCACACCAGTGGTCACCCCCTCATTGGTCAGGTCTGACAATAAGCAAATCACCCTTGACATCCACATCCCACTCCCACCCCCCAGTAAGGAAACCTCCTTAAAAAACTTCTCCAAAGCCAACTTCATGCTACTGAAGTCAGAAGTGACAAACTTCACAACACCCACGCAGACAGGATCTGGAAGTTCAACTGCAGAATCCTACACTAAGGTACTGTACGAGCACATCCACTCGTGCGTGAACCGTGCCATCCCAAATAGAACCAAGATGCTCTTCTCCAAAAAAAGGAAGCCAATCTGGTGGTCCCCTGCTATAAACAAACTATACAACAGAAGGAAGAAACTGTTGCAGAAAAGAGGAAAATCCCAGGATGCAAAACGCTCCCTCACCAGCCTCAGTAAGAAGCTGAGATCCCTTATAAAATCCTCAAAAGCTAGTTATGGAAATAAAATTGCCAAAGATTCCAAAGACAACCACAAGGCATTCTATAGTTATGTCAAGAATCTATATGGCAATGCTCAGATCTGCTCTGAGCTACAACAGAATGGCATTAAATATACTGATCCCAAGGATACTGCCAATATCCTGGCAGATCGATTTAGTGCCAACTTCACCCCCCTCTCACCCCCTAAAGGGTCCATCTCAATACCAAAAGATTGCCAAATTCCGATAATCACAGCCACACAGGTAGAAACAGCACTCTCCAAAGCTAAGAATACAGCATCCATGGGACCAGATGACATCCCAGGCTGTGTACTACATGAACTGCAAAATGAACCGACACCCCACCTAAGTGTCATGTTTAATCATAGCCTCACCTCAGGCTTCGTGCCCACTGAGTGGCGCACAGCTACAGTTATCCCGCTCCACAAGGGAGGATCCACCTTGAATCCCGGGAACTACCGTCCCATCAGTCTGACAAGCCTGATCTGGAAGGGCATGGAACGCATTATCATAGAACTTATAAACAAAGACATTGGCAACCTTCAAACACTGGACCCCACCCAGTTTGGGTTTGTGAAGGGCCAATCTTGTCTCCTGAATCTGACTGACTTCTTCGAATCGGTCTCCAGAGCTGTGGACGAGGGTAAGGCGGTCCACACTGCCTATCTGGACCTCGCCAAGGCCTTTGACACCACCCCCCACTCTGGAATCATAGATAAACTTACTAAGCTGGGCATAAATCCCTACGTCACTCGATGTGTTGCCAACTGGCTTACTGGCAGAACCCAGACTGTAAAAGTGGCCAACTCCAAATCCAGACAAGTGACAAGTGGAGTACCTCAGGGTTCAGTCCTGGGACCAACTCTTGTTTGGCATCTACTTCTATGAAGTACAGGCCAACACTAAGGGACTCTGGCTAACAAAGTTTGCAGATGACTGCAAACTGGGAGCCATTATTGAATCCCCAAAGGATGTGGATATTCTACAAAAGGGCCTTACAGAAACAGATGCCTGGTGCCAGAGCCATGGGCTCAAGCTTAATGCCAAGAAATTTATAGTTATCCCCTTTGGAAAAAACATGTACCCATGAACTACCACATAGGTGGCAAGACACTAAACATCGAAAGTGTGATGAGAGACTTAGGGACAAAAGTGGACAGTGGTCTCACTTTCGATAACCACATCGCCACAACAGTCAGGAAATCCTTCTATGTGGCACACCTCATCACTAAGGGCTTTTCATACAGAAAAAAAGAGGTCATTGTCCCACTGTACTCATCCCTCATTAGACCCATTATAGAGTATAGAGTATAATGCCCCATTTAGTATGTACCTCACAAGACATCTGCAGCAGCTGGAAAGGCCACAGATATACCTCACTAAAAGAATCACAGGCCTAAAGCAGATGCCATATGCCAACTGTCTAAAAAAACTCCAGCTATACTCTGTGGCATATCGTCTACTCAGAGGTGATCTCTGCTTAACATACAAGGCCATGTCAAACCTTGAGCTGTTGGACATGCTCCACTTAAAGAAATCGCAATCCCTCAGAGCCACACGCTCCGGGGATCTAAACCTTATCATCACAATGAACAAAACATGCTGGAGGGATAGGTTCCTGACCCAGAGACTCCCCATACTCTGGAATAGACTGACCATACATGTCAAGCAGAGCACCTCATTGGCCCTCTTCAAAAGGAACCTTGATGATTGGATGGGAGATAGGAAATTCACCCCGGGGATCATGTCAGTTGCCCTGCTAGACAGGGGCCCAGAGAAGTAAATATTGTGGGAAGAAATTTCCAGGGAATTGTTATGGCTAGGCTTGCATAGGCCTTAGGGCCGATAGCCTAGTACCAACCTATGAACAAAGAACTTAACTGGTTATATGGGGAAATTAAGTACACACAAGCTAAGTATACATTTTCTCTACTTGCAAAACTCATCACATGAAGTACAGTCAGAATGCTGTTTTTTCCACTATATGACTGAAAAATCCTCTGTGGTTTGGCTAAAAACTGTCTAAGTACCAAATCAAAGGAATAGAAAATAAAGAAAAAAGGAACTCAAGAGTCGGTTATAGAAGAGTGGCCATCTAAAAACTCCCCAGTCCTTTAGGGAACATGAATGACAAGTACTCACTGGGTAGTAACATACATACCACACTTACAGGCAATCTCTTTAGGGGAACCTAACTGGCCTAAAGGAAATGAAAGAAGATCAAACTTAATATGAATTAGAGAAGGTCTACTACCATGCCATTTAATCAAACTTAATATGAATTAAGTGATGTCAATGAGCATTCAGTGTTCCTTTGAACATTCCTTCGTGGCTCCTCTGGCTATCAGTAGTATGCTGGTGCTACTAGGTTCCTAAATTCAACCCAGGAAATCTGAATTATTAACAAACAGTAGGCCTGCTAATCAAGAGTCTATTCACTTGTAGATGTGGAGGCACTGGAAAGAGGAAACAGGAAGACATAGATACGGCTATTGTCTCACCCTTGGGTCATTGTGCAACTTTTCCTTGAGCACATGTGCTGCAGAAAGTGCATGCAGCACCACCTGCATTCACCAACCATACCTCTCAACTATCCCTATTTTGCAAGAGCATTCTTATTTTCAGGCCTAATTTAGATTGTCCCTGTTTTTACAGCTATGTCCTATTCTTAGGATTAATTTACCCCTTTACACTATTTTTGAAGCTTCAAAAAAGAAGGTTGTGCGTTAGGCCCGGCAAGCCAGCACGTAAAACTCTACTGCCAATCATTAGCGGACTGGAGTTCCACTGTAGCGACCCCTAATCGGGAAAAGCCGAAAGACACACACACACACACACACACACACACACACACACACTATTTTTGAAGCTTCCTCACCACATGTAATTTTTGAAGCTGTTTAATACACAGAAAGCATACTATATCACCAACATACCAATGGCAACAAAGAGGATACACGTTCATGCAACTCCCTTTTTCTGAAGCAAAAATAAATGAACTAGTGTGGTAGAAGTTTGCAATACACATCATTACACTCGAGATTTTACAGACTCTTTTATAATGTGCTTATGTTTTTCTATCATTTTTGTTACTCTGTTCTTTAAACTAATTTCTGAGTAGTATCCCACATTCCTACTTGAAGCGAGAAGAGGTATGTGTTATTTGATATACAAATTCTATGTTAAATAGATATTCAAATTTTTAGCTGGATGTTCTTATTTTTCAAGGACCTTTGTTCCTATTTTCAATGTCCACAGGTTGGTATAAGTCACCAACCTGTACAATGAGCATCAGCTATATGGCAGCAGTTTTATATACAACTTGAGGTTTCTATCAGCACCTAAAACTTTCCCACACTCAGGGCCCAGCAATTGTTATAATACACAATCCTTCCATCTCCTGTCTAGGCCACTGTCTGCCCAAGTTTCACACTGTTGGAATTACAGATAAAAATCTATTTTCTGTTGTTTTTCATTTTATTGATGAACTGTAGTAACTCAGGAGCAACAAAAACACACAGGCAGAGAGCACCACTTATCTAATGAAACTAGCACTAGGCACAAGTGTCTTCTTTCAAAAGCAAATTGGAAGTTTTGGTCTAATCACAGACTTAATCAGAGTTGCACAATGGATAAATAGAGACTGGGAAAAATCAAGCCAAGGTCTAAAAGCTATAACCTGTTTGTAGCTTGCTAGATTCCATCTCCCCACCAAACACTGTCAACTTACTACAAAATCAGGAGGCTGAATTTTACAGAAAACTAACAAAGGTGCCTGTGTTGTGCCACCCTTACCCACAATAATGATGACAATAACATTAAAGTTGTCAGTGGATCTTCACAGCCCCTTGTTAGTATTTTCTGGCAGTATTTCTGTACATCAGACAATGATTAACTAGCACTGTATTCAAAAATGTTTGAAGGGGCCAAAAACACTCTTAAATGTGCAACAGGTTTTTTTTTTTTAAAGTATTCTGCTATAGTCCGGGATTATTCTTTCCCTGACGTGTATCAACCTTCTGTAATGGGAACAGAGGATACTAGGGGACACTAGCCATCAGAAGTAAATATATTTGGTTATTATTTTGTACACTTTGCAAATGCACAAATGTCAGTCCAGTGTTGGCAAATTATTTTACAATGGATACTCACACATTCCAAGTCTCTAGAAGGAAACAAAAAAAAGTACACCCATTATGAGGGAAAATTGACTCAAGAGTTTATACCTTAAAGCATTAAGCTCACCAATGGAGTGGTCACATCAATTTCATGGCAGATCTTAAACAGGGTTATTGCAACACTTTCAGAAACTTAAACACTGACACGGGACATTCAGTGATGATACCTAGCTCCAGAACTGGAGTTACAAGATCTATGAAGAAAATGAAAACAGTGTAATCAGTACTAGCATGTCTGACAGGGGATTTGTATATATTCTCAGATTAACTTGTATTGTATGACAGCATGTCTAGTTGTGGAAATGTAAATATGTTTTTAAAATGTTGAGCATTTCCCTGCTTATACAAACTGTTTAAAGAATCTGTCAGTGATTTTATACATTTTTAATTGCACATATTTGTGAAGGAGATTCTAAAGTACAAACTGTCTGTGGAGAATCAGCTGATCAGTAGATGATGTCATTATAATGTTCCTGGTTGCTATGTGATTATTTAAACAGATGACTGACAGGAAAAAGAACTTTTACAAACAGCTGATTGTTATTTTTAAAATAAGACAGTTGAGACTGTTAACCTAGACTATAAAAGAGACTGCTGAAGTCAGTTGTGGACAGTTAGTTAAGAAGTGCAGTCAGTTACAGTGCTGTGAGTGATATCTGAAAATAAGGACTCACCAAAAACTGTAAGCCATCCTTTGCCTTGCTTTGTGTTTTAGATTAGATCAGGGACAGTAATCTCTAGTTAGATTATGAAACTTTAGTTATTTACATAGAGTTTTTCTAAAACGATGGACTTCTACCCTACAGATTAACTTTACATTTGTGGTGAATGAATTCTGATGTTTATTGAAAATTATTGCTTTACATTCTCATAATCATTTTACTTATTATTATGTGTTTTTCATTACTTTACATTGTGGCTGGACAACTAGTGTCTTCCTTAGAGATTAGAGAGTGCTTATACCTGTTTGATACTCCCAAGGTCACCTTGAATGCCTGGCTGCTTCTGGTCATAGCTATCATTTATTTTGATATTTAATTTTTAATAACTGATTATCCTTTGAAGGGGATGTAGACCTGTCTGACTCTGGCCGCAGTGCTACCATTTGTATTGAGAAGAGGACACAGCTGGAAATTTGTGTCAGGTTCCCCATAAGTGTTATAGAGTGTGTGAGATTTAAATTTATTTTGAGTGTGAGAGTCAGAGGTCTTAAACTGGAACACACTGCAATGAAGGGTATAATAAGGGATTACATTTTGTGGTGGACAGAGGTATATAGTCCAGTCCCGGGAAATAGAGCACATTCCTGTTGTACTCTTAAGGGAAACTGTGGAATTTTACTCATGTGTTCTGTGCTCTGGCATTTTCCATGACACTCCTACACTGGAGTCAGTAGTGAGGATAGAGGCTCCTTAATTAGTGACCCAGGTTTTAAGTAGGGGACATCACAGGCTCTACCATACAATGGATAAAATTATGTGATTAAGATAATTTTAGCTATACCGTTTCAAAAGAACCACTGGACATTTTCTTCATTTATTTTCATCTTGTAAGACTACTGGACTATTAACAGACTCTTTTGGGCCACAACTTGAATCCAAAACAACAAGATTTTAATACATAGGAAGATAAAATCCCCTTATAGAAAATACAACTATAGGTAGCTTGCATATGTACAATAATGCATCAGTATTTAGAAAGCATGCAAACATGAATCTGCAATTTAAACAAAGGAAAACGTTGCTAAAAAAAAACATTTACAAAAACTGAAACCTAAAATAATAGTTATGGTGTAGCATATTAATCTTATTTGTTTTGTCATTGCACATATTAAGTGAAGTTTGGTACACAGTTTCATAACTGAAGACAGTTCTTATGCATTATTAGGCAGTATTTCAAAAGTAACTACAAGTAGAATCTTTAAGCAGGGATTCTTTCAATTTAGATCTTTTTCTACAACTGACTCAAAGTGAGGACTTCTTCCTAATTGTACCTCAGGGAATAAGACTGCTGCCTGATGGGGCATACAGTTTTATTTTTGGGGTGAAGGCATTGTCCAAGTTACTGATCTTAAACAGAAGAGCACTAAGTAGAAGAGTTACAGTACTATGAAAAGACAGGCAGTGAAACTCTTTTAGCAGGTCACAATGGCAGGTAGGCAGATCAACCAAAAGTACAAATCTGGGTACCTTTTTTTTTTTTTGCTAATTTTTAACAGAAATTTGTTTGTGCTTGTCTGCAAAGATACTAGCAGAAGACCATACTCAGTTGTGTTGATGAGGACATTTCCAGTTAGTGCTTGACATGTACAAAGGAAGGAAATACAGGGGCTTAGCAAAGGTATGCAAGCTGGACCATGCTGCAGTCTCACACTTAATGTCTACTATCACACTTTTAACATTGCCCGTGAGAAATGCCTTCAAAACTGAACCAATACTTTTGCTGTGTTTGCCACAGCTATGCTAACCAGTTGTAAGGGTGTTTTATCACCAAATATAATTAAAGGGACACTGTTTATAGACTTACCTACACTACCTAGCCTAGTAAAGGAAAAATAATTCCTTGTATTTGTGCAAAGCCATGTTTGTGTAACAGGAGAACTGCTGAAGAACATCTGACATATGCAAGAGACATTCACTTGGGTTAGGTTTTACAAGAAAAACATAAGCTGTATAAACTGATTTTAAGTTTTTAATGCTGGCCATTTCAGGAATAATTACTATACAGGTAGATTAAATAGTGCTTAAAGAGCACTTTTAAATAGACATGCCTTGCAGTTTAGAGAAATGTTTGGATAAAGCAGTAATAACAGGAAAGGAAATTTCTAAGACAGAACCTTATATTCGGCAAAACTAGTGGAGCTATACAGAGAAAGACTCAGTTCTTACAAAACAAAATTAGGGCTCCACTGGGAAGTGTGGATCTGGCTGAAGGCTCTTTAGGGAAGTGAAAAATGTTGAGGGATATTAGAATACAATGATTTATTTATGCTGCTACTGAAAAAAAGATGAAGAAATGAACCTTAATGGTGGTGTAAGTAAAACCTGAAGGAACACTGAAGCTAAGTATTCTAGGATAACAGCTGGAACAAACTGCTGTAACTGAACAACCTAGCTATCTCCCATCCAAAGGAAACATCTGGCTTCCTGCTAAAATGCTAGCACTTGCAATGCTGAGTGTTGAGAAACTGAAAAACAAAAAAGACCGAAAATCCCAGGAAAAGAAGAATCTCAAAAATTGTTCTCCTTTAAACTTCCTTTTGTGGGTCGGGGGTGGGGGGGTGGGGGCATCCCTGCACCCTCCCATGTGGGCAGCAAGTCCTCCACATCCCAAAACGTATATATACCAACTCCAAGATCACCATACCTTGGAATAAAAGGAATATTCCAAGAAATGGCATAGCGGACTTAATATATGTAAACTCGTTCTTTCAGCCATTCAGTCTCTGTATTCCGGGACTCATTCTAGCAGGTTCCAACATGTCAAATGATTACTGAGGCATATACATTTGCCATCATAAACTTTCTGAGTTAGTTTTTCTTGTTAATCTTTAAGGATATGGGATACATACTTACAAAGACCAGGGATTCTGGCTACTA
Organism: Protopterus annectens; assembly: GCF_019279795.1. Classification (NCBI taxonomy): domain Eukaryota; kingdom Metazoa; phylum Chordata; order Ceratodontiformes; family Protopteridae; genus Protopterus; species Protopterus annectens. The sequence goes on along the minus strand of NC_056735.1, from coordinate 1,760,778,054 downwards.
CCAGGACTGAAGGATCCAAACTGTAGGGCTGATTGGTTTCAGGAATGAATGAGGTGCTCCTGAAGGAAGCAGGAGACTGACAGAAGTGTACTGAATTGAGACATGCTCTGGCTAGGGGATATGAAATGAAGAGAGACAGAAGCATAAAAGATTCTGCCTAACCACAGGCTTTCTTGGTCTGACAAGGGCACATGGATGAGTTAATAAAACTCCCTATACATTACACTGATTGGGGGATGCAAAGAGACCTGACAATGAAGCACTCAACATAAGAAATATACATTATATAATCTTGGGTGAAAATTGCCATTCCTGAGCCCTGAAAAAATCTATAAGGTGAACAACCAGAAATGTGACAATGGATGGGATGTAGACTATTGAGAGAGAGAGAGAGCTTTGGAGCTCATTCCGAGAGACAACATGGCTTTTCTGTACAGTGAACAACAACCCATCTCCCCATCTTTACTGATTTAATGCACCACTTACGCACTGTCTGGCTGGATCAAAAGATGGCTCCTGGGTGGAAGGTAATTGCAGTACTGTAGCTGGAGGCTCAGTCTGTCTGAGCCTAGAACAGGCCCAAGTGTGATGCAATAAATGGGTTTTATAATGTGTCCCCCAGTCCAGATGGAACCTCTGTAGTGAAATTCTAGGCTTTGGGCAGTAATACCGGAAGGGAGAGCAATGGGTGGATTTGCAGGAGAAATGCCCTGCAACATAACCAAGGAACAAAGATAAGATTATCCTTTGTACTTGAGACCAGAACATTTTCAACAGTCACTGCAAGATTCTCATATGTAAACAGACCTAGGACATTGTGTTGATGGATGCTGTCAAAAGATCCAACACTTGGATGTTGGATGACATTACAAATCAGGTGCTGCATAACTAGGAGATTAATAGTGTTAGGATCATTATGACATGCCTTTGCTATGACAGTTCTCACATAGTGCCCTTTAAAGTTTAACTATCTCAATGGAGCAAAGTTTGACTTTGGCATGTTGACTACTCACATGGTCAGTGGTTGAAACAAGATCCTCTTAGGAGGCAGCTAAGAACAGCTATCCATGCAGGTACTGAAAAATACAAATGCACTGGTTTCTGACGTAAGGTGGAACAGTTAAAAATGACTCTGTTAACACACTAGGGGCAGAAGAAAGGCTAAACGGTAAAGTAAGAAACTGGGAAGTGCTTTTAGTGCAAAAAAGCAAGCACCTCTGTAACTATGATATACAGAAATGCATCCTAAAGATACAAACAGCACATCACCTAAATATAACAAGAAAAACAGACGGTGCAAAACTTTTGCCTTGCAAATGAAAAGTGGAGACCACTGAGGTCCAGGGTAGTTCTTAGGTCCTTGTGCCTTTTTTTCTGGTTACTACAAAAATAATGAGAAGTAATACTTTCTACTGTGCTATTCTGTTGGGACCAGATGAATGTCTCTCTTTCTTAAGAAAGCAAACGGCCTTTGTACTTACCAAGGCACACATTCGATGCTTGAGTATTCAAATAAGGGGCTGACATCAGTGAAGGGAACTGGCTGTAGAAGCTCATGTAATGGAACTCTGGCTGACATAATCTGGAAGCAGCCTTCAGGCTACAGCCATGGGCAGCAAATGAAAATGGGAGACAGTTTAAATCTACCATCATGATGAATCAGCTAAGCATCAGGAAACTGAAAGACAAACGGTAAGGATTGTTGGCAGAGGTGTATAATGGGGCAAGATCAAACGTTTAATCACTATATGGTATTAAGCTGGCATAATATAAACTGGATTCTTCCTAATTAGTGGTGAAATGGCAAAAGACTGACAAAAGTGAAACTCCAGTTAACACTAACATGTTGGCCTACAGAAGAAGGAAAAGCTCAGCAAAAGTATTTCTAATGAAGGCAGCAGCAGAAACGAGAAGTTATGTACTCACCATAACGTTTGATGTATGTGGTCCATCTCTCCTCACGTTCTTACTCACGGGTTTGGAGCCACGCGGCCAACTTATTTATTCTAGCACGAAGTCTCTAATTGGCTGGGCTAACCTGGTATCCCATGTTGCACTGCTACCTAACCCCAGATCTAGTTTGCAGCAATCCATAATCACACCTCATGCACAACCACAGTTCAGTAAGGTAGAACACCATCCAGGGTAGCAAAGATAAAACCAACCAATACCGAAGGGTACTGAAACCAATGTCACCTCCAAATCCTCCAAGAAGGGGGTCAGGTGGGAGAGAACGTAAGAATGTGAGGTGAGATGGACCACATACATCAAACGTTATGGTGAGTACATAACTTCTCGATGTTATGTGGTCCAATCTCACCTACATTCTTACTCACGGGACAGCGCCCTCAGCACCTCTATCCTGGGAAGCTCAATGGAAGATATTCCTGAGAACAGTAGAACCAAAGGAAGCCCGGCCCCTAGAAGCCACATCTAATTTGTAATGAGTAACAAAGGTGTGGGTAGAAGCCCACGTGGCCGCAGCACAAATTTCATCCAACGATAGCCTGGAATGATAAGCTACAGAAACGGAAACAGCCCTGGTAGAGTGAGCCTTGATGGGAAATGGGAAATTTCTGCCTGCTGACGAGTAAACATAGGAGATGCAATCAGAAATCCATCTGGAAATTGTAATCTTAGAAACAGGGGAACCTGTCCTATTTTCTGAAAATGACACGAACAGTTGGTCAGACTTACAAAGTTGTTTTGTTCTGTGTAAGTAAAACCGAAGCTGCCTGTGTACATCCAACTGATGAAATTTAAACTCTGCCTTGTTGTAAAATTGGGGGAAGAAAAATTGCAGCTCAATGGACTGATTGAGATTAACGGCAGAGGTTACTTTCGGAAGAAAGGACGGATTAGGTCTCAAGGAAACCCTGTCCTTATGAAAGATTAAATACAGGGATTTGATGGACAACGCTTGAATCTCCGAGACCCGTCTGGCTGATGTGATGGCTATTAAGAAAGCAGTCTTCCAAGACAGAAATTTTAATCCACAGGTGGCAGTTGGCTCGAATGGCGGTGAAGTCAATGCTTGTAAGACAAAATTTAAATCCCATGGCATGATGGGTTCTGACACAGGAGGCTGTAGTAACAAGGTGCCCCTCAAAAAGGCCTTGCATAGTTTATGAGCCATGACAGAAGGTTCGTAAGAGGTATGAAAATTAGAAATAGCAGCCGGCTGAACCTTAATGGTCGCAGGAGCAGAACCCTGCTGAAAGAGAGTGGATATAAAATCTAAGACAGCAGGGATGGGGGGAGTGAAAGGATCAAGTCCCTGGGCCTGAGCCCAAATAGAAAATCTTTTCCACTTGCTGGAATAAATCTTCCTGGTAGAAGATTTATGAAAAGAAGATAAAATGTGTACCACCTCAGGTGAAAAGTGATGAAGTCTGACTAAAGATGGAAGTGGAGTAGCCAGGCTGTCAACCTGAGGGTCCGCAGGGAGGGATGGACTGTCCCGACATGTGTGTCAGCAGGTCTGGTGCTGGGTCCAGAATCCAAGGACTGTCCACTGCATACTGATGAAGAAAGGAGAACCAGACTTGGCGAGGCGAGTGTGGGGCAATTGGAATCATCTTGCTTCCTGAGGAAATGGCTTTCTGAATCACTCTTGGTAGTAGAGGAAATGGAGGAAAAGCATAGAGCAGACTGGGGGGCCAATCGTGGACTAGAGCATCCCTGGGTGACTCCCCCTGTGGGGGGATCAGAGTGAACAAGTTGCTGCACTTGGCATTGTGGGGATTGGCAAAAAGATCGCAGCAAGGCTGACCCCACCTGTTGAAAATCTGTTCCGCAACTTGGCGGTTCAGGGACCACTCGTAAGGCATCAGAATAGACCTGCTTAGCCTGTCTGCTATCACATTGGCCTTCCCCGGAATGTGCGTTGCCACTAGGAACCATCAGGAAGACACTGCCCACTGCCACACTCACATGGCCTCTCTGCATAGGGGATAAGACCTGGTTCCCCCTTGCTTGTTCAGGTACCACACCACGGTCATGTTGTCCGAGTGAATAGCAATCGTTCCTAGGGGGAGAGAGCTCTGCAATGCCTGCAACGCCAGTAACACCGCTCTCATCTCTAGAATACTGATGTGCAGATGTACCTCATGATCTTGCCACGTGCCTTGGACCGTCCTGCCAAGATAATGCCCCCCCACCCCATCTGGGAGGCGTCCATGGTCACCATGGCAACTGGTGGCATAGGAATAAATGGATTCCCTGTGTTCAAGCTGGAGGTGTGTAGCCACGAACGGAGGTCCTGTTTGCACCGATCGGTGATTAGGATCAAATGGGACAGGGGAAGCTTCTGAAAGGACCATTGGGCAGATAGGAGCCACTGCAGAAGCCTCATGTGTACCCTGGCTAGGGGTACTAACATGATGGTTGCTGCCATGGATCCCAGGAGCTGTAGAACCCATCTGGCCTGAACCTTCCTGGGGGGCAATAACACGCAAACCTGACCCTGCAACACCTCTATCCTTTTGTGGGGCAGAAACGTCCGCATATGGACGGTGTCCAGCTCTGCGCCTATAAATATAACACGCTGCGAGGGCAGCAAGGCAGACTTTCCCCAGTTCAAGGTAATTCCTAGTTGATGGCAAAGGGCAATAGTAGTTTCTCTGGCCTGAATGAGAAGATGCCTGGTGGGGGCAGTGAGGAGACACTTGGAATCCTTGACGTCTCAGGTGAGCTGTCACCACTGCCAGACACTTGGTGAACACCCTGGGGGCTGTGGTGAGACCAAAGGGCAGGGCACGAAATTGGAAATGACTGGCTCCTAGCCGGAAGCGTAAGAGATTCCTGGATGCCCTGTCCATTTTGATATGGTAGTAAGCATCCTTGAGGTTGATGGAGCACATCCATACTTCTTTTCCCAATGACGGAAAAATAGACTGAAGGGTGACCATTCAAAACTTGGACTTCAGAACATAGCGATTTAGATGGCTGAGATCCAGGATGGGCCTCAGGTCCCCTGTTTTTTTCGGCACTAAAAAGAGTCTTGAGTAAGTCCCTAATCTGATCTGGTCTGAGGGGACAGGTTGGATTACTCCTTTTTCCAGCAACTTTGAAATTTCTAGTGTTGTATGATCCCTTTGACTGGGTGGAACGTCTGGGATTCTCTTGGCTGGCGGGGGGTCTGATAACAAGGGGATGGAATAACCTCCGGTAACTATTCGAAGCACCCATCGATCCTGAGTGATACTTGCCCAGGCTTCTGGGTACAATGAAATGCGGCCCCCGACTGGCTCTGGAATAGCACAGTCGGGCAATACATCAGGAACGATGATAGGGAGGCCCATGAAAGGAATCACGGTCTCCCGAATTGCGAGGGCCTCCTCTGCCCCTAGGGCGGCATCTTCCAGAATAGCCTTCCCCTCCTCTGCCTCTGGAGGGGGACTCACCTTGAGCGGCAGGGAAAGACTTCTGTGACTTTTTGAACCACATTTTCCCTCCCCTCTGAGCCTTGGGGTAAAGCCTATATAGAAGGGAAAAACGGACCCCAACGGCAGACAGGGTCTTCCCCTCTTGCTCGCATCTGGTGAGGGTGTCTTTCACTTTGGTCCCAAAGAGAGAGGACCCATCAAAAGGGGCGTCAGTGAAGGAAGACTTGAAGGCCTCCGCAAAATGAGACAGGCGCATCCAGGCTTGCCTCCTGAGGGCCACACCTGAACTAGCTGCCCTGCTCACTCCTTCGGCTGCATAAGATATGAGCCTCATGGACGAGTTAACAATCGAGCCAAGGGTAGACAGCTGGGAGTTAACCGTCTGCGTTAACGCCTCAGGTACGTTACCCGTCAAAGTATCTCCTAACTCTTTAAGGAGATCTCTCTGGAGCAGAGTAAAATGACACAGGTAGTTCAGAGACCGAAGGGTGAAGGTCGCTGAAGAGAGGGTACGCTTCCCATACCAATCCATACTCCTGGACTCCTTGTTAGGAGGATGGACGGAGGAGGAAGACTCAGCAACTTCCTGTTGAGTGACCACCGCCATGGCATCCACAGAAACCCCTTTGGACAGGAACTCTTTCCCAGGGGGAGCTGAAAGAAACTTATTAGGGCATCTTGGTACAGGTTCCACTGAGTCAGGAGTCTCCCACACCCTTCGACAAATCAAATCTAGGAGCTCATCGAAGGGCGGAGACAGAGGCGGAGGGTTGAGCCCCAAAGGCCTTGAGGAATACAGACTCCTCCTCAGAGGGGGTTTTGGATGACCAGCCGCCTCTCTGCCTCAAATCTCCAGGATGTCGGAGAAAGAGACGTCATCGGAGGATGACTTGGGGGACCCCTCTGACTCTTCGAGGTCGGTATCAGAAGTGAGAGACTCGTCCTGGGAGTCTATGTGCTTCCTCTTGCACAGCTTCTTTCTTGGGGGCTCCTCAGGTACAGACTCCGAGGGGCCCTCAGAAAGTTGGGGACCGCTCATGGGGGTATCCCCAGACCTTGGGGCTCCGCTGTCAACTGATAGGAGGACATCAGAGGCTCTAGCCGGTGTGGAAGGGGACGGAATGACAGATCCGGGTGATGTCACTAAAGATCTGGCCAGTGCGCTCCTCATGGCCTCGAACGCAGGTCCCCCCCGAAGCGCCGAGAGAGAGGCTCGGAACCGACATGAGTCCCGAAGTATCCCCCTCGGGCCCGACTGAGGACACCAGGGTTCCAAAACCAGAGGACGGAGCCGACATGGGCACCGATAAGGCCTTAAGAGGTATCGGCGCCGGCAGAACATCACCCAGAGCCAAACTATCCGGCTCCGAAGACAAGATGTGCTCGGAGGAGGAATCATCGGTGCACTCATCGGGACTGGGTTGGAGCCGAAAAAAATTTAGCCAACACAGGCGACTGCAGGAGCCTCTGGACCACCCTATCCACATCCAAATCAGAGTCTGGAGGATTTGGAGGAGAGAGAATGTGACTGCGATCTCCTATCTGGGGATCCACGTCTGACACTAGGAGACCGGCTCCGAAATAACAAAATTGGAGCTGAGGCAGATTCAAGAACCACAGCTACCTCCTGCGGCCCCGAGGACAAGGGAGCCGAGGAGGTAGAATCCAATTTGGTAGATTTCTCCGGAGGCTCTGAAGATACAGATGGAGCCAGAGATCTTTTCTTAGCCTTAGAGGACTTGGCTTTAAATTGTGAACCAGAGGAAGAGTTCAAAGACTCCTCAAAGGAAGGCTTCAGAAGACCCTTCAGTAACAGTTTATTTTTTCTTTCCTGTAGCACACTCGAACTGAAGGTGTGACAAAAGCTACAGGACTCTCAAATGTATACCCCCAGGCAGTATACACAAACCGAATGTCCATCAGTCATGGACATCTTGTAGCTGCATTTAGAACATTTCTTAAACCCAGAGGGTTTATGTTCCTTTAGGCCACAACTGTGAAGGCGGGAACCACCACTAACAACCACTGACAAGAATCTCTAAGTTAAACGATTCCAGAGAGACAAAACACACACACACACAGAAGCGAGAAACCCCACTTGTTTTAAGCACAGGAAAAATTAAGAAAAACAAGCAACAGAAGGAGGACTAGGTCCTCTAACTTAAATGGGCCTAGCCCGTGGGAACAGAGGGATACCAAAATCACCCACACAAAAACACGCTGAACAACAATAACAACTAGCTATTAAAATAGCTTTTTGTGAAAAAACACCACCAAATAAGTGAAAAAGAAGTTTAGAGCTACTTAGCCACAGCCAAGCGAGACCACGTCCTAGCTACAAGAGCAGCAAACGAGATCTGGGGTTAGGAAGCAGTGCAACATGGGATACCAGGTTAGCCCAGACAATTAGAGACATCGTGCTAGAATAAATAAGTTGGCCGAGTGGCTCCGAACCCATGAGTAAGAATGTAGGCGAGATTGGACCACATAACATCCATGATGTTAGCAGGACTGGAAGATGCACCCCAGGCATGTGACAATAATTAGTTGGAACAACAGGATCAGGTGATCAGACAGTGGTAGAGGTATTGTGAAACTTACAAAGAAGACAGCTGACAACACTGTCTGGAGGAAGCAAAGGCCTTGTCAGACAGACTTAAGTCCGCTATATCAACTGTCCTTTAACATTTTCTCTTTTTTTCTTCCACAGGTTTTTGACAGAAACAGAAAGAGAGAAAAACAGCAAAATGTGTCCTGTACTTATAAGTTACTGACATGTAGCCTTGATGAAAGGGCTGCATGTGGCATATTTGAAGATGTCAAGCTTTGGCAAAAGGCAAAAGAAGATGGTTGGTGTATCAGTGCCATAAGAATTTCCACAAGGAGGACATTTATTACGTAAAGCCAAAACAAATTAAAAAAAATATGCAAAGCAAGAACACAAATGTGCTCTTTTGATGAATATAAAGGGAATACACTGAAATTGTTTCCCGCTAAACAACAGGAAAGAACTGGAGGGGTTAGGGAAGATTGTGTAAATCAGATGACAGTTGAATCAGCCAATGTGTTGGCCTCAGAATATTGAGGGAAAATGCTTCACACAGATGTCATAATATGGAAACAAGTCACAATCAAGAAGGGAAAAAAAAGTGCTACAAAAAAAAAATAATAATAACTCCAAGATTTAGGAAGGACAATCAGAAGCTAGATGTTTTGTAATCCAAAGGGAAACAGTGAAATTCTTCAGTTCATCTTCACAGGCTGGTCACTCCACTAGCACACAAGAAAGAATTTCACTCGAGTATTTATGGATTGGCTAAAAACAGCATACCATCAATAAAAGGCAGAAATGTGATTCTGAGGCGAAATAATCTGTGCAGTATGGATTACACCATGGATAGACAGCAACTCTCTTCCTTTTTTTGTTTTTATTTTGTCTTGTTACCACTACTCCTAACCTCAGATATGACACCCCCTCCAACGTCCTTTTTGCCCAATACCATCAAAATGCCTTGGCCACTAAATGAACCTGGGTCATTGCGGTTACAGTCAGGGCTTCATCTATTTGTGCCATGAAGCTGATTACAGCAAGAGATTCTCCAATGTACCTGCTTTCTGTGAATCATACCGACATTGTGAAAGAAACAAGCTGAAAGATAGTAGAACACAGTAATCTGCTGGTTCTAAGAGCAAAAATATTTCAGATGCCCTGGATTAACACAGTAATCTATGAATGGAGTAGCTGTGTGCCCTAAAGGTGCATTAATGGTGGAGACCAGGGAACTGCTATGATGTTCCAGTTTAAATGAGGCAGGGCCGTCTCAGAAGTTACGTTATTTGTGTGAGCAAGAGATTAAACCTCCCTCCATCCATCCACTGCACTTTTACTCACTTAAGCATTTTTACATGTAAGTATGACAAATGTTAGAACAAAAGGAAAATCCTGCCTAATGGCTGCTTTAATGACAGCCACACCATTTTAAGACTTTTTGACCAAAGTACAGACTGCATGAGGACAGCCACAGAATGAATCTGATGGTCATCAGGCATGAGGCATAAAAAGTGTGGGAAAAATGGCCCATTCTTTATCTTGTGGACCTACTGCCCTCTCTGACCCTTGCATACAAGACTGCTGCACAGAATTCAGGGTAGTTATTTCCTATGTATGCTGTACTTACCAGGAAATGGGACTTGACTTGAAACAGCATATTTCCTTTCTCTGGGAATGAATAAATCAAATAAATCAATCATGTAGTTGAATCCAACTAGATGATTCTGAGTGTGAAAGCATAAGGAAAAATTAGATGTTATCACACTAAAACCATTTCTAGCCATCTACCAAGCAGTGCCCTTCGCATTCACTACTGCTTACTACTGAAAAGGTTGAGGAAATAAAAAAACATAAAAAAAAAAAAAAAGAGTACACAGCAGACTTGCAGTTGTCATCTGGACTATTTTAGACTTTACTGTACAACGTTTGTCACCCATTCATTCAACTCATTCTTAAACATGGTTAGTTTCCATAATTCTTATTTCTTCTGATAACAAATGTCAGTTTTGTGCTGATATCGGAATAAACCAGTTCTTTACTTTATTTTCCTTGTTGTTGTTTTGCACATTTCTCTCTTACTTCCTACTTCATTGCCTCTTCAAACTACATAGTAGTCAGTACATTAAATATCAGTTGTGTATTAAAGTTACTATAATAGGCCTGTACAATTGCTAGATTCCATTGGGGTATATATTAAAAGATGCTGACAAATATTTCTGACATTCTAGACACAGATAAAGAAAGAATCCCTGGAAGGAACGTCTGACAGTTAATGAATCTGATGCCCAAGGTGCCAGAGGCATTTGTTTTCCCCCCATAGTTTATAGGCTGATATTCTAGAAGAGAAGACAAAATACTCAAATTAATGGGTACTGTCCCCGTCATAAGCAGCCAGAGGCAATAAAGATAAATCTTTAAACCACATTTCTAAGGATGAATACAGCTGTCATGACAGTTATTCTAAGTACATGCAACATGGATGGTTACCAATACTTCTACAGCATCCGTTAAAAAAAGCTCAGAATGTGATGGGTGTGCATTTTTATACTTTACATGTACGATGACTATACCATCATATAAATCATAAAAAATGAAATGTGACCTACTGTAGGGTATAATACAACTATCGCTATACTCATGAGGCTACGATAACTCTGAAATCTCACTATACTAAGCCTGATTGGTGTTCATAATAATCATACACATAGCAGCAACTGTCCTCTTTATTTCTTCTGCTCTGCACGGAAGCCTATCATAACCGGATGGTCCTACATGACAACCCCTGAACATTCACATCCCAGGCCAGGACCACAGATCAAAGTTAACAGCTGCATGTAAAATTAACAATAAGGGTAACAAGTGGTACCACTGTGTACTGCACTACCCTATGGGTTACTGCTTAGGAAGGAGACAATTTTATTTCTCTTTAGAGTAAGAGAGCACTGAAAAGAGACCATCCTCTATCCACCTCTAAAATGCACATTCAGGTTCACTATAAACATGTACAGACATTAACAGGTCATATTGTGCCAGTTGTAACAGGAAGAATAGTATTCATAAGATATTTCTTCCCCCTACCTGCTCAGTCCAGCATTGATCTAGCTCTGTCCTCAAATTTTCAACAAACTACACAGTCTGAACACTGTACCTACAAAGTTCATCTTTAATGCTGTTGATTCAAGGACCATCAAGCATTCTGTTGTTGCTTTTGTGTCTCAGAAGTCTGGCTGTAGTGATTGAAAGCTACAGTTTTGAATTTTACACAATATCAAAACATGAAATTATATCCCTCACAATGGTCTGATACTGACTGCATCTGTGAAATGCTCAACGCACCTTGAAAATGTTTAATCTCAGTAAGCATGTGCCAGTAAAACAATTCAAATACACCATTACCAGTTACAATTAGGACACTGAAAGCTATATAATAGACATAGGACTTTCAGAGACAATGCTGACAGACCGATTTTCATAGACAATCCTGAAAGCCTGAGTCATGCAGTCAGTCACTACATGGATATTCTGGAAGGGCAGGATTGTATGTCCAGAGGACTGCTCCCTATATCTATGAGAAGGACAGCGTAAGAAGCTGACACCTACCTACCACAGTGTCAGCGAGGGTGTACAACTGTTGTACCTGTATGCCACAGAGCCAGGACTACCTGACTTACATTTCACAGCTTAACCTGACAATGACAGAGCAGCAATAACAATCTCCAGCTCCAGACAAACTGTGCAGAATTCATCAATGCAGCAAAAGAAACACACAAATGACCCCTATTCTCATTTTAAACAAGGCCTACCTCTATTCACCCATCACCTAGCTAATATTTAAGATGTAAACTTGTTCATCCAAAAATGTTCTTGTACTATCATACACTATTGCAGTGTTCAAATATATTGTTGCAGTATTCTCATATTACTTGAAATGGCCACTTTGTCCTAGGAAGAAAAATGTACTCTTCAATGATGATACAGAAAAATGATTCTTGCCTGAGGATTTATTCCTCCAGGCTCAAATGATGATACAGAAAAATGATTCTTGCCTGAGGATTTATTCCTCCAGGCTCAAATGATGTTACAGTGTACCTTAATCTAGGACCTTTATATACATAGTGTGAATCCTACACCCAAAGATCTTTCCATACTACAGTAACCTAAACATGCCATGACCAGTCCCTGCTGCTGTTTTCTGCTTGCAGAATTCTTTCACATACTCATTTTGGATGACTTCACCCACTTTCTTTTTCAGCTCTGCAATCAAAGGAAACGTGCCCAGTCTTACATTTTAGTAATAGAACCTTAAAATATACAGTACTTTCCAGTGCTTTTACAAGTAAAAATAACAAACTAGAAATAATACACAACAAATAGCTACAGATGATGCTTACTTCAGATGAATAAATGCATCTAAATAAGCTTAATTTACTGCTGTAATAAACATCACATAGTGTCAGTCTTTCATAATTTTAAACAATCCCATAGTCTGTGGTTTCTATATTATGCCTTTTATGATGTACCATATCTAAAATCCTCTAAAGCTGGAGATATCACAATATAAGGACATCTGCTTCAAAGGAGCCTTCAGGTTTATGAATAATGCCCATACTGGGCCAAGGAGATTATTAAATGGATATCACAATAAAAGGAAAACTACTTCTAAGTGCCTTCCTGCTTAAGAATAATGCCAATACTGGGCTAAGGACCAGTCACAGTACTGCATGCAATCAACCACACATAAATCAAAAGCAATATGCAAGTCTGCCCAGCTTTGCCCCACATGTTGCTTATTCACTCAAGCAGTAAGCAAATTGCTCTGTGGTTCATCAAAAATGAGAGCAGTCATGAACTGTCTTAACAGAAACACGACATGACATCTTTTTATCTAGCTTATGTTAGAACTTTTGTTGGATTTTGTTTTTATATATATATATATATATATATATATATATAAATGTATAGATAGATACAGATATATATATATATATATATATATATATATATATATATATATATATACATCACAAAGAATCAAAGCCAAACATGAAAATGCATAAAAAATGCAATTATATGACTGAAAAGATGACTTCTCTAGCAAGTCACATTTATAACCAAGAAGATAATTTATTCTGTCAGGGTAACGTTGAGGATTGTTAAGGGAGAAAACAGAGAAAGTAATTAATAAGGGAAAAAGTAATTTTTTTTTTTTAGTAAACTGACACAAAGTATCTGAAATATTAAATAGCTCGCAATAGTAGTGATTTCATTTAGCAGCATAAAAAAATAACTATACAATAAAAATCCCCCCCCCCCCCCAAAAAAAAAAAACCAGACAAGTGCTCTGACAGAAAACTGGAAAACTGGTATAGTATGGCACAAGACAGTTCTGAGTAACAGAATAAAGTAAGTGAAAGAACAAGATTATATACAATTTCTGAAAAATAGCTCTGAAACTGTCTACGTAATTGACTAAACAGTCATTTTTAATGGTGATGAAGAAACACCAATGCAAAAGGGTCCACTCAGCAGTCACCTTCGGCCATTTAAAACTTCTGCCACTAAAAAGTTGACAGAAAGTTCGATTCAAAATAAAAAAATAAGTTTCCAGTTCCACAGCAAATATCATCTTCCTTTGAAAATATCTCACTTAATATCACAGCCTAACCACTGTGCCCACTGCAAACTGAGTATAAACCAAGAGAAAATGTCCAGCCTCTGAATTACTATTGAGCGGCCAGAATTTCTACTGCCATAGATAACAGCACTGTAAACCTCTTTCAAGGGAGAGAGCAAACTATGAGAAAAAAAAAAGAAAGAAACATTTCTTATTTTGCACTGGTCTTCATAAAGTGTTTGATTTTTGCTAAAATAATACAATCACAACAGCATGGTATTTAGAAACATCTACAATAGCTAATAAAAAGACTCAGTAGTAGAGGGTACTAGCAGTCGCATGCAAACTGTACGAGACACAAATGTTGTTATAGACATATTTAGATTACGACACTGTAGTGCTTCACATAATAAAAATGAAGCAAAAATGCATGCGAAACAAAAAATGCACATGACCTTAAGTAGTCTCTTCCATTGAACAGAGGCCATGTAATTTCATTTATACATTTGAATAAATACTCTTGTCAAAAACCCTTTTCATTTACAGTTGGAGATGATGTATCTGATGGAAATTTGCATATAGCATTATTCTTGTTTTTTGGAAAGCCATTAATTACCAATCACATCGCTGGGTCATACCTGGGTCAATAGACAATAGAAAACAGTATTTTACAATGAGACTGATAAAGAAAATGGAACAGGTAAACACTTTGTTGATTGCAATAATTATATGTTAAACAGGATACATATTCTAAACACATAGTGACAATAACAAATCTTGGGAAACAAAGGATCTTATTAGTGAAATGCAATGGTGTGACTGCTAATTATTTAAGATATTCAAAAAAAGTATAATAATACTATAGGCAAATATCCATTAAATAATATCAACTCCAACCACACGTGAAAATATTTTAAGGACATACAAAAAAAAAAAAAAAAAACTCATCCCCTTCAACGGAGTTCAGGAAATTCCAATAGCTGCATCCTGACCTTTTTAACAAAAATCAGATTATGTGCTTGTGATGATGTGAGGTATAGCCAGCTATGCCAGGAGAACTAGAGCAGTGGATGTGTAACATATGCCAGAATAGCTAGCTGGAGTTTTGCAAAGAATAATATGTCATTTGTATATCAAACTGATTTGTACAGGTGCTTGTGTTGAAAATTTATTTGTAAAGCTGCTTGTGTTTAAAAAAATGTACCAACAGTGGGTCCTGCTGGACAGAAAAGAGAAATACACCTGTATGTCAGACTGTATTGCAACTGTTGAAAATAATATTGTAACTGAGGATACAGGAAGAGAAGAGGTTAATCTCAGTCTACCTAACTTAAAAAAAATAGTCTGAAATTAAATTACCTGGTAGGCCATAAATACTGTATCTTACAGTTCTGACTGCAGTCAGAGATGAAATGTCTGTAAAAAACAGTTCTAGGAATCCTGCTGCATTCTCCTTAGCAGTAAACTAACTGCTACCCTGGAAGGGTGGAAGTGTTGAAATAGTTTTATGGCTTCCAGATGCTATAACACATCTTAGCAAAGCTTTATCTGTGTGTATGGAACATATGTGTGAGACTCTGGTTCAGGTTTTAGTAAAGCGGGATAGTATGGGAACCAGAAGTCAGATGACCAGATGTATGTGATGTCATTCTGTAATCCAGCACTGAAATGATATTGTAATACTAAATGAGACAGAATTCTCAGCGCAGTCTGTTTTTGGAACTGACAGTACAACTCACTCACTTCATCTTGCCTTGCTCTAGTAAGTGAACTAGGGAACAGTAAATCTTTAGAACAGTCATAAAAATATAGTGAGATTAGTTAAGTACTGTTTTTTCAGTATCTGTGTGAATTTATTCATCTGTGTCATTTTAATATTTCCTGTGTCTGAAACTCTTGGCATTTACTGTAAACAGATACTTATTAAATACATTTAAACATTTAATTGTGACTGGTCCTTTACAGAATATTTTAACCTTTGATAGTACTTATATTTTTTGGTGACACTGTGGCCACTCCTGAAAGCCTTGCTGTTTGGTCAGCATTACCACTGGTATTAGTATTAATTTCACTTAGTATAATTGGGTACCCTTGTAAGAGCCACATAGTAGCTGGCTTTGGAGTGTCCTGGTGGCAGCATCTACCATATAGTCTGGGCAGAGGGACAGCAAGTAAATCTGCGCCAGCCTTTCCCAGGTGTGTGTGAAAATCAAATCTCAGAGTGTGTTCATCAGCTACATGGTGCAGGTTACACTGGTTACACAGAGAGGATGGTGGAGGACTTGACCTGGGACACTCGGCTGAGGACTCAACTCTACAGTTGTGTCATTTGGAACTCTTATTGGGGGCCTGGAGAGAGAGAGAGAAAAAAACAGACCCAAGACTGAGCGTGTTCCCTCTGTGCTCTTAAAAAATTGTGCTTCGTGCAGAGAGCTGCATCTGGAAATATTGTGTGCATCTATTTTTGTTCCAAGTGAACATCCCTCACCAGTGTCAGTGATGAGGATTCAGACTCCTTGATTACTGGCCCAGAGGAGGGACGTCACAGTCCTCACAGTTGAAATAAATGTTAATATCTCTGGAATCATAAAGGTTACTAAAGAAGTGTAAATGGCAAAGTGTTCAGATCGAACTAAGCTTTATAATGGTACTATTCACTCAATTCAAGGTTTTAAAACTGATTTTATAAGTCACAATAAACAAAGTAGATATTAACTGTGCAATATTTTGTGAACTTATAACATCTCAGTAACTGCTCATAACTCTCTCTTTAACTGCGCTATGCATTGGCCAAATATTAGTGCAGTTGTATTGCCAGTCATGTAAGCTTTAAAATGAAATCATTCAATAGTTTGTATGTATCATAGTTTTTTAATCATTAAATTAAAAATGAACAGGCTTGAAGCATCATTGAGACATAACTAGAGAAACACCTAGAGCCGTCACTAGGCTTCAATCAATTGTTAAGGT
This sequence comes from Protopterus annectens, assembly GCF_019279795.1. Taxonomy (NCBI): domain Eukaryota; kingdom Metazoa; phylum Chordata; order Ceratodontiformes; family Protopteridae; genus Protopterus; species Protopterus annectens. Next base: position 1,760,761,532 of record NC_056735.1, on the reverse strand, counting down.
GCTACAGGTAAATAATTTCCATCAAACAATATCAACTCCAACCATGGGTGAAATATTTCAGATGCTGTATGACTGCAGAAAAATGCAAAAGCAAATATGTTTAATATCACCCCCCATCACATAGGGATGAAAAAGGTATAATAACTTTTTAGCCAATGAGAAATAAATGTTGCAGTTCCTTTTATAGGTACAAATGGGTATTAAAGCACTCTGCACATCAGTAACATCATAATTCCTGATGGACTCCTCTTAGCCCATATAGCTTGAGTAATTTTAAAACTATGTTGGTCCAGAAAAAGTATTTTACCATATGTGTTCCAGTGTCTTTTTACATGCAATAAGCAAGGGGTACGGAAAGAGCTATTTAACACACTGTCTGATCTTGCCCATTTAATCCATCTTCTTAAAGACTTCTCCTGTGGGGTCCCCTCTTTGTGTGAAGCATTAAGAAAATGCACTTTGATATCCTGAGATGGAGATTTGTAGCCTCAGCCAGTAATGCCTTTCAATGTCAGAACAGACAACAGCCACAATGAATGCTGCATTAACAGCATCATATCCACACTAAAGTAGGTGTTCTGTCTGCCACCTGGCTAACTGCTCAGGGAACAACTAGTAGTTTTACCCACAATCCACATCAGACACTTCAATGAGACTTCTCTCGGTTGTTACAAGAGAGCAATATGAACTTTGTCATGAGTGTCTGACAACTGATGACCCTGAAAGCCTGAGTGGCAGCTGTGTAAACCTTCTTGGTAATCCAGTCTAATACTCTGTTTTCATTGTGATTTGAGAGGGGGCAGGAACCTATTGGGGCCCCATTTTGTATACACAGACAATATAGCTGAATATTATTTATGGGACACCTGGACCATATTAGATCTGTCTAGTTTCTTAGGAGAATGGAGTTGGTTGTCTAATTCCTTGAAAGCTATCCTCGAAAGCCCCCCAAAAGGAAGCATAGCCAAAGGTTTAGGGGCATTCAGGCCAAATATCTCAAATTATTTATTCTGTGCCTCCTTTGTCTCTCACCCGAAGTGTACTTTCTATCAAGAGTCTCTCCAGATAAGATTTCCACTGTGGGAGAAGAACAGTAAATACTGCCTTCTGTGCCTGTATCACAGCCTAAGGGGTAGGATGTTTGGGAAGAGTAATCCAAACATTTCCTCTCACTCTCAGAGGAGTCTACTTCTCCCTTTTCAGGAGAGTGCTTCCTCTTCTTTTACCAGAGAGGACTCCAGACTCAGAAGGATCTGTCCTTGGCTGCAGATCTTGTAAGGCCTGGAGAAACCTTTGAGACAAAGTGATCCAAAAATCACAGAAAGCTTGCAATGAGATATGGGAAATGACCCATTTGGTTTTTGTGACCCAGATGCCTGCAGGGATCCTAGGCCTGGTGGTTTATGTTTGACCGTTTTGGGTACTTTCAGACAAACAGTCTGCCTCAGAAGTCCAGCTTTGGGACAGTTTTGCCAGACTTTCACTTCACAGCCTATGATATCCATCTTAATTGGGGTAGTAGGTAGCAAGTCATTTCCTTCATAAATAATGATGAATGCTTCAGCAACAGATACCCAGGAAGAGAAGTCAAATCCAGAAGATGAACCCTAGATATTGGCTTGGTAGGACATGCTTTGTTACTTTGGCATGATGGCCTCCAAACAGGCATTGTTATAAGCTTCAGAAAAGTCCTATTTACAGTCCACAGAGTGCAACAGTACCACGGTGGGGTACTAGACATTGACTTTGTGCCACATGTTTCCATAACTAATGTGGTGCTTCCAAATTCCCCCTAAGTCTTCTAATCCACATGCCCTATAATGCTTAACCTCCACTAGAACGTTATGCAAAAACACACTTTACTATGTAAATTGTCCTCGTTCTTATGCTGTGTACCCCCTTCATCAATTCTTTACTTACTTACTGTTACTTCATATTTCTTTACTCTAGGGCTTCCCATTTACTTTATTTTTGTGCTGCATGTTTGACAGTTTTTTTGTATGTATAGTTACTCCCATATATCTTCAATCTTCATTTACTTCATTGCTTGAGGATATTTTGTAGTGTATGTGAGATTTTACTGGAATGTATTGCTACTTCTGTATTTAATGTCTGTCATGTATTTGAAGCTTTCTGTTCTTTATGTTATTTCTGCTTTTATAATTGTTCTGAATCAAGGTTTTCTACCCAGACCTCCACTGAAAATGGGTTTATGCTCAGTCGGACATAGCCAGTTAACAAATATCAAAATAAATAAATAAAATAAATCTGGCTTCTACTTAAAATGCTTACTTGTAAGGGGGGGGCATATCTGAGGCCTTTTTCCCCATGGATGCTCTGGCAGACTTATGAGGGCCTCAAACCTCTTCTCAACTAAGTAGTTTTGTAAGGAATGCTGCCTATTTCTTAAATTTTGATGGTGAATTCTTTGCAGACCCTACTGCCCTCACTTTTGTGCTCTGGGCCTAAAAAGAAAAATGAGCACTGTTAAAGTCTTTGTGAGAAATCTGCCTACCACAACATTATCTATTTTTCTTAGCAGCATTTGAACATCAGAGTAGCTAGGCAAAAATTATAGTCTAAACAGAATTAATAAAGTAAAATACAAAGAGTGGAAAACATAAGGAGATTCCCAATAAAGTACTCATCTGTCCTGTGTTCTGCAGTGGGCTGAACCACATCATACTAAAGAAACCAATAGTGTAATGCATGCACTGTGAGGTATAGCAAGAAACAGTTAACATTATGTAAGAATAAATAAGTGTTATACTGGAGACATCCTGACATACAATAGGGTAGGGTGTCCACCACACCTAGATGAGACAGGGCAATCCGCTCTTGAACTCAGGCTGGTAGTCCAGGCCTTCTGTGGTTCAAGTCATAGTACTCAGTACTAGTGCAACAGTGATCTAAATGAAGAGCATCTTATTGTTGTTGTTGTTTGTCTTTCGGCTTTTCCCGGTTAGGGGTTGCCACAGCGGACCTCTGGTCCGCTGATTGGCAGGAGACTTTTACAACGCCGAGGTGCCAGCTCGACATTCAACCTTCAACGAAGGCACGCCCATTTATGCATGTCTTTCGAATGCCCACCCAACTGCGGGGAGGACATGCAGACTCCACACAGAAGGCACTCCCCGCACTCCAGCCGAGAATCGAATGGGAAAACCTCTTGCTGTGAGGCAACAATGCTACAGCTGCACCAGCGCGGATGTCTTGTTTGTTTGAAATTCTGAGCAAAGCCTTTAATTATTTTTTCCATGAATATCTGAAATAACACTGACAGTTCAGAAGGAAGCCTTTACTTATTGTGTCCTTTCAAGATAAAGATGGTTTGCTTTTACATGTTGATTAGCACTGCACTAGCTCATCAACGGCCTTAGAGTCAGCAGATAAAATGTGGAGAAGCCAGCTGTAAAGTGATACTATGAGAGCAAATTTCGAAGAATGTGTCATAGTGATACTGCCTCATTTGCATAGCAGTGCACCAGTCATCTTATAATTCTGTTATTAACGAGATAGTGGTCTCTCTCTTACCCACTGTTTTCAGTAATACTCACCATAAAAACAGACACAGCAATAAGGTGGATCCAAGACATGTGAAGGCAGACAGACAGGAATGATTTAAAGCCTGCGATAAGCTTTATAAGTTTCTAAAATGGGGTAACTCATTCTAACTTTTGGGGAGGTCCAAAAACGCCTGAATATGCAGGCAGAAAACAGCGAAAGAATATGTGGCTTTTACTACAATCAGTAAAGAATGAATAGTGTACTTAGCTAAATCGGTTAATTTATATGTGTGCAAGTGAGTGGACCTGACAGTGCAGCATATGATTTCTGATTTTTGTCTAGGGAGATCCAAAGTACTTTTCTGATACGTAATGTGAGGAGTTTCAAAGATTTTTATCTGGTTTGAATGAGCCTCTATGTAGCAGAATGCCTAAGAATCTTTTCATTACAGTGACATAAAATTCACCTGCAAAGTAATAGTGAAGTTTAGGTTTTAAGTGCAGGTAGGTATGGATTAACCAAAACATAGCTATCTCAGGCTTATCACCTGCACAAGCACAGCACCTGAAACATACCTCATAACTCCTAGAAATCTCTGTAGTGCCTGTTTGTTTTCTGGCCTTGGCAGCTGAACAAATACGTACATCTGATTTCATCCCCTCTGCATTAGAATATGACCCATACACGTAATGTATTAGAATGCCTACTCCTAAGGATTTAACAAAATAAACAATAACACAGTGTTAAAATCTATTAATACAAAATCATCAAATCAACACAGCAAATAATAAAAATTACCAACCCCACAAACTAAATGTTTAACCTTGTAAAATGGGAATGCATGCCCGTGCCAGGCTCACAATGCATCTTCCTAAAAAGATGGCATATTGTGGACCTGCTAAAGTAGGACTTCAAATTGCACACCTGAATCAGAGAAGGTAGCCAGTTCCAGGGAACTGGGGCAAGAGAAGCATACAAAATCTTGGCACATATTTCAAGACAGGCTGTCAGAACCAACAGCAGCCCCTAACTTGATCTGAGCTTCCAATCAATAATACTAATACTGCCCCCTCCCTGACGTACATTCCACTGTTCCACACTATTTTCCTTCACAACTTTTTATCTGCATTTTTTGAAGTATATTAACACCTTCAACAGAATTTTCACATAGGCTATTTTGATAAGTTTCATGTGATTTGGATTTTCATTAAATCTTTTTTCTTTTATTTCGTGTTGCTGGTCTTCAGTTTGTGGTTCTACGATTCATCTTTACTGGTTGTGGTTTATTTCTATTTTGATAATTTTCTTCACTCCCACATCCTCTATCCCTTGTATTTCATGTTTAGAGGTTACATTCTCTTCTTGCTGCATGCTATAATAAAACCATAAACAAACCTCTTTTTTCACACTTACTACAAATTATTTTACACTGTTTCATGGTAACCTTCTTTTCACCACACAGGTTAAAGCTTTTAAGTGGAGAATTATTTATCAAATGCCTTAAGGTCCTACAAAAATGTATTTTTGATTGCCCCCAATAATATAACTAAACAAATTATTTAGTAAGTGACATACTGTATTTTCTTTTATATTCAATCAGGCTTTGCACCTACTAGCCCATATTCCTTTTTTATCAACTGTCTTTGATACTTTAATCATTACTCAACAGATCTCAAATGTCATATCTGTTAATACAAAGTTTAACTCTGTCTTTCACCTGGGTATAAAAAAACAGTTCTATACATTTGCATGCTACGTCATGTACCTCAAAAGTTAGACTAGCACAACATTCAACACCAAGATGTATCAGTGAATAATTGTCATTCACATTACTACACAAATAATACATGTTCATAGATGCTCGTTTTTTGTTCTCACTCACGTCATGGACGGTTTTGTAATCAAAGGCAGAGAGACACCTCATTTTTTTAAGTCTGTTTATAAGCACAAAACCAAGTCCAGGAGGATGAGGTTCCCAAAACAAAACCAACAAACAGGAAAAAAGCACCAGCAAGCCGTAACCACCTTAAAACATTTAATGTGTTCCACAGCAAGCAAAGCACAACACAGCACACAATGATAATGCTGGAAACTACTACCAGTTCGTTTTCGTCTCCAACTTCATCAGAAAAATGCTGACAATCCAAACCCTTCCCCATTTATACCTATGCACACTGCCAAAACTTACAATTATGTGACAATGAATTAAATGTTAACCCTTTCCTAAAAAATACTTTAAAAACAAGCATAATAAATACAACTTCCCCCTATTTAAAACACTTTTAAATATCTAAAAACACACTTTCAAAACCTGTAGTAAATAAACAGATGGATATAAAAAATGAATGCATGTTAAAAATGAATAAATGAATGTAAAAAAGTCAAGTAAAATCAATCTTGTTGAACAATATTTCAAACCACACGTGTGTGAAATTCATAACTTCGCTGCTCTTAATTTTAAAACCGGTGCTAGGGAGACCATGTCATTCAAACCCGGCCACCTATTGGCTTCTAATACCAGCTGCCAGCAAACCTCTCTATATTCCAACATGGTCTCCCAAGAACCACCCCCACCCTTCATTACCACTTCATCTAATACAAAAAAAGTGTAAGAAGCACCTTCACAGCTCAAAGTGTGTTTATATAATGCTTTTCTGTTGTTATCCCTCCTAATGTCGTAAAGGTGTTCATATATTCTTTTCTTTAAACACCTTTCCATCTTACCTATGTAAAACGCTTTACATTTCTTACAGGTTACAATGTAAACAAGTCCCTTACTTTTACAATAAAAATAGGATTTAGAGGTAATGTGTCTATTCCTGTTACTGACAGTAATTTCAGAAGTATCAGCTATAAAAGGGCATTGCTGGCATGCTCCACACTTGAAGGTACCCACTTTTCTAATTAAGTTTCCCCCAAGTTTGTTTTCCATAAGGTCCTTAACACATCTACCTTTTCTGAAAATGAATTTTAGTGGAACATCAAATTTTAAATTCAAATCAGAGAGCTTGGAAAATCTGTTTCATTCCCTCTGGACAATGTCTCTAATGACCTGCGCATCACCACTAAAATCAACAATAAAGGTATTCTCATAGGAGTCATTGCTCGTTACCCTTTCTTTTATACCTGTATCTCCAGAATGTAAAATTGGTGTAAATATGTCCCCTTCCTATGCTGCAATACTTCTTCCTGGATTTCCTTAATCAAGGTCTCTGGGTATCCTCTTTCTAAAAACATACATTTTAGTAGGTCACACTCATCCAAAAAATCATTGTCATCAGAGGTCATTCGACTACCACGTACATATTGACCCTTCACTATTCCTTTCTTTTGGAAGTATGGGTGGGCACTAGAAAAGTGCAAAAATGAATTGAAATATGTCTCCTTCGTGTGTACTTTTGATTCAAACCCATTACTACTCTTCCTAATATGGACGTCAAAAAAAGCCAATACTGTCATAACCTATCTTACATGTGAATCTAAAAAAATCAGTACTGTTGGAAATGTATTCAAAGAAGTCCATACATTTCTTCTCACTATCTGTCCAAAATATAGAGATACCGTCAAGGAAATGTTTGTATAGTGCCCAACAATCCTTAAATACTGAATTAAACACATAATTTTGCCCCACCAAGCCGGGGCACACATGGCCCCCATGTCAACTCCCTTTAACTGTCGAAAAGATTCCCTTTCAAAATAGAGAAAATTGTTGTTTAATACCAATTCCATAAAAACATAAATCTCTTTTTCAGGAAAATTATTTCCGTTCCTTAGAATCTCTTCAAAAAACTCTAAGCCAGCTCTATGGGGAACAGAAGTGAAAAGGTCCACCACATCAGTAGTAATAAAAATGACTTCTTTGGTTATCTGTTTGTCCTTTACACTTTTTAAAAAATCCCATGAGTCCTTCAGCACATTACATGCACCCACAGACAGGTTCTTTAACCTGTGATCTAAATATTTTGCAATGGGTGCAGTGACAGACTGACTAGCAGCTACAATGGGCCTCAAGGGGGGATCTTGTACATCTTTGTGGACCTTCGGGATCCCAAAGATAGATGGTACTCTTGGTTACTTGTTGTGTAATAATCTGAAAGTCTCTATATCTATATATAGATATGTATAGATATATCTATATATCTATACAACCCTCCAGTACCAAATCATTAAGGGCTATGCTATGTAAACCTTTTGTATGCAATATGCACCTCAATAATAGAGACCTTCACATAATTGTTGTTGTCTAACAAAATATCCATCATCTTACTGTCGTACGTAATAACATCCATGAGCACCGTGCCCCCACCCTTGTCTGGCTTCATCACCCTCACATACTTGTTCTTCCTAATGGAATCTAAAAGTGTTTTTTTCTTCAGATGTCAGGTTAAAATTAACCTTATTAATAGAAAGCTTTTCTCTAATTTCCATTTCCAAAACATTCTTTAAATTGTTAAGCTGAGGGTGCACAGGGGGATTCCACACACTTTTCCTTCTCAAACCTTCACTCGCAACACTTTGCCCATCCAGCAAAAGTTCTAAATTCTTCTTGCGGATGAACATTTTCAAGTCAATTAATACATTACTTAAACCACATTTTTTGCGGGGAACAAATTTAAAACCTTTTGAAAATAAATCAAAAAAGACCGTAGTAATGTGCAAACTTATATAATTAAAAATAGTGTGTCCCTGGCAAGTCAAAATAGGTCCATTTTCCACGATACATTCATCTGACTATTTCATCATGTACTGTGTTACTACTAGTAAACAACTATTGTGCTTGTTTCCCCTCTCCTGTTGTTGTTTCACCCCCTCCAATTGCCCTGATAATAATTGGTTACAGGCTTGCTCTTCAGTCTCTCGGACCTTCGAAGGTGGATATTCTAAAGGGTCCTGATAGTTAGTGTGCCCGGCAGGGTGATCTGTACTAGAATCATGGTTAACATAATCAGAACCATAGTTGTCACCCCTGCCATTGTTGTACCCACCCATATTTCCATACCTTTCAAAATTAGCAGTAGTGAGTATTATGCTCATATTCATGCAGATCCCTATTTAACTTTCTTTTCTTTCTACCAGCAATCAATGACACTTTTTCATCTACTTGGGCTCTTAGGTCAAAATACTTATTTTTCTCTTTGTTTACAGTAACCATTAAATCTTTTAAGATACAGGTGTTGACATTGTTAAATTTTTTTCATTCAAAAAACACAGCCTTTCATTTTGCTTAATAATAGCTTTCAAAATTTCAAAACCACATGAATCAAATATTCTTATCAATTCTGAGTGAAACTCAGATCGCTCTTCAACATTGTTTGGGTATCTGTACACACGCAACCCTTTAGGTACAAATTTTAAATTTAATCATTCCCTTAGCTACACATTGTCAGCATCAAGAGTTTTAGATTTAAGCAATAAATCATGCAATTTGTCTAAATTATTCAAATAGGTGTCAGTTTCACCTGAATGAAAGTCTATCCAGTTAAAAGAAACATGCTGATTCAGCCAGATATCCAAATTACAATTGTAGGAATTACTTTGACTAGAAACAGCATTGTTAACAACATTAGAGTCACCTTGTGTTCTCACATCCTGTCCTGAATCAGAGCGACAGGCTCCACTACTTTCATTGTTCAAAAAATTGTCACATGATTTTAAATTTTGGCAGTGTGCAAAGGTATAAAAGGGGAGGGGTTTGGATAGTCGGCATTGTTCTGATGAAGTTGGAGACGAAAACGAACTGGTAGTAGTTTCAGCGTTATCATTGTGTGCTATGTTGTGCTTTGCTTACTGTGGAACACATTAAATGTTTTAAGGTGGTTATGGCTTGCTGGTGTTTTTTTCCTGTTTATCTGAAGCACCTATTAAATAAGATTGTTGCATGCTTTCATGACTTCAGCTCCCTTATTCTTTCTTACTGCACATGTTGTTGACATCATCACAGTTCTTTCTCAAGCAAATATAGATACTGCAGTAATGTCTGCGAACCACTGCTGACTTGACTTTCACATACCAAACAGATTTTGTCCTCTACCAGCTCAATTCCTTATATGCCCAACAGCTTTCTAGTTCTCCTTTAGATATATGTTTAATACATCACCCTGTAATCGGCCAACAGATAATGTGGTTAAGACAATCTCAGAATCAGTATTAGAAAGACAACCTGTTCACAATCAGCCTTTATTTGTTTCTCAGCCTCTTGCCAACTTGAGTCTGCAGTCAGCTGATAGAATCCCCCCTGCTAGAAAAGAGTAGATTTATACAATGTAATGGTATTTATTTTAAAATAATTTATACAACTGAATACACATACAGTACAATTATCTGTCATAATGATACCATCTAAAATACAACAGCATACTATAACACAGAACAAATTATAATAGAATAAGTTACAGTCATTTCCAATAACATGTAAAACTATTTTAGCAGATGTGCATTGATCGTTACTTATATTTCTCCAACATCCCATCCAAATTTTACAGAAACCTTGTACCATACGCCTAGGTATATTCTCTGCCTCCACTAATGAAAGATCTTTATATGGACCATATATATATATATATATATATATATATATATATATATATATATATGTGTGTGTGTGTGTGTGTGTGTGTGTTCTTTGAAAGTCACTTTATTGAAACATTCTATATTTGTTTCATTAGACAGAAAAGTCCAAACATTCCTAGTCTTTTACAATTAAAAAATGAGAAATAGTTTGTAAGATCCACATTCCTGAAAATGTCACAACATTTCAGACACATTTTCATACTTTATTTCATTGAGAAATGTTGGTAAAAGCTAAAATGATCTCTAAAAGAAATCCCACAAAGGTTTGTCATACTGTAAACTTTATAATCTAAACTTAAGAGATACCCTAACATTAGCAACTTGTGTGTCCCACAGTGGTATATATTCGTCCACTATTTTTCAATACCATTTCTTGCTATTTTACAAATTATGAGCAGTAAGCTTCCTAGCAAATTCACATACACGTGTATGTTTAACAAAGCTTCTACTCTTCTTTATACCCAGGGATATTGATTACCTCCCCATAATGCCATGTTAATAAAATATAAACTCCTTCCTCTGATGATTTTTTTTGTTTGTTTTTGCAACCACAGGATAATTTTCCTTAAATGTAACATAGCTTATAAATTATAGTTATGTACTTCAAAAAACAAGTAATCTCCGTGGTATCCCCGAAGTCTCAAAACAACCCACTAAAGTGTAGTGGGTCCAAAATAAAACAGTGTACAAAACTTCTCTGTGTGGAAGATTTACAGTCCATATATTTCTAGTTAATCAAAGTATATTAATCAAATCAGACAATAGTAGTAGAAGTAGCAAACGTAAACTCGTCTTAAGTCAAAACAAAACAAAACAAAAAGTAATAATAGAAAATATATAATTGTACAGCATTACTAAGTATTCAAAAGTAATCCAAGCAAGGCAGGCAGTTTACTTAATAAAGGATTTTCGACTGGAAACAGACTGCCTGCCTTGCTTGGATTACTTTCGAATTTTGCTCAACTTGTCTGCCAACATGTTGGATGCTCCAGGAATGTGCGTTGTGATGAGAAAGCGCCCTGTGGCCATCATCCATTCCCAGACCCTCATGGCCTCGTGACATAGCAGATAAGAACGTGTGCCCCCTTGCTTGCTTATATACCAAAAACTGCCATGTTGTCCGACAGAAAGTACAGTTTTGTACCTACCATAAATGTAGATGTTCGAGTGCTAATACAGCTGCAGTCATAACAGATGGGTTTTCCTGCCATCAGGCGGGTCCTCGGTCGGCCGAATTCCAAAGTCTAGGTCTGGCGTCAGTTGTCGTCGCTTCTTCCCTGACGTCAGTGCGACAGGGGTATAAAAGAACCTGCCAACGCCATTTTCTTCAGTTTTTCTTGCCCCAGATGTCAGGTGCCCCCAGAAGGAAGGCAATAAATAAATTTATGTAATAATGCAATGCAGTATAATCAAAAAACAGTAGTTGCAAGCAAATACACCATAAAAGAATACCCCAATAAGGTTGTATGAGGAAGTGTTAGCCATTAGGCCTGTACCAGAGGGGAAACCTGGACTGCAGCTGTATTAGCACTCAAACATCTACATTTATGGTAGGTACAAAACTGTACTATGTTCATCGTGCATACAGCTGCAGTCATAACAGATGGGTAGAATACCAAAGCTAAAAAAAAGGGGTGGTAGGCACTAGGTGGAACTAGGAGGAGCCAGGATGCCCTGCAAAACTGCAGTGACAAAGCCTGCTCTAGATTTGGAGTATAATGGCAGGCGATAGTGCTTGGAGAAAGTATGCACAGAACTCCAAGTGGCAGCTTCCAAAATATCTTTGATAGGAACCCCCCTGAGGAAATCTGCAGAGATAGCTGTGGCCCTTGTGGAGTGAGACCGGATGCCTGCAGGTACAGTTTTACCATGAAGAGAGTAACAAAAGCGTATGCAGTGGGCTATCCATTTTGAGATTGTCTGTTTGGAAATAGGTTTCCCTTGAGCCCCTGTAGCATAGGACACAAAGAGTTGCTCTGATTTTCTGAAAGGCTTTGTTCTGTCCAAATAATAACGTAGTTGTCTGTGAATGTCCAAGAAATGTAGTAATCTCTCCCCTTTGTTTTGAGGATTGGGGTAAAAGGTAGGTAAGTGGATAGCCTGATTCAAAGCTACCCTGGATACTACCTTTGGCATAAAGGAAGGATTGGTTCGTAAGGAAACTCTGTCCTGATGGAAAATGATGAAAGGCTGCACAGCCATGAGGGCTTGTAATTCTGAAACCCTGTGAGCTGAGGTGATAGCCAGCAGGAAGGCTGTTTTCCAGGACAAATATTGTAGTTCTGTTGAGGCAGCTGGCTCAAAGGGAGGCAAAGTCAGTTTCTCTAGAATGAAATTGAGATCCCAAGCAGGTACTGGTTGTTTCCTTGGGGGTTTTATATTCTTAGCCCCTCTGAGGAACTGTCTTAAGAGGGGGTGAGAGAATAAAGGAGGATCAGTGTTGTATTCTGCAGAAATGGCTGAGGCATGGATTTTGATGGAGGAGAATGAAAGTCCACTGCTTAGCATCTCAGCTAGGTACTGTAATATTTGAGGTAAATTCAGTATTCCAGGGTTCTGGCCCTTTTTCTCATTCCAAGTACAAAACCGTTTCCATTTGGCGGAGTAGGCTTTTCTAGTAGAAGGTCTTCTGGCCTCCAAAATGACATCCTGTACCTCTTTGGAGAGAAGGGTCTGTTGTGATTTTAAGGAATCTTCCATGCGGCTAGACTGAGCGTTTTCAGCTGACTATGAAGAGTTTTGAAGTTGTGCTGAGTCAGCAGAAGAGGCATTAGAGGCAGGATCCATGGTGGGGAATGCGTCAGGCTCTTCAGGAGTGGGTACCAATGTTGTCTTGGCCAGTCTGGAGCGATGAGAATCATCTTTGGTCTGTCTGCTCTGGTTTTTAATAGAACTTTGGGCAGCAGAGGAAGAGGTGGAAAGGCATAAACTGTCATTGTTGTCCAACTGAAAGAGAGTGCGTCCACTTTCCAGGCCTGTGGATGAAAGGTCCTTGAGCAGAATTTTGCCAATTGGTGATTTCTGTGGGAGGCAAAGAGATCTATGTCTGGCCTTCCCCATGCTTGAATTATCTTTGAAAAAACTTGAGGATGCAACTTCCATTTGTGTGGATCTGTCATATTTCTGCTTAGGTTGTCTGCCAGCGTGTTTTCCTTGCCTGGCAGGAACTGTGCTTGTAGTTCGATTTGCAATTCCAGAGCCATGTTCCAAAGAGACATGGCTAGCCTGCATAGGGGGTATGAATGGGTTCCTCCCTGTTTGTTTATGTACCACATTACTGTGGTGTTGTCTGTCCTTATCAATAGCTGGCCTGGATGCAGCAGGTCTTTGAAGACTATAATAGCATTTATTACTGCTAGCATTTCCTTTTGATTGATGTGTAGGTGCTTTTCCTTTTGGGACCATCTGCCCTGAATGCACCAATCTGTCATGTGCACCCCCCAGGCGTAATCCGAGGAGTCTGTTGTGATGACTTGACTTGCTTGAGGCTTGCAGAATGGGAGACCTGTGTTTCTTTGGCATGCTTGAGCCCACCACAGAAATTCCTTTTGAAGACATGGAATTAGTGGTATTATTGTTTCCAAACTGTGGCTGTGCTGAGACCATAGGTTTTTTAGGTACCATTGAAGTTTCCTCATATGCAGCTTTGCACATGGGATTAGTAGGATGCAAGATGCCATGAATCCCAGAGCCTGCAGGATTTTCCTTGCAGTCAGCCTGGAGAAAGTTGACAGTTTTCTGAAGTATTGAGTTAGTTGCCCTTGTTTCTCTGGCATGAGGTAGGACATCTGGGTGTTTGTATCCAAGTTGGCACCCAGGAAAATTATTGTTTGAGAGGGTATCAGCTTTGATTTCTTTTTGTTGACTGTGTATCCCAGGGAATTCAACAACATTATTCCAAAAGTCAGATGTTTCAGAAGTATGTGCTTGCTGTCCGCTTGGATCAGGCAGTCATCCAAATATGGGTATATTTGTATCCCTTGCAGTCTGCAGTAGGCAATTACTGATGCCAGGCATTTCGTGAACACTCTGGGTGCAGTAGATAAGCCAAAGGGCAATGCAGAGAATTGATAATGTGTTGAACCTGCAAGAAATCTGAGGTATCTTCTGCAATCTTGTCTGATTGGGACATGCAGGTATGCCTCCTTGAGGTCCAATGTTACCAGCCAAGACTCCTTGCCCAGCATGGGAAAAAGCTGCTGTAATGTGAGCATCTTGAATTTTGGCACAAGTAAAAATGTGTTTAGGATGGATAGGTCCAAAATAGGTTTCCAATCTTTGCCCTTCCTTGGTACCAGGAATAGTCTGGAATAAAAACCTTGACCCTGTTCTTGTGCAGGTACCTCTTGAATAGCTTTCATGTCCATGAGATCTGAAATTTGTTTTTGTGCCTCTGCCCTTTGATTGTGTGGCAGGTTTAGCATGCCTCTCATTTTTGGAAGGGTGTGAAAGTGGAATCTGTAGCCTCTGTCTATAATGTCCAGGATCCATTTGTCTTTTGTGACAATATACCAATTTTTTTGAAAATAATGCCAGTTTTCCGCCTAAAGGCGCTGCCATTTGAGCCTTGCTTGGCATGCAAAGGGGAAAGTCATTGGTTCTGCTTTCTGAATGGCTGTGAACTATCCTCACCACCTCTTTGTGTAGGTGCTTGCCATTGCCTGCCTCTAAACGATCCTTGAGATTGCCCTCTACCCCTTGGGTGCCTGTATCTACCTCTTTGGGGTCTGTCCGTGGCTGGAAAGGACCAATTTTTTGAAGGCCAATTTCTACTGAAACATGGAGGTTGTACCTGTAGGAAATCTTTCACTGTTTGCATTGATTTTGCCTTTTCCTCCATTTTCTTTAATACCGCCTCAGCTTTAACACCAAACAATACATCTTTTTGCAGAGGTGCATCCAGTAATTTAGCTTTAACATGATCTGGTAAGGTTTGCTCTTTGAGCCAAGCATGTCTACGTATGACTGATCCTGTAACAGCAGCTCTACATGAGGCCTCTAAAGCATCAAAACCACATTGCAAGGTATGTTTACCCACTTGTTCTGCACTATGTATCAAATCCTGCAACTCCTTCAATTCTGGTTGTTCAGGTTGTGACATTTTGCTTCTCAACTGTGATAACAGAAACTGTTGGTACTTTAACATATGGAACTGGCAGTTTAATGCCCTCATGGATAAGGTGGCCGAGGTGTACACCTGTTTCCCCCACCTTTCTAAGGCTCTGGAATCCCTCTCTGAAGGTAATGGATTTTTAGCAGTGGAGGCCTTAATTCCCTTGGGGCCCTGTGAGATAGTTTCTGGGTCAGCCGCATGGCTTTTGTATAGGAATTGGTGTGAGTCAGGAACCCGGTAATACCTGTCAGGCTTGACTGGGGCTGGAGGTAAAGAGTCTGGGTTAAGGCAGGACTCCGAATACACATCATCAAGGATATCTAAGACAGGAGGTATAGCCAGAGGCCTTTGCTGAGGGAGCAAGAGAAAATCCCTAAGCCTTTTCTTGGAGTCTGAGTACTCTTGGCCTTCCCAGTGGAAGTGTTCCCTCAAGGTATGTAAGGTTTCCCCAAAAGAGTAATCCTCAGGGGGGGAGACAGAGGGAATGGACTCCTCTGCATCAGAATCTTCAAAAGGGGAGTAAGAATGTTCCTGGTCATCAGAATGTTCTGAAATAATGGAGGCCTGGTCCGAGGAGGGGGATTCTTCCTCCACTCTAGGCCTTTTGTCCAGGGGGGTGGGGTTTGAGAACCCCTGATAAGAGTAATTAAGTCCTCAGCCATTTTGAGCATCTGCTTTTTAGGCATGGGGCCTTGAGAAGGGCCCTGTGGGGTTTGTTTTTTAGTATGCATGGCTGTCTTAGACTTAGTGAAAGCCTTGATGGAAAAAGAAGAGGAAGGCCTGAAGACACATTGAGAGGAGGCAGACCTGTCTAAACTCTGAGTTTCACCGCCAAGAGTGGCTTCGGTATCTGTAGTCAGGGTGTGGGCCGAAGAGTCTGCGACCTCGGGTACAACAGAAGACACCGCCAGTGAAGTGTCGTCAGTAGTCAGGGGCTGCATAGGCGCCTCGCTGAGAACTGGACCACATGAAGTCGGCTTTGACGTGGTGTCGGTAGAGGCCGCGGACCTCATGTGTCGGTCCTTATCTTTGCGTCTTTTAGTCAAAACTGGAGTCGGAGTATCCGACGACATTATGTAGTTAAATTTTTTGCCAAAATAGTGCTGGGTGAACTCTGCCCGATGCTTAATGGTGCGTTTGTTGAATGTAGCACAAAAATGACAGGCCGAGACGTCGTGTTCTGGGCCTAAGCAAGGAATGCAGAGGGAATGAAAATCTTTATGCGGTATTTGCTTCCCACATGAAATACAATTATTAACTTTGTCTGACATCGGTCTGAGGCAAGAAAAGTTTCCCCAACGGGGTACTTAACTTTCAAGAAGACTTCAGTTGTAAGATATTCGTAATCTCAGGAGCTGGCCGACCGGCACTTGCGAAATGCTTCTGCTTCGGGCACCGCGCGGCAAGAAAGACTGAAGAAAATGGCATCGGCTGGTTCTTTTATACCCCTGTCGCACTGACGTCAGGGAAGAAGCGACGACAACCGACGCTGGACCTAGACTTTGGAATTTGGCTGACCGAGGACCCGCCTGACGGCAGGAAAACCCATCTGTTATGACTGCAGCTGTATGCACGATGAACATCTGCAATCGTTCCCTGAGGAAGGTAATCTTGAAAGGCTTGCAACAACAGAAGGACTGCCCTCATCTCCAGAACATTAATGTGCAGTTTGGTCTGTGATGGTGACCATGTCTCTTGGACCATCTGTCCCTGGAAATGTCCCCCCACCCCAATCTAAGAGGGAAGCACCCGAGGTGACTGTCGCCATAGGAATCAGAATGAATGACCTGGCTGCTAGAAGGTCCGGTGAGTGAATCCATCACGAAAGATACTTTCGACACACTGTGGTGAGGCAAGTGGCAAATGATAGGGGATGCAGCAATGGTGACCACTGAACTGCAAATGTCCACTGAAGAACTCTCATATGGTACCGAGTCATTGGTACCAAATAAATGGCAGCCACCATGGATCCTAGAGCTCTGAGAATTAGTGAAGCTGGAGGACATGCTTACTCTAGCAGAAGCTGAACCTGGGCGCGAATAAGAGTCACCCGGTGAAGAGGAAGGGCTGCGATCTGCATGGTGGTATCCAACAGAGTGCCTATGGACTCCACACATTTGGTTGGAATCAACAAGGATTTGGCCTTGTTCACTGTAATACCCAACTGATGAAACAGGGAGAGTAAGGCGTGAATTTTGTCCAATAGCTGATGTCTTGTAGGAGCTGTCAGGAGCCAATCATCCAAACAGGGAAAAACCTAGATTCCCTGCAGCCCCAGAAGAGCTGCCACCACTGCCATGCATTTGGTGAACACCCAGGGGGCTGAGGTGAGGCCAGGGGCCTGAACTGAAAATGATCGGCTCCCAGACGAAAATGGAGAAACCTCCTGGACTGTCGAGCCATCTCTATATGGTAGTACATGTCCTGGAAGCCCATTGATAACATCCAGTCGTTGCTGTGCAAGAGGAGCACAATCGACTGCACAGTGACCATCCGAAACTTCGACTTTTGTACAAATAGGTACATGTGACTGAGGTCCAGAATATGACATAGGTCCCCTGATCTCTTTGGAACTAAAAAGAAGTGGGAATAAGTTCCAGATCCCCTCTGCCCTGCGGTAATCTCTTGGATGGCTCTTTTCTAAAGAAGGTTAGCAACTTCCTGTCGGGCCAACTCTTCCTGACTGGGTGGCATGTATGGAAGGGTTCTGGATTTCAGGTGAACTCCCTAAAAGGGAATGCAATAGCCCCTGGATAATAATTCTTGCACTCACTGATCATTTGTAATGCTTACCCAGGCTAGAGGGTGCAAAGATAACCGACCCCCGACTGCCTCCAGGGAAGGACAGTTGAGCAATGTCTCAGGGATGCTGCAAAGGTTTCTCAGAGAAGGGTTCCCTGGAACCTTAATTTTGCGGGCCTCCCCTAGGGTGACATCTACCATTGAAACCTCTTCCCCATCCACTGGAAGAGGAATCCATCTGAACATCTTGGAAAAAAGATTGCGCCTTCTGAAACCACATTTTCTTACTCCCCTTCTGGGTCTTAAGAAAAGGACCTCTGAAGGGCAGAAAACCTGATCCCAATAGCCGATAAAGTCTTCCCTTCCTGTTCACTGCAGTTTAACGTCTCTTTCACAGTGGGACCCAAGAGAGTGGAACCATCAAAGGGAGCATTAATAAACAACGTCTTGAAAACCTCTGCAAACCCGCTCAGGCGCAGCCAGGCATGATGCCTAATGGCAATGCCAGAGCCCACCACCCATGAGGACCCTTGCGCAGCACTAGAGATTAGCCGCATGGACATATTTGCATCTGAATGAAGGGTTGACAGCTTCAGAGAAAATACCTTGAATTCCTCCTCAGACATGGACCCAGAGAGGGAAGTAGACAGTTCCTTTATCAAATCCCTCTGGAGACAGGTGAAATGTGCAAGATAATTTAATGCTCGCAGGCTAAAGACAGCAGAGGTGAACACCCGCTTTACAAATCTGTCCAAAGCTCTTGATTCACAACTGGGAGTATGGACAGAAGAACTCTTCTCAGCAGCCACCATAATAGCAACAATCGGGACCGCTTTGCACCAAAAGGTTTTATCTGCTGGGGGACTGAGAAACTTGTCCAGTTTCTTTGGCACTGGCTCCACGGTATCTGGCTTCTTCCAAGCCCTTCTGGCCATGAGATCAATAACAGGATCAGCAGGGGGGGACACCCTAGAGGTAAATGGGCCGTACAGAAAGCCTCCAGAAATACGGTTTCCTCCAAGGACGGGGATTGGGCAGACCAACTGCCTTTGGCCTTGAGGATCTTGAGTATGTCTCCAAAGGAGACATCCTCTGTCGGAGATCTCGGGGACCCATCCCCTTCATCAGCATCCGTATCCTTGTTTAAGGACTCCATAGGGGAGTCAAGATGTCTCCTCTTACATGTCCTCTTCCTGGGAACTTCCTCCGCTGGAGGCTGCGGGGAAGACTCAGAAGAGGAGGGGACCTCTGAGGGGGAGACACCTCCTTGGAGGCTAGGTTGGAAGGGCTGACCAGAAGCAGGATGACCCGGCTCGCTCGGATACTGAGGCTGGGTAGGATGACTGTGTGCCAGGGGGGGCATCTCTGATTGCAGAGAAGGATCTTTTTGCTGCACAGAAAGCAGAAGGACTGGAGGAGGTCCCATCCTCCTCTCCTGCTGATAAGACCTTAGCAGAAGAGAAGGTAGAACCCCCCCTGGCCCCCCGCTCCACCAGACAGCACCGGAATAGAGTTGTCGAAGGCCAAGGCACCCGGGGAAGAAACCGGTCCGAAAATCCTGGGCCCGAATCCAACCCCATGGACCCCGGGTCTACATTCCTGACCAGAGGGATGGTCTGTCCTGGGGGGACAGGAACAGTTGAAATTTAATATGTCCATTACAGGGTGTTTTTGGAGACTTCTGTTCTACTATATGTGTTTTGTAGCTGGGACAGGAACAGTACCAACCACCGATCTGGCTAGGGAAGGGCCCAAACAGGACCCTGGCGCTCCCCTGGTCTCCGCCCCACTCAACAGTCCATGAGAATCCAAGCCACGGGTCAGATGAGGAGCGGTTAAATGGGAGGTGGGAGACTGGATTCCCGATCTGTGGGCTGGGAAAACCAAAAGCCCCAACTCCTTCTGAGCTTTCAGAAAGGCCCGCATCATCCTGTCCATATCCATGGGAAGGGCACTCCTGGAAGATCGGGAGGATATGGAGGACCTGCTGGGAGAGCCGTGCCTGGAGCCTGATGGTCTTTCTCTTGTGCTCCCTACCTACTAGGAGAAGACAGGGCCTGCATTGAAGACAAGGGATCCAAGGGAAGATCCTCCACTACAATCAGCTCTGGCACAACTCTCGGACCTGACCTAATCTGAGCCAAAATCAACGAAGGATCCGAAATAACAATCCTTGAAACTCTCAGATCCGAGAGGGTCGGATCTGTGGGCACGGCTCCTACCCTCGGATCCGAAGGTCTGGAATCCAGAACCCTGGCTCCAGGAGAGAGAGCCAAAGGAGTTGGATCTGAAAGCTTTGGATCTGAACCTTTGGATCCAGGAGTAGACTTCCCTGGACATTCTGGGACCTGAGGATCTCAGACCTGAAACTGCCCTGGCTGAGCCGGATTCAAGGACTTAGGATCCAACAGCTTGGGACATTTGGACGAGGCATCCTCCAAGGAATCCTCTTTCTAGCCCCTGAGGAGCTCGCCTTGGCCCGAGAACCAGTGACCAAGGGGCCTCCTTTGACCAAACCTTTGATAAGCAATTTGTTATGACAGTCGACCAAGGCTCTAGGATTGAAGGCGGCACAAATGCCACACTCCACCTCGAGGTAGTCGCCGTCGAGACGATACAGACACTCCTCGTGTGAGAGTCGGAAATAGGCATTTTCCGACCACATAAGGAGCATCTTTTAAAACCCAAGGGTTTATCCGACATCAACAAACCTAGGGGAAAAACCTTTATCGAAGTCAAAGACAAGCCAAAGTTCGGAAAAACATAAGACCATCCAAAACACTCACCAATCATTACTACTACTCTTAAAACAACTACTCTAGCTAGGCCAACACAGTACACAAGAAGAACACAGCAAACCTGGGAAAAGGGCACCAAAGAAAAGATCAAATAACCAACCGGGAGGGGATATAAAGGGTAGGATAACTATCAGAAATGCTAGAAAAACTGAATAACCCACTAACAAAAAATTATCCCAAATCTACACTTATACCATATGAGGAGCTGAGCAATCTGAGTCTGTCTTACTGAAGCGGCAAATGAGATCTGAGGGATTGGAGGGCAGCGGAGCATTATGGGAGGGGAGGAGCTTCAGCTAAGCTTCTGTCTGTGTCTACCGGCTCGGATCAGATATCAGATCCAAGACTCTAGTGTGAAGAATGGTGACTACATAACATCAGATATGGATGATTAACCATGGCAAACTCACCTCATCTTCTGAGGTATACAAATTCCCCCTTTTTGTCTGGGTCAATCTACTCATGCTAGTGGTACAAAAAGCACCCACCCATTCAGGTTCTATATCAAAAAGAGGGTATTCCATCTCTACATATGCAGGTGTTTCTGCAAAAAAAAAAATGACTTCAAGTAAATGTCTTCCTGAAATACAATCTATATCCTTCTTATAAATGAAAAATATCATGGACATTGTATAATATTTTTCCAAATCAAAATACAAACATATTTCCTTCCAAACAATATTTAGTTTTGAAAAAATATATATGCCTACTTTTTCAATATATTCCCATATACTTTATTCTGTTTTCTTAAACAAGAACCCTCTTTACTAAATTATCACTTATGACATAGGCAATCATACATTAATATAAATGAAATAAATCATACTGACATAATCTTAGTTGCAAGACTTGTACATCACTAACCATACTGACATAATTATAGTTGTAAAATTACACATCACTTATAAACTACCCAATCATTGTCAGTCAAACATTACATAGGATCATAGGAAGTTACTAGGCTATTGGGCCTGAGGCCCTTAAAAGCCTAGCCAATAATTTAGCCCATGTTCCAAGTCAGCACCCTATGCCACTGTCCAGCAGGGACAAAGGTGGAATCCCAGGGGTGTATTTTCTGTTCTCCATTCAGTTATCCAGGTTGAGCTTAAAAAGGGTTAATGAGGTACTCTTGTTGATGTGGAGAGGGAGTCTATTCCACAAAAGGGGGAGTCTCTCGGACAGAAATTTGTCCCACCAACAAGTCATATTGATGTCACAGACCAGGTTGAGGTCACATGTGTGGGTTACTCGAGTGGAGCTTGACTTGTGGATATGTAGCCATCCCATCTAGGCGGGCTCTGAGATTACTTTGTATGTCAGACAGAGGTCACTTCTGAGGATTCTGTATGAAACTGAGTAGAGGGACAGGGCTTTTAGCCTGTGTAGGGTAGATGTTTGAGGCCATGGATTCCCCTGTTGAGGAACCTCTGTGGTCTCTCCAGCTGCTGCTTGTGCTTTGTGAGGTACATACCGAAAGGGGCACTGTACTCAATAATGGGTCTTATAAGGGAAGAATACAGGGATGTTATGACCACCTTGTCCCTGGATGAGATACCCTTACTAATGAGGTGGGCCACATAGAAAGTTTCCATACAATGAAGGCAATATGGTGGTCAAAATTCAGTTTGCTATCAACCTGAGTGCCCAGGTCCCTTACAACTGATTGCATGCTTAGGACCTTATTATTAATGCGATAATTTGTGGGGATGTCACTCTCCCCACAGGGGATGATGATTCAAATCCTGCCTTCTTTTAAACCTCATTTTTCCTTTGTATGTATTATTCCCAAAATTCCCATTTTCCTATGTAATTCGCTCCTACCCTTTTTTAAAGATCCCAATTCCAGTTGTTTTATCTCTGTAACAACATTCACTATTTCTAGTACAGTTGGTTTAGATCCCGATTTCCATTTTCTAGTAATTGTTTTTTTGGCAACCACCATAATTAGACTCAGCAAGGCCTTATTCTGTTATAGGCAATTCCTATTCTGTATCATAGCTCAGAAAAATCATTTACCTAGGTACACCAATTTGTTCACACATAATCTCTGATCTGTAGGGAATCTTTAAAGTCTGCCAACTCATTACATTCCTGGAAAATATGTTCCCAATAACCTCTTTCTTCCCCATCACACCTCCTGCATTTGCTGTCTACCTGAGGAAAAAATCCCTGGAGTCTACTTGGGGTATAAAAATACCTACGTAAACATTTCCAAGCAAAAATATTCTAGATTGTGTTGCATATTTGGGAGACATACATATATCACACCATTGTTTCTTTGTGAATTGCTTATCCAATCTCTCTTCCCAATCCTTTCTAACCTCCTCTGATTGATTCTTATGGTCATCGTAAATATTTTATATACTCTACTAATTATTCCTTTTTCAACTGCAGCTTCTGTTATAGATTCTACTAAAAACTCTACCAGGGCTGGCATTTCATTGAAGACCCCCAATTTATTTCTCTTTGCTTATACTCTGATATCAGTCCTTGATAGGGAAGGCAATCTCTAACCTACAGTCCAAATAAATTCTTGGTGTCTTCCCATTCTATTACCTTTCCCTCCCTAGTTATTTGCAACCAATACCTCGGTTCATTTGCCAGTGTTCTCCAATAAATTCCTGCCTATTTTGCCTATTGTATGCATCTATAATTGCAGTCACCCCTAACGGCAAAATCTCCTTTCTCCATCCCCATGTTGGCTTATTTCTTAGAATACCTTCTGCTACTTTATGAATATAATATTCTGCATAATTATTATTATTATTCTCCTTAAAGATTTACATCCAAAATCCCAGTCTCTCCTTGTTTCTTGAGCCCCCCCATTTCGTCATCATCTCTTTCTGAGTTATTGGATTCTGCTTGTGCTATGTTTTGCAGCCTTAACTGTGTAGCTTTGAAGTACCCCATCAAATCGTGTAATCCCAATCCACCTTCTTCTATTGGAAGAATCAGCTTATTACACTTGACTCTTGCCATCTTACCCTTCCAGATGAAATCCTTCAGCTCTTTATTTATTGCTATCCACAACTTCTCCTCTAGCTGATAAAAATAGGCCTAACTTGTGTACAAGACTAAAGGGACTAAAAACATTTAACTGCTTGTATCTTACTATCCATATACATATAATACAGCTTCCACTTTCATCATTTTTGTATTATCTTTTGTTTAGTCTCTTCCCACATATCCTTTATCTGACGCACCAGAATAATTTTTAATCCATACTCCTAAGTGTTTCATTTTATAGTGTCCTTACAATTTTGAATATTGCTGAACTAATTTGTATGTGGGTACATAATTTACCACTATTGCCTTTGTTTTAGCTTCATTAGGTTTGTATCACGAAAAGGTTTGAAACTGTCGCAAAATGTTCCAAAACACTGAAATGTCCTTTTCTAGTTTTATCAGGTATAAAATAACATCATTTGCAAGCACAGCCAGCTTTTCTTGAATACAATACCATTTATATCCTTAAATTTCTGAGTCTCTTATTTTCTTTGCCAATGTTTCTAAATATAATGCAAATAACAAAGGGGAAAGAGAACACCCCTGCCTGGTTCCCCAGTTCATGCAGAAATTAGCAGACAGGAACCCACCCACTTTAATTTTCACCTCTGGTCCCTCATCTATCCTCCTAATCAACCTTATAATTTTATCAGGGAATACAAATGCTTCCATTGCCCTGCTCATAAAGTCCCAGCTTACTGTATCAAATGCTTTCTCTGCATCAATACCAACCAACAACAGTGGTATTTTCTTACATTCTGCTTCCTTCTGGATCATCAGTGTTCTGTTAATGTTGTCAATTGTTTTTCTCTCCTCCACACAGCCACACTGGTCCATATCTATCAATTTTGGCATCACTTTTGCCTTTCTTTTAGCCATTATAGATATAAACACTTTATAATCATGGTTTAGTATTGAAATGGGCCTGTATGAAGCTGGATCTGATGGGTCTTTACCCTCTTTAGGTGTTACAGCTATCACCGTTTTCTTGCAGGATGTTAGTACTTCTCTTCTTAAAATACTGTTAAACAAAACCTTCCAGATCTTTATCAGTTTTTCCCTCCTAGCTTCTAAACTTCCACAGGAATGCTATATATTCCTGGTGACTTTGCTGTGGATTGCTTACACATTACCATTTTTTATCTCCTCTCCTCCTGTCTTGTTAGTAATTGAGCCTCATCTACCTTTAACCTTGGCATATTTAATTCTTCCATAAACATTTCCATTTGTACCTTTTCTTAATTTCCATATTTTTCTGCTTCATACAGACTTTCATAGAATTTCTGAAATATTTCTAACACCTCTACAGGATCTCTTGTTATCTTCCTTGTTACAGGCTCCATAAACTTGGTGACAGCCCTTTCTACTTTCTGTTACCTGAATTGTTGTGCTAAGTTTTTGTGCTCTAGTTATTATCAAAAAATGTTTTTAACAGCAATCTTTCTAAACTCATGCATATTATCAAGCATTCTGCAGTTGCTCCTCTTCTTGTTCAGTGAGATTCCCCCACTATGCAATACTTTAACGTTTGTCATTCCCTCTCAGTAATTCTTGTTACTTCTTAACCATATCTCCCTTTCCTTTATTTCCATTGTATTTTTAAACTCCAGTTTAATTTTATCCCACTCACTAGCTACATTTTCAGATGAAAATTGTATCTTCTCTAATAGTTCCTGAATAATTTCCACTACCTATTCCTTAAATTCCTCTCTTTTCAACAGAGCTGTGGGAAAGCACCAGTGTCTCATTTTTATTTCATTACCCCATGTTTTTATCTTAGTTATTATTGGTGCATGATGTGAAATACTTATTGGATGCGTATCAAGACTTTTAATAAATGCACATGTTCATCTGAAATGTAAATTCTGTCTAGCCTAGCCCAGTTTTTGTATCTTGGGGAATAATATCAAATTCACTCCGAACTCCTAGTACTGAAGTAACATCTTCCATGCCAAATATTTTCATACAGTTCTTCACAAATCTATCCTCCTTTGTTATATTTTCCCCTCTGGGCCCCCAGACATATCTTTACTGCTGTATATCAAGTTCCAGTCCCCAACTATAAGTAATATTCCCTGCTAAAAGCTGATTATTTCTCCCAGAATTTTAACTCCACTATAGCAGTTTTAGGTGGAATATAAATACATGCCAGTGTAATCCTCCTCCCTTGCCGCAAGCCCCTTAATACTACAAATCTGCCATTATTATCTTTTTTTTTTTATCCTCTTCTATCACTATTGGAGCACCTCTTGCAATTAATATTATTATTCATCATTTTCCTTTGAACAAGATATTCAGCTGAATAACCATTCTGAAAACCTTTCTTTATTAAATTCACACGTTCAGTTCTTTACAAGAGTGTCTCCTGTACCATAGCTATTTGCACTCTATAATTTTTAATATAGTTCACTACTTTTTCTTTTTTGTGTTTATCTGTGACACCATTGACATTTAAAGACATTACAGAAAGCATTATTGTGTTAAAAAGTAATTATTCCCACTTTTTATGTGCAACAACTTTTTTGTTAAATGTCTAGTTCCAGCTTTTGTGTTACATGCATATACTGTTTGGCAGGTTGATCTTTTATACAGTGTTTCTTGTCATATCCAATTGAGCCTATGCCACATCTTACAAAACATTTTGTTTTATTGAAAGGTCTATAAAAAAAAAACCAACAAAAACAAAAAACAAACCCCCCCAAAAAATCAGACAAAAACACCTCCAATACCCTCTAAAATCTATTAACTTAATACTAAAACACAAAATTATATGCAGCTTCATATATTGAAGTTTTACTCTCCTAATAGGAACAAGTGTCCCAAACAGACAGCCACACTCACACACTTGAGATAATCTAAAAGAAAGGTTATCCATGCTAAGATGCATGGTACAGTCTATGCTTCTAAGTGCTGTCTGGTTTTGTCTTATCTTTATAGCTCTCAAAGCTGGGCAAAACACCTGAATGCTTACAGAAAACATTATCTCCTAGCCATTTCTCTTTATCAGATTGTCTCCATGGAGACATGGGGAGCAGACACAGGGTTGCTACGAAGCATACATTTATTTGCTAGAAAAAAGCTTTACAATATTCAATGTTCTTTTCATTTACTTGATTTCTTTTAAAACTTATTAGATCAAGCTAAGGACTTTAATCCAGTTATTCTCCTATGCAAGAATGAAAGAAGTACATCAATTTTTCTTCTGTCATGCTCTTTTGACCAGACATTTTTTTACAGTGCAGTGCCTACATTTCTTAAAACTGAACAAGGAGAAAGACAGAAGAAGGGAGGAAAAAATTCCTGTTCGTCTTCATCTCCCAAATCCTGTCTCTACATAATTTCTAATGTACTCTCAGTTCTTGTTGTCAACTCTTGTATTTCTTCCTCTCAAGCTTTTTCCATTGAAACACTGGACAAAGTTTCAATGGCAGAGTCTATATGTGGTCTTTATTAACAGAAGAACAAGAAGCAGAATCTCCTGTTTCACAGCTCACTTTTTGCTGGACAAATTTGTGTATTTCCTCTTTAGCATGCACTGCATCAAAAATGATTCTGTCCCTCCAGGAAAGGATATTCTGAAGATAGCTGGGTACAACAGTTTGAATCTCATGCCTGCTTCTCAACTTTCCTTGAATAGTGGAATAAATTTACACAACTCCACAAACACTCTACTCTATCCCACTTTACTTTTACTACTTTGTCCATCTGCCACAGTTTTGTCAGAATCAACTCCTTCTGCTTTACTATTAAAGGTCTAGGTTGCTTTCTCATAGCCAGGTTTGGAGCATACACACAATGTGCTCTTTCAGTAAACAACTCCTGCTGTGTAACACCAGTCCAGCTGCTTATTTGTGCTTTCATAAAATATACAGTCTGCTCCTTCCAGCTTCTCTGGTGCAGCAGAATATCTCAGGTTTTCTCTACATGCTCCATCCTTTAATTATATTATTTTATGAAACATCTCTTCTTGAGCAGTTTCATATTCACCAAGTCTTTTCTTTATTTGACCTCTGCTTTTCCAGTTTCATCATGTCATCTAAATACCTGTCTAAAGCTTCTTCCATTTTTTCCAGCCTTTTATTTGAATTGATATATCCATCAGTGCTTTGTTTATTTTAATCAGGTATGTGTGCAGTTGTCTTATACTAGGTTACTGGAAGTCATGTCTGGAATTTGCACTTCTTTTTGCTGAACAGCTGCAGTACTCTTCCTAGTCATCCCCCCCCCCACACTTTTTGTAGTCGATTTTCATTCTTTTTTTCCTGGCATCCAGGAAGTGCACTTACCAGCCAGTTACTGAAATTTGCCCAGAAATACAAGTCTGCAGGCTTTCTCTTCTGAGATTCTGTTTTCCCACTGGGAGAGCGAGAATTAAGTTGTTATTCAATGTGCAGCCATCTTAGAAGTCTTCCATACCATTTATTCTTAACTTCATTTAATTCTAACCCAACTTTTTATAGTATATTTCAGCACACTCAAAATGACATCTAAAACTTATCCTTCAAAACTATCATCACATAATCTGCATAGGTAACTACAATTCGAAACTCATATCCTGACTCTATCTCCCATTTCAGCCCCAAGAAACAGTTTTCTTCTACTAATGCATTTCTCACCAAAGAAATATAAGACTCAGCACACATCTTTGTTTAATATCAGATTTCATCCATATCCTTTTTCCTATCAATCTATCATCTACTAGTCTATACATAGTACTCAAACTATCTCAATAAAACTAATTTAACAACTTAGTATTTTATAACCTGTAATAGAAAAAAATAGGCCAACAATTCTTTAAATTACCCTAATTATCACAATTCCAAATAAAATAAGACAGCTTCCTCAAACTTCTGTTCTCATGTATCCTTAACCAACCAAATTTCTTATACTTTTCTGAATATCTCTGTTCATCTGTTATATTTTTATAAAAAGCATAATGCAATGGTCTTGTGGCAAAAACCACAGAACCCTATTTAAAAATAAATTTTAGTTCTTCTACAGTAAGTCTGCCTCAATAACAAACATCTCAATTTCTCAGATACTTTTTCAGCATTCCATTCACCACTCCCCAGACTACTCTCTTTAATATGAAATTAAAAGCCTTTCCACACAAACCATGACTTTGGAAGGTATGGTAAACACTAAATACAATTCTTTAACTTTATCCTTCTAAACATGTCTTCTAACATCCACTGCCAATACAGAACCTGCACATGTTCTTTCCTCCCTTTAAGTACACAAAGGTGCATTTGTAATAACATTTTCTTTCCAAATTCTTTTCAAGCATTTCAAAAGCCAAATCAAGATTTTTTTTCCCCAAATGCACAACAGGAAGGAATGAATATCTATACATTTAGCCTACAAGGGCTGCAGTACCTTTACCCAAAAATAACTTCCGTCAGGAATTATATCCTTCATGTATTGAAGGCAAAATAGAAATGCCAGTTCAATAACTGTGTGTGAGAAATGCCACCACTCACCTTCTGCATAAGTACATTTTCTCCTTTTCTTGTCAGGGTAGCACACAGTTACATAACCCCCACATATTCCACCTCCTGATTAATGTAACTAGCACAAAAACTTACAGCAATCCAAGTTAAAGGAAAAGCCCCTCTTCCTGCTTCATTATTTGTCACTCTACAAACTAAATCAGTGGAAGACTCACAATTCTCTTAGAGGTCATTAAAAAGGCCAACACATGCACATCCAGAGCTAGTGGGGGTTGGGTTTACTGGCCTGAATGTACCCATTACGACATAAAAAGTAAAAAGAAATAGGCATTCAAAATCCATGTTACTAAAACACTGAATCTCCTTAAGGGTAATTTGCATATATCCAATGGGCCTCTATTACATGAGGTTTAAGGTATCACACAGTGAAAATACTAGCTCAGCTGAATTTTCTTGCAGTTTTAACTGAATAATTTGTCTGTGTGACCATTTTTACCCTTTGGTTTATATTAATGTGTGTGTGTGTGTGTGTGTGTGTGTGTATACATATCAAAGCAGAGACACCACAAAACCCAAAAAAATGAAAACGGAGGTAAAGCAAGTCCATAGACAAGTTCAATAATATAAATAAATCCAAATAAGTTCCAATGGCACCAGCAGTAAAATTCCACAGTTTATTTTAAAGAGAACGTGAGTACTTTCACGGATTACAACTCCACTTCTTCAGACATAATACACTCATTGCACCAAACTCTTTTATACTAAAACCATTCAACAGCATACTAAATTAGATAATTAATTAATCAATCACATGACTACTGCTCAATTCATTCAACTACAGAGTATGCAGTGAATATATACACACAAACTACTCCTATAAAATAAGTGTGGCTACATTACTCAAATGAAACAATATTCCATATAAAATAACAACAATAATATTAATAAATAGATACTGCTGCTCAAACTGTGTCACATATTATATAAATATCAAGCTAAACATCAATAAATGCACCAAAATGTAATATAATTGTTAAAAACATATATAATAAGAAAAAAATCATCTGAGGGCTCTGGCTTTTAATACTGGTTTCAGAGGGACGCTGTCATTGAGTCCTCTACCCCTATGTGCTGCTAACCTCAAAATCCATTTGATTTCTGCCTGCTCAGTATCATTTACTATATCACCTAATCTAATATTAAGCGGTTGAACGTGCAATACTTGGAAGTAAAAAGTGTGCTCCACACCCATTTGAAGTGTGTGTTTTGCTATGGCACTATAGTCTTGATGTCTCATAAGGCAGTACCTGTGATCTCTTATCCTTTCTTTCAAGGATCTATTCGTATTACCTAAATAGAATTTATAACATAGAGAGCAATGAGCAACGTATACTACATTTCTGGTATTACATGTACTGTTGTTCCTAAGTTCCCAAAGGCGGCCTGTATCAGGATGCTTGAAAAAGCATGACTCATCTATAAAATCACATTGTATACAGTTGCCACATTTCTTAGTACCCATATATATTTTAGTACTGTCTGATGCTCCTAAATTGTTCAAATCACGATAGCATAAATGCTGTTTCAAACTTTTCATAGTCTTATATGTAAAAGTAGGGAAATTCCCTACTAGTTCTTTTGTTCTCTCATCCACTACAAGAATATTCCAATTGTCAGCTATCACACCTTTTATTATATCAATGTTGTTACAATAGGGAAGTATTATAGATTCCTTTCTTCCAGGAGCATCAAATCGCTTGTTTGACATTGATTTTATATCTCCAGAGAAATAATAGGGTCTAGCTCTAGTTGCCCTTAATTTACTCACTTGATTATATGTATTATCTATTTCTTGTTCATTATAACCCCTGGATATAAGCCCTGTCTTGAGTCTGCTTAGTCCCATGCTGAGAGAGCATCATCACAGCATAGTCTAGATGTTCGCATGGCCTGTCCCTTTACAATGTTACCAAATACCATGGGATTGTGCATGCTATCTCTGTGTAAATAAGCAGCTCTGTAACAGGCTTTCCTATAGATTCTGGTTTTAAAGGCATTTCTCTCTTGATAAATTTTAACATCTAGATAATTAATGATGTCACTGGAGTATGCAATAGTAAACTTAAGGAACATATTCGTGGTATTCACATAATCAAAAAATGACATAAGTGTTTCTGATGTACCCTTCCAAACAAAGAAAAGGTTGTCCACAAATCGCCTATAAAAAAACACTCTGGGCTCTGTTAGTATAATGCATCTTTCCCATGCTACCATCACTAAATTAGCATAGGTGCTGGCGCAACTGGTGCCCATTGCTACTCCCTTTCTTTGTTTGTAACATTGATTATTAAATAGAAACACATTATTGTCTAATACCGACTCAAGTAGCAGAGTAATAAAATCTATTTTTCTTGCTTGCATTGAGTTATCTTCCAACAAAAGTTCCTTAACCATATTTATCCCTTCATCATTGGGTATACATGTGAAGAGTGACTCTACATCCATTGTTACTAATATCAGTTCTTCAAGATTGCTCAGGTCCATAGTAAAAATATATAGGTCTTTCAAAAAGTGTTCAGTATCCCTCAACACATAACAGTATTTTTGGAGTACATTTTTAACTCATAATCAAGATAAACTGAAATGGGCTCAGTGAGCCATCCAGCACCTGACACTATAGGCCTGAACATTGGGAGCACAGGATTTTTATGAAGTTTTGGCAACCCATGTGAGTTTGGTACAACTGGATGTTCGACAGAGAAAAAACTAAATAGTTCATCTGTTACCAATCCCAGAGTCTTACACTCATTCAACATATTATAGATGTTACTATGAATATCATGTACCACAGTTATGGGTACAGCCTCATACGCTTCACTTTTTAACATATCTAGCATGGTTGTGATATAATATTCCATATCCATCACAACAATAGGACCTCCTTTATCGGCAGGTCGTATCACTATGCTACCATCTGCTTTAAGATTATCCAATGCTAATAATTCACTGCTAGTTAAATTCCTCTCACTATTTACATTTAATGATTCCAATTGATTGTAAAGAGTATTTTCTACTGCCCTAAGAAACACGTCAAGATATGGTGGTAAATGTGGCACATATAAACTTTTACGCTTAAAAGAGCAATTATTGGGTGGTAAACATTGATTATACATTAATTTCAAAGCTACATTGCGTGTAAACATTCTAATAGCTAAAATAGTATCACTAACATCCAAGTTGCAAGTTGGTATAAAATTTATACCTTTATTCAAAAGTCTGATTTCATCATCAGTTAATGTGTGATTGGAGTTGTTCCACACTAGGTTACCTGATTCCACATTTTCTTGAGTGTGTGTGATTGTTGGAAATTTGGAGATTCCTTCCGTATTTGTAAACAACGAATAGTAACACCAAAAATAAAATAAACGAGAGGTGACACTGTCGAACCAAACGCCCAACACACTTGATTCGACACTGTTGCCGAAAGCAGCACGTGATAGCCGTATAGGAGCTGATGTAAATCAGACTCCTATATGACATATCATGGTTTTGCAGGGGGGCAAGCCCCTCTGCACCCCCACACCTCCCCTACTTATATATTCTAACTCTGAGATCGCACTACAGTGGGGATATGGATGAATTTCCAATCCCCACTGTACCGCAATCTCAGTGCAGATGGCCGAATTACACTTATGCGAATGCCGTAGTGCACTCGCATAAGTGTCTTCGACTATCTCATCAACTGTTTGTGCGCTCGACATTTTGATTTTTGGCACACTGCTGCTGACAGACTGTAGTTTGCACAAACAATAGTAAACCATATATATATATATATATATATATATATATATATATATATATATATATATATATATATTATATATATATAGGTTCATAGGTTCATACTAGGCTATCTGCCAGTATGGGAACTATACCCATTATTTTGCTGTGCCTCTGTTGAGCAGTGACACTGAGGTAAATCTCCCATCCATTGGTCAAGATTTCTCTTGAACAAGGCCAGAGGTGCTCTGCCTCACATATATTTTATTCCACAGCATAGGAGTCTTTGGGTGATGAATCTATCCCTCGGTTTAAGTCTCGGATCTAGATTTTTGAGGTGAAGCATATTCATCAAATCTGGGTTTGACATGGCCTTGTATGTTAGGCAAAGGTCACCTCTGAGCAAGCACTGAATAGAGCTGGAGTTCTTGCATAGGACAGATGTTTGAGACCCTTTATCCTTTTGGTGAGGAACTTTTGTGGCCTCTCCAGCTGCTGCAAGTGTCGGGTCAGATACATTCGAATGGGGCATTGTACTCAATCATTGGTCTGATGAGTGATGAGTACAGGAGACTATGACCTCCCTTGATCTAGATGAGAATCCCTTCATGATAAGGTGGGCAATGTAGAAGGTCTTCCTAACTACTTTAGCTACATGGGTGTCGAATGACAGACTACTATCAACCTGGGTCCCCAGGTCCTGATAACTTCTTCTGTGCTCAGTGGATTGCCACCTATTTGGTAGCTAGGGGTAACCTTGTTTTGACTATGCATTTTTGGCATTTAACTTTAGGCCATGGCTCTGGCACCAGTTATCCATTTCTGTGAGACCCTTCTGAAGGATATCTGTGTCAGATGTGTTTTCTACTATGGCCCAATTTGCAGTCATCTGCAAACTTTGTCAGCCATAACCCTCCTGTGTTTGCTTGTACTTGGAAAAGTAGATGCCAAACAAGAGTGGGCCCAGGACTGAGCCCTGTGGTACACCACTTGTGACAGGCTTTGAGTCTGACATGGCTCCAGCAACTCTGACCCTGTGGGTTCTGTCACTCAGCCAGTTTGCAACCCATCTTGTGATGTATGGGTTAACATTTAAGCTGATGAGTTTTGGCTGTATGGACTGCCTTTCCTCATCAATGGCTTTGGTGACTGTTTGAAAAAGTCAACCAAGTTTAGAAGGCATGATCTGCCTTTGACAAAGCCAAACTGGGATGGATCCAAAGTCTGCAAATTCCCTATGTCTTTATTTATGAGGTCCATTATGATCCTCTCCATGGCTTTGCAGATATTTGTGAAGTGGGACCACAGTTGCAGTGCCCACCCCCTGGTGCGTATCCAGAGGTAAGACTATGATTAAACAGCTGTCCTAGCTGTGGGTTTAATACACCATCAGGTCCCATGGATGCTGTAGATGTTTGGGGGCTGCAAAGATATCTCTCCTTTTGGGGAGAAGTTTGCACTGAACCTGTCAGCCAGTATGTTGGCAATGTCTGTAGGATCAGTAATCTTCACATTATATATATGTAAAATGTGTGTGTTTGTGTATACATACGCATGCGTGCACACACACACAAACCAGTCTCAGATAAAAACAGTTAAAGGCATTTATTTGAATTGTCCTTGATATGAACTGTCATTGTGCAAGTAACTGACATCTCTAAAACTGCCATGAAGCTGCTTTCAATGTTTACATGTTATACTGTTGTGAACAATACCGAGCATACCTCTCAACTGTCCAGATTTTCACAGAACGTCCAGATCTTTGGTTCATATTTTTAGTCTGTTCCTCATAAAGTTTATGATTTTCTAGCAACTCACCGGGATGATCTGAGGAATGAAGTCAGTAAATAATGGCATTATCTGAGTTTCAGACTTCAAATCTTTTAGAAAATATATGTTTAAACAAACCCTGTTACTCTAGCAACTTTCTAAGTTTATAAGAGTTCTTAAAATATGTCTTAATTTATGGGCCTTTGTCCCCCCCCCCCATTTTGATGTGCTTTGTCTAGATTTCTTGCACTAACAGGCTGAGAGGCATGATTCTGATTAAATTAGACAACAGAGCATAATGTTATCATACAGAATATTGTTACACTTCTATCCTGTTAGTTAATGCATCTACTCATATGTGCATCTACTCATAATGTAGACTGTCACACTTCTAAGTCAATGTCAAGTGTTGAGGCACAGCTACTAAATAATAAACATTACCTGCAGTTGTACTATTACTAACCCTCGGTAGTGGTGCTGCGGTAGCATTGTCGCCTCACAGCAAACGTTGTCGCATTCAATTCTCAGCTAGAGCATCTTCTGTGTGGAGGCATGCGTGAATGGGCGTGCCTTCGTTGAAGGTTGTG
Organism: Protopterus annectens; assembly: GCF_019279795.1. Classification (NCBI taxonomy): domain Eukaryota; kingdom Metazoa; phylum Chordata; order Ceratodontiformes; family Protopteridae; genus Protopterus; species Protopterus annectens. Next base: position 1,760,726,209 of record NC_056735.1, on the reverse strand, counting down.
CATCAGGGCTGGTAACTCGGCACGTAAAAATCCACTACCAAATATTAGCGGACTGGAGATCCGCTGTGGCGACCCCTAACCGGGATAAGCCGAAAGACACAACAACCTGCAGTTGTACTACTGCCAGTTAATACTCCATGATGCTTTATTACTACATGCTCAGTTAATTCTGTCAGCTGATGGTCTGTTGCCCAGTCAGTTAATTTAAAAGTTTGTTTCTAATATGCAGGCAAGCATATTAATCTCCAGTGAACCTTCCCAGATGCAACCTAAGCCAAAGCTATCATTACAAAAATGTAACAAAGTCTGCAGATCTGCACTACAGAACAAAAACAACAGCAACAACTGGTTTGCATAAGTTTAAGGTTGATAGGCTTGCTAATTGGTCTGGGTTGGCACATGATACTGCTCCACCCAAATGGGGACCTTTCCCACAAAATCAACTGCATATGTAGTCAAAAATGCACCACTGCAGAAAGCTTATGGTTATATACTGGGGGTTACATAAGTTTAGCAAAATCACAATAAATATATTTGGGTGAGGCCCTCATAAGCTGTTCAAGGTAATAAAAAGTGCCTTAGGCTATTTCAACAATTGTCTTCCAAATGAATTAGAATGATACTGCAAATAGCATTTAAAGACTTGTAGACATTATTGCTATTATATGGAAGGCAATCTAAGTCCATTAATACTGTCTGCTACCACACATCTACCTGGACAATTAAACGTTATTTGCTGCTGCCACTGTTACCTAGCTTGCTAATACTACTGGCTGCTACACCACAAGTGAATAACATGCAGGATGCAATGCTGCTACTAAATCAAATAATGTTGTGGGCTAGTACTTTTCATGGGAAATGCACATTACTCCAAGCATGCTTTGAAAAATGATGGTTGCAGGTGTTTCCACATTGTGGCCTGGCTGAATCTGCAAGATCACTACTAAGTCAGTACTGCAGGCTGGGACAAATACATCAAGCCAGTTAACACTGCTGGCTATTTTGCAACTACTGCGTCAATAACTATAGGCTTAATCACTGCTACCTAGTCGTTGCATAATGCAGACATTGTCTATGATCAGTCAAGACAAGAATGACTTGGAAACCAATCCTTGATCACACATGACTCTGAATATATCCTATCTATATTCCTTCTGTAGTCATTGAAAACTGTAGAGCTGGAGTTTCTCACCTGTGACATCCAAATGAAGGTTCCCCCCTCCCAACAAAAAAATTATGCATACTAACTCCGCATTCAAGCAACGAGAATGAAAAATAAACAGCATACAACATAGAAGGGTCTTTCACAGTGATACCACACTACATTCTTTGCAATGGTACAAGCTCTCATGAATGGCACTATTGAGAAAATGTAGTCAGAAAGTACAAATGTGACCATATCACCCTGACTAAATGGTAGGAAAGGGATGTCAGCACTAAAAGTGACCAAGATTGCTTCTGCTTTAGTTAACACTGTGAGAAATATAGTACAGCTAAATAAGCTAATACTTCAGGATGGGTGGGTGGGATGTATAATTAGTTAATACTCTCTGTTATACTGCTATTCAGTTAATTAAAAGAAACTTGCACTATGCCAGTGTATAATGTGCCTGCCACAAGTCAGCTTGCAAAGTGCATGGAGGGAGATGCAAAGAAAAGTAGTCTCTTTTCACATGCAGTAACAAACTGCTGTGCTATGCAGCTGAAAGTCCAAGTACCAGGCTCACACATCCGCACTCCAAGTTAAAGCTAAATGTAAAATACCCACTGAGAAATAACCAGCACAGCATCCACAGTACATTGATGCCACAAAGCTAAATGTGGAATACCCACTGAGAAATAACCAGCACAGCATCCACAGTACGTGATGCCACAAAACTAAATATGCAAAACCCACTGAGAAATAACCAGCACAGCATCCACAGTACAGTGATGCCACAAAGCTAAATGTGCAATACCCACTGAGAAATAACCAGCACAGCATCCACAGTACGTGATGCCACAAAGCTAAATGTGCAATACCCACTGAGAAATAACCAGCACAACATTCACAGTACAGTGATGCCACAAAGCTAAATGTGTAATACCCACTGAGAAATAACCAGCACAGCATCCACAGTACAGTGACGCCACAAAGCTAAGTGTGCAATACCCACTGAGAAATAACCAGCACAGTATCCACAGTACATGATACCATAAAGCTAAATGTGCAAAACCCACTGAGAAATAACCAGCACAGCATCCACAGTACAGTTATGCCACAAAGCTAAATGTGCAATACCCACTGAGAAATAACCAACACAGCATCCACAGTACAGTGATGCCACAAAGCTAAATGTGCAATAACCACTGAGAAATAACTAGCACAGCATCCACAGTACAGTTATGCCACAAAGCTAAATGTGCAATACCCACTGAGAAATAACCAGCACAGCATCCACAGTACAGCGCTGCCACAAAGCTAAATGTGCAATACCCACTGAGAAATAACCAGCACAGCATCCACAGTACAGTGATGCCACAAAGCTAAATGTGCAATACCCACTGAGAAATAACCAGCACAGCATCCACAGTACAGTGATGCCACAAAGCTAAATGTGCAATACCTACTGAGAAATAACCAGCACAGCATCCACAGTACAATGACTATAATAAAGTGGAAATTATGTCACTAAAGCCAGCTGTTAATACTCAGAAGGAAAGACATGCACAGACAATTTTATCACCTGCACAGCTCCTACAATCTGAGATGTGAGGAGAACGGTGGCAGGTGTATTAAGTAATTCAGTTAATATTGTTGGCAGCTGCAGTGCACTTCTGACAGCGAACACTACAAGCAGCTACCGTACTGAGGAGTTAGTTAATACTGTTGCATACTGTACGCAGACTGATGTATGAAAATACATATGAAGTGCTTTTGCAGTCTAAGCCATACCTCCCTTTTCTGTTTGATAATTTTCATTGACAGGATATCAAAAGCAAAAAAAGGCCTGGAAATTGTCCAATTTTGAGATGCAGGGATTGCATCCTTCATGTTTACAGATTATGTTGTCCTCTTAGCCTCAAGAAACTTCAACTTCCAGCTTACACTAGAGTTGTTTGGTGTTATGTGTGAAACTGATGGGATGAAAATTAGCACATCCAAGTCATAGATCTTTTTCTCCAGATGAGGATGGAGCAGCTACCTTCAGTGGAGAAATCTAAGTATCTTGAGATTTACTTTATGAATCAGGTTACAGGGGGATCAAAAACTTGACCAGCATCTGGGCATAGCAGTTGCAGTACTGCAAGCACTGTAATGGCCTATAGTTAAGTAACAGGAACAGTGTTAAATAACAAAGCTCTCTATGTACTAGTCAGTCTATATCTCAGTCTTCATCTGTGGTGGTAAGAACTGTGTAATGACTGATGGGATAAGAATGCATATATTGGAAGCGTAAATAAGGCTCCTAGCATAATAATAGGCAGCAAAGCTCATTCAACATGTCAGAAGGAGGGAATCTGTCAATCCAAAAGGATTTCAGAGTATAGTTACTGCTTTTCCAGAATGTGAGGAATCAGTGGAGATGAATGTTGATAAGCAGAAAGATTGCTGCCTACCACTTAGATGTAACAGACATGACTCATTGGAGCAGGCTCTGTGATAGTCAGATAGAGAAATTACATCTTTGGGCATGCCTGGAAATCACACAGGATGAGCAGGAGAGAGTTCATGGGGTAGGGAAATTATGTTTACCTTACTCGGCTTGCTACCACTCAACCCGGACCAGAACATAAGATTTAAATATGTAGCAGATGTGTAGGTGGATGGATAGACAGATGAAGACATAACCAACGTACTACTGGTCAGGAAAATGGCCAGGGTCTCCACCTAATAACAAGTTAGTTTACAGCAGTCAAGGCAAGCAGAAGAATATCTTATTCCTTCAGAAAAATATTCTGTACTGAGTCAGAAGCTGAAATACCCCAGACACAGCCTTCAATAAAAGAAAAGTAGGAACCCACCCTAGAAGAAGTAAGAACAGCACTAAGAAAAATCCATGCATCCATACTCAACCCCTTTTCCCCATGTTTTGCACATAGGATCAGGGTGGCACTTCACAAGTGGCAATCATCTAAAGCCAAGGTTTATTCCACTGGGTGGATCGCTGTGCCGAGGCTTTCTACACCACACACACACACACACACACACACACACACACACACACACACACACACACACTCACAGCTAATACCAGTTTAGAGTGTCCAATCCACCTATTGCATGTCTCTGGAATGTGGGGGGAAACCGGAAGAAACTCACACAAAACAGGGAGGATATGCAGACTTCACACAGAAGGCACCCTAACCCAGAATCAAACTGGGAGCTTCCTGCTTTGACATGAGAAAGCCATATGCTGTGCCACTGAACTAAGGAAAATGAAGTCCAAGAAAACAGAAGGCTCAGATGATGTCACAGCAGATATGATCAAAATGTTGGGAGAGACTAGAGAGAAATGGCACCTGAGGGTACTAATAACAGTATGGAGAGAAAGGGATATCTCAGATGACTGGAGTCAGTTTACAAGAACAAAGGGGACATCCACAACTGTGGGCAGTACAGAGGTACGCATGTCACATTGCATGAAAGTTCTGGACAGGGTGACTGATAAATGACTACGTAGATTAGCAGAAAGTAAGATGGGATATGAACATTTTGGATTCAGAGCAGGATGCACAACAATTGCCTGATGTTTGTAGTGAGAAAGATAGTTGAGAAGAAGTTAAAGATGAGGAAAGAGTCCAGTTGGGCATCCCTAGACCTGGAGAAAGCATTTGACAGGGAGCCAGGAAAGCTGATTTGGGTAGTTCTGTGGTGAATCGAAGTACTAGGAACATTGGTAGAATTAGTGCAGGCTATGTACAAGAACCCAATGACTCAACTACGAACAATGTTTGGTCTCACAGAGGGGGCTCCCAGTGTGAGTGGGTGAGCACCAGGGCTCATCTCTGAGCCCACTGTTGTTCATATTGATGCTTGACTAAAGTAGGAAAACAGCCGGGAGGAGACAAAGTATATTAGGTAGGTATAACTTGGTGCAAGTTGGCTGCATCCAATCAGATTCTAGTTTTGACCCCCTCATTCAGACTTCCCTTCTCTTCAACCACCCTTCCCAGATAATTGAAGCTGTTAACCTGTACTGCTACTTTCCCTTCTATTTCAATTCTCAGCTTTTTATTTCACCCACTTGCAACCATTAAAACTGTCTTTGTCTGTATTCATTTTCTTCACATCTTCAGTCTTGCTTTCCATTCCTCTATCATTTACTGAAGTTTTGAAATTTTTCCTCAAAGTCTGCCTGTAATGCCAAATTTTCTGTATATATTTTAAAACCAAGTATTCTGGTTTAGCGCTTTTGTCTAATCTAGACATCATTAAAACCTGCAGCATTTCATTCAGCACTTCCTTTTACCAATTTGTCAATCACATGATCAAAAAATTTAAAGTTACAGCTACAAAATGCACAATCCTACTACTGTGTATTTAAGGAATGACAATTCACATACATATTCATGTACATCATTCCAAAATGTTATAAAAATCCCAGTTGAGGAAAATGTTTCATAACTTGCTTGGTCTAATCTTAAGAGACAGTTAATTAACACAATCATTTAGTCCAGGAGATGCAGTGTTTTTGTGCTTAGCCACCACTGCAACTCTGCCACTTCTAAAAGAGTTCTCAATTCGCCACCTCTGACAAATGTCCTCCTTTTCTAAAATCAAAAATAAATAAAACTTTTAAATTGTAAACTTTGTGCTGCAAGCTTAGCTAGGACATTGGCTAAATCACCTGTTTTACTACAGTAAGAGTGTTGGTATAGTCTCGGTTTTAAAGCATTAACAGTTTTCCCTGTATAGCAAACCTCACAAGATTCACACCAATTTTTGAATTAAATTAGCTATTATTGCATTATCATTAGTTTAATCCAATGGGTATGTGTTGCTTCATTTGTTATCACTTCACCATCGCAACTGTCATATATTTTGTTTGTCTCTCTTTCATTATCTCATATTTTTGTGGGTAACCCCTCTTTAGGTGGAAAATACATGAAATTCCTTAAAACTTGTTTCTGTATTTTATAAGGAGACTTCGTTATGTTCATTTTCAACCTGAGGTGATGTCTATAATTTCTTCTATATATTTGTAAAACTTAGCCCTCGAGGTTATATGATCTTGACTCTGCTGCTTTATCAATTAAAATAAATAAATAAGTGTATGCATTTATTTACGCATTTATTCATTTATTTGTCTATTGATATTTGCTTACAGAGTAAGTGGGCTGGTCCAGGGACCCTTTTCAGCCATAACCAAGGTGCAATGGCACAGACTGAAATAAAATAAGCTACTAAAACAGAAAGAAATTGCACCAAAATGAGATATCAGTTAAGCAAGTGAGGTCAGTGAACAAGCCAAATAAAATTCCTTCCATCTGACAATTCTGTACACTGCTCATAACTTCAGTCCTTAATTCATTTATTTCTTTCAAAGTGTTTTGTATTTCTGTCATATAAAAGTTAATTTTAATGTGGTTCTTTTACACTGAGTCCATGATATTGCCATGATTTGTCTTGTAATAACAAATAAGTCTTAGGGAGTTTGCATTTAAGTGTGTTATAGGCCGCGGTGATGCAGTGCTTAGCATTGCTGCCTCACAGCAAGAGGCTCCCTGGTTCGATTCTTGGCTGGAATGCCTTCTGTGTGGAGTCTGCATGCCCTTCCTGTGATCAACTGAAATTTAAAAGACATGCAGATAGACATGCGTGGGTGTGCTTCTCTGAAGGTTGGGCGCCGGACTGGCAACTCAACATCGTAAAAATCACTGCCAATCATAGGCGGACCGGAGATCCGCTGTGGCGACCCCTAACTGGGAAAAGCCGAATTACTTTTTTTTAATCAGACTTATGATTTATTTGACCATTGAGAAGCTTAGCAGCACTAAATACCACAGGGTTATGTGGCAGAGATATAGAAGATTCAAAAGGGCAGGGTCTTTTATAGCATGGAACATCGATCAGAGATAGCATGCAAAAGCTTGTTGAGTGGGTGGGTAATGAAAGGGCTTTTAGCCTGTCCAAGAAGCTGAAGCAACCTAGTTGAATAATATCCTTAGTTAGGAGTTACTGAAGTCTTTGTAGCTGGACAGCATATTTGTTGACAAAGACATGCAGAAGGGGAACTGTGCTCAGCAGCAAACCTAATGAGGGATGTAAAGAGAGGACTTCCTGAGACCATCTTGACTTAGCAGAAATGCTGTTGAAAATTAACTGTGCTAGGCAGAAAACAATTCTAATAATGGCTGATTCATTGTGATTGATGAGGAAGTGTTTGTGACAAATGTGGTCAGATCTCTAAAGACTGTGTTATTCCCTTTTTAAATACATTCTACATAGGTAGTGTAAGGTGTACAAAACAGTGGTGTGACCAGAACTACAGTTCTTGTTCTTCTTTCGGCTTTTCCCAGTTATGGGTCACCACAGCGGAACTCCGGTCTACTAGTGATTGGCATTAGATTTTGTTGGTGCCGAGGTGCCAGCTCGAAGCCCAACCTTCAATGAAGGCACGCCTATTCACGCATGTCTTTCGAACGCCACTCGACCATGGGGAAGACATGCAGAATCCACACAAAAGGTGCTCCAGCCGAGAATCGAACGGAAGAACTGCTTGCTGTGAGGCGACAATGCTAGCGCTGCACCACTGTGGCTTCTCCGGTAGAGAAACCTGGGCAGTAAAGACAGAACAGTTGAGGAGGCTAGAGGTGATGGAGATGAAACGCTTGAGATGGGTATTTAGGTTGCACACTGTGGGGCATATGAAGAGATAAGGATACCAGAGCAGAAGCCAAAGTAGCTCCAACTGCACAGAAGGTCAAAGAGAACAGATTACAGTGCTTTGGGCACGTGTACAAATGCAGAAGAGAATCTGCTGAAGAAGATTGTGGATAGACAGGAAAAAGGTAAGAGGAAAAAAGGTGTCCCAACAAAGAGGTGGATGGACTGTGAGAGAGAGAGGCAGTCAGACATAACTGTCAAAGAAGGTAGGAGAGTCGCATTAAATCGAAAGATTGTGATAGCTGACACGACACCCCGACTCCATATAGAAAATGGAAAAAGGGGACTGATGAAGAAGATGATGATGATGATGCAGCTCTCTAAGAAGATTAGTGAGCTGATATACTCTTCTCTAAGAGGCCAGCATTATGAGAATGTGTTATATGAAAAGTAAGCAGAACATTTCAAAGTCCCTTATGCAAGAGGTAATTTTACGAAGACATGTTACCAGCTAAATTAAAACATGCAAATGTCACCAGGATCTTTGTAAACTACTTCTGTGAATGTTCCACTCTCTCAGCTGTTCAGAACTGTGACCCTACGTTTACAGTCAGTCTGTGTGATGACTACACACAGCATACACATTTCAAGGCAGTTTGCACTGGCCCTCTGGATAACTACAGTCAGTCTGAGGGTAAACTGGATTCTACCTACATGCAACTTCAAAATGTCCACAAAAGGGATATCTTTCAGATCATATGCAAAGCTAACACGTTTAGGAAATATTATTCATGCCTGAATATGACATGTCACGTGTAGTCAAAAAAACAACCACCCTCTTATGCTTTGTACAGTATGGTAAGAAAACAGCACTGAGTAGTAGAATAAAATCAATCTTTATTACACAAGTGTTTACAAAGCTGATGGACAGATGTGTAACCTGAGATGTTGAAATGATGAGTAATGACATCTCTCCAAGACCCTCTCTATATGACTGTTTTGATCACATCACTTGGTTCTACTCCAGGATGAATGACCTGTCCAGTGGAAAGAGTGATTGCATGATTCCATATACTGTTACTGATCTTGTGTGACATGTGAAGCAGCTGATGCAAATTCAGGCAGTGGAAAGTCTGAACAGGTTGTGCCCTGCTGTAATTAAAACTAAGGCAGACTGGTCTATAAAGTCCATGCTGTGCCTCAGAAAAAAAACACAGCTGAGTGAAACATTGTACAATTTAAGTTACATATGCAAAGTATAAATAGCAACTATGATTCATTTTAGCAGACTCTGCATGCAAATTGCAGTTTAGCAGTAGTCTGAATTCCAGATGGAATGAATGTTTATGACATGCATTTGAACAAGTTGCAAAGTTTTGCTTGCAACAATTTCTGTTAAGGAAGCCTTTATTTTAAGGCAGCTCACTTGAGTATTCATTATGAAGAAAATAAGAATGCCTTCTCATTCTCAGTCAAAAACTACCAAGAGATATTTGCACTGAAACCATAAGCAAATTTCTCAACCATCATATTATATATATATATATATATATATATATATATATATATATTTTAACTGTCTTGTCTTTTTAATAACGAATATAACCAGAAAATGGTACTGCAGTGATGTTAGAAACTAGGGATAGGCAGGAAGATAGCAAATGTTACATACCTCAAGCTGCTTTCTTCTTCAAAATACCTTTCAACCTCTTTCCTCAATAATCGGGGGGTAAAGCTAAAAATAACTGTGGGAAAATGCCCAAAATCAGGGGCATTTTTTACATATTAGTCTAATTCCTGTACAACATTAATAGAACAAGACGTTTTGCATCACCATGCACTTTCTGAGCAACAAATTAGTATGAAACTCTAATGAATGGCATTACTGACTGACTTTAATCCTGAGTAATCTACCAGAAAATCAAAAACTCATGAATGACTGGGCACAAAATATGAAGCAAAATCAAAGTCTATTGCAAAATCAGGGAGAGTTGAAAATGGACAGTACAACATTGTTTTTATTCTGGGCAGATGGGCAAAATAATTTGGGTATCACTTTAATCAGGTTGCTTCACACACAAATTCTGTTTTTATTTATATCGAGACAGTTTTGGTATCAGTCCTATCAGAAATCACGTGAAGGGGCAACACAATACCTGGAGCAGAGAGACATGAATTCTAAGTTAGGTACAAGAATCTCAAATGAAAGAATGAGCCAGCATTAGCTAGATAGACAACAGATGGGGATTCTATATCAGACATTAGAATATGACCAAGAATTCATGCTAGGAAGTACAGAATCTGAGGAATTTTCTTGTAGAATGCAAGGGATGCTCAACATTCCTACAGATCTACTACACACAGTAGCATCTAAAACATCAACAAGATGTTCATACCCTAAAAGGGCAGCACTCCAGACAGTGAGCTTACCCTCCCTATTGCAACTACCTGTACAAATATGAGGCAGACAATACTTAGTTAACATTTACAATAATAATAATAATAATAATAATAATAATAATAATTTATTTTCTATCTCAGCCAGTAGTTCCAATGATATCAGTACAACCATCTTCAAGTGGGACCAGGGAGCACATTGAAATTAAATGACATACTCAGTATTATGAACATTTACAAATGGATCACATTTCTGTGCCTTATCACCAACACTATGTTAAAGTACTTCAGTAACCAGGTGCCTTTCATCAGGCAGGCAAAATGTAGAATACCGTTCTTATAACTTGCCCTTTATGTCTTTATATTTGGTAACTAAGCAGACATCTTATCATAGTTTAAGTCCTCCAAGTGTTTTGGATTTCTAATATCAACTTAGGAAAGGACCCCATTCCTAAGTCAGGGTACAATTAAAGTTCTTGAAATCAGTACTGCTTCGCTGTTAGCCAAGAGTGCTCTTCTCAGTAGATGCTGTGTGCCCAGAGTTGCCTTCTTCTGCAGTTCATGTAGGGTTACATGTACTGGGAGCATATCTAATTCAAGTGTAAGCTCTTTTTTATTAGTTGTTGCTCCTCCTCCTACTGGAACAGTCCGAGTACCTTTCCTCCACAGTACTTTTATTTCTACTTCTAAATCCCAGTATTTTTAGACTTTGTGTCTCTCTGTACTTTAGACACTATAATTAGCGAGTATAGCAATTCCAATGCTCAGTGTTACATTTATCTTTTTTTTTTTTTTGGACTACTATGCCTGCTTTTCTTGCATCTATTTTTTGAACTGTTGGTAATGGGTGATCTCATGTCGTACTAACTTCTTCATTGTTGATAATGTTTTGTGGCTTATGTTTCCAATGCTCCTCTGCTGCTCCTATATTGTAGTGTTTTCACGATCCCATTACACCAAATGCAACAGTGTTGCCATATTACTGTGCCTTTCAGTATACAGACTCTCAGCTTTGAGCTCATCACAGCCAGCAACAAGATGTGTAACTGCTGTGTTGCCAGATCTATGGTATGGAAACAGCAGCTTCTTTAATATACAGCACGCAATAAGCCCCTTCTATATTAAATAAACAGTCTGTAGATAATACACAACAAATGAGCTTTACGAGAAAAAAGGACTGATAGAAAAAATATGACAGAGTAGAATTGTGTGTGCTGCTTTCAAAATAAACAAATTAAACTGAATCTTATGAGTCTCAGGTGCACTGCAAAGTACTATGAGCATTCAAATGTACACGCAAAGCTATCAGAAAGGCTTCATGATAACACACATGACCTTTTAAACTGTCCACCACACCTTTTCTAACACACACTAAAAATTACACTACATGAGCAGAAAATGGCACACTAGATACAATGCATAAAGTATTTAATCCAGACCTTAACATGCTGATCACTGACTTACGTGGTTGCAACTGGCAAATGTTTCATCCCTGTGTGACACATTTTGACTTTTTAAAGGGCCCCTATGGTCATAAACTGAAAAACATTTTTATGTCTCAATCCTTTACAAGTAATAATATAACATTATCACTCAGGACAGTAAGTATTATTTTACAATCTTATCTACTTCAAATTGGCCTGACAGAAGCTGTCAAGCTGATATAATTTGTTTTTCACAAATACTGTCACTCCCAAAAAGCACCCAGTACAGTTCCAAGTAGCAACACTTCTGCCATTACTTTTGCCAATCTGTTGAATGTGTTCACTTAGAAAGGGAATATTCTAGAAAAGCAGAATTTCTGCAGGGAGTTTATGCACACTTTGAACTGGTCAGCACTTCAGAGTCGTGTTGCTTGCTATCTTCTACACAGACTTACATAGGACAGAATGAGATGCATTTGCAAAAATAAGCCTCTCCTTCACTTGGTCACTTTGTCAGTCAAATGTATCAGGTCTTCTACACTGCTCAATCAGTTGTGACAATAAAGCCAACATGTCTCTCCTACCTGCAACAATACAGGTCCAGTAGGCGTATGACCCCAGTGAGGGGGAAAGATGGCAGAGCTACAAATACCTTGCTATGCAGTCTTTTCTTCTTCAAAAAAGTCATAAATAGAATGCGCCGGAAGTAGCAGCGGCCAGGGATACAAATTCTGCAAGAACATTTGGCAAGATTTCATGTAAACCCAACTTGCTGCAGCTGGGGAGGCTGAACAGCTTAAAAATACCATCCTCAATATAAAAAAGCTGAGGTCTGCTGAGTCAGATATCAAACTAAAAAGTAGAAAATATACATACAGTTCCTTTAAAACAGGCCCAATTTTCAGGTACATATGAAAACATTTCAGATACTAATGGAGAATATAAACTGGAAATATTTTATGAAAGTGAAAACTGGGAGATGCAAATTAGATAAAACTATCACCGCTTATCTGAAAATATACAGAGTTAAAATTCAGGTAAGGAAATTAAAAAAAGGCAGGATAAACTATATCCTTTCCTTGGATTAATTAAAAAGAATGGGACTAGTGAAATTATAATGAACTGGTTATCAGAATCACACAACTGATCAGGAGGTTTTGAGGTAAAGTTCCAAAAAGCTTGTTGGAAGACAATGAGAAGATAAAACTAGTATAAAATAATAAAAAAATGGGCAGATATCAAAAGTGTCAGGTCTCCAAACAACAGGGGCGCTCCGCTAAATAGTTCCTACACAGCATACATACACTCTGAAAGATTAAACAGCAGCAGTCCAACTAAAAACTTACTGTACTGGCATGGGTGTGAAAGAAAGGACACAAGGTTACTCGTTTGGCATTGCTGAATCATTTTGGAATGGTAGTAAAAGTGCATATTGAACAGCCACAGATATACTGAACATATTACATTTTTATCTCCAGAAATAGCGCTCCTAATGGTAAAAAAACTTCAAACTCAAAAGAGCAGCAGAGGATTACAGGTTTAGCGACTATCATTATCAAAACAGAGCCTGCTCATTATTTCGTTTTGTGTTGGAAGAGTAGTGGATGAATTTCTGGCATAGGATACATAAAGAAAATGGTCTATTTCTGCTTTACATGATCTGGCAGAATATAGATAAAGTCAAATATGATTTAATGATTCTTCTCAAGCTAAGAACAGAAGTGTCGGGGGAGGGGAGCGGCACAGGACTAAGATGTCAATACTTATGAATACATTAACAGAACACAGACAAAAAGAAAATATAATATAACATTCTGTATTTTTTATTCTTTTCAGATATGGAACTATCAGGCTCTTAAAGAAAATAATTATGGACAAAATTCTTCCCCCTTTAGGGAGTGAGAAGAGAAGATGAAAGAAGAGTACTTTGTATGTAAAACTAATTGTTAATGCATTGCTTAGCCTTTTATTCTATTAAAATGTAAATATGCTGTTACAGCTGTTCTTCAAAGGTATGCTGAGTTTTTTTGCAGTTCTGAATACGCCATTTATTTCACAGTTCTCATTGCAAAAGAACTATGTTCATTTACCAGTTAAGGCAGTTGATCAAAACAAGGGAGGGCTGAAGGAAGGTACTGAATGGGTGGGGCAAATTGGAATAGAATGAGGTTCTACTACAGCAGGTCAACGACCACCATTTGTGCTCAAACAACACACACAAGCATTTACATTCATCCACAGACTGCCTTAGTACCCACTCTTTGTGGCCACTTTATTGATTAGATATACCTCAGATGTCTGACTGCAATCACAAAGGCCGGCCTTAAATGAAATGGAGCCCTAGACAAGGAACTCCATCTTGCACCAGTGGTGCCCCTGCCTCTCCTGAGGGCCCTTCTCCTATTTTCCCCTTTATCCTAGCCTCACAACATTCAGACAGATTACTCCCTTTTTGTTATTTCACAATTCCTTACTTTTTAGTCTCTTATATCCTTCTAATGCAGCCTATCTGGCCAAGAATCTACTGTAATAAATTTTAAGGAAGTAACTGAATTAAGCCCCCAGAAGTCCTAGAGTTTAGATGTTCTGTAGTGCATCTTAGAGCATTTTTTAATAACTGCTTTATCAGATGATGGCCTGAATAAAAATCATGAGTAAACAAAGAAATATGGTCTTGTTTTTTCTTTGTGTTTGTGTACCTAAAGATTAATGTTCAAAGCTAACAAAATAATCGATTCCCACTAAACTGAAAAATCAAATGCTCATAAGGATATATAAATACTATCTGCCATAAGTTCCTGCCTTCCTACCACTCCAAAAAAGGATGGTTACCTTCTGTATACCCCTCAGATGTTAGTTTGAGATGAAAATAAAAGCACAAATGGTTAAAAATATCTATAGTACAGCTGAGGGCCTTGAAAAAGAAAAAAAAAATCAGTACCTGGATAGTACCCTCACAGGGAAAGGAGTATGTTCAAGCTCCATAGATAAGAGAAAAAACAGAACTAAGCACTGTTATATGGCAAAATTACTCATTGTGCCAATTAGCTGCTATCACTCATATCATGTCCAGACTGCCACAGGCAGCCACTTATTGTGTACAGTGTTGATGTCTGACTGTGGTATAAAAAAAAAAAAAAAAAAATTTCGCCAAATTGATGCATTCAGATACACTTCGACTTCAACTGCTCCCCTCACAAGCACTGTAATTTTCAATATAGATGACCCGCAAATGCATCAGTTACAACTGTGACTGTACACCTCAGGTGTGTGACTGCAATCAGATTAAAGATAAATATATAAATAACTGACACATAGGAAGATTTAATCTCAGCTCACTGCTTTCAGAATATAGTTTGCAACTCGATGCAACCCCTTGAAACCCCCCTACATCCCTCTAAACCTTTAGTTCAAGAATCAAGGCGATAGCTAAAAGCAATGCATCACGGACAGTTACTGCTCTTACTTATTTAGAATATTGCTAGAATAAGAGGCTTTGCATTAGCATGCTTTTTCTTACGGCTATTTTGTCTGAAACTCAAATGCCTGACATTACTTACTGACTACAGTAATAATTGAGTTGACAGAAAAAAAAAAAAAAAAAACAGACTTTGCAATGAACATACCAAAATATGAAACAAAAAAACAGGGGCATTCTGCAAAATTAGGGACATCTGAAAGCATCTGTCTCTCCCACCAGAAATACAGACACACACACGTGGCATTCAATTACAGCTCATACAATTTTACTGTACACCTTAGATGTTGGTTGCAATCAAATTAATGGATAAATGCATAAACTGCCACACAAAAATGTATCATCTCAGCCAGCTGCTGTCAGAATACTGTGCACAGCCCACTGCAACCTCTTTTCACATACCACTCAACTTCGTAACTCAAGAATAAAAGAGAAAGCTAAAAAATAATGACAGACAAAAAAGTCAAAGTCAAGGACAGTTATTGCCTTATATACTTAGAATACTTCCTAGCCCCTTATCTCAAGAATCAAGGAGAAAGTGTAAGGATAATTAGATGGAATATATGAGTAATTAGAGACAAAATTTAAAGTGGGAGGATTCCTCACTGATAAGGTGTGTGTGAACAGAGGAACCAGGCAGGGGTGCCTTCTTTCACCTTTGTTATTTGTGTTATATTTAGAACCATTGGCAGAAAATAATGACTCAAAAATTCAATGATACAATTGGTATGGTGTTCAAGAAACGTTGGCTTTATTAGCAGATGATATTGTTTTGCAACTGATGGAACCAGAAAATGTTGTGGAACATTCTGAGGCAGTACCATTGGTTTTTTTTTTGTTTTTTTGGGGGGGGGGGGTTATAAATTCAAAGAATTAAAACACAGGCTATAGCTATAAGCTATGTACCCACACATGAACTGGTTCAGCAATACCCATATTTATGATGATATAATACAATGAAGTATTTAGGGGTATGGATTAAAAAAGAAACTGTTATGGCAACTAAGGATATGTGAGAAGAGACTAAACAATACAAAAACTGAGAAACTGTAATCTCTTGCCTATGGCTATGGATAACCCGATACAACAAGTAAAACTATTTTAGTCCCTTTAGTTTAATACACATCAGGCACATTTTTATCAACCAGAGCAGTTGTTGCAAATAGTAATTAATAAAGACTTAAATTATTTTATTTGGGAAGAGAAGAGGGGAAAGAGTCAAGTGGGATAAGTTGATCCTACCGATAGAACAAGGAAGTTTAAAATATCACTTCAGATCAGGTAATCCTAGAGTTATACAGTTAATGATCTTATACATAACACAAGCAGAAAGCTACAATTCAAAGTGGAAAGGGATGATGATGAAGCAGTAGGGTAATTCCAGAAATAAGGAAAGAGTGGGATTTTGGATGCAGATCCTTAAGAAGAATAACAGTTATACCAAATGTTGTATTCATACAGTACCAGAAAATATACTAACAAATAAGCTAACATGGTAATGGAGAAAGGAGATTCTGCCAATAGAGATGACTGCAATTAGGGTACAGAGAGTAGGCAATAGGGGGCAACAATTTACTGCAGGAAGCTGGCAAAGGAGCTAAGGTACTGGGAACAAATAATTACACAGAGAAATGTAACAGAATGGGAAGAGGCCAAGAAGACCTTTGGATTGTAGGCTAGTGATTGCCTTCCTCATCAGGGATTGATATCAGAGTGTAGCCAAAGACAAAGGGATAGGGCAATCCTAATTGAAAAACCTGCACTGTTTGAGTTTTTAATTAAATCTAGAACAGAAGCTGATGTTAAAAAAAGGATAATTAGTAGGGCATATAAAATATTGCACAATAACTGGAGAAATCAATCAGAAGAGGTCAGAAACGATTGGGAAGAGAGATTGGATAAGCAGTTCACAAAGAAACAGAAGGAGTACGTATGTATGGCTCCCAAATGAGCAACAAAATATACAAGAGTTAGGATTTCTGTCTGTAACTGTTTGCATATATACTTTTATAACTCAAGCAGACTCAATTTTTCCTTAGGTAGAGTGCAAATACTGGAGGTGTAACGGGAAAGAAAAAGGTACCTGGGATCATATGTTTGGGCAAACTTTAAAAATTCCCTACAGAATACTCTAGTCAGGAATACTGGCCAAGCAAATGTGTGTTACTAAGGAAATTATTATTTTTTTCATCTGGGATACAAGTTCTGAACTGCCTAGACATAACAAGCCTGGTTAAGTTTAATTCTGCTGGCTGTCAAAAATGCAATTACTAGAGCATGGAAATCAAAATCTAAACCAAATTGATTTGAAGTAGTGAATACTGTAAGAGTAGTCATAAATTACATAGAAAAAATGGAAATTGAGGGTATAATACATGCAGTAAAATGTTTTGGAGGAGGAACAAGGTTTAAGAGAAGGCAGAAATTGAACAATGTATGTACTGTTGCTTTGATTATATTATATATCAATTGCAGCCTCTTATGGTACTGTGACTGTCGCTGTACACCTCAGATATCTGACTGCAGTCAGCAGCTGTAATATGGTATTATTGATTATCCAGCATGTTGAAGATATGGATTACACATAATACTAGGCTGTTCTGAAAAACAGGCATGATGACAGTGCAAGCTGATTTTTTTAATTATTTCATATTTCCTCAAAACTCCAAGCAGGGAGTTTCTGCACAGCTGAAGCAAAACAGAAGGTTGGAAAATCGACTGTTATTTTTAATTTAAAAACAGTAGTCTACTTTCTAACTTTAAATGTCAGTATTTGTTTTTTTTTTTTTTTTTTGTAATTGGGGGGCTGTGACCCAAGAGCCAGTTCCTCAAGACCTGGCCCCTGGCATTTACAGTTATAGACTAAGCTATATTTTCTCTCATTAAAATGTTGAACAGCTGCATGTTTCTTTAAGGTATGTTTGAAAAATGCTCTACATGAGTGTATGCTACCAGGCTGACATTGAAGTTGTTCCAGCAGGATCAGTACTCTACCTAATAAAGTGAAATAAACAAAATGAATAAAAACTACTTTATATAATCATGAAGAAATATGCACGCAACATGATGTATAAGATGTATAATCATGAAGAAATGTGTGTGTAACATGATGTATAATGTGTATAATTATCAATTAATATAAAGTACAAGCCTTACTTCTAAAGACATCCTACAAAAAACTATGTGGTATGGTTTATGGTGAAAATTGGCAAGCAAAAACATATTAACTGGAAGTAATAATGTGTATGTAGAAGTCAAAAATATGTCATATCAGTGAAAATTCCTACGCAACGCACAGCAGAAAAGCTACATACTCAAACAAGTTTATAATCTGTTAGAATATATAATGAAGTTGTCAGCATGCAGGCACAGATTAGATAATGTGCAGAAAACAACTAGTACATGCCCACTGTATTCTTCTTGTCTTCTCTGGCAAGGAATATGCCACAGAACTGATCAGACAAGACTGACATTTTCCTTCCATGCAAATCCTTGCTATTACCCAGTTTCTGTATAATCTAAATTCAGGCACTCCTCCTGTCTGGGCTGCAGATTTATTCAGAACAATTTTACTGGAAAAGAGGTAAGATCAACTGGTCAGAATATTCTTATGTGCAAGATGCTGGACATCTGGAACTACTCCAGTCAAAGACAGAAGCACAGTTATGCCTGTGGACCACTCAACATATTTTTGACACAGCATCCAGTGCAGTACTTAGTTAATACTGAATCTATATGATTTGAACTGTACTGTATTAAAAAATGTAATTTCCCCTGTATAAGTGGCATAGTGGAACAAAGTCCGGACTATGCTTCAGGCAGTGCAAGTTTGAACAAATGCTTGGGTGCTTAGTATCACAGTTAAGGAGGATGGGAGTTCCCATCTTGTGGGAGAGGAGGGAGTTGCACAAGTTTGGGGCACACTTGCATGGTTTGATTTCCCTAGTGGAGGCAACCGCATGGTACTTCCTGAAAGTGTGTGGAACATCCTGCTGATGTCAGCCCCTTGCAAATGTGAATGACAGTCCAGCTGTAATGTCCACTGCCTGCCTCACTCTCAGGTTATTACTGGGCATGTACAGAAGGTGGCAGTAAATAGGTAAAAACACCTCGTAGTGTTATGACACTGCACAGGATGCCTTGATCACTTCATCAATCCTAAGCATTGGATGGAGCAAATGTGGGGGAGTAACAGAATTCTGTAGACCCTAGCAAACAAGAGGTGGCACAGGGAGCAACTGATGGCCAGCTGTGTGGCAACAAAACCAGTTCTAAAACAAGCATTTTCAAAAACGAGTCTTTATTTCTTCATTTTGGATTTATATGCTGACTGTGTAAACCACTAGGCACAAGTGTGTCTTTTCAGGGGTGACTGAGGAGCACAGTCTGGTTAACTGAATTGCTGAGGAACAGAGGAGAGAAACAGAGACTGTGCGAATCAAACCCAAACTACAAGATGAACAGCTTTAGATGCCAATAGCTTTAACTCTCCAAAACTGTCACATTTATTAGCAAGTTACCACTTTGAAAATTCTAGTTCTGAATGTTGGTACTGCAGTCTGTGTTGACTAAAAACAAAGCACAGCTGTATTAAGAACTTACTATAAATGCAGATGTTTGAGAAGAGTCATAATTACAGTTCTTCAATTTGGGAAATTCTGCATGCAGGTAGTCTGTGTCCAGCTCACCAACTTCTGGAGCTTTACCTTCCCCCAGGACTTTGGATCATGCCCTCCCCACAAAAGTTGAAGTATGTCAGTGGTACAAAAGCTGTGCTGGCTGATGCCATCTTCAGATTTTTCTTGCCCTCATAAATGCCAGGGGAAAAAACTGGTGCCAGAGCCATAGTGGATTAGATGGTACAGCCTCAACTGTTCCAGACCTATCACAAACAAACCCAATGCCACTTTCCACATGGAAGAGATACAGTGGATGGATGGTGACCTGGTGAGAATGTTTCATGGAAGTTCTTTAAAGGGAACTAAGGAGGCATCCTAATCTATAGGGCAATAAAAGCATGACATGAAAAGAATGAGGAAATGAGAGAGGATGCTGGGATTGCGACAATACTCAGACGTCAGCATTTACAGTAAGTTACATTCATTGTAATATTTGGGAAGACTCCAAAAAACACTGTGGGGGATGAAGACACATGGATGAGGCCTTGCAGGATGATGGAAACAAACCCTGCTCTGACCCTAGAGACGGTCCCAAGGTTGCAGTGTTTGGAGAAGGAGTGAACTGATGACAGGTAGCTGCTTCATATATAGCCTGGGTAGTAATCCAACTAAGGAAACATGCTGGCAGAAGTGGTGGGCTGAGGCTTGCCAGTAAGAAAAGTAAATGCAAGAAGCCAACCATTTAGAAAAAGTTTGCTTGTTTATAAATTTACTCTCTTCCTTTTGCAAAATAAATAAACAAATAAATAAATATCACAGCTGATCAGACTTTCTGAATTTCTAAGTCGACTCTGTGTTGTCTATGCACAAAGGGAGTACAGCATTGTTTTGCCTGAATTTTGAGGTTTGGAAAGAAAACTGGTAGGTGAATAGCTTGATTCAGGTTTATTTCATATACTGCTGTATGCAAGGAAACCATATCTTGAGGAAAGACTAGGGAAGGTCCCTTTGGAAGGCTTGGAACTCAGAAATCCTTCTGGCAGAGGTAACAGTTAACAAAGGCAGTGTTTTAATATAGGTATTGAAGGTAGGATGTGGCAGCTGGTTCGAAATGTGCCTGGGTCAGTTGTTCAAAAGGTGCCTGGGGGTCAGTTTTTCTATCATATTGTTCAAACCCACAGTAGATCATTTTTCTCCTTGGTGAATGACATTCTTGAGGAATGGTGAATGAGCTCAGGTATGATGTACATGAGGAGATCCATAGACAAGACTGGCTAAAACAGAAGCATGCACTTTAATAGAGCTGTAAGCTGAACTTGATTTGTAAAGGTCTAACAGGTATTCCAGGACCAAAAGCTACTTTAGCTCTCCCTGGGTGAAGTTCCCTGGACTGGCACAATAAGTAGAATCTTTTCCATTTACGTAACTAAGCAGGATACTCTCAAGTTAGGCTTTCTAACCCTCTTCATACTGTTTGGCACACCTTTTGCTTAACTGTTATCAGGATAATATCATCCTTAGACTGGCCATGTTTAATGCAGTACTGTACTTCTGTTTTTGAGTCAGGATGTCCACATGCTGAGGCAACACTTTCCTCTTATGTTGTTCAGGAGTTTGAACCAGTGTTATCTTGGTCAGAAGGGTTCTACTATATTTTCTTTTGGTCTTTCCTCCTTCCTTGACTTTGAGCAGCGTCCTTGGGATCAAGAGAATTGTAGGAGAAGTTAAAGGAACAGACTTATCCAATTCTGGGAGAAGACATCTGTTTTCCATGCCTGTAGAGTTGCTGTCCTGCCACAAAGCTTTCCCAGTTGCTTGTTCAGATCACAGGGAAACAGGACTAGCTCCAGTACACCCCACTACCTGGTGAAATCCAGAAAGACATGCCTGTTATAGGGGTCTGACCCCAAGATCTCCTCAGACTGTCCAACAACACATTTTGCTATGGGAGTTATAGGTTGCAGTTAGTGTCACACCTACAAGGCTTACCCTCAGGGTTGCATTGTCAGTCTACAACACAGATAAGAATGTTTCCTCCTGGTATGATTATGCACCGCATATTTGTATTATCTGCCCTCACCTGAAGAACCGCCCACTGTAGGATGCTGGTTTAGGTTTTCTTAGTATGACAAACACAATTTCTTTAATGTTTATGTATTTATTTCCTCATCTTGTCCTCTTCCTCTTGAAGGACCCCCAGATGAGACCCTAGGGCCAAGTCTGTGGAATCCAGGCTCAGAGTTATTGTATATAGAGATGACATGAATGGTATTCACCGATTCTGAGCACATTGCTAAATTCCACTTGATGCAGGGAAGAAGCAGGATTTTGGTCACTAAGGATGGGTATGCTGACGCCCTTTTCTCGGGTACCACTAGAACATTTCATGCGCAGGCATGCTAGGTGAACCATTACTATGTATGAAGTCTAAAAGCCTGAGAAACCTTCTGGCAGTGATCTGTAACTGTTGCAAAATACTTTGAAAGTAGTGAGTGAAATGGTCACCTTTGTCCAGGGAAAGGAAGACACTCTTCGGGGGGGTGTCCACACATGCTCCAAAGAAAACTACTTTCTGTGAGAGTTTCAAGCAGGGCTTCTTGTTAACTTGATGCTCATGTTCATGAAGCAATTCAGGGTGAAGCCCAGAGTTTGAAGAATGCTCTGCTGTGACTTTACCAGATAATAGTTATCCAGGTAGGGACATATCTGTGCACCCGCTCTCCTGCAATAGGTGATCAATGGAGACACACATTTTATAAAGACTCTGGAAGCAGTGGACAGGAACAACGGTAAGGAGATGAACTGGAACTTCTCTCTCCTTACTGAAAATCTGAAGACTCTTCTTTGCTTCCTGGCAATGGTGGTATAGAGATCGGCATCCTTCAGACCTCAAGTGACCATGACGGCACTTTTAAGGAAGCATTGGCAACCGTTTCATTTTAAATTTTGGAACCCTAAAGAATTTGCTGAGACCTTTTAAATCCAGATTTTTTTAAAAATTTACTATTTGTAGTTACTACTGACGTCATCACGCATTGCCTGCACATCAAGGTGCCATGACACAGTGTTTGATTAGGTGGAGTAGTGAGGTTTAAGGAAGAGGAGGAATTCTATCAATTTTTGTAATGCTAGACTGGATTAAATTTGCTCAAAAGAGAAAGTGTATGCTGCACAATAATGATAGAAATTATTATTACATTTTTTTCACTAATGTATGTGAATTTGGACTTTCAGACAAAATGTTTTCTGTCAAATTGTTTGCTAAGAATGAATAGTCACGTTTGAAAAAATGTTTCACACTAAATGTTTACGGTTTACTTCCATGTTTAAGAAATAAATATTGTAATTTGTTAGAATGTACAGCAAGTTGGCACCCTTAGAAACTGTAATTAATCAAACTACATACTGCTGAAGAACTCAGTTATGTGTTGTGCGGCAGGCAGGTGATTGGGATCATTCTGACTAGTATTTCATTTCTCCTCCACCAATGGTGGAATGGACATATTAAATAATACAGCCAGAATAAGGCAAATTCTGCTGATTAAAGACAATCTGACACAGCAGCACCATAGAAATGAAAGGAGACTCCACTTCTGTACTTTTTTAAGACACCTCCCCAGAAGCATCCTTCAGGTGCCTTGCTTTGTCAGTGCATTGTACTGGGATCTGGAGCCACTCGAGTAACTCAGAATAGTGCTCACGTACAAATGCTAATTAATTTGTACAGTGGGGATTCACTTCTTAATTTCGAAATACCAAAATCCCGAGGTTCAGAATATCGAACTCAGAACCTTGAGATATTGGAATCTCGAAATTAAGAACCCCCCCCAAAAAAAGTAGTCAAAACATAACAAAATGTGTTTTTGCAGGGGGGGGGGGCAAGCCCCCCTGCACTCCCCAAATCCCCCACTACTTAAATATACAAACTCCGAGATCACACTATAGCAAGCAAAAGGGAAATCTCCTGTTCTGCGCTGCATGGCGATCTCCGTTCAGGATATCAAAGTTTTAAAACTTTGATCATATGAATTTCGAAGTTTTAAGCTTTGAAATTCTGTAGGGGGCCCGTACAGTGACATGGTGGCAGCAGCAGTACTATGATTTCTCCTGGTTATTCATGGTGAGTAAACTGCTATATTTCCGTGTGGCGGCTCATTAGTTGGAAGTGGGGTTGGGGAGGTAGGGGATTTCAAACTGTACTGGAAACATCTGGGGCAGCAGGTTGGCTGCTGACTGCTAAACTTGATGTCAGTTGAACTAGCCCAGTCGTTTTGTGTGGATATTTGGCCACAGATAACAGAAATGCGTGAATATGGCAATAAAAATATAGTGTTTAATTTGTGAAGGTGCCATATGAAATTAGCTACCCAGATTTGTTTCCTGCTGTCTTTGGTTTAAGGATGGATAGGCTTGGCAGTCTGTGTAATAGTTTTACTTTGATCTAGTAGTGTGATGTGAAGTAAAATACGCTAAAACAACAAGGCTGAAGAAGAGCACAGCTTCACATGGGTTCTCGGTTCTTACATAATAAAACACAGATAATTATGAATCTGGCAGCTAAGTTCATGTACAACTTTATTTTACTAAGAGTTGAGTCTGTTACAGAGCTTTCTTTGCCTTTTGTTTAGTTAGATGAGTAATTCTGATGTGGACTGCATGTTTTCATGTACTTAGGAGAACTCTTGCCAATGGCAGCCATTATGTTACTGTTTTAAAGTTAACCTCGCTGCAAATGCTATTCTTCCTAAGGTGGGGAAACAGTCACAAAACAAGTGAGCGACAGACAGCTTTCTTTCCATTAGGTATTGCACAAAAAGTACAGTTGTGTGCACTTACCATAAATGTAGATGTTCGAGTGTATTCACTGTTGCAGTCATCACATTTGGGTTATCCTGCCAAGGGTAGCCCTCAGTCGGCCCAAATACCAGAGGCTTAGTATTTCTGCATCGGTTGCTGTCACTTCAGTATTGATGTCAGGTCATCAGAGGTATAAAATCAGGCAGCCGACGCCATTACATCAGTTTTTCTTGCCCCAAATGTCAGGAGCCCCCGAATAGGGAGCTAAGTTATGGTGGAAAAACACCACCAGTAAAAAGTGAATACCAACAGCCCTGTAAGGGGTGAGTAAGATATAGAGAAAGAGAGAGACAAGGGGGCTAGAGGGTGGGAAACCAGGACAGCAACAGTGAATACACTCAAACATCTACATTTATGGCAAGTGTACACAACTGTACTATGCTCTTCATGTTTCACTGTTGCAGTCATCACACTTGGGTTGATTCCCAAAGCTGAAGAATGGGTGGAGGCAGTCAAGAAAAGTTGGGGCTGGCTAGTACGCCCTGCAGGACTGCTGTTGCAAAACCCACCCTGGATTTGGAAAAGATAGTCAGGTGGTAATGCTTGGTGAAGGTATGAACAATAGTCCAAGTAGCAGCTTCCAGAATGTCCCTGGTAGAGACTCCTCTAAGAAAGGCTGTAGAGGGTGAAGTTGCCCTAGTGGAATGCATTCTGACTCTCTGAGGGGGTGGTTTCCCATGATGTTTGTAAAAGAAATGGATACAGTGTGCTATCCATTTGGAGATGGTTTGTTTTGATATGGGCTTGCCCTCTGCCCCTGGTGCAAAGCTGACTAGCAGCTGGTCAGATTTCCTAAAGGGCTTAGTCATTTCAAGGTAGAATCTGAGCTATCTGTGCACATCTAAAGAGTGCAGGGTCCTTTTCCCCTTATTTTGAGGAATAGAAGGTGGGCAAATGGATAGATTGGTTGAGAGCCACACTGGACACCACTTTAGGCATGAAAGTTAGGTTAGTCCTGAGGGAGACCCTGTCAGCATGAAAAATAATGAAGGGTTCCACAGCCACAACTGAAGTTAGCTGAAGTGATGGCCAGAAGCAAGGCTGTTTTCCAAGAGTGCAATTTTAACTCTGCTGATGTTGCAGGGTCAAAGGGGGTAGCATGAGCTTTTCCAATGCAAAGTTAAGGTCCCAAGGAGGGGTGGGGGCTCTTCTTAGTGGCCTTAAGTTGTTACCCCTCTCAGGAATTGCTTGATGAGAGGGTGAGAGAAGAGAGGTGGCTCAGTGCTGTAATGAGCAGAGATTTATTTATGTATTATTTTATTTTACATTTGTTGACAGGGATAGTCCGACTGGATATATGTTTATTTTCAGCGGAGGCCCGTGTGGAAAAGCTCCAAGGTTAACAGTAAAACAACACAAAGACAATTTAGAAAAAGTAGCTACATACATTAATTTGCGCATCTATAACAGTAGTTACATACATACAGTAGTTACATTGCTTACAGTGGTTAAATTACATACATATTCAGACTTGATCAGTTACAAAAACTGGGTAGAAATATTTTGTATCTTGACATTTTGGCTAAAGATAAAAAGATTAGCAGATAAATTCAGGTTCCCTTCCTGTTATAGGACTGTACTCACTAAGACTGAGGAAAAGGACTAGACCTATTTAGTATGAAACTAGTATATTTAAGATGGGGCATGAAATAGTGATGTACAGAGAAATCCTAGTCAGGTCTAGAGCATGGGCATAACCAGTGTGATTTGAGGTGACTCTTTAGTTTGTTTTTGAATATGGCTACGGATGGTTGCAGTGTCGGGTCTGTTGGTAGGCAGTTACATGTTTTACCAACAGAGTTGGCAAATAGTGAGTCACCAGCAGAGTAGTATGCTTGACCATTTGAACCAATAGTCTGGTGGAGGATCGGAGTGGGCGATTGTTGTTGTAGGGGGTGATTGTATTTTTTAATGCTGGAGTTTTTCTGGGCAGCAGAGAACTTTACGTGTTACTATGAGTTGATTCAACTGTAGTAAACTGGGAAGTTTCATCCATCCTAAGAGGTTTAGACTTATGCAGTGGTGGGTCCGGTATGGTGTGTCAGCAGCAAATCTAGCAATCTGGTTATAGCAGGTTGCTAGTTTATTAAGATCTGATTTATTCAGGTTGGAGAAGAGAGGTGAGGCATAGAGAAGGGTAGATAGTAGTTGGGATTGGGCAATTGCGGCTCTAGCTGGTGGGGTGAGGAATGATTTGATCCTATATAGTGACCAGAGTTTTTTATTGACTGTTTTTATGGTTTGATTTATGTTTTTGTCAAACCTGAGGTTGTTATCCACTATGATACCTAACAGTTTGATTTGGGCTTCTGGGGAGATGATTGTACCATTATTTGCTGTTATGTTCAATGGTGTTGTTGGGGACCTGCTTGTGGGGGAGAATATAAGCAGTTTAGTTTTGTTGGGGTTTAGAATCAGGCATTGGTTTGAGAGTCAGTTTTCAACTGTGTTGAAGGTGTTCTGGGTTAAGGTAAGTAGGTTAGCAGGCGAGGCTGTAGAACAAATTAGAGTGGAGTCGTCTGTATATTGTAAGCAAGTAGCATCTGGGATGGCTGTATGGAGGTCATTGGTAAAGACAGAAAAATGAAGGTGTCCTAATATGGAGCCCTGGGGAACTCCTAGTGTGATGGGGAGGCCGGATGATAGTTTGGTTTGCCAAAGCACTGCCTGTTGCCTACCATTTAGATAGGATTCAAACCACTGGAGTGCATGATTGTTTAAAGCAAAGGACTTTAAGGTTCTCATAAGTATTTTATGGTCTACCGTGTCAAAGGCCTTGGATAGATTGAGAAATAGTGCGGAGGATAGTTTATTGTTGTTCTGGTTTTGGTTTATGACTTCTGAGAATGAAAGGAGGGCTGAGGTGGTACCATGATTTGGCCTGAAACCATGTTGAGTATTGGACAGAAGTGTATTGTGGGTGAGATATTGCATAAGTTGCATGTGTATACACTTTTCCATGATTTTAGCTAGTGGAGACAATATAGCAATAAGCCCATAGTTTGACAGTTCAGTAGAACTGCTTTCCCTTGTGAAGAGGTATAACGTGGGAGATTTTCCATATAGTGGGTACGGTGGCTTCAGATAGGGTTAATCAGTATAGAGGCTGGGTATGCTGTAGCATCTGCAGCCTTTTGTAAGTAGTCTGCAGGAAGTAGATCAGCGGCTAGAGTTGTGGGTCTCAGTTTCTTAAGTAGGGTCACTATTAGATGGGTAGGTACAGGTAAGAAGCTAAACGGTGTTTGGGTACTGGTAGGGGCTAAACTTGGATTAGGGCCATTAGGAGTGAGTTTGCTGGCCAGAGATTGGATAATCTCTGTGAAAAAGGTGTTAAAGGTGTTGGCTATATTTTCAGAGGATTTATTGTTGGTGGTTGCAGGGGGTGGGGTGGTAGTTTGGTCTGGGCGTAAGAGTTTGTTGAGCACAGCCCAGAACTTTGAGGCCTATTTTGGAGGGCTTGTTGTAGGTGGTAGTAATAGTTCTTTTTATCTAAGGTTATATATTTTTTGGTGTCATTTCTTAGTTGTCTGAATTTAAGTTGATCATTGGGTTTTTTGTTGTTTGGGGACCTGCTTGTAGCCCATGCCTTGTTTCTTAGTGTGATTTTTTCTTTGGTGTCTTTGGTGATCCATGGCGCAATATTAACTTTGGTTCTGACGGTACGAGTGGGAGCATGGGAGGCGAGGACAGTAAGGAATTTAGCATTAAAGTATGAGACTGCATCATCTAGGGGGAGATTCTTTAGTATTGACCAATTACAAGCCTTAAGTTCGTTATTAAATTCATTGAGGTTGAGATGGCAGAGGCATGGATTTTAATGGAGGAGAAGGAGAGATCTCTGTGGAGGTCTGCTAGGTAATCCAGGATGAGAGGCAAGGAGGGCTGTGCTGTATCCGCACCTTTAGTGTAAATCCAGGAACAATACATTTTCCACTTGTCAGCATAGGATTTCCTCATACTGAGTCATCTGGCTTCATGTATGACATCCAGTACTTGCTTGCTTAGGCTGGCCACTGAAGGAGAAGTCAAGGGATAAGCCAGGCTGCAAGGATCAGGGTCTGCAACTGTGGATGCAAGAACTGTCCCTCCTGCGTCAGGAGAGTAGGGATTTGGGGTAGGTGCCATGGAGGCAATTGTGACAGACTGTGCAGTAGTGGGTACCAGTGTTGGCATGGCCAGTCTGGGGCAATCAGGATTGCCCTTGGTCTTTCTTCCTTTATCTTGAGTAATACTCTTGTAAGAAAAGTTAAGAGGGGGAAATGCATAGATTGAGAGGTTTGCCCACTGGAAGGATAGGGCATCCACTTTCTAGGCCTTGCTGTGAGGTACCCTGGTGCAGAATTTGCTGAGCTGGTGGTTGTAGGGGGAGGCAAATAGGTCCGCCTTTGGAGTACCCCATTTCTGGGTCACAAGGCTGAAGGTCTTGTGGTTTAATTGCCACTCGTGTGGGTCTAGGAGATTTCTGCTTAAGTTGTCTGCCAGAGTGTTTTGGTTGCCTAGCAGGAATTGAGCTTGTAGGTGAATGTGTATGGCTGAGGCAGTTTTCCACAGGGTCATGGCTAGCATGGAGAGTGGGTTCTCCCCCCTGGTTGTTTATATACCACATCACTGTGGTGTTGTCGGTTTTGATTAGTAAGGGCCCTGGTGAGAGTAGGGATCTGAAAGCTGTCAGAGCATGCTGAACAGCTAGTATCTCTTTTTGGTTGATGTATAGATGAATTTGATTTGATTTGGGCTCCAGTGGCTCTGAATGCACCTGCTGTCCAGATATGCACCCCAGGCATAATCTGATGTGTCTGTGGTTAGGGTCTGGGTGGTGTGAGGTTGTGTAAAGGGAAGCCCCTTGTTGTGGTTGCATGCAGCTGCCCACCAAAGGAACTCTTTCCTTAGACAAGGTATCATAGGTATGATTGTTTCCAGGTCCTGAGAATGTTGGCACCAAAGACTTTTTAAGTACCATTGAAGTTTCCTCAGATGCAGTCTAGCATATGGAATTAGCAGAATGCAGGAGGCCATGAACCCTAGAGCCTGCAGGATTTTCCTTGTGGATAGCTGGGTTCTGGAGGTCATTTGAGCGAAGTAGCTCATTAGATAGGGCTTGTTTTTCTGGAGTAAGGAATGCCATCTGGGATGTTGTGTCCAAGCTTGCTCCCAGGAATACAATTTTTTGATTTGAGGGCTAGTTTGGATTTCTTTCTGTTGATAGTGTACCCCAGGGAGGTAATAAGGTCCTTTACAAATATCAGGTGCTGCAACAGCTTTTCCTGTCTGCCTGAATTAGGCAATCGTCCAAGTAGGGATACATTTGAATACTTCTCTGTCTGCAATAGACAATAGCTGGAGCCAGGCATTTTGTGAAAACTCTGGGAGCAGTAGGTAAGCCAAAGGGAAATGCAGAGAATTGATAATGCATAGATCCTGCCTTGAACCGTAGATATTTCCTGCAGGAGTCCTTTACTGGGATGTGCAGATAGGCCTCCTTTAGATCTAGGGTAACTAACCAGGCATCTTTGGACAGCAAAGGGAGAAGCTACTGTAGGGTGAGCATTTTGAATTTTGGTACCACCATAAAGGTGTTTAGAATGGATAGCTCTAAGATTGGGTGCCATGTGCCCTCTTTTCTGGGTACTAGGAAAAGTCTGGAATAAAAACCTTGGCCTAGCTGTTCTGCAGGAACAGGCTGAATTGCCCTTACGGAGAGCAGGGACTGAACTTGGTTTTGTGCCTCTGCCCACTGGTTTGGAGGAAGATATGGGAACCCTTTTGGGGTTGGCAGTGTGTTGAAATAAAATTTGTACCCCTGGGATAGTATGTTGAGGACCCATCAATCGTTGGTGATGGAGGTCCAGTTTTTTTTGCATGGGAGGTCCAGTTTTTTTTGCATGATGGGCAAGTTTTCTTCCTAGGGGCACGAGCAAGTGGGAAGAGGTGAGGGGTGGAGTTGAGAAGTCATTGTGAATTCTTTGTGTAAGGGGGTGGCTTAGCACTCCCTGCTTTGAAGTGGAGGTACTCCATTGCTTAGATCTCTGCACACCCTGAAATTGTAATCTGGGGGGGTTGTTTCCCCTGGGTCTAGTTTGAGATGTCCTTGAGGGTGCTGGAAAGGACCAGTATTTTGAGGGGACAATGCCTACTAAATCTTGGAGGCTGCACTTGCAAAAAATCTTTGACTGTCTGTACAGACTTAGCCTTTTCTTCCATCTTTTTTAAAACTTCTTCTGCTTTGGTGCCAAACAGATTGCCCTTGTTCAGAGGAGTAAGCCAAAACAAAAACAGAAACGACAAACTAAGTCCAATGAAACTTGATAATGCATTAGTCAGACATGTATCTGTCAATCAAGGGCATACATTTAAATTTAGTGTTATTGATCAAATAATAGGGGATGATAGAGGGGGATTCACAAGCCTATTATTAGAAAAACATAAAGTTATATGGCAACTGCGTTTTGATGCTAGTAGATGGCCTGAATTAAATGAAGTAGTGTCCATCTCTAGTATATTTCAATTAAGAAGTCTACAGATAGAGTGTAGGGTAAGCTGTAGTAGTAAACGTAATGTTTCCAGGTGTTTTTATGTGTTATTGTTTTAACT
Source organism: Protopterus annectens (assembly GCF_019279795.1). Taxonomy (NCBI): domain Eukaryota; kingdom Metazoa; phylum Chordata; order Ceratodontiformes; family Protopteridae; genus Protopterus; species Protopterus annectens. The sequence goes on along the minus strand of NC_056735.1, from coordinate 1,760,695,033 downwards.
AGCTGACTTTTTAATTTGTGGATGAATGTGGGTCTGCACACCCCGTAGGTAGTAATTTTCCTTAGCGTAAAATAGTTTTTAAATTTGTAAATTAACAAGTGTACTTATTAGGTTAATATAAAGGGTAGTGTTATATGTAAGGATGTATGTATTTATGTAATTATTTTAAAGTGTAGATAATTTTATAGGAATGTGGAACAAGTAAGAGAAGTTATCAATTTATATGAACAGAACTGGGTGCTGTTAATTGATTGAGTGGGAGTGTATTTAAACGGTGACTAGTGCAATGAAAGTTTGTCTGATGAAGTTCAGTGAAGCTACTGGAGGAAAAGCGCTTTGATTTATTTCGAAGTATTCCAACTGCTGGTGGCACTTTGTGGACTTGTTCAGAGGAGTGTCCAATAATTTTGATTTGACATGTTCTGGCAAGGTCTGCTCCTTAAGCCAGGCATGCCTTCTAAGTACAAAACCTGTGACTGCTGCTCTGCAAGATGCTTCTAGAGCATCAAACCCACATGGCAGGCTATGCTTGCTGACTTGGCTTGCAGAATGCATAAGTTCCTAGGGACAAGTCTCTTTTTCTTTTAGCAGGGGAAGGCTGGTTTCCCCTAATCAGCATGATCAGGTCTTCTTCCATTTTAAGCATCTGAGATTGTGGCAAGGAAGCAGGCACTTGAGATTGGGTCGTCGTTTTTTTAGGCATAGCTCAAACTCTTGGCATTAGAAACTCGGTAGTTTTAGAAAGAACTAAAGATGCGAAAGAAGTCATTGGTTTGTGTCGAATATTGGTAGTGAGAAGAGCTTCCTCAGAAGCTGGTGCCTGCACAGCAGCTCTGGACCCATCCAAGGTAGAGACATCTGCAGGATCCATAGTCAAAGAAGAGTCTTGCGGCATTACTGGGCTCCGAACGGGTCTCGGTAGCAGCCTGCGAATCCATCAGAGTGGGCATCAGCGGCTGAGAAGGCACCTCATTGAGTACTGGCAAACTGGCGACTAGCTTAACGGAAGCGTCGTCGCTAGTTATGGAACTGTGCGGTCTGTCTCTGTCTTTATCCTTATGTTTTTTTCGGAAGATCGGTAGTAGGATGGTTTACCGAAGCCATTTTGGAATATGGAGATGGAGAATGAAAGTATTTAGCTACAATAAGGGCTCGACGATGAACAGTTCAGGCACTGAACAAAGCATAAAACCAACAGCGAGGTACATCGTGGTCTGAGCCTAAACAGGTGACGCAGTAAGAATGGAAACCTCAGTGTGGTATTTGCTTTCCACAGGCAAGACAATCGTTAACTTTTTCTGATATCGGTTAGAGCAAGAAAAAAGGATCCCCAATGGGGTACTCAGCTTTAGAAGACTTCAAGATGATTCAATTTCGGAAACGAAAACTCAGGTAGCGGCCGACCGACACTCGTGCGAACTGCTTCTGCTTCAGGTTCTTCAGCAAGCATCGGCTGCATGTTTTTATACCTCTGACGACCTGACGTCAGTACTGAAGCGGCAGCAACCGAAACAGAAATACTAAGCCTCTGGTAGTCGGGCCAACTGAAGGCAACCCCTGGCAGGATAACCCAAGTGTGATGACTGCAACAGTGAAGCACAAAGAACATCTACAGTATACATTAATTCTGAGATTAAAGGGGTGGGGGGCAGGGCATCTCAAAATGTATCCTTGCATAAGTGTAAGAAACAGGCTACTAAGCCTCTGGTACTGAAGGCAACCCCTGGCAGGATAACCCAAGTGTGATGACTGCAACAGTGAAGCACAAAGAACATCTACAGTATACATTAATTCTGAGATTAAAGGGGTGGGGGGCAGGGCATCTCAAAATGTATCCTTGCATAAGTGTAAGAAACAGGCCTCTTCACCTAGGAGCTAAAGCATAAAGCAGTGAATTAGCATTAACACCATGCCTTTCTTACAGAAATATAAAGTGATTTAGTGTCGTTCACCATTCATTTTTTCTCCATTGAACGTACTGGGGGGGGGGGTAATGCCAGAGTAGAAGACCGGCAAGCATATATACATATCTCTACTGTCCAGAAAATGCAGATGCTGGACTGATAGTATACATTTGCAGTATGTCACTTACTAATGCCCAACTTTTATGATACCGATTTTTTTTCAAATATATGGATAGATATGAAATGTGTGTGTTTACATATGAGTAGCTCCAGAGTACTTAACACTTCAGCTAAGCCAATATGTACTAAGAAAAATAAAAAAGTACCGAAGCTAACACAGCTGAAGGTAAAACAATAAACGTTAATGCACACAGTCTGATGAGGTGGTGAGAGCACACCGTGTAAGCACTGACTCTCTTTTGTGTGCATTGAAGTTTATTGTTTTACCTTCAGCTGTGTTAGCTTTGGTACTTTTTTGTTTTTCTTAGTAGTTACTTGTTACTGTACCATTCTATTTTTACTCTCAGCATACTTTTTATACTTTAAGCCAGTATGTACCCTAAGCATAAAATGTTCATGTTTAGAGGACTGAGAATAGACTGTTTTTGATGCTGTGTTCAACTATTCAGTTATAATTCAAGTGTTCCAAACAAAACAGGGTCTTTTTGAATGAAAACTTAAGTACAATGGAGATATCATACAGTCCTAAGTGGCAAACAGATTAAAGTATCTTAGCTACACAAACGTTTTATTACAAACGAACTAAAAAGTAAAGCTGTTTATGCAGTTCCTATTAATTCTTGAGAGTACAGTGGCAAACCAGTCCTACTAGCAGAAAGATGCTTCTAACAAGAGTAGGCAACGAGTCACGACAACTTTTAATTCTGGTTTGTGGTTTTCTAGATGCGCGTAGTGGCCCTCGACTTCATTTAGTATGTATGTGTTAACAATAACATCCTGTAGTTTGCAAACTAAAATGTTAATTGCAGATTTAATTGATGTTAAAGGCGATAATGGCTTCTAAGTAATGACTAAAAGGAGAAAAAAAAGTAATGGCATGTTTGATATTATTGGCATCCAGTCGCTCTTTGCTGGAGTAAAACAGACACCATAGCCGGTTCCACAGTAAACTCATGTTTATTCCTTTTTCAGTGCAAATGCAGAACAGCTGCAGTGAATAATGTCAGTGCATAAATCTACAGGCAGCTGACACCAGATCAACTTTTCTCATACTGAGGTCCATTTACCCCCAATAACCCATCGTTTCTCTTACCATGCCTGGCCATTTTGTGTGACTGTGTCTGCGTGTGTGACTGTGTGCGTAAGTTTGTGTGTGTGTGTGTGTGTGTGTTTCTCCTAAGATTGTGATGGCCAACATCTGTAAGAGACACATTTTAAATATTGCTCCTATAAACTCAAATAGTTGCTAGAACAAGTTTTGCATTATTACGTACTTTCTGAGGAATATGAAGTCTGAAATTCAGATGTTTGCCATTATTAATTATTATTTAGTGACTTCAATCTTCATGTTGGTATCCCACAATCCCATCGAAGTGGGTGGGGTTACACAACTATATATGCAAATTGTATGTTAATCAGCATCCCATTTTTTGGCCGGTTCTACTTTTCATGGACCTTTGTCCAGATTTTTGATCTTTCCAGATTGAGAGGTATGGAAAGGGTTAGAACGGATCTCCATTGACCCTTTCTTTGGGACTAGGAAGAGTCTTAAATAAAAGACTTGGCTTTCCTTCTCCATGGGTCCTCTCTACTGACCCTGACTGAATAACTTCTTGAATGACTACCGACATCAGGGCTAGCTAGTTCTTGGGGATTGTTTGAATGCTTTTTATTATGTCCAGGAACTGCAACCTTTAACCTTTTTTGATGGTATCTAGCATCCACTAGTCTTGTGTCATTTATTCTCGACTTCTTGCAAAGAAGGATAAGATTTCTCAAACATTTTCTGAGGAAGGGGAGCCAGAATTGATGAGTAGAAGGCACTAAGTAAGTGTAACCTTGTGGAGGCAATGGAAGGGGCAGCCTAGTCGAGGTATGACTGATCACCGATTGCCTTGGTCCTCACAGCCCCTAGGTTTGTCTATGGATGTAGTTTGCCATTTCTTCTTAAAATTTCCTTTCTTCCCTTGCTAGGTCTGGCATTGTCTAAGTCTTTGCTGGGAAATTCATATTGTATCCTGGAACTTGAGCCTGAAAAAATTGCCATGTTGGGTAGTCTTTCTCTTTTTCTCCAACTCCTAGTAGACTTCCTGAGCAGAAGAACTATCCGGGTGTTAAAAGTTCTCTCTGTAGAATGAGCCACTTTCATTCATCAAGTGGATTAGTTTCCGGCAAGCACTACAGACTGCCATACAACTCCCTGAGACATCCTGCCCCCCCAAACACACTTCTCACTGTATACCTAATGCATTTCTCTCCATTCCCCATTTGTATCCTGTTCCCCTTGCATCATTACACTGTCTGGTATTCCTGTCCTTGTTACATTATTTACATTTGGTCTTGCTAAATGGATCTGTGTGTCTCATAGTTATTGAAATACAGTTCTTAAGTGAAGACTAGAGATGCAGTTAGTCCTTCTGGCATCCAGGGCCATTCACAAATCTTGCACTCCCCAATTTTTAGTTGAAGACCAAGAAAGAGGTAATTTATCACCTGCATAGATTGTTGGAAACTATTTTCTACAAAATTACAAATATAACAAGTGACTTGGCATAACGGTAGCTATGAACTGCTGAGCACTAGAACCCTGACCAAAAATGCATTATCTGTTACTGCCATTCATTACTGAATTCCAGTAATGCATTAAACCATACACAGAGCACTGAAGTGGTTCGGCATCATCAGGAAGATCATGCCCTTGATATTTTGCACACAAGGAGGCTGCCCCTTTCGCTCCATTCTAGGTATGCTTCTGGTGAAAACATCTAATGAAAGCCATGAAAATGGAAAAGAAAAAGAAAATATTATTCCACTATGAAAAATAATTTGAGCACTAACTTCTAGCATGTAGAAAGAAAAAGAAACATGATAATGCTTCTTGGTTATACGTTGGTTAAAAGAAAGCGTAAGTTGAATTCCGCAAGTTCAGCTTCACACAACCACACCGCATCTCCTACTTTTGTAAACCTCAAAGTAACCAAATGCTCAAGGTATACAAAAAGTTTTGAAACCATACATTTCATTTTTCTTTACAGAGTACTGTTCTGTCTATGCTACATGCTACTTCAACTCCAGCAACAGACAGGTTACGTGAAGATGGAAACTTAAATCCAATGACCCTGCACTAAAGTCGGAATTGTTAAAGAAAAGTACTACATCCTCCTTGGATGCTGGCAGTAACAAAGCCCTAAGACTCTCTGCTTAATTCCATGCAGAAAGAATTACCAGGGTGTTCATATAATATACTGCATTTGAAAGAAAATTCTAACTTTGAAGGAAGTCATTTAAAAGAATGGTCGGGTTGAACAGTATATTAAAGTCTTATTCTCTGTCTGCCTACAAGAACATACAGGGGCTTGGAAAAATGTATGCTATTCAGAACAATGTTGTTACTATGTATGATAATTGTTGTTACTATGTTGTTAATATGTATATGTTTATGTTGAATTGTGTTAGACATCTAATATGATTTATGCTTTATTATTGATGTTACTATGGCATGCTAGCATTTTGTATGCACCAAGTTGTTTCTAGTATAATAGTATGTATGGTCTATTTGCATAGCTGCACCTTGTTCACTAATGTTATTCATGTAATGGTGTTGTGTGTAGACAGCTCATACTAGTGTCTAAATTATTTTTATAAGTTTGTGCTGTTACTGGTGGATAGAATCACATTAGAAAACCACGACAGATTGCTGCTCGCTATATTTTTTATCTGTGACTGCATAACTGTCTGGGGTTTTTTTTTTCTAATGTTCTTCCAATTGGCTCATTATCTGCATATACTAAGTAGTGGTTCAGGACATTGTCCTGTATGTGGTAGCTATTTGCTCAGTGTGTTTTTTATAATCTTTATAATATAGATTTACCATCTCAAAAGTGCTTACTCCTCTCTGTACTCTTCTTTTCTAGACCTAACACCACTCTTAAGTATTCAACTGCGGTACCACCTTTAACATTCTTATAAGAAAAGTGCAGTCCGGGTCTGAAGAACTGTCTGCAAACAGCTACAGTTAACTTTCAGTATGTGTCTACCTGTTTGAGCCAATATTCATTTTCTCCTGGAGAGCAATCTGTTTTGGCTGTAAGCAGCCCCACCACACACACACACACACACACACACACACACACACACACACACACACACACACACACACACACACCTTCCACTTTCTCTTATTCCCTTCTGTTAGCAAATAGTATCCATAACTGATCAATACTGTGTGTTTGTTAATTTAAACTATGACCACAGTAGCCTACTGATATAAGGTTATCCTGTTTTTCCACCTGAGAAATTAAGAAATGACTTACAGTTTCAGAGCAGTCCTTGGTCAATTGTGATTGTTTCCAGCCCCTCATACAGGAACCTAACAGGGTCTCTACCCGCTTCGCTCCCCACCCTGCCCCCTATTCCCTCCCGCCCTCAGTGATCCCACCTTTATTGCACTCAAACCCCTCCCATCTTTCCAATAGCCAACCACAGCACTAACCCAACACTACCCTCCTCCATCTTCCTTCTACTATCACACCTCCTCAACTAACATGTACAAGCATACCTTTCCTTTGCTCACTGCATGCACTCTCCTTGCATATCTTACATCCTACCAAAGCTCCATCATTCCCCCACTCAACCACTACCACTGTACTACTACTACTCACACCACGACTCATGTCTCACCCATACTCAGCTCCCCTCCCACCAGCTCAAGAACCATCCCTATGCACCCCCACATATTCTACCAACTATATTACTCAAACGTAAAGCATCCCTACAACTTAACATAGTAACCCTCCCACCATACCTATTACCCACAGAGCACAATCATAAAGTTTCCCTTATAAACAAACACATTCAAAAACTGAGAAAACTAATAATCTCATGCATATCAAAACTAGCCCTAAGTGGAGACATCCACCCCAACCCTGGCCCTACCATCTCCAACCCCAATCCTCATAATCAGACTAGAAAGCACAACTTTTCCCATATTACAGCCAATAGAAAGCCAAGTGACTTCCTTCTACTAAGCATAAAATATTAGAAGTACATTCAACAAAGTCCATGAACTCCATGCCACCATAGACTTGTACTCCCCAGATATAGTCATCCTTACAGAAACCTGGCTAAAACCTCACATAACCAGTGAGCAAATATTCCCTACAGGTTACGGCATACTAAGAGTAGACCGGCTAAACAAAAAAGGAGGTGGTGTAGCTATAATATTTAAACAGCATCTAAACATCCAGATCTTAAAATCATCAGCTCCACAAATAGGCAATGAAGAAATAATATATACCAACCTCAAAATTAACCAAAACAAAACCATCAACATAATTGGATGCTACTTCCCACCTGGCCAAAACATCCCTCCACTAGAAAACCTCCTCAGCTGGTCTACCCACCATCTCCCCCAAGAAACTATCATCTTAGGTGATTTCAATATTGACTGGCAATCCTGTTCTGGCAACAATCCAACCTATCATGTACACCTTCCTGGCTTCACCAAACTAGTCCAGTCACCAACAAGTATAAATAAAAACTCCAGCAAGCACACTACCCTGGATTGGATACTAGTCAGTAAGAGCCTCCAGTCATATATAACAGGCTGCTTATCAGATAGCCTCAGTGATCACTCCCCAACATTCCTACTCAAAAAAACATATACCAAGCTAAACCTATATATCGTAAAATATGTAAAAAAATAAACTTTAACCCACTCACATTCATCTCATCCCTCAAAGAATGTAACTGGCATGCTCTAAAGTACCTCAGTCTAGATGATGCAGCTGAATTTTTTAATACTACCTTCCTGAACATCCTTAATTACCATGCCCCCATAAGATTTTCCAGAACTAAAGCACAACCCTCCCCATGGCTACAGAAAACCACTGAGTCAGAAATGAAAAACAGGGATAAAGCCTAGGAGCACTGGCGCAAAACCAAAACCTCCTCAGCTAGACAGAAATTCCTAGAACTAAGCAATAGAGTCAAAAATCTAATAAAACAGGACAAATTCCAATACTACCAGTCTGCCCTAGACTCCTCACAACACAGCCCCAAACAATTCTGGTCCTCCATAAACTCCATCCTCCACCCAGGTAAAGTCAGTACCCCTCCTCCTAGCATCCCTCACTCCTCAGAAAATATTGCTACCTCATTCAACACACACTTCACCCAAACCATACTATCACTAGCTAAACACAACCCCCCTCCCCTCCAACCCACACCTTCAACTAGCAATCTCCCCACTGCCTTCTCTTTTTCTCCTGTACCTACCTCCAACATAAAAAAACTCTTAACTAAACTTAAACACACCAAATTAGCAGCAGACAACCTCCCAAGTGAATACCTACAAATCACAGCTGATGCTCTGGCCTACCCAGTATCCATCTTGATTAACCGATCTCTGTCAGAAAGTTACGTTCCCACACTGTGGAAAGTCTCACATATAATTCCCCTCCACAAAGGCAGACCCTCTGCAGAACTAACCAATTACCACCCCATAGCTATTCTCTCTCCACTCTCCAAAATACTAGAGAGATGCATACACTCTCAGGTCTCAGACTACCTCCTTACTAACAACATCCTTTCCAGTACTCAGCATGGTTTCCGACCAAACCATAGCACCACCACTGCCTTACTCTCCTTTACTAACACTATCCTTCAGCATAAAAACAATGGCCATCTCTCCTCTGCTACTTTCCTAGACCTATCTAAAGCATTTGACATGGTCCCACACAAACAACTTATCTCTGTCCTCAATAACCTATCCTTCTCACAATCGGTCACCAACTGGTTTCAGAGTTACCTGTCTGACCGCCAACAATCTGTTGTATAGCAGAATGACATATCTCCCCAACTATGTCTCCATAGGGGTTCCCCAAGGATTCATCCTTGGACTCCTACTCTTCTCTGTTTACACCAATAATCTAGCCTCTGCCACCAAACATGGCACACTCATCCAATACGCAGATGACTCGACCATCATCTGCTCAGCCCAGTCCCTACCCAAACTGCAAAAAGTCACACAGGAAGCCTTTTCCTCTGTTGAAACATGGTTATCCGATGCCCAATTAATACTCAACCCAAACAAAACTAAAATACTCATCTTCCAACCCACCAAACATACCCAAAACAACTCTCACTTTAACATCACAGCAAAAGACAACACCACTATATACCCAATTGAACACACCAAATTGGTAGGAGTAGAAATAGACAATAAACTAAAATTTGACATTCACATATCCATGACCATAAAAAAAGTCCACAAAAAACTAGGAGCGTTATACAGAAATAAAAAATTTCTCACCAAAGCAGCAAAGATTTCAATAGCAAATTCCCACCTTATCTCCACCCTACTTTATATGCCTCTCCAATATATACCAACCAAAGGCAATGTGATCTAAACAAGCTAGAGACCTGCTACAATAAAATCACCAAATTCGCCACAGGGGCATCCTACCGTAGTCACCACTGTCTCTCACTTGCTGAACTGGGCTGGCTTGAACTCCCTCACCTCCTTCAGTGGTATCAACTCTCACTCGCCCACAAACTTGTAAACCATCCACTAAATGTCCCATCCCTCCAGAATCTACTCCAACCCTTTCACACCACCAGACCACTAAGATCCAGCAACAAAAATCACTTGCAGATCACTAAAGCCAATAACTCTGCTGGTGAAGCACTATTCTCTTGCGCCATAGACAAATTATGGAACTCACTCCCACCCACAATTACCTCCGTACCATCATGCACCCACTTCAAAACTTTACTAAAAGCGCACCTAAAAACATGCTGGCTATGCCCTTGCAACTCCCACTCTAATATCATCCACCCCATCCAACTACTACCTTTCTTTCACCTCCACTAACTACCTTGATGATAGCAAGCTCAGATGCTCATAAGCCTAGTACTTATTATACAGCAGGAACTTCTCATTGTTACATTTGTTAATGCCTGTTATGTACTTCACAGATAAAGATTCTAGTTGTCTACTGATGTACTATGTTCTTCATCTGTAAATACGTTGTAAGTAATTTCTGTGTTAAATTGTTAATCGCTATGTAATCCAATGTAACTACTGTCTGTTTATTTTACTGTGGAGCTTTTCTCCCCGGGCCTCCGCTGAAAATGGACCCACATCCAGTCGGACACTCCCGGTCAACAAATTTAAATAAATAAATAAAATAAATAAATACTAAATTTAGTAAAGGAAATAGTTAGGATTTTTTTTTTAGTGCACTTAATAAAAGCAAAATTAAAGCCTTTTGCAACACCTACCAATATGCTACTGGAAGAAATACAACAAAAGTGATAGGAACCATCAGCAAGCTCTCTTCATAATACAGGCTGAAACAGCTGAAAACTGCACAATCGCATGAAAGAATTTAGGTTCCTTCATCTGATGACATTTATTTAATGTAGGCAACTGCAAATGAATGTCATTAGATGGCATCTACAATTCACCATCTTCTCTGTATCCTTGTGAGAAGGATGTGCTTAATATCTATCATTCCGAGTTTTTGAAGAAGGGAATGAATGCCTGGTTTCATGTCAAAACAGAAAGGTTTATACTGAAACAGTAGTCTAGAAAATGCTGTTAACAGTGCCAAGCAAATAAAACTGATAATGTAACTGCAATGCTGCCTGTGAATACAGCTACCCTGAAATATACACAAAAGTTATGCGGCACTATCTCAAGAGCAATCAGGGAAAGATCATCATATTGCTAAACATAAAACCACCTGTTCCCTGAGGTTTCAAAGACTTGGAAGAACACACTCTCTGCAAAACTATAAAATTCAAACACCATCAGGAATGGAAAAATGTTCAAAGGAAAATCACTTTGTAACTGAAACATCCTTAGGAACACTTTATGAACTGCATGGAAAAATACATAAACTCAGATCACCAGCTGAAAAAAAAAAAAGAACTAAGTTGACAAAATATTTAACTAAATTGTTCCAGAAAAAGCCAAGGTTACTTCCAGATGTTGCTTTCTTATACAAGACTGCTAAACAAGCACACTGTAATGCAGCTGTTTTATCCTGAACTTCTAACCATGACTATCCTTCTACAGTACATACTCTCCTTAGCAGTAACCTTACCCCATGTAACATATTCACCTCCAGCACCAGAAAGTATCTTTCTGTAGTATGAACTGGTTTATTTTCCTAGCAAACACAAGTAGAAACAGGAAAAGTTCAGATTACCCAGCTGTATACTGCAGAGTAAGCACAAATCTTTCTCTACCTTATCCTCCCTTTCACCAACTTCCACTTTTATATGTATATGCATGTGTGGGCATGTCTGTGTGTACGTGCATGACCCAAGGTTTGCTCTTTTGCTGGCTGCATGGCAGAGTGGCAAGGTATGTGGGTTTTTTTTACGTGTTTGCTGTCAGTTGTGCACCAGCTTATGGATACCAAGGTTTTAGACTAGAAGTGGGAACGCCGGGTTGGTACCTGCAGACTGGTGATGCTCGCTCTCACTGTATGAGCTTAGGAACATGTGAATGGGCAATGTAGGACACCCCTCCAGTCACCCAAGCACTGATATCCTCCACCACTGGAAAGGTAAGGGATCAACATAAAAAAAAAATCCCTATAGCTTACGTAGGCTGCTCAGCAGACAAGGGGTGTCATGCAGTCCCCAGTCCATGAACGATCAGTGTCTGACACATTTTCAGGAGAGGAGGTAAAGCTGCACTTCTGAGTCACTGTGACAAAGACACCCACCCACAAGCATCAAGCAGAAAACAAGGTACAAGCTCCTCCATGGCTGACTGGGTGACAAACACCTCCAACTGGCTCTCACTCAGTGCAGGTAGAGCTCCCTGAAGTGAGAACAAATGGACGCAGGACTGATGGCTGACAGGCACTGAATAAAAATGACATTAAAAAAATAAACAACATAAGCCATGTCAGAACTTTTCCTCATTGGGAAATAGCAACTGACAAGTTGCACTTCATTAAAGTGTACATCACAAGTTGTATAACTCTTAACCACTAAGCAAAATAAATCTGCACAGAGAAAAATACCAGGAGTCAAAGACTCAAAATCAGACACAGATTCAAAATATTGCTCTTACAAACATAGAACACTGATAGAATAACAGGTCTTGCATCAGCATGCATTTTCTAAAAGATTTGAAGTCTAAAACTCTAATGTATGCCATTATTTATTCACTTCAGTCCTCAACGATTTGCCAGAAAACCACAACTTTTATGAGGCACGGACCAAAAATATGAGGCAAAAATCTGGACAGTTGAGCGGTATCTCAAGTTGCAATCACATCAAAGGGTATGGTTGGTATGTAGGAGTAAGGGTTGCATCCTATGCCCCATGTCTAGTGCACGGATTCAATGTTTTTAAGATATTTTTATCAGTTTCACGCAAAAAGATGAAACACAAACAAGTTATATATTTTTCAAATTGGGAAGTCCTTTCTTGAATACTGAACTTTAGTTCAGTCCAATTTAAAATCAGGACAAGCTAAAATGTTTTTTGATGTTCTGTACTGCACTTATAGGCTGAACTGTAGCAGTCAGTAAATTTGAAACAAAGAATTATATCCTCCTTGATTAAAGAAAGCCCCATACCACTCAACTTCTTTCCTCAAGAATTCTGAACAAAACCAAAAATAATGGTGGGACAATCATGGACAGATTTCAAATATGGGCCTTATATACTTAGAAAGTTGTTAGAATAATGGGTTTTGTAATAGTAATAATTTTCGTACGGACATAATGACTGAAAGTCAGGTACCTGTGTCATTTTGTGACTGTAATAATCAATGATTTGCCAGAAAACTTTTTTTTTATTTTTATGGGTTAACAGACCAAAAATATAAGGCAAAGCTTAAGCAGATCTTAAATGGTAAACAGATTCCACAGTCTGGAAGACTAGCAGTTAACAGTCATGCTGTCTAAACAGGAAAAAACCTCCATCGGACCCAGCTTCATACAGACAGATTTCTATTTCAAACCATGACTATGAAATCTTCATGAAAGTAATATAAAAAAAGATTAAGTAAATTACTCCCGCAGATGACAGATCAGGAAAAAGTTGGTTTATAGAGGGAAGACAGACATTTGATAACATTAGAAGAACTCTCATGATACAAAACGAAGTAGGACCATCTGCTCATAATAAGCCTAGATGTAGAAAAGGCATTTGTTCGAGTGGACTGGGATTGTTTGTTTGCAGTAATTTTTAGAATTGGTCCCCAAGCAAATAAAATTACTATGATTAGTGGTGGTTACAGGGAATGACAAGCAAAAATATAAAAATACTTGTCGAACGCCTTCACATTCAGAAGAGGTACCAGCAGTGCTGTACTAGTTAATTATAGAAGTAATAAGTTACTATTACTAGTTACTTTTAAGTAAAAAAGTAATATATTACTACTACGTATTACTTTTCTAAAAAAGTAATACATTACTGTTACTAGTTACTAACTAAAGTAACTAGTTACTGTTGAGATACTTTTACATAAGTATAGTTTATCAATTCTCATATTCAGATTTACTCACGCAGTACTTGTGTGTGATGAATACATGCTTACTGCACATGAATACGAGTGTATTAAAGTTGTACACAGTGTTGCAATAATGATGAATAGCATTTTACAGTTTACAAAGTCCCACAGACTAGTCTTTATAGTCAGAGAGTCACAATTTAATACTTACACCAAAGTACACACAGCCAGCAACACAAGACCCATAACAAGTTACACCCCATCACATTTTCAACAAAGTACATTAGGCTAATCTGCTAAAACTAATGCTGAGGATGCAAAAATGCTTATAGAAAATGTCACATAGGTCTAACAAGACTGTTACCACAACAAAGTCAACCAAAATATCACTTTATATAACTATACACAATGACTGCATATTTCTGCTGTCTCGAAGAAGCAACTTTTTAAAGAGCTCGTCGGTGAGTCTATTTCTTCTTGAAGTTAGCACTTGTCCACCAAGACTGAATACACGTTCAACAGGTGCACTAGATGGCAGAGCTGTATTAGTGTTCAGAAATATCTTCTTGACAATAGGGTAACTGTTGAGAGAAGATATTTCTCTGGAAGGGTCAGCCAGATACATGTCCATCTGAGAAGATATACTGACATTGGCTGGTGTCAACTCTTTGAAGCTGAAGAAGCTGTCTTTAGCAGTTAATGCAGAAGCTTCAGATGACCCACGTGCAGGTTCATTCAGTTTCTGTATGGAATCAAGGAACAGAGCCTTGCCTCTGAGTTTCTGCTCTTCACTGTCCATCTATCGCAAACGGAGCTGCAGATGCACTATGCTAGCCCGAATGAGCTCTTCATGCTCCAGAAGGTGACTGAACAGAGCCTCAATGCCTTTAAGAACAGCATCAACTAGCATCACTAGTTTCACAGACTGCCTGACTTCGGGCAACTTGTATTTTAGGCACGTAATGGTGGGGATCAGGATTCTCATGAAGCTTTTCAGCTCTGACTGCAGGACACCCAGAGCCATTGTCAGAGGCTGCATTGCTTGCACAATCTCAGCAACAAAGGCTAATTTCTGCAGGTCTGAAGATGCAATTCCAGTATGTTCACATATCTCATTCAGCAAGCTTTCACCCCAAGTTGCAATGAAGTGAATTCTCTCCATCGCATAGAAAGTGGAATTCCATCATGTCACATTGGGAATAATCAATGCCAGATCACACTTACTTCGAACCACTTCAGTAGCTTGGGTGCTGCAACTAGCCTTGTTCCAAGCAGCATAGCATTTGGCCATGGCGCTGTGTGTTACACATCTCAGATGGGGAGTCATTGAATAGGTGTTCTGGCTTTGCCCTGACTGACTCAGCACGGTTGTCATGCTGTTGTAAACCACTTCACATTAATCATCCTCATCTTGGGAAAGAATGCTTGTAGTCTTAAATCTCTCACCTTCGGAGAAGACAGTGAAAGCCTTTACAAAATTGCTGCACAACCTTTTGAACTCTCTTGTACTTGATGTAATTGCTCTCAAGAGCTGATGCCATGAGATCGTATGTACGACTCCCCTGTAATCTGCAGCATGACATAGCAGCTGACTTTCTTTGAAGTGTGTCACAGTTGATCCAGTGGGTGGTGACGCCAAAGAAACTAGGATTTTGATGGGTCCAAATGTCAACCATAGTACAAACAGTTGAAATGCTTGCTAAGGTTTCCATCAGAGTCTCTTTCATGTCACTGAACTGTTTCTCTGCTCGTTCAATGAGAGTTTTCCTGCTCATGAGCACCTTTCCTGGCTGCAGGTCACTTACAAGGTTGATGAAGGATGGCACAATGCTGAAACACTGTATGTCATTCACCACGAAGTCAATGATCAAAACTATCCACCTTGGATTGTTTGACAAGACCAGTACCAATGACTGCTGCAATAGATGATTGTGTCAATGATTTCTTGTCCAACTTGTCAGCACTTGAATCAACTGCTTTCCTCTTCAGACTATTTAGCTGTCCAATTGTGATAGGATGTGATGTCTGAAGATGCTTTTTTAAATTTGACATACTGTTTACCGCAGTTCTGTAGGGCTTCTTTGTCAGTGGACATAGCCTACATTTCACATCAATGTTTTTTCCATCGTTTTTATTAGGTCAAAGAATTCCATTTACATGTATTGCTCAGATGAACTTTGACTTTCCATTTCTGAGTGAAAGCACTAAGCAGAAAAATAAATGGATGCGCCTGGGATATGTCTATACATTGGAAATGGAAACTATGTTTAATGTTTCTTAACTGAAGTCTCTTTCAAAATGTGGCTCTGACTTGCTGAAGCTTAAAATAAAGGGACTGCCAGAAATACAAAAAAAAAAGTTAAAGTTGTATAGAACTTTTGTTTTTGAAAACATGAACCTGCAGTAAATGAATATTCTAAGTTTTTTTAATAGCTGAATAAAACACTTCTATATCTGAAACACCTAACTAGTATATGGCACAGCATAAACAACCGAAATGCTGCAAGAGTAAGCTTTTATTTTAGCAAAAGTGAAGTTCTGTCCTATGTGGAGCGCTCCCCATCTGACTTTAAATGAACCCACTGGTCTGCTTTTCCACACTGAACAGCTTTGGCTCTGCTGCACAGCTTTTAATTGGTCCATATAAAGCAATTACTGCCAACTGGCACAGAGGCCCCACCAGAGCAGCCCCTCCTGCGGAAACCCCCTACCCCCTAAAGCTGCCCCATACCCGGCAATTCCAGTGTTTCATTCCTTGGCTATTTCTCCCCAGTTACCATAAACACTGTTCAAATCTACCATAGTGCATACTGCTTTCTTACTTACTTCTACAATAATTACAGATACTGAAATAAAAGAGCACAAACACTGATAACCATTAGCTAAACAAACAATAAATACAGTCTCACAGTGAAAATAGACTTAGCATGACCAGTAAACATCTCTGCCCTTGAAACTCACATTCACAGAAAATGCATCTGATCAGTGGAAGACATCCACACAATAGGTCACTCTAATACAATATGCAGAGGATTCTACTCTCATTTGCACATCTGAAACATGGTACACCTCCACAAAAGTTACTCAGGAAGCTTTAACAGCCACTGAAACATGGCTTTGTAACTCATAACACAAGCTCAACCCAAAAAAGACCAAACTACTACCCCCCCCCCCCCAAAATTCCTCTGTCATGAAAAAACAAAATTTAAAGTTCTCTCTTTCGATAATACAACTATTGAAGTCACTTCTCATAGCAAATTATTAGGAGTGATGGTGGATGATAATCTTACATTCGACCTGTATATACAAAATTGCATAAGAAAAAATAAAATACTAGGAATGCTTTTCAGGGCCAAAAACTTTCTCACCGACACAACTAAAACTACACTTGCCACTACTTATTCCATCCCCACACTTCTTTTTATGGTCATCTCATCCTCACTAACCTGTAGGCTTCACAAAAATGAAAATTTGAACAATGCAATAATAAAGTTGCTAAATTTGCAGTAAATACCTCTTTGAGAACCCACCACTGTACAGCACTAAAAAACCTAAACTGGTTAGAACTGCCGCATCAACTAACATATACACAGCTTCTTACCATATATACAATTATCCAGCATCCATCTGTCTGCCCAGGACTAAAACACTTTCTATGCAACTATATTCCCAGTTGGTGATTGAGATCCAGTGACTAAAAACCCTGTCTGTTTACAAACCTTACTTTTACATCCTCATCTACTTGTCTTTTTATTATCAGCTGTTATTTTCCATTCACCTCTTGTGGAACTTGACTATCATCCACTTCAGTCTTCACTATGACTTTTGAGTCAGCTATCAAGTGCACATTGAGTCAGCTACCAACTGCATATACTGAGTCAGCATTCCTTGCCTTCCCACTCCTTTAAGATCTTTTTCTACCCTTGGTCTCACGCTCACTCACCCTGAACATTCAAGGATGTGGGATTCTAAGCACTGACTAAGCAACTAAGTTTTCCATCGACCCTTTCCTCTCACATACTCATTTCTAATCCATTTAGTGCAGTCATTCCTCACACCAGTTACTTATGGATTTTTTACATAAACATATTGTCCCATTCAGCTTCTGCTGTGAGATTCTTTGAATAATGTCCTAATCTTTATCTTTTATAACCATTATTTTGTCCTACAATTTATGACCATTTGCCCTAGTTACTCATCTACATCAGGGTACAATTAAGACTATTTTAGCTAAATTATTTTAAACAAATGTAAAAATCAAGTTAAATTAATTTATTTATGAAGTGTTAACTTTGCTGTTCCACTGAAAGTGCAGCAGTGTTTAATTTACATGTGACAGCCACACAGTCATAAATAAGACAGAAACCCAAGTAGGAAACTATTAAAATGAACAACACTGCGTACACTGAATAAAGCATGACAGCAGAACTACCAACACGAAACAGAAAACTTAAACAACTTTCTTGTTCATAGCACTATGCATGTTTACAAACTATAGCAATATAAATTGACAGAGCTTCAAGTCTATGGTGCACAGCCCTGACATATGAGGGAGAGTGGAACAGAAGGAAGCTCATATATATTTCACATAGTTTCTAAAATATTCAAAATCAGCTGTGTAGCTGGTTAAGCATAGAAAATTGAAAGCTACTGGTATAACATCAATTCTCTTTAAAGGAGAACACTCTGCGGTGTTGTTTTTTTTTTTTTTTTGAAGTCTGCTGCCAGTTGCTTACTTAAGAATGTAATATATTACAGTAACGTGTTACAAAACCATCACTGCTAATCAGTCAATAGATTTAGCAGAGAAACAGTAAAGTCCTCAAGAAATCAGTCAAGTGACTACAGAAACACTTCAGCTTCCAGATTCACTTCATAAATTTTATGTAGATGATCATATTTTGCAGGTACTCCACTTAGTCCTCGAGGATAGCCTGAAGGATTTATACTATGAAAAAAATAATTTATGTACTCGCCATAACGTTCCATGTTTGTAGTCCATCTCGCCCTTCATTCTTACATATGGGATCAGAGCCGATCTTTGGCTCCGACTCGGCCTATTTACAAGCTGGAAGTCTTCTAGTTGGCTCGTGGCTAGGTAGGTATCCCATGGTGCACAAGTACAATCCCCAGATCTTGTTTGCTGCTAACTAGGAGAGATGATAACAACTATACCAAAGAAGCCAATACTAAAAGGTCTCCATAAAAAGGATAATATTTTTCTGTCTCCAGGTACTTCCAGACTGGGGGTAGGTGGGTGAGTTCGTAAGAATGAAGGGTGACATGGACTACAAACATGGAACGTTATGGTGAGTACATCATTTCTTTATGTTCTGTAGTCCTATCTCACCTTCATTCTTACACATGGGACAGTGTCCCTAGCGCCTTATTCTTGGGTGGCTCAAGGGAAAATACTCCTGAGTACCGAGGAACCAAATGAAGCTCTACCCCTGGAGGTTAAATCCAATTTGTAATGAGTAATAAAAGTGCAAGGGGTAGCCCACGTAGCTGCTGCACAAATATTATCAAGTGGGACCCTGGCTTGAAAGGCTGCAGAGGTAGACTGTGATCTGGTAGAATGAGCGTTGATTTTAAAGGGTAAAGGTCTACCCTCAGAACTGTAAACATAAGCTATACAGCTAGAAATCCAATTAGAGAGTGTCACTTTGGAAACTGGTAAACCTGACCTGGATTCAGAGAAGGAAATGAATAATTAATCTGATTTCCTTAGTCCGGTGCAAATAAAAACATAATTGTCTATGGACATCCAGCTGATGATTCCTGTATTCAGCTGAGTTGGAATGATTTGGAAAGAACACCGGAAGCTCTATAGTTTGATTCAAACTGGCATGGGAACAGAACTTGGGGACAAAGGAGGGATTAGTACGAAGGGACACCTTGTCCTTGTGAAAAATCAGATTAGGGGGGTTTAACAGACAATGCTTGCAACTCTGACACCCATCTGACCGACTTGATAGCCACCAAAAACAAAGTCTTCCAGTACAGGAATTTCAAAGAAGATGAATGGGAAGGCTCAAGGGGCAGAAAAGTCAATTTGGATAACACAAAATTTAAATCCCATGAGGCGACAGGTTCTTGATAGGGGGGGGTCTTAAAGTGGCACCTTTAAGGAAGGTTTTGCACAGCTTATGTGACATCAGATTCGAATCTTGAAAACTTAGATGAACGTTTGAAATCGCTGCCAATTGGACTCTGATAGTGGCAGCCGCAGATACCTGGTGAAAAAGCTCAGACAGGAATTCCAAAACCACTGGACTGGAGGCAGTGTAAGTGTCAACATTCAGTTTCTCCGCCCAGATAGAGAATCTTCTCCATTTACTGGAATATAGTCTCCTAGTAGAAGGTTTATGAGAAGACGTAAGGATACGAGTCACAGAGGATGAGAAGTCGTGAAGCCTGACTAGGAATGGAACTGGAGCAGCCATGCTGTCAAATTGAGGGTGTGTAAGGAGGAATGCAGCGAACCTGACATGCGAGTCAACAGGCGAACCTGACATGTGAGTCAACAGGTCTGGAGCTAGATCCAAGGATTGTCCAGGAGAAGAGGCCCGAGGAAGGGGAACCAAACCTGACGAGGCCAGTAAGAAGCAATGAGGATAAGTTTGCTTCCCAGCCATTTTGCTTTCTGAATAAGCTTGGGAATGACGGGAAAGGGAGGAAAAGCATACAGGAGACACAGGGGCCAATTGTGAACAAAAGGGGGGATGAAGGAGAAACAGCTGCTGCATTTGGCATTGATTGGACTGGCAAAGAGGACGCAGCAAGGCTGTCCCCATCTGCAGAAAATCTGTTCCGCTGTTTCCTGTTTCAGAGACCACTCGTGAGGCATAAGGACTGCCCTGCTGAGCTTGTCAGCTATCACTTTGGCTGTTCTGTGCATTGCCACTAGAAAACGCTGGGAAGCTATCACCCATTTCCAAACTCGCATGGCCTCTTGACAGAGTGGGTAATATATGGTTCCGCTCTGTTTGTTGACATACCATACTACCGACATATTGTCCGATTGTATTGCAATAGTCTCCAGAGGCATAAGGTCACGGAGTGCTTGCAACACCATCTCTAGAACACTGATATGCAGGTGAGCCTCGTGATCTTGCCATGTGCCTTGGACAGTCCCGCCAAGATAATGCCCCCCACCCTATCTGTGAGGCATCCTTGGTCACAGTAGCAATGGGTTGGTGAGGAACAAACTAGGTTCCCGTGGTTAACTGATCGGGTAGTGTCCACCAAAGGAAGTCCTTCTTGCAAAATTCTGTCAGCAGAATGTGATGAGATAATGGGAGGTGATGAAAAGACCACTGGGATGACAGGAGCCACTGAAGAATTCTCATGTGTAACCTGGCTAGTGGCACTAGTAATATGGTGGAAGCCATGATCCCTAGAAGTTGCAGAATAATCTTGGTTTTGACTTTTCGTAAGGGAAGAAGATGCCGAATTTGAAGAACCAGATTCTTTGCCCTTTCGGCAGGAAGACGAGCCAACATGTCTACAGAGTCTATCTCTGCGCCTATAAAAATCACAGACTGAGAGGGCAATAAGGCAGATTTTTTCCAATTTAGAGAAATTCCCAGCTGGGCACAAAGCTGAACAGTAGTGTCCCTGGTCTGAAGAAGTAGATGCCTGGTGGGGGCGGTCAAGAGTCAGTCGTTCAGATACAGAAACACCTGGAATCCTTGATATCTCAGGTGAGCTGTCACTACTGCCATACATTTGTTGAACACCCTGGGGGCTGTGGTGAGACCAAAGGGCAGAGCATGAAACTGGTAATGACTGGCTCCCAGCTTGAAGCGTAGATGACTCCTCGATGCCCTGTCCATTTTTATGTGATAGTAGGTGTCTTGGAGATCTATTGAGCACATCCAACTGTCTTTCCCTAATAATGGGAGTATAGACTGCAGTATCACCATCTGGAACTTGTCCTTCTTTACTGTTTCATTCAATCTGCTGAGGTCCAGAATAGGCCTCCAGTCCCCTGTACGTTTTGGCATTAAAAATAATCTGGAGTAAGTTCCGGATCCTATTTGGTCTGTTGGGATGATTTTGATGACTCTTTTTGACAGCAACTTGTTGACCTCCACAGTTGCTTGATTCCTGTGACTGGGTGGAAAATCCTGGATCTTCTTGAGAACAGGTGGAAGGGAAAAGGGTATTTCATAACCTCTGGTAATAATTCTTTGGACTTGCTTGTCTTGAGTGATACCCAGTCAGGCTTCTGGATACAAAGAAATGCGACCCCCGACCAGCCCCAGAGTAGCACAGTCGGGCCCCACATCAGGAGCGTTGGTAAGGCCGGACCTGAAAGGAATCGTGACCTCCCTGGTTTTGCGGACTGCCCCTGCCTCTAGGGCGATGTCTACCATTTCCTCCTCCTCCTCTGCCTCTGAAGGAGGAGTCACCCTGTGCATCCTGGAAAAACCTCTGGGACTTCTTGAAACACATTTTACCGCCCCTCTGGCCGTTAGGGTACTGGTCTAGAGGGAAGAGTAAAACGTACTCCCATGGCAGAGAGTGTTTTTCCTTCTTGCTCGCACCAGGTGAGAGTGTCCTTTACCTTGGATCCAAACAAGGAGGAACCGTCAAAGGGGGCGTTGGTAAAGGTAGACTTGAACGGTTCTGCAAAGTTACACAAACGCATTCAGGAATGATGCCTCAGGGAAATTCCTGAACCCGCTGCTCTACTCGCTCCATTGGCTGCATACGAAATAAGCCACATGGAAGAGTTGACGATAGAGTTCAAGGTGGACAACTGGGCAGAACCCTTGTCAGGGACTCCCTCAGTACATGTACCTTGTAGAGAATCTCCTAACTATTTAAGGAGATCTCTCTGAAGTCTTGTGAAGTGAGTAAGATAGTTCAGTGAGCTAAGGGTAAATACCGCTGAGCTAAATATACATTTCCCGTATCTGTCCATCGTTCGGGACTCCTTATTCGGCGGATGAACAGAAGAAGAAGTCTCAGCTAGCTCCTTCTTAGTGTCCACCGCCACCACCATGGCATCTACGGGAACACCTTTAGACAAAAAATTATTTCTCAGGAGGGGAAGAAAGAAAGTTATTCGGTCTCCTGGGGACTGGCTCCACGGCATCAGGAATATCCCACCCCTTTTGACTAACTAGCTCCATCAGTTTGTTGAAAGGTGGAGACACCCAAGAGGCTGAAGGTTGAGACCCGAAAGCCTTCAGGTACACCAACTCCTCATCAGGAGGGGTGACAGTGGGACAGCCGCACCTCTGCTTGAGGATTTCCAGGATGTCTACAAAGGAAACATCATCAGAGGATGACTTGGGGGACTCTTCTGACTCCTCAAGGTCAGTGTCAGAGGTCCGAGACTCATCCTGGGACATGTTTCCTCTTACATGTTCTCTTCCATGGAGGCTAATCAGAAGGACATTCCGGGGAGGTCTTGGAAGAGTGGGGGCCACCAGCCAGTGGCTCCTGAGGCTGAGGGTCTCTGCTGTCCATGGAGGGAGTAGGAGCTGACACAGAAGTAGGTGCTTTAGGGGGAAGAGTGTCAGTACCTCTGGTAGGAGCTGACAATCAGGACAGCACACTCATCATCATCTCGAATGCCAACCTTTCCGACTCCAAAGACCTCCCCGGCTCCGAGGAGACAGAGGATGCCATTGACTCCAGAGCCATAGGCTCCACGACAGACATATGGTCTGAACTCCCCCTAGCCAACGCACCGAGAGGAAGTATTGGAACCGAAGAAGTTAGGTTCCAAGCATCCCTGTCGGGGCCGACCGGGGAGCTTCAGCCCCTAGACACTATGGACGGTGCCGAGAGTGTCAGAGCAGAACTCAGCTCCGAAACAGCCACAGGGGGGGCTGGAGCCGAAGGTTCCACCAGTGGTACAAAACACTCTTGCTCCGAAAGACCAGCATGGCCCAAAGGAGGAATGATCGCAGAGGGTTGAATGGACTCAAGTGGCTCCGGAACCGACTGGGTCGGAGCCAGCAGCAATTTAGGCAAAGCAAATGACTTCAACAGTCTCAGCACTACCCTCTCCACATCTTCTTTCAATAAACTCCTGGAAGACCTGGATGACAGAGTAGGAGAGTGGGATCGCTGAGGTATCGGCAATTTCAATATCAAGGAGGCCGGTAGGGGATCCATAGACTGGCTCCGAGAAATAGTGTCAGTGGTCGGCTCCGAAATACTTGGAACCGACCCTGTAATCACAATACTGCCCTCAGTCGGCACTGAGGTCTGTGGATCCGATGAGACAGTAGATTTGTCTGATTTTGTGATCTTAAGAGGTGGCTCCGTGACACCAGCCAGAGCCGGGGAGGGCCTCTTAGAGGATTTAGACTTTCCCTTAGTGGATTTTGAAGATGAGGACGAGCTAGACAAATCTTCCTCAAAGGAAGGTTTTGGAAGACCTTTTAGGATGAGCTTGTTCTTCCTCTCCAGCAACATCCTAGGACTGAAAGCATGGCAAAAAAACACCTCAGAGATCCCACTCTCCTACTCTAAATGGATGGCCCCCAAACAGTAAACGCAGTTACTGTGACCATCCATTATGGACATTTTTTGAGAGCACTTAATACATTTCTTAAAGCCAGATGGCTTATGATCCTTACTCTCTTTAGACATTCTCGCAGAAAGGACACATGCAGACAGAGAAAAAGGAGGAGGAGGACTAGGTCCTCTAATTTAAATGGGCCTAGCCCTGCAGGAAGGAGAAAGACACCACGAGGACTAGGTCCTCTAACTTAAACAGGCCTAGCCTGGGCAGGAAAGGAAAGGAAGAAACTAGGTCTTCTAACTAAAACAGACCTAGAAAGTTACAGAAAGAATAGAATTTCACACACTCAAACAGAAATATCAGCAAAACAAGCGTGAATCCGCAAAAAACTCAAATTTATGCCAAGAACTAATAGAACATAGTTCTGTTAACAATGATAGCAAATCCAAAAATGCTAACCAATTAACAAACGGGAAACCGCCAAAAACACTAGACTATCCTATTAACATACACAGTCTATCAGTGCGCAAAAGGCACCTACAACTACTAATTCTATGAGTATACAAAAACCAGCACACAAGATACCAAAACTAAGCCAAAAAAGACCAAAGGCCAAAGATTGCACCAAATGGCACAAGTATAAGCTAACTACACTAACATCAACTACACTAACTGATTAACAATAAAGCAGTAACAGTTTTTACTATTTTAAACTAAATAGAGCCAAAATATTTGGAAAAAGTTTAAGAAATGCAAAACTTAGCCAGAGCCAAAGAGAAGCACAACCGAACTCGTCGACGTGGCAAACGAGATCTGGGGATTGTACTGGTGCACCATGGGATACCTACCTAGCCACGTGCCAACTAGTAGACTTTCAGCTTGTAAACAGGCCGAGTCGGAGCCGAGGATTGGCTCCGATCCCATATGTAAGAATGAAGGTGAGATAGGACTACAGAACATTTGTTTCTTTGTGTCTTGTAAGGTTTGCGTATATAAGAATATGCATGACATTTGTGTCTCACTGCATTATGCTCATTGTCAAAAGAAGTCAGTTGGTAACATCCTCTACGATAATTTTGCTGCCCTGCGTTTGTTCTATAACTGAAAGCTTGTTACTGTGGTACTGAAAACAAAGAGGAAATGTATTTTGCATCAGGCTCAGTTGCTCACCCCAAATTGTTATTGTGCTACTAGATGAACAGTTATTTATCTTTCTAGTGAGTGAGTTTAATTTCCTTCTTACCTAGAAAGTTTCACATGCTTTTGTATTTTATTTTATTGCAACTTCTTGGAATATTTGTGCACGTATGCACATTGGTGTCTCACTAATTCAGGAAATTTGTCAAAACAAATCAGTAAGTAATACCCTTTAAAAATAGTTTTGGTGTCCTAACTTCATTGTGTAACTGAAAGCTCTTTATTGTGGTACTAAAAAGCAAGACAGAATGAGTCAGTTAGAACTGCATGCCTCAAAGTGAAGTTTTTCTGCTAAATGCCATTATATAGCATTACCTGTTCAAGTTACAGTTCGGAAGCATTAACAGCCACTGTTATGTCTGTTACATGTTATGAAGGGGGATGCAATAAGAGGTTTGTACTTTGTAATATCTTAGACTGCTGCATGTGTTTTGTTTTTTGTAACACTCCAGCTCTACAGTTTATCAAGCAGGTTAAAGTTAATACCTTGCACATTGAATTTGAATGTTTATTTGTATGAGTTTATATGTTTGAACTTTTTTTGAATAGTCAGTGACCCCAGCTCAGTGTAGCCAAACAAATATGGATATTGAATCATTTGAGTGTGATACTTGCACTCAAAGCCAACATGACCCAAGAAAACTGCATTTGTGGGAAGGACTTATTTTTTTCTGCTTTTGTTTCATTTCTTTAAATCAGAAACACTCCTCAATGGGAAAATGTCATGAACAAATAATTACGTTGCCAAATAAGTTTATCAAAATTATTACACCAGTAGCTGTAGAACCATTAGCAGATGTGCCTTGCTTCTTTTAGAATTATCACATTATCTCTGCTAATAGCGATCTACAGTTAACAACTGCTTGTCTTTGCCATGGTGGGGCAGACCAGACTTGTAGCAAACTGAAAATCAACGTTTTGCAACAATAAATGTTAATAAAGGGGGGAAGATGGAATACATGTTCAAATGAAAACTCCTTACTAGTTTGTCTAAAAATTGTTGAGCCAAGTTTTTCCCAGTATTCCCAAAATAAGAAAGATACAACAGGTATGTGTACCCAAAAGCATACATGAAAGTATTAAAACTATATGAACAAGATCATCTTCTCCTTGAAATAAGTCATGATGTGACTCAAAATTTTGTTTTCAGCATATCCACCATTCCTTTAGCTGACCACTGTACTACAGCTCCTCTTTTTATTTCATTTCTTTCTTCTCTGATAATACCACCATGCTCAGCTCTCTCTCCATCTCTCTCTCTCTCCCTCTCTCTGAAACACACACACACAGACACACACACTTACCTTCTCTCGCACTGTACTACTCCAGAACCTACACCGCATAGTGTTTTAATGAACTTTTATTCTCTCTCTCTCTCACACGCATACACTCTTACCTTCTCTCGCAGAGTCGCAATGTACCAGAACGGCTGTTTTGAATTCCGCGTGCAAGTAAAGATGACTTTACAAGTTTACTTTTGTGGTGGCATGCATCCATGCGTATGACACACACATGGTCCTCCTTAAAGGAGGACATGCCACAGTGTTAAGAAGTTTTTTTTTGTTTGTTTTGTTTTTGAAGTCTGCAGCTAATTGCGGACTCCCCCTCTTGATCCCCAGCTATGTGGCTGAATTCAAGCAAAAAGTAATGCAAAAGTAATTCACATTTGCATTACTAGTTATTAAAAAAAGTAACATATTACCATTACTGCATTACTATATTGACAAGTAATACATAATATTACCAGTTACTTAAAAATGTAATGCATCACAGTAACGCATTACTCCCATCACTAGGTACTACACAGGAGGTCCTCTCTCCCCACTGCTTTTTGCTCTGTTCGTCAAACCTCCAGCACTGAAAATTAGGCATTCATGAAATGAGGAACATATACAGAATGGTTCCTATCATAAAATAGTCCCATTTGTAGACAACATTCTAATTTATCTAACAAAACCCTGAAGAAAATAGAACAATACTATTTCAGAAATTAAAACAATATCAAACATTGGCAGGGTACAGGATAAATGTGGAAGGGGAGACACAAATCTGCGAAGATAAACTAAAATACTCACCCATGCATGATATTCTACAGGGATACAGTGTTGTCATTATTTCTTTTACTTTTTCATAGATCTCAGAGGTCTGCAAATGTGCAAAAAGAGGTTAGTACAGCTTGTGTAAGGGCAGTGTATTGTCTAGGAGCAACAAGTTGGAATTTATTATTGTGATCGTTATTTTGTCCCTTTCTTCACAATCGAACATCAGGCACATGTACGAGTGGCTGCATCTTGGGGGTAGGAGTAAAGTGAGATGAAATGTACATACATGTCAGCAGTCACTTGAAACAGATGACTGCAGCTATTTGTTCCTTTGCTTTAATCCCAATATAACACCAGAAAGACTCATAGATGTTAACTTTTTTGGGGGTTGGGGTGTAAGATGACATGTATTCCCAGATGGGACTGATATATCCTTTCAAACATTTAACTTCTGAGTTTACTGGGAGCTGTGACTATTTGTCATGTTTGAACATTAAGCCTTTGACTCAAATGATTTTTTCTTGAAGACAAAAAAATAATACTGAATTTCATTTCTTATTCTTTATTTTTGTTCAGGACACCCACAGGATTAAAAGTCAAGGACATGCTCTAAATTCAGCTCCAACTTTACCCATCTCTCCCCCTCAACCTCCCCCCAGGAAATACCATCAAATATAACCCCCCTCTGCTATCACTAGGGAACACGTCCTTAATGCTCTCTCTAAAGCCAAGAACACTGCATCAATGGGCCTAGACAATATCCCAGGATGCCTTCTAAATAGCATACAAAATGACCCACCAGGCCATCAGGAATTGCTGTTCAACTGTAGCCTCCAAACAGGCTTCAAGCCTCATGAATGGAGAACAGCAGCAGTCATCCCTCCGCACAAACGTGGGCCATCTACAAACCCTGGAAACTACAAACTAGTCTTATATGCAAAGCCATGGAAAGTATTATCATGTAAATAATCAATAATGACATAGTACATCTCCAGACACCGAATACAACCCAGTTTGGTTTCAAGGGTAGGTCATGCCTACTCGACCTGGTGAACTTTGTGAGAAGGTCACTCAAGCAATGGATGAGGGAAAAATGGTTCACACTGCTTACCTTAACCTGGCTAAGGCATTTGACAAAATACCCCACTCGGGCATTGTTGACAAACTCAAGAGGATAGGTACAAACCCGTATGTCACCAGTGGAAAGCCAACTGGCTCACAGGACCCAGAAAGTTAGAATTGGAGGGTTCACCCCTACAAAGAGGCCAGTCACAAATAGAGTCTCTCAGGGAGTGGTCCTTGGACCGCTCCTTTTTGGCATTTACTTCTCTGAAGTTAAGGCCAATGTCAATGGTCTCTGGCTGACTAAATTTGCAAATGTCTGCAAATTAGGAACCATCATTGAATCCCATACTGACGCAAATGTTCTCTAGGAAGGACTGACACAGACAAACTGGTCTCAGAGCCATGGACTAAAACTAAATGCCAAGAAATGCATAGCAGTACTTTTCAAGAAGACATCCACCCCTGGTAACTATCATATTAACAACACACCCTTTAGAGTTGACCCAGTAGTCAGGGACTAAGGTACACACACACAGACAGTAATCTAGCCTTTGACCATCACGTATCTACAGTAGTGAGGAAATCATTCTATGTTGTGCAACTTATAAACAAAGGTATGGCATCTAGGTCCAAGGAAGTCATTGGTGCACTGTATTTGGTATTCATCAGACCTATCACTGAGTGCAATCCCCGTTTGGTATGTACCTAGCCAGGCAGATCCAGCAATTGGAATGTCCATAGAGGTTACTCACTAAAGAGAACACAGAGCATAAGTAAAATGTTCTATGCAGACTGCCTCAAGGCCCTATCCCTATAGTCAGTCTCCTACAGGGTGCTGAGGGGAGATCTATGCCTAGCATACAGGGCATTGTCAGATTCCACTTTGATGGTCTGCCTACATATCCACAAAAGAAACAGTATCAGAATTACTAGTCCTAAAGACTTAAACCTTGCCTGCCTGTGTTATAAATAGGACCTGCTGGAGAGACAGGTATGCATCCCAGTCTCTGGAACAGGCTCCCCATCCATGTGAAGCACAATTCCTTCCTAACCCAATTCAAGTGTAACTTGGACAACTGGATGGGCAACAGGAAAGTTATCCCTGGCTTGCCACTTATGTCTCTAATGGACACAGGCAACCTGTAAATGGTTCATCTCCCAGCCCACTGCTTGTAAATGTTTTATATCCCAAGCCCCTGCTTACATTTATCAAGGGTACCAGAACCTGTCAGAGATTTGGGATGCATGGCTAGGCTTAAAATGTCCTCGTAGTAAACACTCTATGAACCAATGAACCTATAAACCGTATCTCAGTGCATTTATAGCCCTACATTTTCTGGAAGTCTGGTGGACCCCCTGACCCCCTGCTTACACCAGTCATTTCCTAGAGAGTTATTTCCATGTTGTGTTGGTTAGGGTATGTGTTGAAAGGATGCAAGGGAGAATAAAATTCAACAGGGTCAATGTATTTCTTTCCTTAGGCATATTTTTGTTAAGATCACCACTGGATTAAAAGATTGTTTAAAAAACTCTAAAAACACACTTCAGGGCATCCAGAAAGCTGTGACTTCTGAAAAAAAGTTGAACAGTAAAGCAAAATGTGAGAAAAGGAAACAAAAAAACAAATCTGCACGGTGTAGAGAGCCCAGCGTGGGAGAAAGCAGGAGAGTGCACTGGATGAAGAGGTTATTGTAATCTAACAATGTAACTAAGTCAGTCAGTGAGTTTCCCTCTCTGAAGTGAGCCAACATGGTGTGATTCATAGGCATATGTTAATGTTACAGTATCATAGCCACAGTTCAGTCTGTGTTTATTAATGCTAAAACTCCACAGCGTGAAGTAAAATGTTGATTAGGAAGGGTGACAATGACAAGGTGACACAGACTAGAAATGTCCAGGGAACCCCCAAGTTGACGCTTGCTGGGGCCCCCAAAATGCTAACACCTGCCCTGGCTGCTAGAGATGCAAAGTGGGTGCCATAATATATGCGCCCAACTCCCATGTTCAATGTAGAAAACTAGAAGGCTATAAAAACAGTCTGGTGGTACTAATAAGTAAAATAATCAATCAGGAGATTACATTGTTTAAAAGTTGGTGTCTTCTGGGATCGAGCCCAAGTTTCAAACTAAACAGAGATCAAAAGAGTTGGATCCAGGCTAGAAGGTGACATGTTGAATATGATGAACAATGTAGGCATTAGTATAGTATCATTTAATGGTGGGACAATGCTGAGACTTGGTTAGGTACTTCATCAGCTAAATTAAGCATGTGTTTGTACTATGTTTGCTTTATCACTACAACCACTCACTGGCTATGGTGACACATAACACATCGCCTCCATGTCAATTGTGCAATCCAGTGATAACTAAGCTGCTGATTCTGACTTACTGATCTAAGGGGGTTAGGATGGATGTATTTTGGATGATTTTTTGAGAGGTGAGGATATTTGGGGGGGGGTATAAAAGATAGCAGCATGTATGACTTTCGGTTATTGCAGTAATACTGTTTTTCAGCTCATACCATTCTGTTTATACAGTGTTTGGCAAAGATGACTTTACAAGTTCACTTCTGTGGTGGCATGCATCCATGCGTATGACACACGCAGTTGGTTTCTATATGGGATATTTGCCGCAAATCTGGCAACGTTATTTAAACAACTTTTTATTCTGGCAGTTGCTGTTTTTTGTAGGTTTGTCAAAGCTGTGGATGCATATAAATAAGTATGGCAGTATGAGAGTCTGTGCATTCTTTCTCCAACGTAAGCAGAGAGATGCGTCCCACATGGTGGGTGCAGCTTTATATCATTTTGCACACCTTTTACTTGCATGAAACTGCCTGAGATTTGAGTATGTGTACTTGAGTAAGTAGTTTGATGCAACAGACATGTTTTAGACTGTTTAGATTTTGAGGTCTTGTAGTGGAGCTGATGCATGCATCTAGCATAAACTCTGTTATGTATAACTGTGATTGAAAAAATCTTTTTCTTTAAGTAGTATCAACTCTTTCATGCACAGAGCTATGCAAATCTCATAAGCTCAGTGATAATTCCCTTTACTAAACTTATAAAATGTTCCTATGATACAAAGTAGTGGTGGACAGGACAGCTTGTGTCAAAATCTCTGCCTATGCCCAACAACAGGGCTGTGATAGTGAGGAAAAGAGTGCCCTCAAGAAGCACAGCAGAGCAACATAAGTTGATGTTAATAATGGGATTGCTCATATCAGGACACACAGAACAGGATAGGATGACAGCCTTGGCCCACATGGATGCAGCAACAGGAATGAAGTGGAGAGGCCATTCTAGACTTTTCTTTGGCAAATGGCTTGATGTGGCCAACGCGTGATTCAACAAGACAGTGATAAGATCTCATACAAAAGTGGCTAATGTGCTACTCTGACATTCTCTGAGTAAGGAAAGGGCACTAGATTACAGTCAGAGATTGCAAAGTTATACACAGTGAATCAGCTGGTCCACAATCAACTCCAAGAAGTGGTCAGACAAGGCTCTAAGGTTAACAGAGATTATGCTGGAGATATGGAAGTTGACTGGAACAAAGGCACAATAAAGTACTCAGGGCTCTAACATATTAGAAAGACAAGGAAATAGGTGGCGTAAGAATGGCAGTGTCTTAAAACAATGTGTGAGGACTACGGAAAAGATATGAGGCTAAGACAGGTATGGAAATAAGGTGAATAGGGAAGGCTGGTGGTGGACTGCAAATGTCAAGGCAGTTATTAAAAGAAAGAAGGACTGGAGCAAAAGTGGGAGACAGAAAACAAAACAGGTAAGAATAAATACTGGTTAGGCTAACAAAGAGGCTAAGAAAGCAGTTGAACTAGAAAAGAGCAAGGCATCTTGGGCACTCTACCAGCTTTTGGAAAATGACTCAGCAGATGGCACAAAGAAACTCTATGAGGTTGCAAGGCAAAGACAGAGATGACAGCAATAACCTGCTCTCCAGTCTTGAGGACATCAAAGGCAGATGGAAGGAGTACTTACAGCAGCTTCTGAAACAAGAAATCCCCACAGAGGCTTTACTGCCCCACATACGGCATACAAGAGGAAACAGGAAGAACAGTCCACCCTAGAAGCAGAAAGTACAACACTAAGTAAGATGAAGTCAGGGAAAACAGCAGACTGAGATGAGAGTAAAGCAGATATAACAAAGGTGTTGGGTGAGTTAGAGGAGAAATGGCTAGAGAGGGTACTCATAGCAGCATGGTGAGAAAAGTGTACCCCCATGACTGAAGAATAAGCATTCTAATGCAAGTGTACACTAGAGAGGACATGCACAACTGACGGCAGTACACAGGTACAAAACTCCTGTCACACTGCAAGAAGGTGCTGGAGAAGGTGACTGATAAAGACACATAGTACTAGAAAGTAAGATGGGAGACGAGTAGTTTAGATACAGATCAGGATGCAGCACAACCAACTCAAAGCTTGCAGTGAGAGGATAGGTTCATAGGTTCATAGGTTCATACTAGGCTATCTGCCCTGGGGCAATTATAAGCCTAGCCCGATTTTGTTTGGCTTATGCCACCCCTTGATTTGAGTATACTGTGCCCTTTTTATGGTTTAGTTTACTGTGCCTCTGTCTAATAGTGACACGGAAGTAATCCCCGGAACAAACCTACGATCCCCCATCCACTCATCAAGATTCTTCTTGAAGAGATTCAATGAGGTGCTCTGCCTAACATGAATTGGAATTCTATTCCAGAGCGAAGGGAGCCTCTGGGTTATGAATCTGTCCCTCCAGCAAGTCCTATTTATTTCTGTGCTGAGGTTCAAGTCCCTCGAGCGTGTGGCTCTAAGGGATTTAGATTTACTGAGGTGGAGTATGTCCATTAATTCTGGATTGGACATAGCTTTATATGTCAGGCATAGATCGCCTCGAAGTAGGCGGTATGCAACTGAGTAGAGCTGGAGTTTTTTTAACCGAGCAGCATATGGCATCTGTTTGAGTCCCTTGATCCTCTTGGTGAGGTACTTTTGGGGTCTTTCTAATTGCTGCAGGTGTCGGGTAAGGTACATCCCAAAAGGGGCATCGTATTCTATGATGGACCTGATGAGGGATGAATAAAGGGGCACGATTACCTCTCTTGATCTAGATGTGAATCCTTTCATGATGAGGTGGGCCATGTAGAAGGCCTTTCTAACCACTTTGGCAATGTGGTTGTCAAAGGAGAGATTGCTATCAACTTGGGTCCCCAGATCCCTAATTACTTTCTCTGTACTTAATGGTTTACCGCCTATGTGGTAGTTTGTGGGCATGTTGTTTTTGCCAAAGGGTATGACTATACACTTTTTGGCATTTAGCTTTAGACCATGGCTCTGGCACCAGTTATCCGTCTCCGTGAGACCTTTTTGAAGGATGTTTGTGTCAGCTGGAGAGTCTATTATGGCGCCCAGTTTGCAATCATTTGCGAACTTGGTGAGCCAGAGTCCTCCCATGTTGGCCTGTACCTCGGAAAAGTATATACCGAACAAGACCGGTCCCAAGACAGAACCTTGTAGGACACCACTTGTGACTGGTTTCGAGTCTGACATGGCTCCAGCAACTCTCACTCTGTGGGTTCTGTCTTTGAGCCAGTTTGTGACCCATCTTGTGACATAGGGGTTTATATTTAAGCTGGATAGCTTATCTATGATGCCCGCGTGGGGTATTGTGTCAAATGCCTTTGCTAGGTCTAGATAGGATGTGTGGACCATCTTCCCTTCATCTATGGCTTTGGTGATTGTTTCAAAGAAGTCAACCAGGTTCAAAAGGCAGGATCTGCCCTTGACGAAGCCGAATTGGGTAGGATCTAGTGTCTGTAGGTCCCCGATGTCTTTGTTTATGAGCTCCATGATGATCCTCTCCATAGCCTTGCAGACTAAGCTAGTCAGGCTTATGGGGTGATAGTATCCAGGGTGCGTGGAGGCTCCACCTTTGTGGAGTGGGACCACTGTTGCTGTACGCCATTCTGTGGGCACATATCCTGTAGTGAGTCTGAGACTGTACAGCTGTTTTATTTGAGGGATTAGTTCTTCTTGGAGTTCATGTAGGACGCAACCCGGGACGCCATCTGGGCCCATGGAAGCAGTTTTTTGCTTTGGAGAGGGCAGCCTTCACCTGAGCATCAGAGATGTTTGGGAGGCAGCCCCGTGCCGGGATAGACACTTGCACTTTTGAGGGGGAGGGGGTGGAGAAGTTTGCACTGAACCTGTCTGCCAGGATATTGGCGATGTCTGTGGGTTCAGTGTATTTTTTTGTCGTTTAGAATCAACTCAGAACAAGCCTGGGAGTTGCATCCCAGGTTCCTAACATAACTGAAAAAAGCCTTATGATTGTCTTTAGTGTCCTGTGCAATTTTTCTCTCAAAGCTGGCCTTGGAGAATTTTATGAGGGATCGTAATTTTTTGCTAGTACTGATCACAGATGCCTTCCCTATTAGGGATTTTGCTCTATCATGTAGTATCTTCCTCCTTCTGTTGTACAGTCTATTTATGGCTGGGGTCCACCAGACTGAATGCCTGCATTTGGATGATTGGGTCTTGGTTTTGTTTGGGATAGCTTGATCCATGCATTCCTGGAGATGTCCGTAGAATGTGTTTATATGGGATTCTGCAGTTTGGGCCGTAGTTTCCACTGGCCCTGGGGCCTTGAAAGATTTCACTTTGGTTTTGAGAAGTGAGAAGTTCGCTTTTGAGAAGTTTTTCACTGTGGTTTTCTGGGCTGGGGGTGGGGTCGGGATGTGGATATCCAGTGAAATTAATTTATGGTCTGATCTTACCAATGAAGGATATACTTCTGGTATGGAGCATAGAGTCCCCATGTTGGTAATGATCAGGTCTAGTATGTTATCCCCTCTTGTGGGAGTGGTGACTAGTTGTTCCATAGCATTTGAGTTTATAATTTTATTTTTTATTTATTTTACATTTGTTGACTGGGCTAGTCCAACTGGATATATGTCCGTTTTCAGTAGAGGCCCGGGGAGAAAAGCTCCATCAGTTGTACACTTTTACAAAAAGGCATAAATGGTTACATAAGAAAGATAGCAAGTAAAAACAATTAATATAATCAGATAAAAAAATACATTGGCATAAAAGATCACATGACATCATAGCAAGTTAACCAGATAATATAAAAAATAAATTGTTAACAAGGGTAATGGTAGAGAGAAGAGTTGGCATTAGTCTGGATTAGTGCAGGAGCAAAGCCAGTGTTTATTGAGATAAATCTTTAGTTGATATTTGAAAAGTTGGAAAGAGGTTAAAGAAGTGATATCAGAGGGTAGTTTATTCCATGTTTTTCCAACAGAGTTGGAGAATAAACTGACACCTGCATTATTGTTAGGTTTGGTAATATTAATCAGAAGTTTATTTGAGGAACGAGTTGTTGCAGGTTGTTGTATGGAGAAATAAGGCTAGTAAGTGTTGGTTGGCTGATATAGAATCTTATAAGCAATTAAGATCTGTTGAAGTACAAGTTGGTTAGGAAGTTCAATCCAGCCTAGTTCTTTTAGGTTCAAGCAATGATGAGTTCTAAAAGGAGATCCAATAGCGAATCGAGCTATGTTATGATAGGATGTTTCTAGTTTCTTCATGTTGGTTTTGGAAAGATTAGTGTAAATGGGGGAAGCATAGAGAAGAGTGGAGATTAGGTGAGATCTAGCAATGGTGGACCTTGCTGTGGGTGTTAGGAAAGGTTTGATTCTGTAAAGGGATCCTATTTTTTTATTAACTAATTTTATGGTGTTGTTGATGTGAGAGTCAAAGTTGAGGTTATTATCAATAGTTATCCCTAATAGTTTTGTGGTCAAGTCAGGAGAGATGAGTGTTCCGTCAGTGGACATAAGAGTAAAGTAAGGTGGAGTAGATTTACGAGTAGGTGAAAAAAGTAATAGTTTTGTTTTCTTGGGGTTGAGGAGTAGACAGCGGTAAGAGAACCATTGTTCTACAGCACTGAAAGCTTTTTGAGTAAGTGACTGGAGTTCTGTATGAGAGTTAGCAGAGCAGATTATAGTTGAGTCGTCCGCATATTGTATACAGGTAGTATATGGGATAGCAGATTGAAGGTCATTAATAAAGATAGAAAATAGCAAAGGGCCTAGGATAGAGCCTTGAGGTACACCTAAGGAGATAGGTAGAAGATTAGAAAGTGAGTTTTTCCAAAGTACTGCCTGCTGACGATTTTCTAGGTAAGATGCAAACCAGGACAAGGCAAGATGATCAAGAGCCAGTGATTGTAGGATATGTAGTAAAAGTTTATGATTCACCATATCAAAAGCTTTGGATAGGTCGATGAAGACAGAGGAAGATAGATAGTTATTGTTACGGTTAGTGTTAATGGAGTTAGTGAAGGACAGTAAAGCAGTAGTGGTACTGTGTGAGGGTCTGAAACCATGCTGACAGTTAGAAAGTAAGTTGTTGTTGAGAAGGTGATTTAGTACTTGTTTGTGAATACATTTTTCCATGATTTTTGCGATTGGTGAGAGGAGAGCTGTTGGACGAAAGTTAGAGAAATCATTAGAGTTTCCTCCTTTATGTAGTGGGATGATATGAGATTTTTTCCAGATAGAGGGGAAGATTCCTTCCTTTATAGATCTATTAATCAGGATGGAAATAGGGTAGGCTAAGGCTTTGGCACCTATCTGTAAGAATTCTGCAGGCAGTTTGTCTGCAGAGGGAGTGGTGGGTTTTAACTTTAGGAGCAATGATGTGATAAAGGAGGTAGAGACTGGTTGTAATTGGAGTGTAGGAGGTGGATTTAATGTGAATGGAGGAAGATTTGAGGTATCAGGAGATAGATGACTAGCTAGTGTTTGGATAGTGTTTGTGAAGAATGAGTTGAAGTCATTTGCTGTTTGTTTAGGGTTTTCTGGGTTAGAGTCCTGGGGATTAGGTGTAATGGAGTGACCTGGAGACAGAAGATTATTAATACTGGCCCAGAATTTTTTAGGTTCCTTATTAGTGATGTTCTGCAGCTGAAGGTAATAGTTTTTTTTGTCTGTCAGGATAGCTCTTTTAGTGCTGTTTCTAAGCTCTCTAAATTTTTGGCGATCAGTTTGATTTTTAGTGGTGCGCCATTTTGACCATGATTTATTTCTAATAATGATTTTATGCCTAGTATTATTAGTTAGCCAGGGTGCTACTTTTGATTTGGTTCTGATGGTACGAGTTGGGGCATGTTGGTCTAGAATTGATAAGAATGTAGAGTTAAAGTAATCTACTGCTTCATTAAGGGGAAGATATTTCAATGAGGACCAATTACAATATTTTACATCAGCTAGAAAATGTTCTGAGTTAAAAGTCTTTTTTGTTCTTAGTGTTCTAAGTGTGGCAGGTAAGGTTAGGTTGATTTTGTGTCTAATGACATAAGTTAAAGAATGGTCGCTTAGATCATCTGGAAGGGTACCGGACTGGTAGGTTTGTTGGGGAGTATTAATCAGAATCCAGTCTAGAATAGATTCATGGTTGTTGGATTTATCAGTTCTGGTTGGACAGTTAATGAGTTGAGAGAAACCATATAGGTTTATGTGGGATGTAGGGTTTATACTATTAAAAGAATTCCAATCAATGTTAAAGTCACCTAGAACTACTGTTTCTTGGGGGAGGTTGTTTGACAGCAAGCTCAGGATGCATTCTAGAGTGTTAGTGTTATTTCCTGGGGGGGAGATATACACAAATGATGTTAATAGCTTTATTAGGGTTGATTTGAAGTTTTGAGCCGATTACTTCTGCATTATTGTCCTGAGTAAGGTTAAGATTTATAATACGAATTTGTAGTTGTGCTTTGCACAGAATTGCTACGCCACCTCCCTTTTTGGTTTTACGGTCCAGTCTAAAGATATTATACCCGGGAGGGGTAATTTCATTATCCTTAATGGTAGGTTTTAGCCAAGTTTCGGATAAACATAAGATATCAAAATGGTGAACATCTAAAAGGGCATGGAGTTGAAAGATCTTGTTACAAATGCTACGTATATTAAGATGAGCTATGGTGAGAGAGTTGGTATAAGTGTTTGATGATATAGGAGAAGCTTTGTCTTGTTTAATATAACTATTAGTGTTTGTGCTATTTGGGCCAGGGTTAGGGTGAATGTCCCCATCCAATAGTGATTGAAACAATAAGAAATATTGGAGCTGGGACTGTTTATGTAGGATGTCAATATATTTTTTATTTCTTTGGGCTAAGGTGCTGGGGCTTGAGTAGTGCTCCCAGTCTATGTTTGGGTAGTTGAAGTCACCCAATATAATGGTGTTCGGAGAGATCTTCATGTTCTCCAATGTTTTCAGGAAAGCCAAGTGGGATTCCTGACTTTGAGAGGGTGGTCTGTAGGATGCTATAAACTGAAAAGCAGTTTTGCCCACTG
Source organism: Protopterus annectens (assembly GCF_019279795.1). Taxonomy (NCBI): domain Eukaryota; kingdom Metazoa; phylum Chordata; order Ceratodontiformes; family Protopteridae; genus Protopterus; species Protopterus annectens. The sequence goes on along the minus strand of NC_056735.1, from coordinate 1,760,656,315 downwards.
TTAGTTGCACATGGATGGTCTCCGATACTTCATGCAATGCCACTAACCTGGAGGTGTGGATATCCTTGATAAATATGGAAACTCCCCCTCCTTTTGTGGCTCGGTCTGGGTTTTGGGGCCGAAAAGCATGATATGAGGTATAACCTGGTAGTGCTGGGGTGCTCTCTGGAGCCTTGAACCAGGTTTCTGTCACTGCACAGATATCGATGTTCTCCATACTGAGGAGAGCTTCGAGTGCATGCATCTTGAGGTTAAGACTTCTGGCGTTTAGCAGCATTACCCTTAGTTTCTTGTACCTTGTGCTGTCTATGGAGGTGAGTTTGACTTTTGAGCCTTGCCTAAAAAAGGCACTATGGGGGTGGCCAGAGCCTTTGCCAGTATCCGAAAGCCCAGTGGTGACAGGTGCAAGCCGTCCCTAGCAAAGCAATGTGGCTTGTCGAGCATGTCATCCCAGGCTGATAGACACTGGATCCCCTTTGAATGACACCAAAATTTTAGCCAATTGTTAAAATCAATCATTTTGTCTTTGTACTGTGGCATCATTCTAGGTGAGGGTAAGATGCTGCTCAAGGTCAGGGTCATACCGGCCTGGGCTACATGATCAGAGAGCTCCTCTATGTCTCTTTTCATGTAGTCCAGGGAGGTATGTCTCAGGTTATTCACACCAGCATGTACAATGACCGAGTCATATTTGTATTTGCTTTGGAGTGACCCGAGTGCTTGTGTTATGTGGCGGATCTTAGCGCCCGACAGGCAGCTCACTGTGACCTTCTCCTTGCTCAGCCTGGTGAGTGGGACGTCAGTGTGTCTGACAATAGAGTCACCTATTACAAGAGTATCGGGTGTGTTATTCAGCCTTAAGGGCTGTGGTTGCTTGGCACACTGACTTTGTGGGCTGTGTGTTGTGCGTGTTTTTTTTTGGGGTGGCATTTGCTTGGATGTCTGCTTTGGAGGTCTCTGTTGCTTAGGTAGATTTTTATTTAGAGCCTCTGAGTATGTTTTAGGGTATTTATGTGTTTGGTTCGCTGATGTGGTGGGACTATGTGATACTGTAATTGTGTTGTGTGAGGTTACCTTCTCCTCCTGACTGGTTATACCAGTTTTTAGATGAGAGAGCTCAGCCTCCAGTTCGGCTATATGGTTGCATCTCTCACATATATTTGAACCTGTTTGGAGGAGGAGAGGGTTGTCCGTGTACATGAGACAGTTGTAACATTGCCTCAAAATTCCCAGATTCACCAGCTGGGCTGGAGAGGAAACCATTGACTGACCTTTGGACATGCTAGAGTAATATAGGGAACTGAATTAAGACAGTCCAATAGGGGACAAGGTAATTGTAGAGAGTATAAGAGTAAGTAGTACTTATGGTTTAATAGTGCTAACTTGTAAGATTACTTATTTGGACCAGTGAAGGGCCTTAGAATGAGAATATGGTGTTTAATTTGAGAGATAGAGCAGTTCTAAGGGAAAAAGTGAAGAGCAGACTTTGTGGAGCCAGGAATAGTTTAAACCCAATTAGGCGGCGCTGCCTGTTATTGCGCTATGCACAAAAATGTGCAAAAGAGGGTTTTAAGAGAGGAAGCTCAAGGAGTTTGGAATTGACCCAAAATGGCCAATACAACTACAGTTTCAAGGCAGTAACCACTCCCACAGGGGCAGACAGGCTGCTCAATGTTTATCACTGCCACTGATGAACAGAGAGACTTCCCTTTAGCCCAAGCAAAAAATGGCCTCCAAGAAACTTAAAAACAGTTCAGAACAGCAAGCCTGTAACTGAACTTTTTTAAATCTCAGAAAAGTGGGAAAAAAGTAAGATTTTTCTGTTTTTTGTTTTTTTTAAAGATAGCAGAGGTTCACAAGTATCAACAAGTTATAACAGTGCAGTAAATGACCCCACACTTGAGTGCTAGGCCAGAGACAGATAAAATACAAGTTTTAAGAAAAAAACGATTTTAAAAATAAGTACGAACAGGAAATTCAGTAAACAGCTCTAGGTTGTGTTCTAAATACAGTTACCAATGCAGAAATCAAGTTTAACAAGCCAGAAAATGCTCAAAGTAGGCAGCTATGCAGAAAAACTTAGCAAAATAATCTGAAGAAAATACTTAAAATCTCAAAAGTGGCTCCTTTCTTCTCTCAGCATTTTCTCCTCTTGGTGGGTGCTTCACCAACAACCAACAAGTCTGAAAAGACGCCAAAACCATGAGGCAATCAGGTTTTAAGAGAGGAAGCTCAAGGAGTTTGGAATTGACCCAAAATGGCCAATAAAACTACAGTTTCAAGGCAGTAACCACTCCCACAGGGGCAGGCAGGCTGCTCAATGTTTATCACTGCCACTGATGAACAGAGAGACTTCCCTTTAGCCCAAGCAAAAAATGGCCTCCAAGAAACTTGCAAACAGTTCAGAACAGCAAGCCTGTAACTGAACTTTTTTAAATCTCAGAAAAGTGGGAAAAAAGTAATATTTTTTTGTTAAGAAGAAGCAAGGGGTGAGGAAACAGTCCAACCAGGCCTTCCTAGACATGGAAATAGCATATGACAAATTCCCAAGAAAGTTAATTTGAGCAGTACTGCAATGGTTTAAAGTCCTGCAAACATTGGTTGAATCAGTGCAGGCTATGACAGAAGTATGAACAGTGTTCGGACTCACACCGGCATTCCCAGTGTAAGTGTGTGTGTATCAGGATTCAGCTCTGAGCCCACTGCTGTTCATAGTGTTAATGCACTACAACTGTAAACAGTTTGGGAAAGCAGAGTAACAAAACTGCCATATGCAGGTGATATGGAATTACAAGCAGACTCTGAAAGGAATGCGAAACTGAAGATACTTAGAATGAATCTGAAGACCCACAAGACAGTTGTTATGGCAGCCAATGCAGGAAATCAGAAGATGATGACAACTGACATAGAAGGGAAAATAGTGGAACAGGTTAACAGCTGAAAGTATCTGGGAGGGTTGGCTGAGGAGAATGGAAGTCTGAACGAAGAGGTCAAAGCCAGAATCAGAAGTGCTCTAGCCAACTGGCACAGATTGCCAGGGGTAGTGCATGACAAAAGAATGCCAAAGAAGCTGAAAAAGTAAGGTTTACAAAACAGTGGTGTGACCAGTACTACAATATGGTACAGAAATGTGGGCAGTGAAGGCAGACTTGTTGAGGAAGCTAGAGGTGATGGAGTGGTCAAGACGGGTGGTACAATACATGTAATGCACACAGTGGAACAGATGAAGAAATGAGAACATCAAAGCAGATGCCAAAATAGCTCCAACTGCAGAGAAGGTCATAAAGATGGACTAAGATGGCTCAGGCACATGAGCTAGTCATGAAGATATGGGAGAGATAGGAGGAAGGGAAGAGGAAATCAGGGCAACCAGGAAAGAGATGAATGGAGTGTAAGAGAGATGACTTGCAATAATCAGTCATGACTACTGAATAATGTAAAAGAACAGCAATGAATTGAGAAAGATGGAGACAGTTAACGCAACATATTGACCCAGAGTAGTAAATGTATAAGTAAACTTACCATAACAGTACATGTTTGAATGATCACTGCTGTAGTGTCCTTAGCAATATGAGTTGTATCCTGCCAAGGATATAACAGACAGCAAACTTCCAAAGTTTTAGGGCACCTTCCATACACCCAAACTGTCAGTCAGCTTGAGCTGAAAAACAAGTTTCAGTGCCAAGCTCTTCACATCTTTCCTGGCAACAGAGAATGAGGCTGATTCCTGAAAGGCTAATGTTTGGAAGAACAAAAAATAAATAACCACACCCTGGCATAAACAACACACTTAAAAAAAAAACAAAGGGGGTGGAGCTGCTACTGCAATAGTGATCATTGGAACATCTACTGTTATGGTAAGTAATTACACAATTTTACTTTGTTCATCATACTGTTCACCGTTATGGTAGCCTTATCCATATGGATAGATTATCCTCACTTTTTACATTTGGTAGGTGAAAGGAGAAAGGTTCAGAAGCCCCTGGAAAATGGTCTTTGCAAAGCCTGATCTAGATATAGAGAAGGAATCAAGCTTACAGTGCTTTGTAAAAGTATGTACAGAGGACCAAGTTGCTGCTTCTAGAATACAACTCTTTTCAGAAAACCACATATGAAGGTAAGGCGCTAGTAGAGTAGGCCTTCACCCTACCTGGAATAGTTTATTGTGCCGAGTATACTAGCCATAGACAAACATTTTGAAATAGTCTGTTTTAACACAGGTTGTCCCTTCTTAATTTCACAAGAAATGAACCGATGCAAAGATCTGAAATATTTAGTTTTATCAAGATAGTATCAGAGTTGTCTGTGAACATACAAGATATGGAATATTCTTTTTCCCTCATTTTTGGGTTCAGGGTAGAAAATGGGGAGCAGGATAGTTTGGCTTAAAATAAACCTGGATACCACTTTAGGCATAAAAGAAGAATTAGTTCTCAAAGAAAATGAAATAGGGTTGACTTACCATAAGAGCTTGCAATACAGATACTCTTCTTACAGAGGTCACATCAGTCAGTAACACTGTTTTCCTTGTTAAGAACCTTATATCAGCCAGGTTAGCCTGTTCAAATGGAGCTTCTCTAACACAAAATTGAAATCATAAGGAGGGTTACTAGTTTTCTTGGAGGCCTCTTATGCAAAACCCCTTTCAAAAGCTTCTTGACATGAGACACCACTGAATGAGCAGGATCCATGGACAGACAAGCTAAAATGTCTAATAAAAATCTTGATAGAGAAGTAAGAAAGCCCATAGGAAAATAAGGCACAGAAATATTGTAAAACCAGAGAACTAGCCCTGAATGGGTACTGGTTAGGTTGTTGGCACCTACTAGAAAACCTTTTCCATTTGCTAATGTATGACTTTCTAACAGCAGGTTTTCTTGCCTCCATTAGTACCTGCCACATGTCATTAGTAAAGACGTGCCTTAAAGAAAATAAGACTGTTATCCAGACAGCAAATTAAATCGATTGTTGTTAGGGTGTATCAAACATCCTAGCTCTTGCTTGAGTAGATCCAGTTTGCGAGTTAATTGCCCCTGGCCATTTCTAAAAAAAAGGGAGAACCATACTTGCCTGGGCCAAAAGGGAGTCACCACAATGATCTTGGGGGATTCCTTCTGAATCTTCAGAAATATTCTAGATATAAGGAGAAAGGGTGTAAAAACATACAGGAACATTACTATACAAGGAAAAGAAAAAGCAATGGTCTTCCAGGCCTTCTTGCATAGAGTCTTGGAGCAGAATCTTGCCAGCTTATTGTTCACAGAGGAGGCAAAGACGTCTACTTGATGAACTCCTGACAGATTAATCAAATCTTGGAAGATCCCCTGATCTAGGTTCCATTCGTGAGGGTCTGCCCTTCATCTTCTCTGCCACACAGTTTTGCTCTGACGGAATGTAGAATGCCTACAGAGTGATACTGTGCTGTGAAGCTATATTCCAAGCTAAAATAGCTAGCCTGAAAAGGGGGTACGACCTGACTCCACCTTGCTTGTTCATGTACCATGTGACAGAGATGATTCAGAGAGCTGAGTGCCTTGATCATGACAAGCATCTCTCTTACATTTATGTGCTTGCGTCTGTCCCTGGTGTCCCACACACTTTTCACTTTATACCTCTTGAAATTGCTCCCAGGCAAAGGCTGTGGCATCTGTGGTGAATGACTACTTTGGAACAGGGATGGAGAAAAGGAGACCTGGATTTAGGCATATTTTTTGTGTCCACCAAGTAATTTCTTTTCTGACAAACCAACACTGGAATTTGAAAGGACAAAAGCTGCTGGTGCTAGGACCAAACAGACTTCAGAAACTACTGTATCTTTCTCATGTGGGGTCTTGCCAGGGGTATAATGAGAATTATAGAAGTCATGATACCCAAAATCCTAAGGTATGCCCTCGCAGTGACCAAAGCCTGAGAGGAAAACTCTAGAAATAGATCTAAATATATATTTTTCCTGTAGAAAAAAATCTCTTTGAAGTGTGGTGTCTAGCTGACATCCCAGAAACACTATCTTGTAAAAAGGAGTCAAGAAAGACTATTGAATTTTCTCTCGAAATCCTAGCTTGTGTAAGAGATCTCTCACTCAAGAGAGACATTCCTGGCACTTTGAAAAAGACTCTCAGAAGATAACTAAGTTGCTGCAATGAGCTATAACAGGAGCTATACACTCTTGGTGCACTGGATAGTCCAAAGGGTAAGGCAGATAAATGATAATGTGATCCAGACTCAGGAAATGCCTGAAATCTGGAGTAATAGGGATGTGATAATAAGCATCGTTTAAATCTAGCGTTACCTGGAAACTTGAATGAGAAAGAAGTAACAAATTGTGAAGTGACACCATTTTGAATTTGCCCACTACTTCAAACAGGTTTAGGAAAGAAAGATCCAGAAGTGGTCTCCAAGCATTTTCTTTCTTTGGCATTAAAAACATCCATGAATAAAACCAATTTCCACCTGGGAAGGGGGAATGGGTTCAAGCACTCCCCATGGACAGCATGTGAAGACGAACAGGTGGAAATGAGAGAGTCTGGTCTGGTGGATGAGAAATTACCCCTTGGAAAGGAGGAATTTCCTCCTATCGACATCTTAACCTTGATGAATGAGCTTCAAAACCCATTTGTCTAAAACCATTTGTTACCACAGAAAAAAAAAGTGGAGATTCTGAATTTTTGGAAGACAAAATGGAGTGCAGGGATGGAATAGGGGAACAAAGTCCCTTAAACTGTCATTCTGACTTATTGGACTTTCCATGGTTTTGGAAGTTTCCAGATTTCTTATTGGAATCCCTTGCCATTTCTTCTTAAATGTCTGTTCACCTGCATTTTTGAGACTGTTTAACTTCTAATCCAATTTTGTTAAGAAAAATGGAGAATCCCTTGGAAAGTTTGGAGGAGGGCTGAAAATCTGAGATTCCTTGTAAGCTGCTTTATCCCTTTCATCACAATTTTTGACAGCCCCTGCAGCAGAGGTGCCAAAAACTGAACCTCTTCCAAATGGGAAATTAAAATCCTATTTTAGCATAATCTGGGAGATTCTGACAATGCAGTTATGCAAACTTCCTCAAAATAGTACCAGTGGCCATAGCCCTGGAAGAAGAGTCAATACACACACTGTATACAATGAGCAGTGACTTGAACAGCAAACAAAATCATTTTTTTCTTCACAAGAAGAAACTGCAGACAAACATTCCTCATACTTTCACAGTCAGGACACACCTTAACACATTAGAATGACCATTCAAAATTCTGAAAATCAAAGTTGCATAAGCAGACACTTTTTCCGATACCTACCAATAATATTTCTGTCCTTATCAGACATAGTAGAATTGAAATTAACAATGTGTTTATCAGCAAAAGGATTAACTACAGCTATAGCTGCTGGACGAGCTTTGGGAAGAGTGAATAAAAACTTAAAAAACTGAGGAACTTTACAGAACCTCTCTGCCTTTTTAGTAGCAGCTGAGTAACTGCCATGAAAATTGCAGGCAGTATCACACACATCCCCCAAGGTAGACAAAACTGGAGGAATGGGTGCAGGTCCTGGAAATTCCTTCTATAACAGCTCATAGTATTTTATTAGAGACTGAGAAACATCAGTGTTGTCCCACTGAAAACAATAATACATTCTAGAAATAGTCTCAGAGAAAGAGACCCCCACAGGGAGAATCAGAAACTGCACTCTCCTCTAAATTTGAATCACAAATCTGAGGAGAAAACCCTATATCTGCCCCTTCATCCTCCTGACCAAATTCAGAACATTGAATCTCTTCAAGAAAGAAGATATCTCTCGTTCTTGTAACAAAAACTAACTTACAATAAGGATCAACAGCCTAAATTAATTCCTGAACCAGACCAAGTAAAACTACTCCTGCCTAAGGAAATTTGAAGAGAAATAGATACTTGCTTAGTTTTCTGCTTCTTTTTGGCAGGAAACATGTGACCAACAGTGTCATTAGTGGTGGCAGCGGCAGCAGCTTCCTCAAGGATGGGTACAACATTCTGACAAAACAGGGAAGCTTTCCCTGTTCCCTCTCCCAGGACCATCAACGGTGTCTCTCCTTTGCCCACTGAGGGGAATCCCAACAGCCGCAGAGGATATTGATAACCCCTGGTCCACAATGCTGTAGGTGCTACAGGATTTGGGGTAAAAGATGAGTGGTATGAATTACAACAAATGAACAGAGCGAGTCACCCACCTGCAAAGGAGGCAAATTGCTAGCCGACTTTGGTGGCACAGCTGGTTTGCTTAACTTTTTCTTTGTTGTGGCTGGAAGGAGGACTGACAGTTTATTCCATGGTCATGCTGAAAATGGTGCCCCCTTCCCATGGAAAACAAGCAGCAAATCTCAGTAAAAATAAAAATTCTTTAAAAGTCAATTTTTCCTAGACGAACAGAGTAAGTAGTACTTTAAAACACTCCAAAAGCCCCACAAAATGAAATAAACAAAATTTTACACAGAAGAAAATATTTTAAAAGTTGTTTAAAGGAACAGAAAAATGACAGGAGAAAAGTGCTCTTCTGTTTAAAAGTACAGTACAGTGTAGTCTTGTGACAGTCTTTTAAAACATAAACCCCTAGCATTAAAATACATTTCCTGAACAGGAAAAGTATAAATAATAAGCAAAATTATTAAATGGAAGTTTTGTTTCCCCAAAGAGAACTTATTTACTCAGCAAATGAACAGCACATGCAGACCGTCAATTCTGAAAAGGCCCAGAGGAGCATATTTCTGGCAGCAGAGGAGCGTTTGAAGACTTGGTGTTCAAACTTGTCTTTTACTCATCTCAGCTCACGCTGTCTGACAGTTTGGCTTTGTGGAAGATGCCCTGGAGCTTTGGAAGCTGTCTGGTTGTTGCATTCTTGGCAAGATGCAAATCCATGTAGCTACGGCTACTGCAGCAGTGATTAATATGATTGGTGATGGTGGTGGCATAAGGACAGGACATCCTTATGCACTGGCATGATGAATGACTGTTGCCATTCGACTCTATCCTTTCAGCCACAATCCACTGGTAGGGTTTCTAAGCTACTGTAAGTGCAAAGCAGTGCTGTAACATATAGTGGTGATGTTGCATCCTGGAGACATGAAAATGAGCTGTATAAACAGCTCGTTTCATGAACCACTACATTCACCAGAGACCATCCTGTCCAGTGTAGCAGTGAGGATTTGTGCGTGTATGAATGCGCACGTGTGTGTGTGTGTGTGTGTGTGTGTGTGTGTGTGTGTGTGTGTATATACTCCATCCATTTGCTACACAAACTGAAGAGGCTAAGTCACTGGTGTGCAGTGTACCACAAGTTTGTCTGTTTGCATGACTGCATCAGCTACACAAAATGGCCTCACTTAATGGCCTTCCAGTATAAGAGTCAGTGGACCACCAGAGACTGCAGCCTGCATTTTACAGTCTCAGCTAACAAAACCAGCAATCAGCAGGCCTGCTTCTAAAAGTGGGGGTTCCTGCTACAGCAGAAAGCACAACACTTGCAGTGTATGCTATGTACAGAAGGCTTTGATGACACTAGCATTTGAGAAGTTTACTGTAATGTTATATTGTTTTTATTAGTAGTAGTACTCACTTTATTATGGCTGACCAACTTCAAGAAAAACAGAAAAGCACATTAAGGTTTTCTCTCTCTGAGACCAAGGACACTGCATCAATGGGCCCAGACAATATCCCAGGATGCCTTCTAAATAGCATAAAACATGACCTATCAGGGCCTCTGGAATTACTATTTAACTGTGGCCTCCAAACAGGCTTCATGCCTCATGAATGGAGAACAGCAACAGTCATCCCTCTGCACAAAGGTAGGCCATCTATAGACATTGGACAGACCCACAAGTCTCACTAGTCTTGTTTGTAAAGCCATGGAAAGAATGATCATGAAAATGATCAATAGAGATATAGTAAACCTCCAGACACTGGGCCCAATCCAGTTTGGTTTTGTCAGGGGTAGATTATGCCTACTCAACCTGGTGGACTTTTTTGAGAGAAGGTAAACAAAGCAATGGATGAGGGAAAAATGGTTCATACTACCTACCTTGACCTGGCCATGGCATTTGACACAATACCCCACTCAGTCATTGTTGACAAACTCAAGAGGTTAGGTACAAACTCGTATATCACCCAGTGGCTAGCTAACTGGCTCACAGACAGGACCCAGGAAGTTAGAATTGGGGAGTCCACCTCTACAAAGAAGCCAATCACAAGTGGAGTCCCTCAGCGATCAGGACTTGGACTGTTCCTTTTTGGCATTTACCTCTCTGAAGTCAAGGCCAATACTAGTGGTCTCTGGCTAACTAAATTTGTAGATGATTGCAAATTAGTAGTTGTCATTGAATCCCACTCTGACATAAATGTTCTCCAGAAGGGGCTGACACAGACAAAACTGGTGCCAGAGCCATGGACTAAAACTAAATGCCAAGAAATGCATAACAGTATTTGTCAGAAAGTCATCCACCCTTGGTAACTAACACAATGACAACAGACCCCTTAGAGATGACCCAGTAGTCAGGGACTTAGGGGCGCACATAGATAGTTATCCAGCCTTTGACCATCACGTGTCTACAGTAGTGAGGAAATCATTCTATGTTGCGCAACTTATAAACAAAGGTATGGCATCCAAGTCCAAGGAAGTCATTGTTCCACTGTATTCGGCATTCATCAGACCAATCATTGAGTACAATGCCCCCTTTGGTCTGTACCTAACCAGGCATATCCAACAATTGGAAAGTCCACAGAGGTTTGTCACTAAAAGAATACAAGGCATAAGTAAAATTAAAATTATAAAACTATAAGTTCTAATTTAAATATGTATTATTATAATTATATTATAACTATTAATATTAATTAGAATTATTAATATTATATATTTATTATTATTAAATTATAAAATTATAAGTCAAATTTCAGATAACATGAGAACATAACTTAATTTTGACATGTTGCAAAAGCAACATTTGTAGCAGAAAAACTGAAACATCAGGAGAATATAATACTTGTGGAAGGAATTTGGTATAAGAGAACTGGACTGCAGGTGTACATAACAGATGAAGGAACAGCAACACCACATAAACAAATGAAAACAAAGGTTAGTAAGAAATATTTTGGAAGACTAAAGCTAATAATGAAACCTGATTTGACATGTAGGAGCAAAGTTCACACTGTAAATCAACTTGCCCTCTCTGTTACAACTTACTTTGGTGTGACCAACTAGCCCTAGAAAGTGTTGGATAAAATTAATACCAAAACAGGAAAACTAATTCATGCATGTAAATGATGTACAAAAACTAGTGCTTGCCTAGATTATATTCCCCAGTCAGGAGGAGGCATAGGCGTCCTTTAGAACAACATCATGTACAGGTTTGTGATTGTGGGACTACATACATGTTTACTAACATCATAAGATGCAGACAGTGAAAGTTCTAAACAATGAAGTAGACAAGTGTTTACACAATGTCGCTGTGCTGGTTAGCTGCAGCATATAGGAAGGGAGAAGGCATGAAAATCAAACTAGAAGTGAACCTAAAAAGAAAGAAAAAAACAGGTAACAACAGAAAGTAAAACAAATGGTAAAAGATAGAGAATGTGGCCAGAAAAAAAGGAATTTTAACTGGAAAACTCACGGTTCTAGTGAAAGGTGCAGAAAACTGCTAAAACAACTCGATGTTGATAAAGAGTTGATGCAAAAATGCCTTGGGCTGGATGAATGCAAGCCAAAAGATTAATAGTGGCAGCTCAAGATAGTGGGCTACAAATGCAGTGGTCCAGAAAACATATAGAAAAGATTGGAACTTCACACGTGTAAGTTCTGTGATAAGGAACTAGAAAGAGCTGTACATCTTGTTGTAGGTTGCAGAACACTTGTGTATGAAGGCTTGTATACTGAAAAACAAACTGTTGTGGCAAGACTGTTTCACCAGAGACTCTGCAAACATTACAAACTACAAGTAGATGAGAGAAAAAGAACAAAGCAGCATTATCAAAATTGCTTCCCCAATGAGTACAGCATTTTATGAACTGAAAAACCTTTGAGGGAACATGGGCAAAATTCTTGGCTAGGCTTATAAGGGCCTCCGGCCCAGTAGCCTTGTATCATCCTATGAACCTATGTCCTATGCAGACCGCTTCAAGGCCCTATCCCTGTATTCTGTCTCCTACAGACTTTTGAGGGAAGATCTATGCCTGGCATACAGGGCATTGTCAGACCCCACTCTGATGGACCTTCTGCATATCCACAAAACAAGCAGCACCAGAATTACCCATTCTAAAGACTTAAACCTTGCCTGTGATATAAATAGGACCTGCTGGAGAGACAGGTATATATCCCAGAGACTAACCCATCTATGGAACAATCTCCCCAATCCATGTGAATCAGAGTTCCTCCCTAACCCAATTCAAGTGCAACTTGGACAATTGCATGGGGAACAGGAAAGTCATCCCTGGTTTGACACCTACTGAAAATGTTTCATTTCTCAAACCCCTGCTTACACCTATCAAGGGTATCAGATTGTTAGAGATTTGGGGTGCATGGCTAGGCTTAAAAAGGCCCTTGTGGTCGTTATCCTAGTAAACACCTACAAACCTATAAGGGTTAAAATGGCTTGAATCAATGTGATCTGTCACAAAACTCTGCAGCTTATAAGTGAAACAAACTTTAAATTTAGGCAAATTACATAAATACTTGACATCAACATGCATCTGTCATTGTATTCAATGACAGACAGAATCTGAACAGGTCCTTCTCTTGTTTCCACGAGTCTCTTATTTTTAGTTTTCTCACATTCATTCTCCCTGCTATTCACTCTCTTCCTCCTAACGTTCTCCTTCCTTTCTTTTTTTTGCCATTCTTTTCTTACCCTTGCACTCTTCTCATATTTACTAAGTCCACCGACACTTCAACACCTAACCTCGCTACCATACAGCGCTTTGTTCTCCTTCCAGTTGCCAAGAAATTATTATTTACCGTTTATTTTGTATACAACTGTAGTAGATTTACATCTTTGTACCTAGTTTACATTCCTACAACTTGAATATTTCATGTGATTTCTAATGTTGTAAGTGTGACTTTAACTACAGTGTGATAGCTGCAGCTTTTCTCCCCGAGGCTCCATTAAAAAAGGACATTTTCCAGCCAGACCATCCTGGACAACAAACAAAATAAAGAAGTCTTACTGTTCAGCCCATTGACCGAAAAATATACTGGGAGCTACACAATCACGGAAGATGGGAATAATTAAATTGCATTTAGCTAGTTACCATTTGTTGAGTGGCAAGTCTCCCAGGTGTACTTAAATCTTATGTTTGCTCCGATACTCAGAAAGGTCTAAGGCAGACACATTCCACATATCCGAGCGTTCTGTAATGTCAAATATAACCAAGTACTCACCTAAAAAACAGATCCTTGAAAGGATGTACATTAGCATTCAAATAAAATAAAGGGATAACTTAACAACCAGCTCTGCTCCAGCCAAAACAAAACCTGCACTTGACTGAGCAATCTTCAAGTCTTCCAGAGGGAAACTACTCCTTTCATGAGGCTGATTAGATGAGATTTCTAACTAAAGTTTCTGAACTCTGTGTGTGAGATGGAACCCATAAAGGCTAAATATCTGTAAAACAACACTCTGCAAAGCAAATACAACTGTCTTAACAAATGCATGCAAGAAACAATGGCCAGTATACGGGGTTGGAATGTGGTCAACTTCAGTGCTGATATACTTCCTGCTACATGAAGTGAATTCTTACATTATCAGTATATCTTGCACACTGACATTTATCAGCATTTAATCAGAATGTATCCAGAGTTCTGTTTAAAAAATAGTTTTACAAGCATTCAGATAAGCTTTGTTTCCCTAGTTGCTCTTCTTGACTTCCTCTGGTTACCAATACAAATAACTGCATTGTTTTCCTGAAAGAGGCGGTCTTATCCAAGTAACACCTGAGCTACATGTGCACAGCCAGGATTAAAACAAATCATTTTCCTCATGACTTTCCTGGTTTGAGAAATATGAAAAAATCTTGTTTACATTCATTTAGTGTTTTTTCTGGCACCACCTTAGGCACAAATGAAGGCCTTGTTAAAGATGCATTGTCCTCGTGTGATATTAGATAAGGATGAGTACAAGTCAAAGCCTATTAACTCTACAATCCTAGCAGTAGTAACTCCTACAAGAAACAGGGTTTTCCAAGACAAATACATGTTATCAGTGGAATGTATTTGTTCAAAAGGCAGGACAAGTTTTCCACCTAAAATACAATGCATCAAATGGGTACACCACGTCTATTTAGTAGGCTTAAATGAACAATTCCATTAAGAAAAGCCTGACTTGAATAAGGAAGTGAATGTGGCCTGCCAGTTTAAGCAAACTTACAAGGCTGCCTCACAGATCTTTTTGGAGACTTCATACAAAGAAAGCAAACAGTCTAGGACAGGAATGTGGGCAGCAAATATAGGGTACATGCTCTAGTTTGTTGCCATACTGAAAATCTTGCCGCATATTTAGACAGAACTCACTACTGGTGGGCTTTCAGGCCTTTTTCAGTGAAAAAAAGAAATGATTGGCTTCGTGTGAAGGTCAGACGCAATATTATTATCAGCAATGAGGAACCTAAACACCCAACCATGACAACAAAGATGGTAGACTCAGCAATGAAAAATGACAAGGACTGCATCAACACTGATGCAGGCACCCCAATATTGAAAGAAACGCCATACGTTGTAAGAGCTGACAAGCTAAAGACTAAAGGTCAGTGGTACAATTACCTTAGCCTAAACTGGCAATGGAAGAAATGTTGAAAGTGCCAGAACTAATAATAGGGGACTTCTACAAGGCACCAATCAGTGCAGGCCTACTTAAAATCAAAACCACCACTTAGGAAGCCAGTGAAAGTGCAACAAAAGTCCTAGATTTAATGGAGATGGTAGGTATGAAAGGTGTAGTTCTAGCCTGGAATCCCGGTGGAGTGTAAAGGCTCCAGCTAATGCCTGCTGTGCAGCAAAACATTGCAAAACACTGCCTTGAACAACTTCATATAGTCCAAATCCACAACCATTGTAGTGAGGGCACACCTCCGCACTGGAGGTCTTAGCAACAAGAATTATGTAACAGCTCATACCTCATGGCTGGATACCAACTCTATTAGTGATGCAGCAGAAATAAAAACAGAAGTTGTCACTTCTTGCAAAATACTTTGAGAAGCAGCTGTGGCAGGGTTGGGGGGGGGGCTACCAACAGGCTTGCAACATACACCTGACTGGCAGGGGCCTCCTTAACTGAATGACTGACTTGTGTCACTGAAGAAAAATCTCAGCATCTCTTATGAGTCTCTGTGTGACTTTGAAGGCCTACGTGTCAAGTAAGGAGGTCAGCACCAATGTGTCCATTGTTTTCACGAGTTCTATAGACTCTAATCTGGACTGGTGGCAAATAAGGTTTGTTAAATATAAACGGTACTGAAGCCACTCCTTTCTATGCCTAAGATTAGCTGAATTCAACTTACAACCAATTTGACACTTTGTGTCAAAACCCTGTTCAATACAAAAAAGACACTGATGGTCCTGATCCATGATTTTAACAAAGGGTCAATGCTCAAACACAAACTACTGCAATTAAAGTACCTCAAAAAGAAACTGCAAAATCTAGACAATAACCTATTTAAGAAAGAAATTCAACAAGCACACTTATGTAGCAGGAACAGTTACAGCAAATTAATCTTCCTTACTAGGTTACGTTAAATAAGCGAAGAAAAAAAATCCAGCAGTTAAAAGGAACACCACCACAAATTCTTACTCTAGGAAGGATGGCAAGAAAGAAAATTATTTATCTCAAGGACATGGAAAGCTGTTATGTAAAAAATTGGTCTAAGAAATGGGACAGAAGAAGAAGCGCCCAGTAAACTACAGAGTACAAGTAGTAAGGACTCCAGGGAGAGTACATTATTATCAGAAGGAAAACTAGCAATCTGGAAAATACAGGACACTTCAGCACCAAAAAATGAGCAGCTTTGGTATCCAAGGATAAGCTTTACTGTAGCCACAAAGATGCCGGCAAAGGAGAATGCACTGGTGCAAATGGTGCATTGTGCATTTAGTGGGGAGTTTTTAGCACCATGGTAAGCTATGGAGTGCTGCGCATTAAATGACCAATGGAATTATTCCTAGAGATTACAGAGAGGATGAATTAATTCCTATCAAATCAACGATTTACACTGCAGGTACTTTTTATTTCTGTCTATAGCCCATTTTTAAGATATAACTTTCAAGTTTCTGTGTTGTACCATACTATAAATGATGGCACTCCAAGCAGAATCTCAGCAGTTCAGTAGAATATTAAAATACAAACCCTTTCTGTATTGTAACATTTCAATAAAATAGACATACTGCCTTTCTGTTACCTATTCAATAAACAAATTACCTTTTTGTCAGATATACTACATTTGCTTTGAAATAAAAGTTATACATGTACCATAATTGTACAGCTGTAGGAGTGTGACCACCTAGAGGAACCTCTAGGACCAAAACCACATTCATTAGGACTACTCATCACTCCAACATTCCTACACTGTTAAATCCCACACTGTTTTCCTATAACGTACTGCACCACTGCCCATCTCCAGATCTGAGGCAGCGACATTGAGACTTTGGAGAAAAAAATATGGTAAGTTGTGTAATTTTTAGTATTATAAAAGACTAAGGATGCAGTCGTAGGACCATTTAGCATTCCAAACTTTCACAGGCTGCTATACTCCCTTCCTGGTATCTCATAATGCACTATGCCAATGCCCATGCCAATGCAATAAGGTAGTCATGCAGAGGCTAAAAATCGCCAGGAAATTCACAGAAAAGTCTATAATACCAAGCTGAAGGATGGAGGATAGAGAAATTGGTCATTACTGAAGATGCCCTCCACTCCTACAGATAGCAGAGCTGTGTTCTTCCTGCCAAGGGTGGCCCAACGTCCGACCAGTATACCAAAGCCTTTTGGTTGTGAAGGGTACGACATACATCACACATATGCTCACCGCACATTGGCATAGGGCATAAGGAATAAAGGTGAAGTCTGGACATACCATCCTCCGAAATGTAAAGCCTCAGTAGGAATGCCAGTCCAAGTATAAAACTAGGTAAACACATCCAGAAGGAAAAAAGACCAGGAGGAGGAGGGAGTGAATACTGCAACAGTGAAGAGAAGGACAACTGCTGTTATGGTAAGATTTTGAACAACTGTACTATGTCCTTCCATATCACTGCTGTAGTATTCTTTACAATAGGGAGACTGCAAAAGCTCAAGACTGGGAGGAGGAAGGGCCAAATGAACACTCTAGGAAGCCATGGAGAATGGCCCTGGCAAAGCCAGCTCTGGCCATAGAAATCGCATCTAACTTACAGGGCTTAGTAAAGGTATCCACAGATGTCCAGGTTGCTGCCTCAAGATCAGAATTTGTATCCAAACCCTTGAAAAAAACACCAGAAGAAGCCACAGCTCTAGTGGAATGAGCCTTAACAGAAAAAGGAAGGCTCATTCCTATGAAAAGAATAGCAAAAAGAAATTGCTTTAGATATCCAAGAAGAATGGCTTGCTTGGAAACAATAAAAAGCTGATCAGATTTACAAAAAGCTTTAGTCTTAGCCAAATAACACCAGAGTTGTCTATGTAAATCCAAGGTGTGCAAAACCTCACTAGCAGACGGGAAGATGGGGAAAAGGTGAGCAAATGAATAGACTGATTAAGAGACAATTCATTAACCACCTTTGGCATAAGAGAAGGATTAGTATGAAGGGACACCCTGTCGTTATGGAAAACTAAAAAAGGAGGAACAGCTATAAGGGCTTGCAGCTCATACACCTGTCTGGCAGAAGTAAGGGCTAAAAGAACACTCTTCCAAGAACAATGCTGTAAAGAAGCTGAAGCCACAGGCTCAAAGGAGTCTGAATCAATTTTATGAAACCAAAATTACGGTCCAAGGAAGGAGGGGCAGGTGTCTTTGGAGGCCTAATGTAAAGGACACCTTTACGAAACTGTTTGGCCTCAAATCTAGAGACTTAAAGGGGGACTAAGACAAGCAGAGATAGTCGATAATGGGCCTTAACAGAAGAATAGGCCAACGCAGCATTGAGCAATTCACAGAAATAAGACAGAACCAAAGGACCATCCACAGTAAGTGGATCCAGGTTAAGAGAAAGACACCAAACAGAAAACCTCTAAGCTTTCCTAGTAGCGGGTTTCCTGGTCTCCTGCAGCACCTGAAGCACATCCTCAGAAAAAAGTTGAATGTAAGGGATCAAAAATCCTAGCACTCACAATGTCAACTGAAGTGTGGACGGGTGGGGATGAATGAGACAGCCCTCGTCTTTTGTGAGTAGGCTCACCCTGTGAGCTAACTTGTGATGACTGCCCTTGGCAAGATGCACAAGAAGAGGGAAATGGGCCAAATGGCAGTCACCAGCAAGATTTTGGGAGCACTGTGTTTTATCACGAACAGGACTTTCACAATGAGAGGAAGGGCAGGTAAGGCATAAAGAAACACCCCCTTCCAAGAAAAAGACAGGGCACTCACCTTCCATGCCAGAGGGCATGGGGCACTGGCACAAAACAGAGGAAGTTTTCTGTTCAAAGAGGAAGCAAATAGATCTACCTGAGGAGTATCCCACTGGTGGACAATGTCCAGAAACACATCCCTGTGCAGCATCCACTCATGGGATAGTGTTATGGACTGCTCAGAGAATCTGCCACTATGTTCTGATCTAAGGGAATGTAAACTGCCTGAAGTATCACCTGATAGTGGATAGCTAGTTCCCAAACCCGAGGGGCTAACCTGCATAAGATATACGACCTTGTCACCCCTTGCTTGTTAACATGCCACAACACTGTAGTATTGTCAATGAGAATCTTGAGAGGCCCTGGAACAAAAACAGAATGAAAAGCCTGAAGAGCCAGCAGAAAAGGTCTCATCACTGATACTGATGTGGTCTTTCTTTTGTTGAAGCGACCAAAGGCCCTGCACCTTCAGAGGGCTAAAGAAGGCCCCTAATCCCATGTCTGAGGCATTCGCAAAAAATTATTGAGAAGGGACTGGAGGTCGAATAGAAAGCCTTTGGTTGAGGGACAACTGATGAATCCACCACTGAAGTTCCAGCTTGAGGCATGGAAGTACAGGAACTAGAAGATCTAAAGGATGAGAATGTTGAAGCCAAACTGACTTTAGAAACCACTGAAGCTTTCTCATGAGGAGCCTGTCTAGTAGTAGTATAGGAATGGTGGAAGTCATGTAACCCAGAGCCCTCAGAAATTCTCTGACTGTTACTGAAGCCAGAGGAAGAAGAGATTGAAAGAAAGGAATGAGCGTTAAGGCCTTGGAAGGCGGCAGGGATGCCAGCATTGTAACAGTCTGGTTCCTACAACCTAGAAAATGATCCTGAGAAGGAGTCAAGAATGACTTCTGGAAATTTACTGTAATCCCCAGGATTTGCAAGACAGAAATGGTAAAGTGCAGATGTTGAAGTAAGATCTCTTGACAGGAGGCCTGACTAAGCAGGTAGTCCAGATAGGGAAAGACCTGTATCCCCCCTTAACATGCAGAAAGCAATCACAGGAGCAAGGCATTTGGTGAAAATCCTTGGGGCAGTACAGAGGCCAAAGGGCAAAGGAGAGAACTGAAAATGCCAGGAAGTAACAGAGAAACATTAAAACTTCCTGAAAAGGGGATAAATAGGAATGTGTATATAAGCATCCTTGAGATCCTGGGAAACTAGAAAAGCCTGAGGAAGTAGCAAAGGAAACAAGATTTGAATGGATGGCATCCAAAAGAAAGCGACCTTCAAAAAAAGTGTTTAGCTGAGAAAGATCCAGAATGGGTCTCCAGGTGCGTTCTGTCCTGGGGACCAAGAACTTTCAGAAGTAAAACCCCTTCCCCCTGTGAGGAGTTGAACCCTCCTGAATTCTTCCTTGAACTAACAGGCCATGTAGCACCTCTGGAAAAAAGGGCAACTGTCCCTGAAGAAGCTGAGGAATGCCCAAAAAGGGGGAAAGAGATTTCCAAACCATGTAATAACCATAGAGATTTATGGAAAGAACCCAGGAGTCTTGGGTAATTTTTTACCCAAATAGGAAGGGACAGGGAAAGACCCTGAGAAAGAGGAAAGTGACCGAGAAGAAGAGGATAGTCAGACAGCGCTTGGTTTGTCAGGAAAAGGAGGCTTCTGAGTAGCTTTAGTAGGATGAGCCCTTCTACCACCATTTTTACCTTTGGTGGTAGGGCAAGACTGTCAACAGACAAAAACAGGCTTATTAGGATTATTCCTCTGAAACTTTGGTACAGGGGAAACAAAAATATGCTTCAATTCCTGTAAGGCCTTGCCGTTTTCTCACAGGGACTTAAACTCTGTAGCAGCAGCACCAAACAAATTCTTATTATCCAGAGGAGCATCAATCAGCTTAGCCTTGATATCATCAGGAAAAGGCTGAAGTCTGAAATAGGAATACCTCCTCAAAACAGATCCAAAAGCAGCAGCCCTAGATAAAGCATCAGCTGCATCATAGCTGTATTTAATGGAATGGCAAGATAGTTCGGAGGACATCCCTAGCAAAACAAGAACAGTGGCCTTCCCCTTAGAATCAGGGAGATCAGAAGTAGCCTGACAGGCTTGAAACAGAAGAGTCAAAACATACCAAGCCATGTCTGTCTGATAGTTAACAGCACTAAAGGCTACGGTAGCAGAAATATTCACCCTTTTACACAGTCTCTCCATGGTTATGCTATCCTTATCAGATGGCAGCAATTTAGTAGAAGGCAACAATCTGAAAGGCTTACCCGAAGCCACTGACACCACAGAAAGGTCAGCAGAGGGACACTTACATAGAGACTTGCAATCCTTCTGGCACTTTATAAATCCTATCATGTTTTTGGGAGCAGGGAGTTGAGAATTAGGAGCCTAAGAGGCAATAGAAAAAAACATCCAGCAATGCAGCAACACCTAGAGGAACAGCAGAGGGGTTAGAACACTCATTTTGCAAAAGCTCATAGTACCTCTTCTGAACATCAGACACTTCAGCACAGTCCCATTTGAAAAATTCCATCATTCTGGAAACAGTATTACCTAATGAAATCTCTTCAAAAGAATAGTCAGGACTGACAGATTCTTCTTCCTCAGAGCCATAGTCCAATGGTGAAGGAATCTGGGTGGTGGTCAGGGACTCCTCATCAGAATCAGCAGCAACCGCCTCAAAAAAATCTCATTTCATAGGCCTCTTAAGAGGGGTAGAAGACCGGATGGGAGGGCGGGCAGAAACACCCTTTGGAGGCTTGAGAGCCATAAGGGCATTAAACAAGCCTTGAATGATTTCTGCCATTCACTCAGGATCCTTGTGAGCAGGCAAAATATAGTTTTTTGCTTCTTTCTGAGTGGGACGTCAGTCTTGAAAAATTTTAGAGGGTCTGACCCCCTGATGCCACTCAATAATGGTAGTCATCTCTTCCCTATCTAATATTTGAGGCACATCTCAATAAAACTTTCAATAACAACCAGCCATGGTTCCCCCTGTACATCCGAGGCAGATGTCTCCAAAACCTCCATGGATGTGCACGGCATCAGGTCCATGCCAGCCTCCAAAGCAGTTGTAGTAGACAGAAACTGGATGCTCCATTGGGCTTTCACCAGCCTCAAGAAAGATGTCAAGTGGAGGTGGTAAAGTCAAAGAATCAGACTGAACTTCCTTGGCCTTTTTCTTCGTAAATGACTGACCCCCAGGCTGGGAAGATACTTCTATGGTATCCTTAGCCAACAATTTAAGTCATTGGTTCTCAAGATAAAGCACTAAGAAAGAAAGTAGACTCCTCAACATCTTAGAGACAAAGAACTGACAACTCTCGCAAGGTGTATGGTTGTAAGAAGCACCTAAACAGAACAAATGCCACCAGAGAAAAATGGGAGAAAAGCAGAGATGAGCCTCCCTTGGTACTCTGTGCTTGTGATGATCTTTATGGGGAATCTGTCTTCCACGCTGGCATTTCCCCTTTCTGTATGATATGAAACCCAACAACCAGATAACAATGCAAACATAAGGTAAATAAAAACAAACCTCCAACAGGGCACTTATCTGAAAGTGGTAGAACCAGCAGATGAATGGGCGTTCAGACTGATGATTGAAGACGGCATTAGGACTGGCGGCAAAGATGTTCTGAGGATGGTACGAATGGACGTCACATTATGCCCTATGCTGTGTGTCAAGAGCATACATGTGAAGTACGGCGTACCCTTTACAATGAAATGGCTTTGGTATACTGGCCAGAAGTCGGGCTGCCCTTGGCAGGGGATCTCTACTGTAAAGAATACTGCAACAGTGAAGAGAAGGACATCTATCACTATGATAAGTATATAAATTCTGTATCCAACAGGACTGGAATCATTCTCAGTGACCCACCTAGCATAGCATTTCAAGCTTTTCCAAACTGGAGGTCCTAGGCCAGAATACTCTCCACAAGTGACTTCAATGAAGCATATGGACCTGGAAGCCAAATTTAATTTATAATGCCTGCCAGACAGTTTTAGGGTAAACCAAGAAGTGACTGCACAGATATCATCTGAGTCTTTATAAGGTTGATGAGGAAGTCCCAGATCAGGTAGAATGAGCCTTACCTGGACCAGAGCAATAATGAAAGATATTAACAGAGCTGTATTAAATTTGGATAGCCATCAAGAAAATGTGCCCTTAGAAACAGGGCCGGTGTTAGCATTCTGGGGGCCCCCAGCAAATGTCAAGTTGGAGGCCCCATGCACTTCAGTCTAAGTATCACCCTGTCATTGCCACCACTCCTAAGCAACCTTTTAGTTCATGCTGCAAATGTCAAGTTGGGGGCCCTAGGCACTTCAGTCTAAGTATCATCCTGTCACTGCCACCACTCCTAAGCAACCTTTTAGTTCATGCTGCAAACTTTTTAGGAGTAGTACGCATAGAATGACCTGTATCTGCAATGCTCTTACATTATTACATTATGACAGGCCTGCCTACCAGACTATATTGAACTGTCTCACAAAGGTACATTTACAGTTACTGGCATTTAGTTGCAACAGTGATACATAACAACAACTCCATGTACAGGTCTGGAATTAGGTGAAATGGCACCCTAGGCACTGCCTACAGTCCCCCCCCCCCCCCCCCCCACACACACACACACACACACACACATGCACTCTCCATAATCCTCATAACTTTCTATATGTTCTAAAGAGCATTTTAAAGTTTTTTTTTCTTTTTCTACAACTTTTTTATCCAATGATGGCTTGAACATAAATTATGTTTAAGGAAAGAAATTCAGTGCTGCTGTTCAGCTTTAATTTTCCTTGCATCCTTGTCACATACCTTTCTTGACCAAGACAACACAATAATAACCATTTTTGGAAATAACTCAATTAAGCGGGTGACCCTAGAAGCCATAGGGGTTATAGATGCTTTTGGATGCATTTTAGACCATTTTCCAAAATGTTTAATCCAATGGTGTCCTAAACAAAAATCTTGAGTAAGAATAGAATTAGTCTTATTTTTTTTATTTCTTTCAAGGAATATGTAAGTTATTCCCAAGGCTTAAAGTTCAAG
Organism: Protopterus annectens; assembly: GCF_019279795.1. Taxonomy (NCBI): domain Eukaryota; kingdom Metazoa; phylum Chordata; order Ceratodontiformes; family Protopteridae; genus Protopterus; species Protopterus annectens. The sequence continues at coordinate 1,760,632,725 of NC_056735.1, read as the reverse complement.
GCTGACAAAATAGTAGCTAACAATAAACTAAAAAGACAATTGTTGTGAGGATGCACACCTTATCTGAGAATACTGCCTGCCTCCCTAACCCCCCCCCCCCCAAAAAAAAAAAGACAGTGAGTGCCTCTCCATCACTCTGATGTTAGACAGGGATGAAAGCAGAGGTTCAAACTACCGCAACCATGTAATTCAAATAACTACTGATATACATAGCATGCCTCCTCACTCTTCACCCCTAATCCCCAAAGCCAGATGCCAGTATACATGCCTGATGTGTGATTGTGAGGAAAGTGAAAAAAAAATAACAATTATAGTAATGTAATCCAATTTGTTGATCCTAAACAGTACACTGCCTCTACATAAGCAATAGTAATCTTCTTTGTACACCTCTGAGGTCTGTGACAAAAGTAAAAGAAACAATGAACAGCCTGTCGTCAGCCCAAGCACAAGCTATACTGACCTCCTCTGCACACCTCTAAGATTTGACTGTGATGAAAATTAAAGCAGTAATAACCACACAATCCCCAGCCAGCCACAACCCCACCCCCACATAAACCACAGCAGCCTTCTGTACACAGACAGACAGACAGACACAGACACAGACACAGACACACACACACACACACACACACACACACACCTGAGCAGGGCTGGTTTCAGAATGGATGCAGGTGAGAGCAGAGACCATTATCAGCTTTATTCTAACAGAGTTGTATCACAGCCCTGTTCAGGTTAAAGACTGTAATCAGAAAATTTACATATTTTTCTCCTCATGTTCCCCAACCAGCAACAGCTTTTTTGGGGCCCCCACATAGTCCAGCAAGATTAAGCGAGCCCCCTGTATCAGTTTATACAGTTTGGGGAGTGGGGGGCCACCAGACTCCTAGAAGATCTAAGTGTCTGAATGTTCTGTGATATAATTTATACGTTATTTTGAAATATAATGACTTGTTACCTGCATTTTTTTACTGATACCCAGAAGAATGATGTATGGGTTCTGACATTATTGGATGTGTGTACAGATAAAAATCAGTGGTATTTTTTACACAGACACACACACACACAAGCAATAGCAATACTAGTTTTGTACTTATTTCAGCAATTAGCAATACATTGTGCAACACTGGTACTGTCACACCAGATCAGTTAATGCTGTTTAACAGTTGTCAAAGAGCAGCATGGGTAAGTCACTTTTATTTATCTTACTGAGGAGTAATACATACTTGTCACTGTCTGTAATTTTACAGACCTACCCTGATTTTGCTCATAATTTTGCTCTGTCCTTCATAAGAAGTTTGATTTGCTGGTAAATCATTCAGGATTCCTGTCAGTTGATAATACCAGACATCAGAGTTTTATTCTTCTTGTCCAAAACGATGCATGTTGACAAAAAAGTTGTTATTCTATTAACTTTTTAAGTGCATTGGAGTAATATTTAAAACATGTCCCTGATTTTGAGCCTTTATTTTGATATTATTGTTGGCACTGTGCATAATTCTTCAGCAAAAAAGACAAGAGTTATAGTATCTGGTGTTCTGCCAGTATTTATAAAATTCCCTGAAAGAGAAAACCATCCCTGAAGATCAGAAGCATCATCTCTTCTTAAAATCTAAGCTATGCACCATGATCAGGCACTGTGAGCTGCTGATCTCCCTAGTGCTTACCTTGCTCATGTTCATTGTCAGCTTTATCATAACAGGTTCATATCACAGCCCTGTTTAGGTCAAACAGCATAATGGAAATCCTTAAATTTTTCTCCTCATTTTCCCCAATCAGCAGCAGCAGCTTTTGTGGGGCCCCCACAAAGTCAAGGAAGATTAAGGGGGCCCCTGCAGCCAAGTGTATTGCAGGTACCTAAAGCTGGCTATGTTGTTAGTTTTAGTGGAGAGAATGTCCACCAGCAGGGTTTAAGTAAGTCGGGGCACCATGTCATTGGTAAAAAATGTAATGGAATTGTGAAGCCTGTTGCTTGATAAAATACTGTTGCTATAACCACAGATATCTTTGAATTTTAAAAGAGATATAAATAAGAGTTATTACCCACCTGGTTTATTAAGTGTACAGTATTACTGCACTGGCTTGTGTTAGTTTGACAAATATGTTATAAAATATCAAAATAAGATATCTTGTTGTGGTTGGTGGCCCCCAGCGACTGCAGGGTTCGCTGGTGCCTAAAGCCAGCTATGCTTAGAAACCTTGTCACATAAGGATTTGTAACTCAAGAGAATAAAAAAAAATGCAAGTGTTTTCTGATAGGCAGCCGAATCTAAATAAAAGCACAATAGGATGTTGGCGTAATGGTTAAGGTGTTTACCTTACACATACAAAGTATAGAGTTTCATTCCCATGTCTGGTCACTGTCTAGATATTAGTTAGGCATGTAGTAGTCCACAGACAGACTTCCCTGTATTTTCACCTATGAACTGCCAATGCACATCAAGGCATGCAAAAATACTCCGAATGGCTGGCATACAGCAAAGATATAAACAGGGAAGTGAATGGACTGAAGAAAAAAAACAAAAACACAGATGTCACCTTTTTCATAAATGATTAATTTGTACAAAGAGAAATGTTACCTTTATAGAAGATCAGGTAAGGAGGTTCAATGGAGAGCGAATGAAGATCAGAGATTTGCCTGGAATTAGTAACAGCCACTGGGTCTTCCAACAAACAGATTAAAGCTCTGAAGTAAATGGTTCACAGCTAACCTAAGTTTTTCAGTGCAAAATAAAGGTCCTAAGGAAGAACTGGCACATGGAAAGGGAACTCAAGAAAGAGGTAGTTAAAAAATTCCTTAGTAACTTATATCAAATGCAAGGACAAACCTCCTTGGCTAAAATGGAAATGAAAAATGACAGCCAGGTGGACTCTGAAGGAAATCTCAAGACTGAGTCAAAAATGTCAACAAATTGTACCAATACAGCTGAGACTGGAGCAGGAAAGGGATTTAACCCTTCCAACTCAGCCCAAATAAAGAAAGTCCACTTGCCCCTGTACATATTCCTTATGTTGAGCTTTACAGAAGAAAAAGAAATGACAGAAATGATGGAAGCAATCCTTTCTGAAAGGAAAGGTCATAAACTACTAGAACTAAACATACTAGGCCACAAACCATAGCAGATGCACAACTCAGTAAGCCCTGAACAGTACATAAGCTAGCAAGGTTTTGTCTGATTTCAGATTCAAAATTCATTTTAGTGGATAAGGCAGAAGAGAAACCTGCTATGGCAAACGTGTGGCTTTGAAGATGACCTTTCCTCTTAACAGCCTCACCCTGCAAATGAACTTTGCCACCAGGGAAAAATGGGAGAAAAGCATAGATGAGCCTCCCTTGCCACTCTCTCTGGTGACAGGCTGAAGAAAGAAGATGTCACTGCATTTACCATTGTATGTTGACACAAAGAAATTGCAACAGGGCTTTTCCAAATACAAAAAAAAAATCATCTACACCACCACAGATATGGTAATGCTCACGCAATAGAAGCAGGCATCTGCTTAACCTGTCTACAAATACACTGGACTCCTGTGGAATGTGGTCTGCTAGAGACCACTCCCAAGCTCTCACCGCCTCATGGCAAAGATGATAAGACCAGGTTCCCCCTTGTTTGTTGAGATACTACAGAAAAGACATACTGTCTATATGAATGTACAAGATAGCTAGGAGTAGGGAATAACTAGCTGTTTAGATTTCACAGGACAGACGTACTGTCTGTCTGAATGGACAGAGCCACTGGAGGTGGGTAACACCAAAAGGTCTGAAGAGAAAAAAAGATTGCCCTCAACTCCAGTACACTGATTTGCAAACAGATTTCTTCATGAGACCACACTCCGTCCAATCCAATGACCCCCACCCCCAGCCTAGGAAGGGCACATCTATGATGACTCTCAACATAGCAAGGGGAAGATGGAATGACTGCTGGCATTCATTCACCATGATAGGTGCTGCTGACACAATCAAAATAATCAGATCTCAAGCTCCATCAAGTCTACTGCTTGTGACCACTGGATCAAAGTGTCCGATGAAGTACTTCTAAGTGATGACGGGTTAATGAGATCGTGGGAATGGCCACCACTGCGAAGTCAGAACAGCGCTACTCTCTATATAGAAATCTGAACCTTGTCTGTGATCAGCATGCCCTTGAAGCCAAAGTGTCTAACTTGAGCCTGAGAACACTAGCTGTTCAACCATTAACAGGAATTCCCACAAACTGAAACAGGGAGACCAGTTGGCTGTCCCATCTTCTGATGCATCATTCCCAGGACATCTCAAAACCTGTGGTCATCTGGAGAGGAAGATTGGGAATTTCAGTGCTCCGATCCTCATTCAGATCTGGGGTGAGGACTCCAACAGGGAATCAAAATGCTTCCTGCTGTAACTTCTCTTCCTCAGTGATCTTGGAGGAGAAGCAGAGGAAGAAGAAGACAGAAGTGAAAGGGTGGACTCTCTAAGAAGTCTTGGGGCTAAAATCCTGAGGAGGAAGCTGGGCAACTTGTTGAGCAGTAGAAAACATAATGAAGCCAGGGAAAAGTCTAAGTTACAACAGAATGACTATTAAGAGGGTGCCAAGCGGTAAAAGGTTGTTGAAACTAAGTCGTTGCAGAAGCTAAACTTGATGTTACTGCAAAAGCTCTCTGCACTGCTCCCACTATGAAGACAAGACTAAGAATGGCTTTATGCAGAGTTGCACAGTAATGCTCATTTCTAAGGGAGAGACATGATGAACTGGCAGACAGAATTAGAAATTATTTGAACAGTGGGGGCACCTATTTTGGATGCTGCTGCAGCCAGTGGGAGACTGTATTCCAGTTGGGAAAGTCAGATGCAATTGATTATGGCATTCCTGGTTGATACGGAGAGAAACTGAGAGATTTTATTAGTCCAGAAAAGAATGGAGTTGATCTTTTTCCATGTATTGTTAAGATGGACGTAGAAGTGAGAGGGCCCAGAGAGATTCCAAGGTATCTGAAGGAAATAACATGTTAATGCACTTGAGACAATATATGAAGGACAGCAAGTCTACCTGCAAATCCTAAAACTGGGATAGAGTGGTATAACACCATGTCATCAGCATGCATTAATATGGAAGGTGAAAAGATCAAACAGGAGTTTGTTGATGTAAAAGCAAGATAGTAGGGGAGGAAGAATGGAACCTTCAGTGACTCCTTTTGGTGGGGGTGGAAGGAGAAGTGTTGTTGAAATACTGCACCAGTAAATTATGGTCTGATAAGTAACTCTGAAAGCATTGGATAGTGCTATGGTTAACATCCATTTCAATGAGATGGTCAGGTAGGATAAGGTGATCAACCAGACTGACGGCTCTGGTTTGGTCAATAAAGATGGCCCAAGTTAATAAGCTTTTGTCCATTGCAAGGAGGATATTGTTGGTAAAGGTCCTGAGGATACTGGAGGTTCTGCGGCCAAACCAGACGTTATGTTGTTTGCTGTTTAGCATTCTGCAGTATACGGAGTAACTTTTCAAGGATTTTCCTTAAGGTAAAGAGGATGGATCTGGGACAGAAATCAAAAGTGAGAAAGGAGTTGTACATAGCTGCTCTCCAAATGCTGTATATTAAATTTTGTGGTATGTACAGGTTGCAGAGATATGTAGTAACGGGATCAAAATACAGTCCCAATAGTAGTACAAGAACCAGATGAACAGGTTCTCTGTTCCCAGCTGGGATGTCAATTTTTAATTCTTCTAGAAGAGGGATCATGTCTTTGGATCAATTTATTTTTAAGTAGAACAGCAGAGTATATGGAGGTGGTAAAGGGGCAGTGATGAAAGAATGAGCATTATTGAAGAAAGTGTGGCGAAGATTGCTGAAATGGAGGCTAATATTTATGGATTGCATATGAGAGGAGGAGTAGGAGTGAGTGTTCATAGGCTGTTACTGTGACAGTTTTTAAATTTAACCAATCCCTAATGTGAATTCAAACCTACACTGCTTGTGCTGTTCTTCAGAATATACTTCATTAACACATTCAGCCAATGAGAAAGTGCTGGGAGGATTATTATTTACTTAACTACATACCAGCACTTTCTAGGGGGTTGAAAGAAGACAGCATAGATGTGACTTCATTAGATGACTGTTATGATGTGTGATTGCTTGTCTGACCAGATTTCAAAGCCAAATGAAATCCTGTCAAACGGAAGGTGTAGGATCAGACTTTTATGCCAAGCATTGTCCCTGAGATTAAGACGGACTTTCAGCTCATAGGGAGTCCAGCTGTTTTTACTGGTTACAGAGACGGATGACTTTAGGGAAGAAGGCATCCCAGCGGATCATGAGAAGTTATACAAGAACTTGGCAGCACAACTGGGGTTTGTGGAAGAGAGTACTGCACATCAGTTGATGGAGGCCATAATGGACTTAAGTTTCTGATTGCTGGCTTAAGATTTATTCTAGAAACTGACTAAGTTAAGGGAGGGTTATCAAAGTGGTGATGAATATTAAAACCAATGGGCCGGTAGTCTCTGAAAGAGAGAGAAGCTAAACTAATATATGAAAAATAAGAGATGGATTGTTAGTTATTTTAAGATCAGGAAGAGGATAGGGAGAAGTGGAAATGTAAGTTGGAAGATGAGGCAGTCTGGCATAGAGTCAGAGCAAGCAGTGCCTTGAGTTGGTACTTGGATCTTAATAACAGATGTTGTTGTGTCTTTCGGCTTTTCCCGGTTAGGGGTCGCCACAGCGGAACTCTGTGACTAATGGGAGACTAATGCTAACAATTTTTAACTAACAATTTTATATTTAATTTTTTTTATCCGTTTTATTTGTTATGATAGTTATGTAACCTTTTAGGCCTTTGTGTGAAAATGTATAACTAGTGGAGCTTTTCTCCCCGGGCCTCTACTGAAAATGGACATATATCCAATTGGACTAGCCCGGTCAACAAATGTAAAATGTAAAATAAATAAAATAAATAAAATAAACTCCGGTCCTCTAATGATTGGCAGTAGAGTTTTATGTGTCGAGTTGCCAGCTCTGATGCACAACCTTCAATGAAGGTATGCCAATTCACGCACGTCTCCACACAGAAGACGCTCTAGCTGAGAATCGAACAGGACAACGTCTTACTGCAGCACCACCACCGGTGAAGAATAATTGTGTCCCACACCTGTTCTGAACCCAGGATTGGCATCAAGGAAGTACACTTCAGGGCTTTTAGGGAAGGATTGTATTCCTATTGGATTGTCACTTGTATGCGGAAGTGGTGATATATAGAGGGATTACTGGATATAAACCAAGATTCAGTGACAGCAATGAGGTCTGGATTGTATTATGCAACAAGGCTGATCAGTTGGTCAGTTTTCTTCTGAAGACTCTGTGTGTTTATTGAGAAACAGGAGAGAGGAGCTGGGCCTGTGCTAGACTCAATGTTGCTCCTTAAGAGTAGCAGCAGGATTACAGGAGTGAATATGGAGTGAGGTTAGTGTTATTAAAGAGGCTGTTTACAAGTGTATGGGTGAGAGATTGCTAGAAAATGTGAGAGACAGCAAGGTAAGATGGGGAACGTGAGGGCTAGGAGAAAAAAGGAGGGATGTTGTGAGGTAGTTTTGTGAGAGGAACAATACAGATATAAGAACAGCATTGAAAGCATATCAAACTTAACAGGGAGGGCAGGAAGTTGACTTTTAATATGGAAGTATGGGCATGAGAATGAAGGTGTCAGGAAATAAAAAAAATAACAATGGAAAGATTCAATTTTGGTTAGTGGAAAGACAGAAGAATATTATGATTTGTAAATGTGGTTACAGGTGAAGAAGCTAGATTCCTCATGACTGGAAATTGGGAAGTTTGCTAAGTGGGGTACTTGTAATAGAAACTGGAAAGGTGATATGGCTTTAGGAGGCAATTATGATGTGGGCTATACAAAAGTTATGTTTCCATCATAACGATGCATCTGTGTTGTCTGTTTTCATCCTTCCTCAACCTTTTGGGTTTCTGATCCGACTTTGGTCACTTCTCAGACTTTGGAACTGTAGCTCAAGTTCCTTCTGTAACCCATAATCCTCTCCCAAGCCCCAGATTACCTCAGATTGAGTTTGCCTCCAGGATATCAACATATAGAAATGAAATAATACTATAAATGTCTAGAAACATGACAGGAAAGGTATCAGGAGCTAAGACAGGGAAAGACCAAAAGGGGAATGCCTCCAGGTCATGTCAGGAGACCATATGAATATCTTCTTCCAGTGGAGGGGGGGGGGTAGGCTGAGGAAAGATGAAAACAGACAACACAGGTGCATTGTTATGGTAGTACATAATGTTTACATTTGATGTCTTTTTCATCCATTCCTTAACCTTTAGTACAGAGTCCCCAGCTAGTATCAACCCAGGGTGGTCACATGAAAGGACATTCCAGTTTATGCCAGAACCAAATGCTGCCCTATTTCTAGAAAGCATATCCAACTTGTAATGAGCTATGAAGGTATGAGCCCTGGACCAAGTAGCAGCATAAATATCTCCTACAGAAGCTCTAGATAAGAAAGCGGAGGAAGTGTAAACTGACCTAGTGGAATGAGATCATGGTTTATAGATTTTTGGAATAGTTTCATAGTATAGTACTAGGCTATCTGCCCTGGGGCATTTGTAAGCCTAGCCATAGTGATGTGGCTTTTGCCACCCCATGAAATGGTACAAAAATATACAGAATAAATTTAGAATACTGTGCCTCTGTCTAGTAGTGACACAATGAAGGTCCCCTTATATAATACAATTAGTTTACTGTGCCCCTGTCTAGCAGTGACACAGATGTGACCCCTGGGGTAAACTTACGATCTCCCAGCCACTCATCAAGATTTCTCTTAAAGAGAGTCAGTGAGGGGCTCTGCCTAATATGAACTGGGATCTTGTTCCAAAGCATGGGAAGCCTCTGGGTTATGAATCTATCCCTCCAGCATGTCCTATTCATACTTGTGCCGAGGTTTAAGTCTTTAGCTCTCGTGGTCCTGATGGATTTGGATTTTTTGAGGTGGAGCATGTCCATCAGATCCTGATTGGACATGGCCTTGTACATCAGGCAGAGATCACCTCTGAGCAGGCGGTATGCTACTGAATAGAGCTGAAGTTTCTTTAGTCTGGCAGAATAAGACATATGTTGGAGACCCTTGATCCTCTTGGTGAGGTACTTTTGTGGTCTCTCCAGCTGTTGCAAATGCCGGGTGAGGTACATACCAAATGGGGCATTGTACTCAATCATGGGTCTGATGAGGGAGGAGTACACGGGTACAATGACATCCCTGGATCTGGATGTGAATCCCTTCATGATGAGATGTGCAAGGTAGAATGTTTTTCTGACCACTTTGGCAACGTGGGTGTCAAATGAGGTCGCTGTCGACTTGGGTCCCTAGGTCTCGGATTACTTTTTCCGTACTCAGTGGGTTGCTGTCTATGTGATAATTTGTGGGCATTTTGTTTTTCCCAAAGGGGATGACTATACATTTTTTGACATTTAGTTTAAGGCCGTGACTCCGGCACCAGTTGTCCGTTTCTGTGAGGCCTTTTTGTAGGATGTATGTGTCCGCTGGTGTATCGACTATGGCGCCTAGTTTGCAGTCATCTGCGAACTTTGTCAGCCACCGCCCTCCCATGTTTGCTTTAACAACTGAGAAATAAATGCCGAACAAGAGGGGTCCCAGGACAGATCCCTGTGGGAGACCACTTGTGACTGGCTTTGAGTCTGACATTGCTCCAGCGATTTTAACTTTATGGGTTCTGTCCTTTAGCCAGTTTGCAACCCATCTAGTCACATAAGGGTTTACGTTTAAGCTGTTGAGCTTATCTATGATGCCTGAGGTGGGTATTGTGTCGAAGGCCTTAGCCAAGTCCAGGTAGGCTGTATGGACTGCTTTGCCCTCATCAATGGCTCTAGTGACTGTTTCGAAAAAGTCAGCCAGGTTCAAAAGGCAGGATCTGCCCTTTACAAAGCCGAACTGGGTGGGGTCAAGTGTCTGTAGGTCCCCTATGTCTCTATTTATGAGTTCCATAATGATTCTTTCCATAGCTTTGCAGACCAGGCTGGTTAAGCTTATGGGGCGGTAGTTTCCAGGGTCTGTAGAGGCACCCCCTTTGTGGAGTGGGACCGCTGTTGCTGTACGCCAGTGTTCAGGTACATATCCCGAAGTAAGGCTAAGGTTAAATAGCATTTTTATGTGTGGGTTTAGCTCCTCTTGAGTTCACGTAACACGCAACCCGGGATACCGTCAGGTCCCATTGATGCTGTGTTTTTAGCTTTGTTTAGGGCGGTTCTCACTTGGACATCTGAGATGACAGGGAGATTACATTCAGCTGGGATAAGTATTTCTTCTTTTGGGGGTGAGGGAGGGGAGAAATTTGCACTGAACCTGTCAGCCAGAATGTTGGCAATATCTGTGGGTTCAGTGTATTTTTTGTTGTTGTGAACCAACGCTGAGCATATCTGAGGGTTTCCGCCCAGGTTTCTAACATAGCTGAAGAAGGCTTTGTGGTTATCTTTAGTGTCCTTAGCGATTTTTCTCTCAAAGTTGGCCTCAGATGTTTTTATGAGAGAACATAGTTTTCTGCTAATGTTGATCAGAGATGTCTTCCCTTCATGGGATTTTGCTCTGACGTGCAGTAGCTTCCTTCTTTTGTTATACAATTTGTAGGTAAATTAATGGATTGGTTAAGGTCGAATTCTGAAGACACTTTCAGAAGAAGAGAGAGTCGGTGCAAAGAGAAACCCTGTCTTTATGAAAAATGACATAAATTGACTGGTAAGATAAAGCCTGAAGTTCTGAAACTCTTTTAGTGGATGTAATGGCAATGAGAAATATGGTTTTCCAGGACAAAACTTTTAAATCAGGTTCTGCTGCAGGTTCAAAGGGAGACTAAGATAAAGCCTGGAGAAGAATTGTCAAGTCCCAAGGAGGGGTGGTATCCTCAACAGATGGCCCGAGTAAAAATGTACCTTTGAAAAAGGCCATGCATAAGCTAAGGGAGGCTAAGGACAAATGATCTTTGCCTACATGAAGACTGGCGATTGTAGTCAGCTGAACTTCAACTTTGAATGTAGAGTAACTTGCTCAGTTATGAAAATAGAAGCCAGGAATTATAAATCTGCTGGAATGGGCACTGAAAAGGGGTCTAGTCAGATAGAGAATCATTTCCATTTGGTCTTCTATGTCTTCCTAGTGGAGTCTTTTTGAGAAGAAGTAAGGATGTGTAAAACCTGGGAATAAAGCCTGGATTGCCTAGCCATCGTTGGAAGTGGAGAAACCATGCGGTCAACCCGAGACCAAAAGAAACAGCACATTCAAACAACCCCAGGATACTGCAGAGCCAAAATTATAGCCAGAAATAAATCACTCAAAACATAATTTTACAGTGACACAGTTTAATAAAACGAATGAACCTTTTTGTCACTCAAATAAGAGACTTCATCACAATGACCAGTTCACCATACATCATTTCCTTTTATAGGATCCAACAAGCATCACACATTTATATTAAAGAAACACACACACAATTAGGTTGTTAAAAAATAAATTTAAAAGTAGTAAAAACATAAAAAAAACTTCATATTAAATGAATTAATCTTGATAATATTAATACGAATTAAATAATACACAATCTCAGCCTTAAAACAGGTTGAATGGATAAAATAGCATTCAGTTCAAGGAACGTACAGGCATCAAGTCTAATATGCCACAGTAATTCCTTGTACTCCAGGAAATGTTACCAATCCCCACAGTGAGGATTCATTTTCACTTTCTCTGTAATAGCAAAATAACATTTTTTATCATTTTTACACATCTCCACATCTTTAAATAAGGCACTGCTCTTACTCTTTTTCTTTATGTCATAATAGTGCTCATATATCCTATTTCTTAAAGCTCTCTCCATTTTCCCTATATAGAAACCTTCACATCTGGAAGACTTGGCTATATAAACTACCCTGGCAATAGATGAATTTCCTTTCTTTAGGTATAGTACTGACCCCAAGGTGTTATTCAGAGTTAACTTTTCACTTTCAAAAATAAAGGGGCATTGATTACAAGCACTTGGTGCCCCCTTTGTTATGGGTCTATGTTCAGCCATCGAATGGACTAAACATTGAACGGCTGAACATCGACCACTAATCAGCAAATGTTCAGTTCATTGAATCTGTGAGACGAAGGAAGTTACTAGTTGTTCAACACTTCCCCATCTCACACATGGCATGTTTCAAACCATTTTCTTCACTGTAGTGCTGTCTTGGAATTGGTATATATAGTAAGGGGTTTGGGGGGGCGAAGCCCCCCACCTGAGTGGGTTTGAAACTTTGCTGTGTGCGAGACAGAGAAAGGTTGAACAAACGGTTATTTTCTTCACCTCACAGGTTCGATGTAGTGAGCATTCATTGAGTTGGGTTCAATGTTCAGACCCCTTTGTTATCCTTTCCTTCTTGTTTATTTTGTTTTCCAATGCATGTTTAGCATTTCTCACTATTTTAAATGACAAATACTGATCTGGGTAAAAAAGACTTGAATACTAAATTGTTCCCCTTTATTACATTCCAATACTTCCTGATAATATTTTTGATATTTTTAGTATTGTATTTGTATTCGATAACAAATGCTCCTTTATAATTTAAACCTTTCCCAATTAGTTAGCCTTCACCTTAACCCTTAAAATCTACACCTGCACCTAAAAGACGTGTGCATTTATTTTCCCATTGGTTAAAGATATCAGAAGAAATTTTCTTGGGTGTATATCAATTCAGCGAAAAACCTATTTGTCAAATCACTATTTGTTGACCACATATTGTCTAAATCTCTCTTCGACCATTTCACTGAACTTTTTCAAAGCGAAAAGAAATGGCTGTTCAACCTTGCACCTGTCACTAAACTCTAAAAATGTAAACCTCACCCAATTGGGGGTGGGGGGTTTCACCTACCCCCCCAACTAAATATACCAACTCCGAGATCGCACTACAGTGAGGGAATAGGAGAAATTCTGATGATGGCCAAATGTTGCTTTTCCCTGTGAAAAAGTTTGATGAAATGGCAGTACGACAAAGAGAGGTTTCGACAATTTGGGGCTGACAAACAGTGATTCAACAAATATGTTTTTCGATCAAGTGATATAGATCCATTTTCTTAAAGATTCAGGGTAACCCTTTCAAAGAACATTCTTTCCAACTCCTTAAAATCAGTCCTAATATCTTCCAAAGTTGAAGTTATCCTAGCAATCCTTATAAATTGCCCCCGATACCATTTTTTTTACATTTTTTTAAATAGTGGGGGTGAAAACTCGGAGTGCAAAAAAAGAGTTGCTGTATATAGATTTCCTATAGATTTTTGATTTAAAACCTGTTTGACAATGTTGAATATCACTACCTAATTAACAGAACATGTGTCAAGGTGTATGTATACCTTAAAAAATTAGTTGTATTGGGTAAGTAGTCCATCAAATCATTTATCATTTCCTCTTTCCAATCCTAGAGAATCAAAACATCATCCAAAAATCTTAAATATAATTTACAACACAAATAAATGGGATCAGAAAACAAACTTAATGGACCAAGTTGGCATAAATGGGGATACATAACAACCCTATTGCCACTCTTAAGGAAAGGGTACCTCCTAATGCTAAAGTACAGCTGCTTGAGGCATGTTCCCCTATTTTGATTAGGTAGGTTCTATCAGAGAGTCAGTTTGCTACCCATCTGGTAACATATGGATTGATCCCTAGTTGGGAGAGTTTATCTATTATGCCCGAGTGGGGAATAGTGTCTAAGGCTTTCGCTAGGTCAAGGTAAGTGATGTGCACTGTCTTCCCCTCATCCATGGCTTTGGTGACTGTCACAAAGAAGTCGAACAGATTTAACAGACATGACCTCCCATTGACAAAGCCAAAATGTGTGGGGGTCAAGTGTTTGGAGGTTGCCAATGTCCCTATTAATGAGGTCCATGATAATCTGTTCCATGGCCTTGCAGATCAGCCTAGTTAGGCTGATGGGTCTATAATTTCCCGGATCAGTGGATGCTCCACCTTTGTGTAAAGGGATGACAGTGGCTGTCCTCCACTCGGCTGGGACAAAGCTGGTATTCAGGCTTTGGTTGAATAGGGTGCATAATAGTGCTGCAAGTTCATGCCTGAGATTAAGTAGGACGCAGCCTGGGATATTATCGGGTCCCATGGAGGCTGTATTATTTGCCTTTGAAACAGCGGTGATGACCTGTTCCCTACAGATAAGGGATGGGGTCAGGTACGGGTAATGTCCTGATTTATTGATGGAGGGACAGAGGGGTGTCCTTGTGGGACAAACCCATGCGCCAGAGATTCTTTAAAATATGCACTGTCTTATCTGTAAACTTCAAATTTTAGGCGGCTTTTTTTTTTTGCAAAATCTAAAACCCTGTCCTTCAAATTCCCACAGCTGTTGTTACCTTTCTGTTCAATAGTTCCAGTACCACGAAGAGAAAAAGTAAAGGTTTTCTGCAGCCATGTATCCTAAGTTAAAACCAACACCTCCTGAGACGTGGACATTCCTGTTGTGCATTTTATCTATTGAAAGTAAACATGGTTTAAATAGTTCAGTACCTTTGTTACATCCCGGAGGGTTATTAATGCAGGAAAGTTTTCTGGAAAATGGCAAAGTACCAACAGTACTGATGTTGTCGATAAGACACACAATACTGACATCACCAGGTTCAGTTTTCTGTGTTATTTTGATGTTAACCAGCTGGATGGCGTCCAGAATTTACTTAATCAGTAGGGAACTCACCAGAATTCTGGTTCAAAACCATTACCAACTTGACACTGGAATAACTGTTGGTAGCCCTCATTCCTTCCACAGTACTGGGTAACATGGTGGCAGAACACCCAACATGTTCAGGTGGGAATTGCAAAAACAAATACATTAATTTTGTTAAATCACCTCTAACACTTGTCACTCAGAATGGATCTGCTTACACATAATGAAATCCAACTTGACAATGACTTCTTTAGCGCAATGGAGTAGAATCCCACTGTTTGCTTTCCCTCGGTCTCTCTGTGAACAGTTCTGTGGAATACAAGAGACTGCATCTGAGCAATCAAATTTGCTGATGACAAGAAGTCTACAAGAAGAAGATGAACAGTAGGAACTAACCACTTCCATGTGATTACTTAGAAGCATGTTCATAGATAATTTGCTTTCTACTGGCAGAAATGCAACATACTACAAAAAATACTATTCCAGAGATAATGTGTACGAGCCTTTTTAGATATCCAATTCAAGGCCTCAGGAAGGGAATAAACCTTCAAGAAAGCTTAGTCCAAAAATAGGTTATAAAGTAGACCATATGAGAAAGGTACAGGTGAGTGAAGAGCAGATTCATTTGCTCTGTCTCTTGAGGTCTTCCATATTCTATCAAGCCAAGGGTTATCAAAATAATAGAAATTGATGGATGATGCTGGGTGGAGAAAAGGTCACTTGAATCTGTCTTATGGTCACGTCTAGGAAATGCATGTATTACATCCATGCCTGTAGACGTGACTTGCCTGGTTTGTTGAAGACTGGCTTAAGGTGGAGGTACTTTTGTTTCTTTAACAAGGTAGTTGGAATTGGCATTTGTTTACCAGGAAAGTCCACTGGGCCAAAATAGTCCCATTTTTAGTGGAGGCCCAGGGAGAAAAGCTCCAATGTCATACTAGGCCTTACATAACGTTTCAGAAAAAGGTTTGAACAATTTCAAAAGGTCAAGAAAATTACATAACAGAAATTATCAAAAATTTACAGAAGGTAGTTAAACTGATAAAACCAACATGGCATAATACTAGGCAAAACAAAATTGTTCAGTGTTATACAGTTATGAGCACCAAGGAATGTGTATAAATTCAGGTGTTACATAGAATAAGCAATAGAACATATGTACAGAAAGAATGGCCTAAGAGGAGTACTTACAAATATAGATGAGAGGGTAGTTGGAAAAAAAATTGGAGAAAGAGGAAGAAGAAAGATCGGGGAGGGATTACGTAAGTAGGATGGATGGTAGAAAAAAAACGGATAAAGGAGTTTCAAGAAAACAAAAAAGATACAAAATGACATGAATCATAGTACAAAGTAAACAGAATTAACATTATATAAAAGTAGAAATAATAGATTTGCACAATAAACATAAGTTCTATAAAGGATACTGTTGGCAAACAATTATAGTATAAACATAAGTTCTATAAAGGATACTGTTGGCAAACAATTATAGTATGAAGCAAACTGTTGTAATAGCAACAGATTTACTAGTAGATATAAAGATAAATACAAGTCAAAGCTTGGTAGGAACCTTGGACTATGTCCAACCTACATGTTTACAAATTTATACTTTGTGCAATGAAGTACATCGAAATGTAATTTTTTGAATATCACTGATGTCATGATAGGCTGAAACACACACACACACACACACACACACACACACACACACACACACACACACACACACACACACACACACACACACACACACACCCCTATCCATCTTAATATCACTTCACTTGCTGAGGAAGACTTCTGATGGTTACCTTTCAGTTTAAAAGCATATGTGCACTTAAGTGATTTTGTTGCTGGACTTTATTTTCCTTTTCTATCTGACCATTTTTTAGCCCAGTTTTTTTTTTCCTCAGGGATGTTTCAGATTTCAGCTGAAATAACAGAAACTTCATCTATCAATGCACTTGACTAATGACATCACAACACTAACTAGGGACTGTACTTCCACCAAAATACAATTGCTTCTTATTACAAGAAATACACTCCAGTAACAAGTAAGAAATTAGCTAACAATATCTACATAAAAGTATCAGATAAAGGTAAATAAAGCAGCTAGTTTGGTCTCCCAAAATTGTATAAGACACATTCCATTAGACCTACTATTAAATTAATGGCGTCGTCAGTGACCTTTCACATGTAATCTGTACAGCTATATCTGCAAATCAGCACACATCTTCATCTTTCATTGTCGCAATGACCTGGAATGAAGTCGAGCATGCTTCTTTTATGGGTTTTGTGTTTCAGATACAAAACATGAGCTGCAATGTCTTTACCATATGTACAAACACAGAAATGCAATTTATATATCAACAGCACACCTCAAAGGGCAGTCTACACAAAACAATTACCTTTTAGTCATTATTCACATCACAAATTATTCTTACTTGCAGTAATAAAGTCAACTCATATCCACAGTTGCGGAGTTAAACCACAACAATCTAAAGTTAAGTAAATATAGTGTTTATTTTTTATCTACTCTCTTACTCTTCTTCAAAACCTGGGTGGTAAAATTTGCATAGAGTATACCTCTCAACCTGGAAACATCAAAAATCTGGACAAAGGCCCATGAAAAATAAGTACAACTGGCCAAAAATCTGGATACGAATTAACATACAATTTGCAGACATGATTATGTAACTATGCCCCCTCTGGTGGAATTGTGGGATGCCAACATTCAAACATGACCAGACAAAATATAAAACGCAACATATACAACCAGAACAATAGTGATTTATTTATATCAACATTTGAACTTGTATAAAACTAAAATGTAATTTTCTTTTATAAAAATAAAATGAACTGCTACACTAATATTAAATAACAGAATATAACCAGAACAGTATTGTTTTATCTAGACATTTGAACTTTTATAAAACTTTGAACTTGTATAAAACTAAAGCACATTTCTATTCTCTGGTCCCTGTGGATCTGTATTTGCCACTTTTTTAGATGCATATTTGTTTAAACTTTAGAATTTAATAAGGATGCGTAAAAAGTAAAGGTTTACTCTTACTCTTTCATAGTGTCTCACAAAAAGAACAGTATGCATTTTGTAATCAATATTCATCTTTCTGTTCTGTTTTGGAATGGAGTATTCTCCATGGATATGACATTAGCATTATCTTTTTTATCTGCTTAGATGTCACTGCACTACCCTACTATGATAAGAATTCTATACTTGTGATGTTACAAAGTCACTGATGATGTTCAGTTCATTATGCTGGAGTGCCTTCTGTGTGGAGTCTGCATGTCCTCCCCGCAGTCGAGTGGCCTCCAAAAGACATGCGTGAATGGGTGTGCCTTCGCTGAAGGTTGGGCGCCGGGCTGGCAACTTGGCACCATAAAAAAAAAAGCGACTGCCAATCATTAGTGGACTGGAGTTCCGCCGTGGTGACCCCTAACCGGGAAAAGCCGAAAAGACAAACAACATCAATTATACATGAGTGAAATGTAAACAAACAAAATTAGCTGCAGACAAAAAACAGAGTGAAGGAGAACATCTATCTTTAGTAAAACATCTGAAGTAATAAAATACAAGTTCACAAAGAACTTCTTTACCCAGTAGAAGGGGTAGAAACTTCAATGTTAAAGAATCCCAAATTCAGGGACAAGCCTCACTAGATGAGTTCTGGGAATGTAGGTCTTTAACAGAGATGTATCCCGTCTTATCGGAAGGAAGTTTTGCAAACATTTGTAGACTTACAGTATATTGTGCTTTAAAGCTGAGATTTTTCTTTTGTATGCTACACTTTCATAAGTATACACACCTATTGTCTTCTTAAGTGTAGGATACAGCTGGGACTTTAGAAGTGCACTTTAAAAATAATGCTTGACTGGTAATTACAGGTTGTACAAATGTGGTTTGTGTTAAGAGCCATGTCCAGAATATTAGTCATCACATGTTCCCATCAGCAAAACTGTTGGGAATCTGGAAGAATAAACAAAAAAGGAAAAAAAAAAATAGGCCAGCACCTTGTGCTTCTGTGACCTCTCACAGGCCCTGAACTGAGTAGCAGACTCTTTTCATTCAGTTCTGTCCTAACAGTGGCTATGTGCTGTGGGTGAAATGCTTAAAGCATATAAAATCTATAGGCATAGATGTGCCAGGGTCCAGCACAAAGAATAGCTTCAACCACACCGGAAAATGACTGGGAACAAAGAAAAAGAAGAATGCAATAAATAATGAGAAGTTAAATATTACTCTCGAGTGGAACCAGGCATGTACTGCATTGATAGAACTCAAAAGAACTGGTGCCATATGTCCAAGCTTTACATGCAAAATAAATAAATATTAATGAATGGATTCATGAATTAAAATGTACAAATGAGCCAGCAAGTAATGTCATGATATATGACAGTTGTATTACTGCCTTTTCAAATAAAGGATTGTAACTTGCATGTACGCTGTATCCCTAATTCCGTATTTAGTAAGAATAATGTAAAATGGTCGTTATAATTGTAGGAGGTAGCAATACTGGGCTTTGTGTGCAAAGGAAACTTTCTTACAATCTGCTAGCAAATGTATACTTCTAAAAACCATGAGTCCTGGCAGCACTTCTGACACTGGGTATTTGTCCTGTTTGGTTGACTTGTTTTAGTAGTAACTTCACATATATTTTTAAAGTTTGACGTTATTCCTATACGTAAAACACAAAATTCTTTAATAAAAATACAGTATTTTTTAATTCCTGTCCTACAAACCCTTGAACCTTAGATAAAACAGACTGGTAGGTAGAAGTTTCTTGTGGGAATTGGTGCCATAACTACGAAAAACAGGTGTCCTGAGATAAGGCGTGAATGTATTCTATAATGGAAAATAGGAAGGGATTCCATCAGACATTACTTTGAGAAGAATGCAGTTGAGTAACTAGACAATATTAAATCTGTGATTATTCCAAATAATTAACATTACGTTTCAAAACGGCATGCCCCGCCAAGTTAAACGGATGTTCATTGTGCTGAATTCAGGAGGCCAAGTGACATTAGATTCACTAGAGGAGCAAATCAGCAGGCTGCATCTCTGAGAAATCTAGCATCAGCAGATTGCAGTATTTTTGTTGAATGACTCCATTACCTTATTTTGCTTTATTTTAGCAGGTACATTCTCCTTTCCTCAACTCATTGTGTCCACTTGCATTTAGAACTGTTAGTTTAAAGGCCTAAGAGGAGTACTTATAAATATAGATGAGAGGGTAGTTGGAAAAAAAATTGGAGAAAGAGGAAGAAAAAAGATCGGGGAGGGATTAAGTAAGTAGGACGGATGGTAGAAAAAAAACGGATAAAGGAGTTCCATAAGCTGGGAAAAATCAATCATACCTTTAACTCTTAATGTCCATGCATTACTCTGAGTGGTCATTTTCTAATTTGTTGTACCTCAGAATTCTGAATAAGTCCATATGTATGTTTTACATGGACAAAAGTGCTTAACTTGTTGAATTAATTTTAAGAGTTTTTTTTTCTGAATAGGCTTTCCTTTTCTGATTCAGTAACTTGTACACACTTCTTTTTGGTTATACCTCAGAATAGCCGAATGAGGACCATCTGCTGTCCAGTTTCATTTTACAACTGAGGCCAACTCTTCGCTGGAGTAATTTCACATGTTCACAGTGTGCTTTATTGACAAAATCATTTGTTGTGATTAACTGTTCCTACTTTTCTGACTTGCTGACAAAACCATATTTTGAATGAATTTACTTTGTTTGATGTTTTTAATGATCAACTCTTTTTTTTATTTTTTTTAATTTAGAAATGTAGCCCCAGGTCAGTGTTTTGGTGAGCTTATTCTCAATGAAACACTTGCCTTCAAGTGTGATGCTGGTCATTTGCGATTAATAACATACTATATAATTATAGCAGTCACTACCTCGACAGTTTATCTTTCTTAGCCTTTTCAGTGCATTTGTTCATAGTTTTGTCATGATCTCCTCTGCATTTTGGCAATACCATTTCCCTTTTGGTTTGTATGTTAGTGCAACACATGAAAAATGGAACAATTCAATGGGACACTGTTCACTGTCACATCCTATCATCTCTCCATAAGACACCTGATTACAAAGGCAGTATATGGGCTCATTAGAATCTATTGCAAATTCAACACTTGAAATTTCCCCCTCCTGTTTAACCCTACGGTGTTTCTTTTTCTTGGCAGATTTTGATTTTTTTTCATCAGGTGGCTGTTCCTCACATTCTTTAATCCTATTAGCAATGTGGCACAAATCCTGACTTTCATTAGTCTGCTGCTGACGTGGTCTTCTGGAAGACCTTTCTTGTAAGGCAGATTCTATCTTTAACTTCTCTGTAGATTTTTCAGTCTTAGCTGGGTCCTGGAAACAATGCGAATGAGTCTCAATCTGCCTTCCTCCGTTTTCTACCAGCTCAAGAATCTGTGCAACTATTTCAATTTTTTTCATCCCCAAGTTCTTGGCTGACAATTAGCACTCGCTAATTGCTGTTGCTGTAAATGTTTTTTATTAATTTAGTCTATTTCCTTCTTGTACTTCTCATAGACATCTTCGACTTATTTTAGTATGTCTTGATACTTTGTATTTATCTCGCATAGTAGCGATACGTTCCTCTGTATCTCCAAAGGGCAGCTATTCAACACATTCAAGGTAAACTTTCACATAACTGGCTAGCTGGCTTTTTTTCTACATTTGGATAATGCCCTAGCATGGTTCTTCCAATGCATTAAGCAAAAGGCACTGACATAACCCACCAAGAACTCCTAAAATTGGCAAAAACAGAGTACCAAGAAGACCATGTAGGCAGCGGTAACTAGAGTAAATGACTTAACACAGTTATTCTGTTTTCTATTTATTTTTTATGGTAATATGTACCTGAGATGTACCTACCTCTCTCTGTCTACAGTTGGTAAGACAAATTAATTTGGTACTTAATCAGCTTCAGAGGTAAAAGGCTTTTGTGGCATGCAGATTGTGTGACATGGTCTTTCTGAATTTGCAGGCTAGGGCTGTACGTGAGCTATCATTGCAAGTGTGATCAGTTTATGATTGTTGTTACGTGAAAGGGACATAAACAAAGTGTTATTTTTTTGCTAGGTAAGGATGACATCAACACCAGAAGAGAATGACGATGGTCATAATGAAGTAGGTAGAATATTAACAAAATTATTTGGAAGCATTGCTTCTTTCAAGTTCAAGAAAACTTTTTTTTCATAGCATCTGCAAAACAAATATATATATTTTGGTCCCACTGAAATGCAGGTGTAAATTAATAGTATGATTTTGATATAGATGTAAATACAGAAACTGGACATCTGTGATTGTTATGCTGTCTTTCTGCCTTCCCTTTTATTGTAATTCTGCAAAAGATGGTTTGCATGTTGCAGAGATCAGTTTTCAGTTTTAACCTGACCCATACAGTCTGTGTCAAATCAAGCAGCAGTTAACGTGAACTGGCTTTGAGGAGCAGAAATATTACAGATTAAAACATTGGGTAAAACTAGTTGTTACTCCTTTGCAAATTAATTTCAGGTGTGATTTGATTTGGTTGTGAAATAGATAGAATATTGACTCAGACGGCATGTTATTCTTTGATTACAATGTGTTACTAATTTAAAGTACTGTGATGCTTCATTGCAGCTTCTAGTTTGTCATGCACAGAAAGTTAGACAGTGCAATGTTATGAAAGATGAAAGTGTGGTTGCATGTGATTGTGACAGTTTTTCTTCACAAAGTTATAATTTGGTTGGTAAAATGCACGTAGGGTTGTTTCATAAATTATGCGATTGAATGAATGTATAATGTAGTGTCTTGAATACTGGTATTGCACAAGTAATAAGTTATCATCACAAGATAAACTGGTGCTTTCTTAACGTACTTTAGCTTTCAGAATAGCTTTCAACCTTCCATCTCCAAAATCTGTCATCAGGCACGCCCCTGCATGTTGATGATGTTGTAGGAAATGCTGGCAATGTGTGACGACATCAGTGTGGTAAGTAAAAATTGTAAATAAAAAAAAATTGGAACTTGAAGGGAACACTCGTGAATTTGTGGCACCCCATTATTTTGCCTTCAAAACCGTAACATTCTGAGGAATTCAGTACAGTTGAGAGGTATGAAACATGCAGAAATATGTTTAACGTTTGTGATGAGTGCCCTTTTATGAGGGATTGAAAATGAGTTTGCAGGAGGAAAGGATAATTTTCCTATTGCATCTCCCTTGTAAAGGCTGCTATTAAGTGTTTTTTTTTTTTTTTGCCTTGCATTTATAAACCTCAGACGTACATCAGCAAATGGCATGCAAGATGAAATAACTGAGACAATCTTTCAAACCCACCAATGCTTCTATTTGGAGTTGTTAATGTCCAAGGATATATCCCCAAGATTCAAAGAAGTCATCTTACTGCGTTCTCTTCCTTCATCAGACCCACCATTAAAATGCAATGCCCCCTTTGGTATACACAAATCGAAGCATATCATTCAACTAGAAAAGTCACAAAGATTTCCAACTGAGAAAATTTTAAGCCTTAAATCTTTCAACTATGATGATTTTCCTTATACTCCGCAGTATACTGGCAACTTCAAGGTGTCTATAGCTTGCTTTTCAGGCCATGAAATACTCTGTTTCTGGCCTCCTACTTCTTTGCAAAAAAGAAGTTATGTACTTACCATAACGTTCGATGTTTGTAGTCCATCTTGCCCTTCATTCTTACACTTGGGATCGGAGCCGAACTTCGGCTCCAACTTGGCCATACTGTAGCTCAAAAACTTCTGGTTGGCTTGTGGTTAGGAGGTATCCCATTATGCATCACTACCATTCCCCAGATCTTGTTTGCTGCAAGGAGAAAAATACAGAGACCGAGAACAAACCAAATTGAAAGGACTAACAAAAAAAAAAACAGTAGGCACTCTACCCCCAGTTCCTCAAGGAGGGGGCAGGAGGGAGGGTTCGTAAGAATGAAGGGCGAGATGGACTACAAACATTGAACGTTATGGTAAGTACATAACTTCTTTATGTTCTGTAGTCCTATCTAGCCTTCATTCTTACACTTGGGACAGTGTCCCTAGCACCTTAATCTTGGGTGGTTCATTGGAAAATGCTCCTGAGTACTGTGGAACCAAAGGAAGACCTGTTCCTAGAAGCCATATCTAATTTGTAGTGAGTAATGAATGCGAGAGGTGAAGCCCATGTTGCTGCAGCACAAATGTTGTCTATTGGGATTCTAGCCTGAAAAGCTACTGAGATAGACACACACCTGGTAGAATGAGCTTTCACCTTGAAAGGACGATCTTTACCACAGGAGGAATAGATAAAAAATTTGCTTTAGTTAATCACCATAAAAGGTTGAGTTTAAATCTAGTAAGGTAAGGGTCTTCTCTTGGAGGTGTAGGGTGGTTCAGGATAGTTTGATCACTTTAAACTTGGAGGATGGCGTGGAAGAAGGTTAGCTGCAGAGGTTCCTTCAGTTGACCACTTTAAATTCTCTTAGTAAGGTAGTTTAATGGATGGGTTCAGTTGTAGTTCAGCCTGTCTTCAGGGTGTGAAAAATTGGGTGAAAAAAGTTTGTGTGAGTTTATAAGTTTGACTTTTCTAAGTCTTGACTTTTCCTCTCTTTAGTAAGCTTTTTCTTCTTCTGTGGTGTAGGGTGTTCAGTTGTGTAATTTCCTAAAAATTTCAGGAGGATGGTGGGCAGGAAAAAAGTTTGCTTGAGTTTAATAGTTGAAAATAGTTGAAAATAGTTGGAAATCCAGTGAGATAGTGTGACTTTAGAAACTGGAAGGCCCCTCCTAGAGTCTGAAAAGGAGAAAAACAACTGATCTGACCTCCTTAAACCTTTAGATCTGTCCAGATAAAAACACAATTGTCTATGCACATCCAATTGGTGGAATTTGTACTCTGCCTTATTAGAAAACTTAGGGAAGAACACAGCCAATTCAATAGACTGATTAATAATAGGCTTGAGAAGAAACCTTAGGAATATAGGAAGGGTTTGTCCGCAAAGAGACCCTATCTTTATGAAACACCAAATAAGGGGGCTTAATGGAAAGAGCTTGCAGTTCAGAGACCCTTCTTGCAGAAATGATAGCCACTAAAAATATAGTTTTCCAAGTTAAAAACCTGAGGTCACATGTTGCTGAAGGTTCAAAAGGACTTGACGTAAGTTTATGGAGAACAAAGTTCAAATCCCATGGAGCCACGGGATCCATGACTGGGGGTCTTAGCAAAGTGGTCCCTTTGAGGAAGGCTCTACACAGCCTATGAGCCATAAGATTAGGTTTGTTAGAAACATGGAAATGGCTGCCAACTGGACTTTGATAGTTGCCGCTGCTGAACCTTGGTTGAATAACTGCTAGAGGAAGTCTAAAATGGCAGAAATGGGAGCTGTGTAAGGATCAAGGCTTCTCTCACAGGCCCAAAAGGAGAATCTCTTCCATTTACTGGTATAAATTTTTCTGGTAGAAGGTTTGTGAGAAGATGACAGGATGTGTACAACCTCGGGAGAAAAGTCATGAAGCCTGACTAGGGATAGAATTGGAGCAGCCAAGTTGTCAAGTTGAGGGTGTGGAGAGAGGGATGGAACGCCCCTGACATGTGTGTCAGTAAATATGGCACTGGATCCAGAGTCCACGGTTCGTCCTTTAGATGAGGTCTGAGGAAGGGGAACCAAATCTGTTGAGGCCAGTAAGGAGCAATTAGGATCATTCTGCTTCCCGAGGATATTGCTTTCTGAATTACTTTCGATATGAGGGGGAAGGGAGGGAAAGCATAGAGAAGTCCCTAGGGCCAATCGTGAAAGAGTGCGTTTCTTGGTGCTTCCCCTTCCGGGGGAATCAGGGTAAAGTAGCTGCTGCATTTGGCATTGAAAGGGGGAGAAAAGAGATTGCAGCAAGGCTGACCCCATTTGCAAAAAATTTGTTCCGCAATGTATGTGTTCAGAGACCACTCGTGAGGCATCAGAATAGCCCTGCTGAGCCTGTCGGTTATGACGTTGGATTTCCCTGGGATGTGTGTTGCTATCAGAAAGCACTGGGAAGACACCGCCCACTCCCATACTCAAAGGGCTTCTCTGCAGAGGGGTTAAGATTTGGTTCCTCCTTGTTTGTTTGGGTACCATACCACCGACATGTTGACCGAGTGGATTGCAATCATCCCTAGAGGGAGAAAGCTGTGAAGTGCTTCCAATGCTAGAAGCACTGCTCTCATCTCCAAGATGTTGATATGCAAATGAGCCTTGTGATCTTGCCATGTGCTTTGGACAGTTCTCCCTAGATAATGCCCCCCCCCCACCCTATCTGGGAGGCATCCGTGGTCACAGTGGCAACTGGGGGAGGGGACAAATGGTCTGCCTGTGTTTAGATTGCTGGTCTGGTTTCACAATAAAGATCCTGTTTGCACAAATTTGCTATCAGGATGGGGTGAGACAGAGGACGATACTGCAGCACTGCAGGACCCTCACATGCAGTCTGGCTAATGGAACTAGTGTTATTGTGGAAGCCATGGTCCCTTATAGCTGGAGCACCACAATTGCTTTGACTTTTCTTAGAGAGTAAGCTCAATTCCCTTAGACAGTGAATTCTTTCCACGGTGAGGTAAGCCCTCACTGAGATGGTGTTTATTTCAACGCCAATATAATTCACATGCTGAGAGGGTAACAATACAGATTTTTGCCAATTTACTGCAATTCCTAACTGCAGGCAAGTTGAAATGGTAGCGTCCCTGGCCTGTAACAGTAGATGCCTGGTGGTGGCAGTCAGGAGCCAGTCGTCCAGATATGGAAACACTTGGAATCCCTGACGTCTTAAGTGAGCCGTAACCACTGCCATACATTTGGTGAACACCCCAAGGGCTGTGGTGAGACCAAAGGACAGGGCATGGAACTGATAATGACTGGCTCCCAGATGGAAGAGTAAGTGACTCCTCGATGTCCTGTCCATTTTGATGTGGTAGTAAGCATCTTGGAGGTCTATGGAGCACATCCAAATGTCTTTCCCTAACAATGGGAGTATCGACTGTAAGGTGACCATTCGGAACTTGGACTTCTGTACAGATTCGTTCAATTTGCTGAGACCCAAAATGGGTCTCATGTCCCCTGCTCTTTTTGGCACCAAAAAGAATCTGGAGTAAGTCCCTAATCCTACTTGGTCTGTGAGGACAGGTTGGATGACTCTCTTCACAAGCAACTTTTGGATTTCTAGATTTGCTGAATCCCTGTAATTGGGTGGCACATCTGAGATTCGTCTGGTCTGAAGAAGAAGAAGCGAAGGGAATATGGTAACCTCTGGTAATTATCTTTAATACCCACTTGTCTTGAGTGATGTCAAGCCAGGCTTCTGAGTATAAAGAAATACGACCCCCGACTGTCTCCAGAGATGCACAGTCAGGCCTCCTTTCAGGAGAGCTGATAGGGATGATCACGAAAGGAATCACTGTCTCCCTAGTTCTGCGGGCCTCTTCTACCTCTAGGGTGGCATCTACCATTATTTCCTCCTCCTCTGCCTCTGGAGAAGGAATCATCTTGTGCATCCTGAAAAAACCTCTGCGATTTTCTGAACCACATTTTGCCACCCTTCTGCCCTTTGGGATAGGGTCTAGAAGGGACGAAAAAATGGAATCCCACAGCAGACAGGGTTTTTCCTTCCTGCTCGCACCTGGTGAGTGTGTCCTTTACCTTGGTTCTGAACAAGGACGATCTGTCAAAGGGGGCATTGATAAACGTAGACTTAAAGGCCTCCGCAAAGTTACACAAACGCATCCAGGAGTGTCTTCTGAGAGAGACTCCTGAACCCGCTGCCCTACTCGCTCCATCCACTGCACATGAAATCAGCCTCATGGAGGAGTTCACAATAGAATTAAGGGTAGACATCTGTGCGTTGATCTTCTGAGATACCGCATCAGATACGTTATCCTGTAGAGTATCTCCCAACTCTTTTAGGAGATCTCTCTGGAGCCTTGTGAAATGGGACAGGTAGTTCAGTGATCGAAGTGTAAAAGCCGCTGAAGAAAAGACACGCTTCCCATACCTATTCATCATTCGAGACTCCTTGTTCGGTGGATGGACAGTGAAGGAAGTTTCGGCCACCACCATGGCATCTACTGGAACACCCTTAGTAAGAAAGTCCTTGTCCTGGGGTGCTGACAAAAATTTATTTGGTCTTTAGGAACTGGATTCACAGAATCAGGAGATTCCCACACCTTTCGACTCACTAAATCCAGTAGCTCGTCGAAAGGAGGAGACACCCAAGAAGCGGAGGGTTGAGACCTGAAAGCCTTCAGGTACGCTGACTCCTGATCAGAAGGGGATGTGGTGGGACAGCCGTCTCTCTGTTTAAGGATCTCAAGGATATCTGCGAATAACATATCATCAGAGGATGACTTGGGGGACTCTTCTGACTCCTCAAGGTCAGTGTCTAATGTAACAGACTCATCAGGGGAGTCAACATGTTTCCTCTTACAAGTTTTCTTCCTAGGTGGTTCCTCAGACAGGTATTCTGGGAAGACTGGGGACCACTCATGGAGGTATCCTGAGGCTGCGGGTCTCTGTGTGTTGGGAGATAGAGAGAGCTGAGACTGATGTTGGTGCCTTAGGGGGAAGAGTGTCGGTGCATCTGGATGGAGCTAAAGACCTGGACACCACATTCCTCATCACCTCGAAGGGTGATCCTCCTGGCTCCGAGGATGCCCCTCCACTCTGAAGATGCAGAGGCAGCCCTCAGTACCGAGCAGATGGGCTCAGAGGCAGATGTGGGGTCCAAGCTCACCCGGGCCGAAGCACCGAGAGGTAGGCTCGGAACCGAAGAAGTTCAATTTGAAGCATCCCCCTTGGGACCGACCAGAGAGCTGAAGACCCTAGACCCCACGGACGGCATCAAAAGGGTCAGAGTGGGTATCAGAACCCAAGAGACCAACTGATGTAGCTGGAGCCGACCTATCCACAACTGGAGGAACCGACAATTCTGGCTCCGAAGGCTCAGAGAAGCTCGGAGGAGGAACATCGATCGGGTGTGGGGGCACATTAGACTCCAGAGCAGACTGGGACAGAGCCGAAAGCAAATTTGCTAGTGCCGAAGTCTGAAGCAGTCTACGCACCACTCTCTCTACGTCCTCATCAGAAAGGCTCCTAGAGGACCAGGAAGATAGAGTGGGGGATCTAGATTGCTGGAAAATAGGCAACCTAAAAGTCGGAGAAACCGGTCGGAGTTCAGATGACTGGCTCCGAGATGTAGTGTCAGTTACTGGCTCCGAAGTTCCTGGAGCCGAAACTGAAGGAGCCACTAAGTTAACCTCTGTCGGCACCAAAATCAATGGAGCCGACAAGGGTGTAGCCAACTTAATAATTTTGTCTGGAGGCTCTGACAAAACAGAATGGGTGGGAGACCACCTTTTCATAGTTTTTGGTCCGTCTTTCTTAGAGGAGGAAGGAGATTTAGAGCTAGATGAAAAAGAT
The DNA here is from genome assembly GCF_019279795.1 of Protopterus annectens. Classification (NCBI taxonomy): domain Eukaryota; kingdom Metazoa; phylum Chordata; order Ceratodontiformes; family Protopteridae; genus Protopterus; species Protopterus annectens. Next base: position 1,760,603,560 of record NC_056735.1, on the reverse strand, counting down.
GCTATCTCCTCCTCAAAGGAATGTTTTAATGGTCCTTTCAATATGAGTTTGTTCTTCCTCTCCTGAAGAACACGAGGACTGAAAACATGACAAAACAGGCAAGACTCTTGGAGGTGAATAACCCCCAAACAGTAAACACAGAAATTGTGCCCATCCATCAAGGACATCTTCTGGGCACATTTAGTACACTTTTTGAAGCCAGAAGGCTTATGATCCTTAGAGTCTTTTGACATAATGCAAAACCACTATCCACAAATACAAAATACAGCTATTAAACAGACAAAGACAAACGGAGGACTAGGTCCTCTAATTTAAACGGGCCTAGCCCTAAGAGGAGAAGAAATAAACCGAGGACTAGGTCCTCTAATTTAAACGGGCCTAGCCCATGGAGTGATAGGAAACAGAACAGAGGATTAGGTCCAAGGATTAGGCCCTCTAATATGAACGGGCCTAGCCCAACGGAAGACAATCAACAGAACGAGGACTAGGTCTTCTAACTTAAACGGGCCTAGCCCAAGGGAGAAATAGAAAGGAAAAACCAGCAGCACAGGAGATAGCAAAGCAGGGATACAAAAAGGGCCAATGGAGGAACGGCCAAACAATGTACAAGTAGTGCACAGAGAAAAACAAACAGCAAATAGTCTGAACAGACACGGACTGCAATAAACACTCTAAGCTACCAAAACAAGATTATTTTATCCAACTATGACAAGTCAAAAGATATTGAAAATATCACTTAGCCACAGCCAAGAAGAATCACGTCTGAGCTGATCGAGCGGCAAACAAGATCTGGGGAATTGTAGTGATGCATGATGGGATACCTCCTAGCCACGAGCCAACCAGAAGTTTTTGAGCTACAGTATGGCCAAGTCGGAGCCGAGGTTCGGCTCTGATCCCAAGTGTAAGAATGAAGGTGAGATAGGACTACAGAACATCCAGTGTTTCTACTTACACCTGTACTATGTCTCTAAACCTAGACCAACAAATAAAGAGGACTCGCTGGAGTGATCGGTTCTTAGTTCAACATATCCCCAGCCTATAGAATATGTTACTACCACAGGTCGAACACAGTACTACTATGGCTATCTTTAAAGCAAGACTTGGCGAGTGGGTTGGTGACATAAATTCACACCAGGGTTATCATGTACAGCCCTGCTGGATTTGGGAGGTGAGCAGTATTAAGTGCTCACAAAGGGTAGAAAGAACATTTAAGTTTGCATACTTAAAGATATACATGGCTCAATATCTTATGGACCCTGTGACCCTATACAACTATAAAGTTCACACAGAATACCCTCTACCCTCTCCCGCACACTTGACCTCAATAAACCATTCTATTTTATTCTCACTTGCCTCTCCTAAGGACTTCTTACTTCTCTATATAATGATACGCTGCTATCACTGTAGCATAAGCCATTTCAGTCATAATGGCTACATTTTATCCAAAAAGCTCTGCAAAGCAGATTTCCATTTTTCCATCCATGTTTTGAATTTGTAAATTGCTTCTTGAACTAAATGTTGTAGCATATTTTTGCATCTGTACATATGTATATGTTTTGGCATATCCTTGTATCTGTAAATATGCTGTGTTCATTTTTTAGGTGATCCTCTTCACCCAGTCTGTTCCTGCAAAGGGTCCATTGAGATATGGCCTCTACTCAGTAAAAAAAAAATATAAATATATATTTTTTCCCTGTCTGGTAATATCATACATCTTGACCAACTGCTATCACTCAGACAGAACTGTGATTCTTACCCTTAGATTTAACCTTGCCCTTCCTAAATTGACTGATTTTCTCCATAAAGTTAGACCTGTTCAAGAGCGCATATGCTATAATATAACTTAGAAAAGTCTATATATGGATAGTTTATCCTTAATTCTATGAGGTCTAGTATGCAATGCATTTCTATTCTGAAAAATAAGAAGGGTATCCTTTACTTCTGACCTTAATGCTGATTTCTAAACATAACTGTTTCTTTCTTGTTTTTTTATGTTAAGGAACTGAATGGTTTGAAAGGAACACTAAAAATATTGTTTTTTCCAGCTTTTGTCGAGGACCCTGATTTTTTATTTTTCTGAAAATAGTACAGGAATAAGGGTCAATCCTAAATTTGAACTGTTTGGAGATACACTTAACATTCAAACCACCACAATCTGTATTATATATCCTATTTACTACTCCTAATACTGTCAGATTAATTTATAGAATGTTAGTACACAGAACCGGTTTTAATTTTGCATCTCTCTCTCTTTCTCTCTCTCTTCTGTCTTAGTCTCTCTGTCTCTCTCACTTGCTGTCTGTATGTTTAGTGTTCAAAAAAACACATCTTTCTTGAATTTTTTGATAAATATATACAGCTAAATTAAATGTCACACATAATTCCATTCTCTTTTTTTTTTCTCTCTGTTGGGAAGGGGGTTCATTCCTCCTCGGGTGGAATATTTGTTCCTTCAGTGGAAAGCAACGGCCAGGAATGGGAAGATCTTACAGATTCTTTTTAAATTATTTAATAGAAGGCGAAATATGGATTGGATGGGGGGATCCGCCCTTTTCCCAAGGGGGAAGATTACAATGCGTGTTCCACCAGTCTTCCATGCATGTGACTGCAGAATGCCTGATAGGTAAAGAACTCTCACCCACCAGCCTCTACCACGGGATTCTTTGATAGTGACAAAATTCCCACACTGCCCCCCCAAGGGAAGACGGAAGGCAATGGAGGCTCGATCCCCTCCTTTTTCCAACCAGTCATCTTGCTCCCAAGTTTCCAGTTAATGTCCAACTACACAGTAGGATGCTTTCTTAATACCTCAGCAGGCTGATTCGGCAATTCATTCTTAACCTACAGCTATACGAGTTCTGCTACAGACACACACAGATAAAGCAGATCGCTAGCACAGAAGTGAGGCGATTGTCTGACATATCAGGAATCACATACTGTAAATGCGCAAAGCCTAGCAAATGTTGCCTGAAAAAAAGAAAATCACAAAGCTCAGCAGAAAGAGGCCATAATGGTCAAATTCTCAAGGAAAGCTAGGGAACTGTGAAAATGTGTCAGATAACATGAGACAGTAAAATCCTGGATGAGCTGACATGCACAGCTCTGCACCATATAAAACGTCTAAAGGTGTAAATCTCATGTTTCCTTAACCATATCTGACAGTATTTTAAAGAAACACAAGGTAAGCAGATCCATGTAAACAGATGGCAGGCACTGCAAGGGTCATAATTACAAGCATCAGACAAGAGGAGGTGGAGGAGAATAAAGCATTAAATCTGTGAAACCAAATAAATGTTATACTGCCCTTTACTATACCTTGCAAAACTTGCCTACCTTAGCTTTTGTTTCTAGTCCATGCCTGTTTGATTGCATCAGTGGAAAGAAAAAAATCACAAGCAAAAGTGTGCAGACTGATAAATACAGTGGTACACATGAAGCGACTCCTTTACTAAGATGAAGGGAAAAATGTTGACTCCCTGAAATACAGATTTTGGAAGCTTTTCCATCCCTGTTTACTTAGCCAATCTCTTAAGGGAACAACCTAATGTCTTGTCCACACACACACACTGTGGAATCTACAGCTCTATATATATATATATATATATATATATATACGTCATTATAACTTAAACTTTTGTACCAGGATCAAAAAGAGTAATGGAATTTGAGCAAAAACAGTATTTGCTGGCTAGCAAAGAGACTTGAGTAAAACTCTTATAGAAGTTATAAGCACCTGATTCATCCACTATTACAAAACATTTATAAAATCAGTGTATATACTTACCAGATTTTAAACATGGTGGCAGCACATGGTTCTTTTTTTAGCAACTGCAAAACCTATCAGCTGAAATGTTCTTCCATACAATATATGTGTAAACCCACAAAGATCACGGTCTCTCAGCTCCATGCTATGTAAATGTTGTATCTTGTATTAAGTACATGACCTAAGAGGGACTGACCTTGTCCTACTTGCCCTAGTAATTCTGTGTTGGAGAAAATCTTAAGTGTGGACAGCAGATTTAGGACCATCTGGAATACCAAGACCCCTTGCATGCACTATCATTCTCACTCGGTCAACATGTCATTATATTCCTTACCAAAGCTGTTGTATCAAAACATGCCAGAGAACAATGCAACTGTACACTATAACTACAAGCATGTGATACCCTAAAGTGCACCACATATACACACTAATAAGAAAAGTATAGATAGAGGACACGGTAGGACTCTTTACGTACATAAGGAGGAAAAAACAATTTTCTAAAACAGGCTCGATCATCAGCAGGCACGGAGGAGGGAAAATACATAAAAAATGACCAAGAATAAGGTGGTAGAATTTCAGATTTATTTGTTTACTTATTTATTTTGGGGAGAGCTCAGAAGAAGCAATTTGGTGACACTAATGGTGCAGCTAGGCATACTCCCAAGTATGCTACAGTCTACAATTGTTTTCTTTATTTACTGAGACCCTGACTGAAAAATCACAAGAAAGATCACTTAGTCAAGCCTGACCCTATTGCTTCTACAATATGCTTTTAATTGCAGGTGAACTATTTATGGCAATTAGCAGTACTGAAAAGGTGTGCTGTCAAGAAGCATGCAATGTCCGCAGGATGAGGGCCTGGAGAGACATTCTGGAAGATGCTGTGTGGTATATAGTACAAAATGATGCACAATTCAAAAAAAGTATCCTGTCCACGTCCCATAATTACAGGGTCAGTTCATTAACAAGTAAACAAGTGTAACTGCCTTCTTCAGAATGACATGAGAATTGAAACAGTGAGGAAAATTATAAAACACAAGTTGGTTCTGGGGGGAGCCAAGATTAATGGGCAATGGATTATAGTTTGGATGCAGAGAATACCCAACATGAGCAGACTCAGTGGCCCCCAGTCTGGATGTCACAAGTGATGGTGTCATGTTAAGTAGAAAAAAAATTAAGCAGTTTGGAGATTATTCTGTTTGTTTAATTCTTTTAATGCTGTTGTGTACACATTTGGCATAAAGATATCTGAACACAAACAGTCTCTGCAATGGTCCAATGTGATCTAATGCAAGCTTGACCTTTAGTCTCAAAGTCAAACTCGTGTGTTAGATTGCAATATGAGAAAGGACTGCTTTTAGTGTTATCTAGTGAAATTAAGAGGCATTTTTCCTTAGCATCTGTTAAGTTACAACTATATAAAGTCCAAGTGTAAGCATAGCGATTGGTTGGGGTGAATGAGTTTGAGCACAGACACCACAGTTTGAGAACTGTTACAATACTGAAATATTTCTTTATTTTGTTTTTTCAAAGATGAAAAACACAAGTGGGTATTTATTACTTTTGTATAACACACATTGTGTGTTCTATTTTGTTTGTGGCAAAATGGTGTAGCCTAAATTACTAAGAAACATTAATCCTGAAGAAGTGTACATATTTGTAAACAGTTATTTTTAAAGGTAGTCCTCAGCAAGTGAGAGGCCGTGAATACTGGTTGACAGACAGGATTATTATGACAGCTTCCTTCTTCTTTCTGTCTTTTTGCCATGGCTCACTGGTGCTCTCTTGTTGTCAGAAGGTACATGCACTCAGCATGCCAAGAAAAGGTTGCTTCTGGAGACTGCTAAAAGCCTATGGGGACTGCTGTATATTAAAGTTTATGGCATTATAAAGGTAGCCCTATCTTATTTCTGTCATATCTAGTTTCTGGTTTGGGATCTGTCAGAGTCAAGAATAGCATTCATAACCAAATAACCACTCTATGACCAATTTCTATGTTTCAGAAATATGTGTAAATTCCTTTTTTTTTTTTTTTTACTTTGTATTAGCAAGATACTAAGAGTATACTCTTTCTTACTCCCTTTATATTTTAACAAGAAATGTTACAGATGATGCACAGAATGTCATTTACATTTTTTTATTAACGTAACAATTTTCAATTTCTCTGAAGTATCCACTGAAATATGCATATATATATTTTTTAAATTTGTATATTGCGTGTATGTAAGTGTATGTCTTTATGTTCTCTACCTTTTCAAACAGATATTTTTCTTAATACTATTGAACTTCAAAGAAACATTTATTATGTCCAAAGCTGATTTTACCCACAAATGCTAATTTTAATATACCTATATAACAATGCAGTCTAAAAGGAAAATAACTATTCAAACCTTTACTGTCACAGTAAAGGGAATGGTAGGTGGATATCGGATGTGAAGAGCAGGATTCGCATGTGGTACCTACAGAGGAACATAATATGCAGATCAGAGGAACATAATATGCAGATCAGGAGAAGTATTCGAGGATGAATGAAGGTACTGCACTTGGTGATTCCAAGACTAACTACTAATTGCTTATTTCTAGGATTGTTTGCAGAGATGACAGCTGCAGACCTCTCATCATGACAGTCTCTCCTTAAAAGTGTGATTAATACTAACTTGTAGCATCAGGATAAAAACAAGCACAAAGGACAAGGATTTTCCTGGATGTTGTAATCTTCAGCTACAGGTCACTGTTATTTAAATGGTGTACAAACCGGCACTGTACGTCACAAGGTAGCTGCAAATAGTTTCAACAATTAATTTCATCAGTGGTTGTGTGTGTAAACAGTTTCAGCATAATCTAGGTTCCAGGTACTGGTATCTTGCCAGGTTTTGGGTGGAGATTTTAAACGTATTTCTTCTGAGTAACACAGTTACTATTGATGTTTCCATTGTTGTACAGCAGTGCCTTAAATTGTTAAAACTGCTGACAGCTGTTTTTCTTTTACTTTAGAGTAGCTTGCATTGCATTTGTTTGTGCAGTTAGGTGGACAAGGCCCTAACAGCCTGGAGAGCTGTGGAAGGTGCTTATCAGGAAATCTGTTTGCAAAGTACACCATGAGCACTGGGTTATAATAATCCAAAACATGACCATAAAATGTAATATTCATCAGAGATCCAGTGATAAGGAATTATACCAGGACCAAAACTTTGGGAAAAAATTATAAAATGCCCACTCGGCATCTAAAACCTCACATCTTTTAGAAGCCTAGTAGTCCAAGACTACCACTCCACCTGTCCCAATTTCATCCTCCAGCAAACACAGATCTTCAACAAAATTATTTGGTTTCTCCACCACATCTTATGGCCTGCGATGGATGGTACAAGATGGGATGTAGGACAGGAGGGGTTGGTTTAAAAGAACTAAATTAGATCAAATTTTATTAAGGAATTCATAGCTAAGAGCAACGAGCTATAATTAGTTGGAAACGTTGCAAATACATTTTAGTGTTACTAGTTTGATTCTCAAATGTACCTGGTCGTATTCATAAACCTGCCCTATAACAGAAAGACATTTTCATCATTATGATATTCAGATCGACACAGGTACCACAGCCAAACACCAATTCTGGTAAAGTTTCTTTGTTAATAAAAGGGCAAGTAAAACAGTATATACAGAAAATTTTCCGTATATGTTAACAAAAATGTTGCTTATTCACACTTTTCCAATGAAAAAGCCTTCACAATGGCATTCCTGACACCATCTTCTTCTGACTATTTTTAGCCAAATTTTAGCAAGTGAGCATATATCGCTCAACTGTCCAGATTTTACCTTATATTTTTGGTCTATTCCTCATAAAATCTGTGGTTTTCTAGCAACTCACTCAGGATGACACCACTAAATAATGGCACACATTGGAGTTTCAGATTTTATACCCTTCAGAAAATGCAGTATAGCACAAAACCTGCTATTCTATCAACTTTCCAAGTTTATAAGAGCAATATTTAAAATCTGTTCCTATTTTGGGACCTTTTTACCCACATTATTTTAGACTATGTCCATATTTCTTGAGCTAAGAGGTTGAGAGGTATGTCAAGATTATACTACTTACATTCAATAACTAAGCTTGGAAAAGCTTTTCTACTTGGTAGACAGCATTACCAAGTATGAAAACACTGGGAATTCTAGCATGAGTTACGTGCAGTTTTAAACTTGTGCACTGTCCTATCAATACCTTGTAAATATATTATCCAAAAATTGAAAGGCCATGCAGCAATTTAAAGAAACAGCATAGCAAATGAATGTTCATGTTTCTTAAGCCTGTTATTAATTAATTTATTAATACTACACTTACATTTTCAAGAGACAAACCTGCAGGGAATATGGTGGCACCTTTCAGATTTTCTAACAGTCCATTTTTTCAATCTTATGAAATCACCAATTCTATGGCAGGTCCACTGAAAATGTGCAGATTTTGGTTGCAAGAAGTACAAAGCTTGTAAGTGAAATGTAGAAGAAAAATACATTTCAATGCTAGATTATTCTTTCTTTTACTGGAAACTGTTCCAAAATGCTTTGAACTGTATTGTAATCAATGCACAAGCGATATGGGATATACAGAACGCATTACTAGGCAAATCAGAATCAACATATTAAATTCAACATACAAACAGCACATCACACATCCAGTATATAAACATATTTGTTGCCAACATGCCGTAAACTGAAAGATTAGAAACTAAGGTTATCACCTGTCCCTCTGTATGCAGGCCAGTCCCCATTCAGGCAGATGTGTCCAGTGAAAAACATGAAAAAAATCAATGTCCTCAGATTTTATGACAAAAAATATTTTCTGAGTTTCTCCTAACAATTGCATAAACATTATTTTGTATCTAAAGCACCCAAAATGACATCAGTATCTCAAATTCTACAAAATAAGCCTTTATTTTGAAAACAAAGTGAACTCCGGTCCATTACACTGGTTATGGGCATGATTTGTCCTGCAAAATTTCCATTCAAAAATGTCCTACTTTGGGCACTGAAAAAGGTGTCAGCATTATCTAAAATGTACTGCCATGATTCAGGTAGACCAGAATTTAACAGGATCACTAAAGAACACAAACGGGTTAAATTAAAACACAAAATGATTTATGAAATATAATACTACAAGCTTACATGTTAAATGAGAAGCTACACTTTTAACTTTTTTTGGACAGTGTTTGAAATCCTCAGTGGTTGGAAGATTGTTCTATTGAACTGTCTCTTTCAATTTCCAAAGATTTATTGTTCCTTAAATATGCCATTTTCTGCTGATTGTCTTCATTGTTATTGAGAGTAACAAGGCCTCCTGACCTTCTGTAGTACGAGTGATTGGGTAATAGCAGGGGCTGAGTAATAATCTGATCTTCCAACTCCTCCATTCTTACTGCTATATAAACCCTGTGTCTTATAAAGGTTCTGCTTGTATTGTCAGGCTCTGGATTGCATTGCATAAGTGGAAACTTGTACTCGCCAAAGATAAGGGGGGATTGGGGTTACCTGATTTTAAGCTTTACTATAGTATAATTACTGTATACAGACTAATAAAAATAATAAACTATGACTCATATATAAATACTTGGACACCCCAGTGGACCAAAATCTGATATGAACAGTTGAAATCCCTTGGCTATAATATCAAATCCTTACCATTCTTGAATTTAAACCAGGCTAGCATATACACAAAGAATTTAAACCCACTAATTAAAAACATGATTCTTACAACACAAAAACTATTTAAATCATTGCAATTAGCTGACGCTTTTGCCCTTATACAACCATTACACCTAAATCTTAATTTACTAATAAATAATAAACCAGTAAATATAACAAACTACCCCATGATAAAAGCCTACACAATATGGGATATATACCAATGGAAAGACTCTAACACTGTGCAAATGAGACTTGAACTCAAACTTCCTATGGAATATAGTATTATCCTTAACCAACTTCATCATCTTATAAATGCTAAATTCGATCAAATACACACTGACATACAGAACATAGATTTAATTAAATTAATACTTGAAAATCTTGTGATTAAAGGGAAAATTTCTAGGACTTATAAAATTGTAATGAGTGCAAAACATCAGAATTCTTTATGATTTTCAAACTATTGGCAAACGAAAAATCAATCACTGACTGAAGAAAATAAGAAACTAGCCATTGAAAATACAATCAAATTCATTCCTTTCAAGAAGCTGTTATATACACAAATTATGGTAAATAACAATCTATATTATACCTTATCTAAATTAAATAAATTCAATCCTAACTTTTCACCTATGTGTCCCCATTGTCCGGATCAAACAGCTGATATTTTACATGTCATGTGGAACTGTACTAAGATACACAACTTATGGTGCTCCTTGAGAGTAAGATTAGAGAAGATGGGATATGAAAAATCAACCCTTACTTGGGAGACAGCTATATTGTATATCAATCAACTCCCAAAAATATTAAAACATGTCTTTATTACGATGTGTGCCCTTATTAAATTCTTTATTACAAAGAACTGGAATATCATGTCACCAATTACATGGGAAAAGTTTAGCAATCTTGCTATCAAATATATCTCATCTCACAAATTAATTTATTCAAAAACAAAAAACAAACGCTATTACCAAAAATATTGGGGTTACTTGCTAGATATAATTCTTGACAAATAAAATTTGCCTACAAATTGTCATGAAAAGCTAACCTTTAAATAAGAAATGAATGTAGTATATAACCATCTTCTCCCTTTTCTTAGTATATGTTAACTAGATATTTTCCCTAAACATACAAATAAATTGTTACATTTCTATTTTTACTTTATATATTGACTATCCCCATTCTAACTATCCCTTATGAGACCAAATGAGCATAAGAATTCTCATACTTTACTTGACGATGTAGTGACTTCTTGTGTATATATATATATATATATATATATATATATATATATATATATATATATATAAATAATTTTCTCGGAACGATATTGCTGCCTATTTTCTTTAGATAGGTATTTGTATTGTTTATTTGTGTTTTATTGTTGTTGTTATTTGAAAAAAGAAAACTGAAATAAAGAGATTTTGGGGGGAAAAAAAGTGGAAATTCCTTAAGATTCCAAGAGCAGGCTAAGTTATTTCTTACATTTATTTCACTGAACTGCACTTATGAAATGCTTATAACTGTGCTATACAGTTGATCTACTATATTTTTGCACCATTATAAAGCTTTTTTTATTGTTTCACTGCATTTATGTGCTGTTTTATACTGTTTTAACATTACTTAACTGTAAACTACTTTTTCAAACTGAGAGTTGTATTTTCTGTTTGTGAGTATACTTTTCTGTGCATTTTTGTCTGTTACAGTTAAAAGCACTCTGGAGTCTGCTCCTTGATCTGTTTAAAACTTTCATTTAGTGGCTACAGCTAGGAACTGTAATTTTTCCCACCCACCCTCACTAGTGTTGTGTGTTCTTATACTTGGTGGCTTTGCAGTTGCCCTCCCATACTGTATATTTGATCTGTGGCACTCCTCTCAGTCTACTGTCATTAGTTCACTCAATCTAATAGAGAACATTTGTGAAGGCCAACCCACTCAGATTCTTAACGTTGAATTAACTTCTGTTCCAGCTTTCTCCATTTCCACTTTACGGGAAAAAAAAATTCTAAGCTTGCTTCCCCCCTTTCCTGTGGCAGGTCAGATACGGATTTGCTGTGTCCAGGACTGTTTGTAAGCTCCTAAGCCCCCCCCCCCACTTAACTGGGGTTAAACTATTCCTGGCGCCATAAAGTCTGTTCTTCAAAATTTCCCTTGCAACTAGCCAGCTTTTTAGTTTTAGCACTCATCTGTTTCTTTGATCTCAGCACTTGTTCAGAACTCATTGTAAGCACTAAATAAGTTACAAATTACTACAGCACTCATCTTTCCTCACTTGTCTAGAGGAAAAAAATTTTTAGTACTTAATAAATAAGCACCTATTCAGGCATGTCTAAAGGTCAGCTCCCGGTGTTTTCTCCTGTCTACCTGATGAATCTGGGCATCTTGGAACAATGCAGCAATTGCCTCACGTACACAGACAACCCTCTCCTCCTACCACCCAACACTACGACCTGTGAGATATGCACTTATATAGCCAAACCGGAAGCAAAGCTCTCTTCACCAAAGACTGGCCTAGACAGTCAAGAGGAGAAGGTAAACACTTGCACCGCACCACACTCATCACATAGTCCCTCAAAACCTACGCCACCAAAACACACACACAGAACCACAAAACACACACCTACATTCACGGAAGCTCTCAGTACAAATCTGCCCAAACAACAGAGACCTCCAAAGTAGAAATGCAAGCAACCTCCACCCCCAACACAACCCAAATGACACATAGCCCACATACTCAGTGTGCCACTCAACTACAGCCCATAAGGCATAACGTACCCAACACTCTAGTCATAGGTGACTCTATAGTCAGGCACACTGATGTTCCACTCACCAGGCTAAACAAGGAAAAAGTTACTGTCAGCTGCCTGTCAGGTGTCACTCCACAACAAGTACAAATATGACTCTGTCATTGTCCATGTTGGTGTGAATGACCTGAGACGTACCTCCCTGGACTACATGAAAAGAGACATGGAGGAGCTCTCTGATCTTGCAGCCCAGGCCGGTATGACCTTAGCCTTGAGTAGCATCCTGCCATCACCCAGAATGACACCACAGTACAAGGACAAAATGATTGACTAACAATTGGCTAAGCTTCTGGTGTCATTCTAAGGGAATCCAGTATCTGTCTGCCTGGGATGACATGATCGACAGACCACGCTGCTTTGCCAGAGTTAGCCTGCACCTGTCGCCCTTGGGATTCCGGATACTGGCAAAGGCTCTTGCCAGCCCTATAGTGCCTTTTTTAGGCAAGGTTCAAATGACAAATTCACCGCCATAACAGGTACAAGCAAGCAAAATTGGAGGGTAATGCTACTCAATGCTAGAAGTCTAAACCTCAAAATGCACTCACTCGAGGCATTCCTTAAAATGGAGAACACTGACATCTGTGCAGTGACAGAGACCTGGTTCAAAGCTCCAGAGAGCACCCCTGCATTACCAGGCTATAACTCATACCACACCTTTCGGCCACCAAACCCGGACCGAAACACTAAAGCTGGAGGGGTGTCCATATTCATTAAGGATATCCACACCTCCAAGCTAGTTGCTCAGCATAATGCATCCGAGATTATCCAAGTTCAACTAACTCTGGGCAAAACCGCAATGCAGATTGTAGCTTGCTACAGACCCCCCACCATGCCCCAGGATTCCCACTCCTCTTTTCTTGATACACTGGAAAATATTAAGGTACAACCCAACACTCTAACAATGGGCGATTTCAACTACCCTACCATTAACTGGGAAAACTACTCGTGTACCAACTCTTTTGCTCAATGTTTTCTGGAAATCATCAATTCCAATGCTTTGGATCAACTTATCCACACCCCCACCAAGGGCAGCAATATCCTAGACCTGGTAATCACCAACATGGGTGACCGGTGTTCCACACCAGAGGTCAGCTCCTCGTTGGTCCGATCCAACCACAAGCTAATCACCCTAGACATCCACATCAGGAAAACAACCATTAATTTCTCCAAAGCCAACTTCACGCTTTTTAAGACAGAAGTGGCAAACTTCACGACACACATGCAGATGGACAACAGAGGTACAACTGCTGAATCCTACACAAATGCACTTTATAAGCACTTACACAAGTGCATTGATCGTGCTATCCCTAACAGAACCAAGATGCTATCCTCCAAAAAAAGGAAGCCAATCTGGTGGTCTTCTGCCATCAACAAACTCTACAACAGAAGAAAGAAACTGTTGCAAAAAAGAGTAAAATCCCACGATTGGAGGAACTCCGTGGTCAGCCTCAGTAAGCAGCTGAGATCCCCTCATAAAATCCTCCAAAGCTAGTTATGAAAAGAAAATTGCCACCGATTCTAAAGACAACCACAAAGCATTCTATAGCTATGTCAAAAATCTCAATGGCAACACTCAGATCTGCTCTGAGTTACAGCACAATGACACTAAATATAGAGAACCAACTGATATTGCCAACATCCTGGCAGATAGGTTCAATGCTAACTTTACCCCCCTCTCACCCCCTAAAGGGCCCATCTTTATACTGGAAGAATGCAAAGTTCCTGTAATCACGGCTGCACAGGTAAAAATTTCACTCTCGGCTGCACAGGTAAAAACTTCACTCTCCAAAGCCAAGAACACAGCATCCATGGGACCTGACAACATCCCAGGCTGCCTTCTACATGAACTACAGAATGAACTGGCACCCCACCTAAGTACCATGTTCAATTACAGCCTCACCTCAGGCTCTGTACCCATTGAATGGCACACCGCGACAGTTATCCCACTCCACAAAGGGGGGGCCATAAGAGACCCCGGGAACTACCGCCTCATTAGCCTGACAAGCCTCGTCTGCAAGGCCATGGAACGCATCATCATGGAACTCAAACAAAGACATTGGAGATCTCCAAACTCTGGACCCCACACAGTTTGGGTTTGTAAAAGGCAGATCAGGTCTCCTAAACCTGATAGACTTCTTTGAAGTAGTCACCAAAGCCATAGATGAGGGTAAGGTGGTTCACACAGCCTATCTAGATCTCGCCAAGGCGTTCGACACCATCCCCCACTCTGGAATTATAGATAAACTCACTAAACTAGGTATAAATCCCTATGTCACAAGATGGGTTGCCAACTGGCTTACTGAAAAAACCCACACCGTGAAAGTAGCAGACTCCAAATCAGACTTCAGAATAGTGACAAGTGGAGTATCACAGGGTTCAACCCTGGGTACTCTCCTGTTTGGTATCTACTTCTCTGAAGTACAGGCTAACACAGAAGGTCTTTGGCTAACTAAATTTGCAGATGACTGCAAACTAGGAGCCATAATTGAAACTACTAATGATGTGGGCATCCTACAAAAGGGCCTCACTGAGACAGATGCCTGGTGTCAAAGACATGGTCTCAAGCTCAATGCCAAAAAGTGCATTGTCATCCCCTTTGGTAAAAACTCTGTACCCATGAACTACCACATAGGTGTTAGTCTACTTAACACCGAAAGTGTGATAAGAGACCTTGGGACACAGGTGGACAGTAGTCTCTCCTTTGATAATCACATCGCCACAGTGGTCAGGAAATCCTTCTACGTGGCATACCTCATCACAAAAGGTTTCTCATCCAGAAAAAAAGAGGTCATTGTTCCCCTCTACTCATCACTCATTAGACCCATTATAGAGTACAATGCCCCTTTTGGTATGTACCTCACAAGACATCTACAACAACTGGAAAGGACGCAAAATTACCTCACAAAGAGGATTACTGGCCTCAAACAGATGCCTTATGCAGACCGTCTCAAAAAACTCCAGCTTTACTCCGTCGCATATCGCCTACTCAAGAGGCGATCACTGCCCAACATACAAAGCTATGTCAAACCCAGAGCTGTTGGACATGTTCCACTTAAAGAAATCCCAATCCCTCCGAGCTACACGCTCTAGGGACCTAAACCTTGTCACCACAATAAACAGAACATGCTGGAGGGATAGATTCCTGTCCCAGAGACTTCCCATACTCTGGAACAGACTACCTATCTATGTCAAACAGAGCTCCTCATTAGCACTCTTCAAGAAAAATCTTGATGATTGGATGGGTAATAGGAAATTCACCCCGGGGATAACTTCTGTGGTTCTGCTTGACAGGGGCACAGGAAAATAATTTTCTTGGGTGGCAAAAGCCAAGGTACCTTTTTGGCTAGGCTTGTATAGGCCCTAGGGCCCATAGCCTAGTACCTACCTATGAACCTGTGAGTGAGCAAAGATGCACAAACCGTTATATGCTATGCCACACTAACAAGGAATTTTAAGTTGCTGAATGCTGAATTAAAGTACATCTACAAGAACAGATATGTTTTACAGCAGTGTTTCAAATTTCTGGATTTTCATACTTACATTGGTTTATAGCCATGGAGAACTATTGTCTATTAAGCCAATTTCAGGATACCGTTTACCCTGATAGGCTATCATATAGCTAAATGACTAAGGCTAGATTCAAACTTATATAAGTATGTATTTTCCTCTTGAAAAGAAGTGTTCCAAGACTGACATTTTCTACTCAGTGACTAGGAGAACTGCATGGCTCAGCAACTAAAATGGATTGGTCCTCAGACTGAATGTAGCAACCGAGTGACCTGATTAAAACAGTAAAACTGTCATGTAGCCCTTTCACAGAGGGCAGCAGTAGTCTTGGAACTCTTGAAATGATGTGCATGCAAGAAAAAAATCCCTGTCGATGTGTAATGTCTTATGCCAGAAAGGAGCCATCGTTCCTGGGTAGACAAGCAGACTTTACTTCCACTACAGATGACAGAATGGACAGTGTGGAAATGTACCATAATGCTGAACGCATACCTAATTCCAGGTAGAATTCTTTCCTTGCAAAGTAATATACAGCATGTGAGCTGTTTTCCAAATCAGATAACGAACAAGCTTAGATATTATTACAACAGTAGTCTAATAAGGATACCCACCTAATTTAAAACTGGCATAAATACACAGCTCAAAACAAAGGAAGGGAGAAAGAGAGGGACAAGAAAGACTGACTTGATGATGGACATAATGAGGAATCAGCAGGTGCATTTCCTTAAAAATAATCAGATAATGACCCAGTGCCTTTGAAGCAGACCTGCTCCTATCATAATTGAAGTCAGGATCAGAAATCATTCAGTGATTCAGACAATACACACACACACACACACACACGACAGACATGCAGACAGAGAGAGATACACAAAAAAAACACAGATCCAGAAATTTGGTTTCTTCTGCTGCTGGATAGGGAAGAGAAGACTCACATTTTTGCCTTGGGTCTCTTACCAGATACAGTCTTCCTTAACGTGAATGACTGGCTTGCAGCAGCTTTTCAAGATGTAGTGAAATCTGAATCTACTTTATAATATCTGCCTGACCCAGTTACTTACAGGAGTCCTGGCAAAAGGCAAAATTCTGAGTTGGCATAGCCCATTTTCAGCAAAGGTCCTGCAAGAAAAGTCCCACACAGTTGATGTGTGTGTGTGTGTGTGCATATATATATATATATATATATATATATATATATTTATATATATATATATATATATATATATACATATATATTTATATATATATATATATATATATATATATATATATATATATGTGTGTGTGTGTATATATATATATATATATATATATATATATATATATTTATATATGTACATACGCACACATATACACACACGCATTATATATATATATATATACATATATATATACATATATATATATATATACACACACACATACACACACACACAGTAGATCGAACCTTTGAAAGTTCGAACCTCATATGGCTGAGACCATATGATCCAACTTTTAAAAGTTTGAACGGACTGAATGGAGATCACAGACAGTGCAGAACGGGAAGATTTCCCTTTTCCGCAATGTACTGCGATCTCGAAGTTGGTACATTTTAGTGGGGGGGTTCAGTGGGGCTTGCCCCCCTGCTACGTAGGTTTTGTTTTTTTTTTTTGTTTTTGTTTCTGCTTCAGTTTTTGAACTTTTAAATGTTAGATGTTATGGTCTCGGCCATATCGTCTTTGAACATTTAAAAGTTCGATCTACTGAAGTAGATATGTAGATATATATATGTGTGTGTGTGTGTTTGTTATTATATATATATATATATTTTTTTTTTTTTTTACTTTATGTAAACAGATATAGGCATTGACAGTTTAAATGAGTAAAACTGTAAGAAAAACAGTGAACAAATTGATAGTTACAAAGAAAAGTACAGTTTTGTACCTACCATAAATGTAGATGTTCGAGGATTCCCTTGCTGCAGTCCTGACTATTGGGTATAGTCCGCGCCCCAGTCGGCCCGAATACCAGAGTATAAGGCTGACGCCGGTCATGGCGCCTTAGACTGACGCCAGTACGCCAGGGTACTAATGCGCATGACCGACGCCATTTCCTCAGTCTTTTCTTGCCCCAGATGTCAGAAGACCCAAAAAGACAAGTCCCAAAAACAACCTGCACCAATAAACATGTATAATATATACAGTAATATATATACAAAATATATAAGCATGGAAAGGCACCTACACAACCACCCTGAAACACAGAGGGGAAGGAGGGAGGGTAAATTGGACTGCAGCAAGGGAATCCTCGAACATCTACATTTATGGTAGGTACAAAACTGTACTATGTTCTTCGTCTTCCCTTGCTGCAGTCCTGACTATTGGGTAGAATCCCAAAGCAGAGGTAAGGGAGGCTGGCAAATTATAAAGTAGCAGGAGCTGACAACATGCCTTGTAAAACAGCTGTGGCAAAACCAGCTCTAGACTTAGAGTATATAGGCAGGTGATAATGCCTAGAGAAAGTATGCACTGAACTCCAAGTAGCTGCTTCCAGAATATCCTTAGTTGCCACCCCTTAGAAATGCTGTTGAAGTGGCAGTAGCCCTAGTGGAATGAGGCCTAATCCCAGCTGGAACCTCTTTGCCATGATGGGAATAACAAAATGCAATGCAAAAGCCAATCCACCTAGAAATAGTTTGTTTTGACACAGGTTTGCCCTGTGAACTTAAAGCAAAGAAACAAGTAACTGTTGAGACTGCCTAAAATCTTTAGTCCTGCTCAAATAATAACGCAATTGCCTGTGTACATCTAAAGTGTGCAAAATCTTTTCCCCTTTATTTTGAGGATCTGCAAAGAACGAGGCAAATGAATAGTTTGGTTTAAAGCCACACTAGAAACCACCTTAGGCATAAAGGAAGGATTAGTACGTAATGATACCCTGTCCTTATGGAAAATCAAAAGGGCTCTACTGCCATAAGGGCCTGCAACTCAGACACCCTTCTTGCAGAAGTAATAGCCAACAGAAAAGCAGTCTTCCATGACAAATATTTCAATTCAGCAGTAGCTGCCGGCTCAAAAGGTTGTAGAGTAAGTTTTTCCAACACAAAATTGAGATCCCAAGCAGGAGTAGGAGCTCACACGGGGGTCTTATATTCTTTGCCCCTCTAAGAAACTGCTTGAACAAAGGATGCGAAAACAAAGGTGGGTCACAATCATAGTGAGCTGAAATTGCTGCAGCATGAATCTTTATGGAAGAGAAAGACAAACCTTTGTCCAATAACTCAGTAAGATATTGAAGAGCCACACTCAAATTAGGCTCTGAAATCTCCAAATTCTTTGCTGTACACCAAAATAAAAATCTCTTCCATTTTTCATGCATTACACTCTCCTAGTACTAGGCCTTCTAGCTTCCATAATTACATTTAAAACTTGTTGAGGAAGCTGAGACCTTCCATGTTTCAATACAGAATATGCCAAGCTGTGAGATGGAGAGATTGAAGCTTGACATTGAGCAGATGACCGTCCTTCTGAGATAACAGATGAGGAATCAGAGGTAAAGGCCATGGAGGCTTCTTTACAAGACTCCTTAGAAGTGGGTACCAGTGTTGCCGAGGCCAATCTGGAGCTATCAAAATCATCCTTGGCCTGTCCTGTCTGACCTTTAGTAATACCTTTGGAAGAAGAGGTAGAGGTGGAAAAGCATAGACATGAAGGCTTTCCAACTGAAAGACAGAGCATCCACTTTCAAGCTGTGTGATGAAACCCCTTTGTGCAATACTTTGGCAGCTGGTGGTTTAGTGGAGAAGTTTAACAGATCTATGTCTGGAGTTCCCCATGACACTGTCAATTTCTGAAATACATGAAGATCCAGTTTCCACTCGTGGGGATCCATGATTTGTCTGCTTAATACATCTGCTAGGAGTTCTGTGCTCCTGGCAGAAACCTTGCCTGAAGAGTCAGTTGCAGGCTTAACGCAGTCTCCCATAAAATCATTGCTTGCCTGCATAGAGGATAAGAATGTGTTCCCCTTGCTTGTTGATGTACCACATGACAGTTGTGTTGTCTGTCAGAATCAACACCTGCCCTGGAAGAAGTAACTCCTTGAACGCCATCAATGCAAACTGGACTGCTAACATCTCCTTCATGTTGATATGTAGATGCTGTAGTCTGGCAGGCCACTGGTCTTGTATCCACTTTCCATTTAGATGAGCTCCCCAAGCAGTGTCCGAGGCATCTGTCGTTAAAATCTGACTCGCCTCTGGCCGGGTCACAGAGAGTCCCTTGTTTAGGTGACATTCCTGAGCCCACCACAAGAATTCCTTTTGAAGGCAAGGTATTATTTGAATGACAGTGTCCAAATCTTGGCAGTGCTGTGTCCATACATTTTGAGATACCATTGCAGCTTCCTCATATGCAGTTTGGCATTGGGAAGCACCAGAATACAAGATGCCATGAACCCTAATGCTTGAAGGACTGTCCTTGCAGTCAGCACGGACTGATGAGATAGTTGATGGAAGTAAAGTGACAGACTCTTTTGTTTGTCCGGGGTTAAAAAGGCCATCTGGGCTGCTGTATTCAGTCTCACACCCAGAAAGCACATGTCTTGAGAGGGTACTAGACTGGACTTTATTTCGCTCACAGAATACCCTAGGCATCTTAGCACTGCTATGACATATTCCAGATGCTGTAGAAGGTGTTCTTTTCTAGAGCCAGAATCAGGCAGTCGCGCAACCAAGGCTAAATTTGAATGCCTTGACGCCTGAAGTAAGCTATCACTGGAGCCAGAACCTTGCTGCATACTCTGGGCGCAGTAGATACGCCAAAGGTCAATGCAGAGAACTGATAATGAAAATCTCCAGTTCGAAACCAGATACTTTCTGCAACTTAGCCTTATGGGCACATGAAGGTAAGCTTCCTTGAGATCCAAAGTTACCATCCAGTGATCCTTGCCCAGCAGAGGTAACAGTTGCTGTAACGTCAACATCTTGAACTTGGGAATGTCCAGATAAGTGTTGAGGATAGATAAATCCAAAATTGGTCTCCACGTGTTCCCCTTCTTTGGTACTAGGAACAGGCGCGAATAAAATCCGACGCCCCTTTCTGACACAGGGACTGGCTGAATAGCCCCTATCTGGAGTAACTGAGAAACTTGCTTGAGAGCCTCTTTTCTTTGTGGAGGAGGAACATCTGGCATGCCTTTGTAAGGGCGCATTGTGTGGAAATAAAATCTGTACCCGTGATGAATGATATCCAGCACCCATCTGTCTTGAGTGATTAAATCCCAATTTTCTTTGAAAAGAGACAATCTTCCTCCTAAAGGAGCTGCCAGACGAGAGTCCACTGGCAGCTGAAAAGGCAGGTCATTGGTTCTGCTTACGAAAGGACTGACCCCTGCCCTCACCAGAAGTCTGAGCAGGTGAACTGTCTGATCTAGGCCTAAAGAACCTTGAGCCCTGCCCCTACCACGCCTAGATCTACCCCTAGGCTGGGGACCATAAGCAGGATATGTCCACCCCTTAGCAGGCCAATTTCTACTAAACTCGGGAGGCTGCACCTGCAAAAAATCCTTAACAGTCTGCATAGACTTAGCTTTGTCCTCCATTTTCTTTAAAACTGCTTCCACAGGCGGTCCAAACAACACATCAGACTGTAAAGGAGCATCCAAAATCCTGGTCTTAACATGCTCAGCTAAATCCTGATCCTTCAACCATGCATGTCTGCGAAGAACAGAACTAGTAGCAGCCACCCTCGAGGAGGCCTGAACAGCATCAAAACCACACTGCAAAGAATGCTTACCCACTTGTTCAGACACATGAACCAAATCCAGCAATTCTTTACACTCAATACCTTCCGCCAAAGCATCCACCTTAGATTTCAATTGTGAAAGGAGATAATTCTGATATTTCAGCATATGAAATTGACAATTCAACGCCCTCATGGCTAGAGTGGAAGAAGTATATACTTTCTTACCCCACCTATCCAAAGCCCTTGCCTCTTTATCAGAGGGTACAGGATTTTTAACAACAGAAGCTTTAACACCTTTAGGCCCCTGAGAAACAGTTTCTGGGTCCGCCCTGGGACTCTTAAACAAATACTTATGAGCTTCGGGCACCCTATAATACCTATCAGGCTTAACAGGAGCAGGAGGCAAGGAATCAGGGTTCAGAGAAGCCTCTGCAAAACATCCTCCACCACATTCAACACAGGAGGAATAGCTAAGGGCCTATGCTGAGGCAAAAACAAGAATTCCCTAAGCCTTTTTCTGGAGTCAGAGTAATCTTGGCCTTCCCATTTAAAGTGCTCCCTCATGGAGTGAAGAGTCTCAGAAAATGAAAAATCCTCAGGAGGAGAAGCTGAAGGAGTGGAATCATCCACATCAGAATCAGAATAAGCAGGAAACTCTTGCAAGTCTTCCACAGAAGACTCTGAAGCGTGTGAACACTGTTCAAAACTATCAAACTCCTGTTCCACCCTAGGCCTCTTATCAGGTGGGGCATAGAACCTCTAATCAGAGTAATCAAATCTTCAGCCATTTTAAGCATATGTTTCTTAGGCACAGAGCCCGAAATGCTAGGAGAAGCCCCTACAGAAGCTGAACTTGGCCTTCCTCTAAAAGAAGCTTTGGAAACAGAAGGAGAGGCCCTAACTACCTTGGGAAGAGAGGAAGAACAGTTACCTGAGAAGCCCCTCAGCCTGGCCTATTGTCTATTAAGCCAATTTCAGGATACCATTTACCCTGATAGGCTATCATATAGCTAAATGACTAAGGCTAGATTCAAACTTATATAAGTATGTATTTTCCTCTTCAAAAGAAGTGTTCCAAGACTGACATTTTCTACTCAGTGACTAGGAGAACTGCATGGCTCAGCAACTAAAATGGATTGGTCCTCAGACTGAATGTAGCAACCGAGTGACCTGATTAAAACAGTAAAACTGTCATGTAGCCCTTTCACAGAGGGCAGCAGTAGACTTGGAACTCTTGAAATGATGTGCATGTAAGAAAAAAATCCCTGTCGATGTGTAATGTCTTATGCCAGAAAGGAGCCATCGTTCCTAGGTAGACAAGCAGACTTTACTTCCACTACAGATGACAAAATGGACAGTGTGGAAATGTACCATAATGCTGAACGCATACCTAATTCCAGGTAGAATTCTTTCCTTGCAAAGTAATATACAGCATGTGAGCTGTTTTCCAAATCAGATAACGAACAAGCTTAGATATTATTACAACAGTAGCCTAATAAGGATACCCACCTAATTTAAAACTGGCATAAATACACAGCTCAAAACAAAGGAAGGGAGAAAGAGAGGGACAAGGAAGACTGACTTGATGATGGACAGAATGAGGAATCAGCAGGTGCATTTCCTTAAAAATAATCAGATAATGACCCAGTGCCTTTGAAGCAGACCTGCTCCTATCATAATTGAAGTCAGGATCAGAAATCATTCAGTGATTCAGACAATACACACACACACACACACACACACACACACACACACACACACACACACACACACACACACACACACACAAGACAGACATGCAGACAGAGAGAGATACACAAAAAAAACACAGATCCAGAAATTTGGTTTCTTCTGCTGCTGGATAGGGAAGAGAAGACTCACATTTTTGCCTTGGGTCTCTTACCAGATACAGTCTTCCTTAACGTGAATGACTGGCTTGCAGCAGCTTTTCAAGATGTAGTGAAATCTGAATCTACTTTATAATATCTGCCTGACCCAGTTACTTACAGGAGTCCTGGCAAAAGGCAAAATTCTGAGTGGGCATAGCCCATTTTCAGCTAAGGTCCTGCAAGAAAAGTCCCACACAGTTGATGTGTGTGTGTGTGCATATATATAGATATATATATATATCTATATATATACATATATGTGTGTGTGTGTGTGTGTGCATATATATATATATATATATATATATATATGTACATACGCACACATATACACACACGCATTTTATATATATATATATATATATACATATATATACATATATATATATACATACACACACACACAATAGATCGAACCTTTGAAAGTTCGAACCTCATATGGCTGAGACCATATGATCCAACTTTTAAAAGTTTGAACGGACTGAATGGAGATCCGCGTACAGTGCAGAACGGGAAGATTTCCCTTTTCCGCAATGTACTGCGATCTCGAAGTTGGTACATTTTAGTGGGGGGGTTCAGGGGGGCTTGCCCCCTGCTACGTAGGTTTTTTTTTTTTTTTTTTTTGTTTTTGTTTCTGCTTCAGTTTTTGAACTTTTAAATGTTAGATGTTATGGTCTCGGCCATATCGTCTTTGAACATTTAAAAGTTCGATCTACTGAAGTAGATATGTAGATATATATATATATATATATATATGTGTGTGTGTGTGTGTGTGTGTGTCTTATTATATATATATATATGTGTGTGTGTGTGTGTGTGTTATTATATATATATATATATATATATATATATATATATATATATATATTTTTTTTTTTTTTTTTTTTTACTTTATGTAAACAGATATAGGCATTGACAGTTTAAATGAGTAAAACTGTAAGAAAAACAGTGAACAAATTGATAGTTACAAAGAAACATGTGAGTATTACAACACAAAGTACACAATATCAGAAGACATGTAACACAATAAAAGGCAGTAAAAAAATAAATAAACAAATGATTCCCAGGTTACAATTTCCAGGTTACACCTGCAGATTCAGCTGGAGGAAAAAAAAATAGGAAAATGGTGCTTTCTTGAACAATACCTTTAGCAGAATCATACATGAGTTGTGAAGGAGGCAATGTCAGAGTCCAGAGACTGCAACAGAGAAATCATACATGAGTTGTGAAGGAAGCAATGTCAGAGTTCAGAGACTGCAACAGAGAAATCATACATGAGTTGTGAAGGAGGCAATGTCAGAGTTCAGAGACTGCAACAGAGAAATCATACATGAGTTGTGAAGGAGGCAATGTCAGAGTTCAGAGACTGCAACAGAGAAATCATACATGAGTTGTGAAGGAGGCAATGTCAGAGTTCAGAGACTGCAACAGAGAAATCATACATGAGTTGTGAAGGAAGCAATGTCAGAGTTCAGAGACTGCAACAGAGAAATCATACATGAGTTGTGAAGGAGGCAATGTCAGAGTTCAGAGACTGTAACAGAGAAATCATACATGAGTTGTGAAGGGGGCAATGCCAGAGTTCAGAGACTGCAACAGAGAAATCATACATGAGTTGTGAAGGAAGCAATGTCAGAGTTCAGAGACTGTAACAGAGAAATCATACATGAGTTGTGAAGGAGGCAATGTCAGAGTTCAGAGACTGTAACAGAGAAATCATACATGAGTTGTGAAGGGCAATGCCAGAGTTCAGAGACTGCAACAGAGAAATCATACATGAGTTGTGAAGGAGGCAATGTCAGAGTTCAGAGACTGCAACAGAGAAATCATACATGAGTTGTGAAGGAGGCAATGCCAGAGTTCAGAGACTGCAACAGAGAAATCATACATGAGTTGTGAAGGAGGCAATGCCAGAGTTCAGAGACTGTAACAGAGAAATCATACATGAGTTGTGAAGGGGGCAATGCCAGAGTTCAGAGACTGCAACAGAGAAATCATACATGAGTTGTGAAGGAGGCAATGTCAGAGTTCAGAGACTGCAACAGAGAAGTACCACCAAAATATAGGCACAGTAGCTACACATGATTATCTGAGGATCTAAGTTGGTGTGCAGGGATTTACCACTCTCTCAATGAACCATAGCAGGATATCTGTCATAATGATGCAAAACAGAAATAGTGAGCCTTAGCTGAAGTAAAATACTGGAGGATCTGAAAAACTGTCTGGAGGCAGACTTAATCGTTCTGTTGTAACACTGCTCAAAAAAGACAGCTTAGAAGATGGAATAATTGTTACAAGACAATAACATGTATGTCTGAAATTTGGAAAAAGTGATGCTGCTAAACAAATTCTAGCTGTGTCAAACAGAAACATTCTGTTTCTTTAAAGTACAGACTTTAGACTGACATTCTGGATGACTGTTTTAACATGCACTTTAAACTTCAAGTTCTGATCGAGAATGACTTCTACTATGCAAAAATAAGAGACAACTTACAAAACAGTATCCCTGGTACAGATTAAACCCCAGTGTATCTGAGAATTCTTCATGTGTAAAGAAAAAACCTTCCGTTTCAGATGCATTTTGCAATAGGTCATAATAGCCAAGAGTGAATACAGAACAAACTACTGTACAGGCTAAAGTTTATTTCATAAACATGAAAGCAGAAAAGAAAAGGGCAGAGCCATCCACATAATCATGCATATCCCAAATTATTGCCATATCATTCACAAAGATAAGGAAGAGAGTCATAAAACTGATCCTTGAAAGGACACCAGAAGAGGACAGGGAGTGCAAAGTGGATTTTACCCATCTTACATTCTATTTCCTTGTACTCAAAAAGATAGGTGAAAATAGATACACGGAAGTATCTGAAAGGCCAAATGAAGCAATGCATTCAAGAAGAATTGTGACCAACTGTATAAAATGGTTTTGATAAGCCTAAAAAGAGGTCAACAATAAACTACCCTAAGTTAAGGTCACAAATGTAAAAAAAAATGACTTGTGTAAGAAGAGCTAAGTAAGTACTATGATCTAGGCATAAACAATGGTGGAAATGAAAGGCTTCTGTGATCTGACATGTACTGAAATAGCTTCAAATGGTTTTCAAGCAGTTTAGATTGTGGAGACAAATAGCAACTAGATGAAAGCTGCTACGATCCCAAGATGAGCTACCTTTGGAAAATATGATTATTGCTCCTTCGAACAAAGACAGGGAAAGTGATGTTACTCAACAGAATGATTTATAACGACAGTAGTCAGATAGGGAACAGTATTGCAACTAACTAGATATTCAATCAGAATTATGTCAAAAGTAATGTAGAACATCAACTCTGTTGAGAAAGTAATCACTTTTTTTACGACTGTTTATTGCTTTATAACATATGCAGGCATAAAAACAAACAATTCATGTTGCCATCCCAAGTTCCAGACACTCCTCTACAAAGTGACAGCAAATATCCTTAATATTTTAGTTCTTAGTTTCAGTAAGTGAGACTAATATCTGTACAGGCATATTTTACAGATTTATATACTAGAGAAGGAAAAGAAAGATCCTTCACTGAAGGAAATAGGATTAGCACCTAATGCCCTGGCTCAGAACAAAACATCCTCTCAATACATTGGAGTACCATGAAACCATCAAGTCTAATTACTAACCTGATTCTCTAATGTTGAACACCGGCTCTAGAAAGACTCTCTCATCTGTTTTGTGCATCCTCAGCATCACTTTATGAGACAGCATATATAACAATCTCTGTAGTGGTACTGGGGACACACATAATGCAACCTTTCTACTATGCAAACAGAGAAGAATGCATTGTATGCAAAAGATTGCAAAACAGCAAGTAAACTGTAAACCCGCTGGCAACAAGAAATATCATATATGCAAATGATGAAATCAAACATGGTGAAGTGATTCAGCAGAGACATAAAATTAGCTAGATGAGTTGTGGCGATCATCTACTCTGAATGATGAGATTTGTTAGTGTATAGATGCCTCATTCATGCTACGAAGGAGTAATGTAATTATTAGTGGAACAGCACATGTTATTGGCCACCTTTGGAACCAGTGCCCACAATGTCATGAATCATCACCCTCCCTGTTGCAAACAAGTCCACTAACATGCCATCACATCCACATCAGGACACTGCTGACCGTTACTTATGTGGCTAGAATAACCATATAGGAATTAGCAGACGTGCTGCCTTCACTTGGAATCAAGGAGGATGTGTGAAATGCCATTACCAATGGACACATATTTTGAATAGCACTAACTAGCATTTCCACATGGACCTTTCACCATCTGACAGGGGACACAAGGTATTTCACAGATGTAGGCTTGACATGATGCTGCAGAATGTAGGGGAATGTGCTTGGTTGCAACAGATTGCAGAGAAGAGAGTACCACAATTAAGCAGGCATTCAGTGGTATAAGCCCATATCCCTGAGTTTCAAGGGCAATCAACTGCACTCACACTGTCAAAAAAGCCTCATCTACTTCACATGGTATCCAGTATTTCATATGGATGGGCTTCCATTCTATTAGCTGTCAGGTGGTAGGCAATGAACATGGTGTAATATACACTATGAATATAAGCCATCCAGGCAGTTCCCAGGATTACCACATCTGGCACATGTACCACCTAATAACAGGGCTTCACCCTGGATGATTTTTCTACAGGGTCATCTAGCTTTTTAATTCCCCACATTGCCAGACACAGGAATCCTGGATATGCTGCTCCTATGAACAGGGCAACACAACACTCATACATGTGTCTACTGCTGTATGTTGCAGTTCATACAGGATATGCTTTGGAAATGCAGATGATGCACCTCATCCACAGCTGACAGAATATGGTAGAGATGGCTTACAACACAGCATTGTTGGAGACAGAGAGTATCACTTAAGTGTGAACTTATAAAGTGCCTTCCACTGCAGATCTGCCACAAAATATTTGTGGTGAGAGCCACACAGCACATCATAGTGGTAGGACAGCAGGTACAATGTGAGAACATCACAGAACTACCTGACAAACCTTTGGCAGCAGCTGAGATCATGTCAGCTCTGGAGTCACTGGAGGAACCAGCTGCTGATGTAATATCTAGTGGCAGTGGCAGGGAGGAAGTGCATGATCTGCAACTACAGGCATATCAAACTATGCATTACAGTGCACTGACTGGTCATGCTGCCCTTCAGGCATTACCTTACCCACACATGCTACAGGGGTGGGCAGGAGACGGTCTGAGGCACAGTGGCAGGGGACAGCAATGTCATCATAGCTGTAAACATTACGAGATGTGGATGTAACAGTCAAGTATATGGCCAGGAGATTAGGGGAAGTCAGGGATCACATATGCCAGTCTTGGGAGGAGTTTACAAGTTGTGAGCATTGGCCACATGTACTGTGTAACCCTTCACTATAAGGACTGGTAGCATTCTGTCCAATGGATGACTTTGCATATATGGGTAGACTGCCATGGACCCCATGTAGGAGGGCAGCATATGGTCAGCATATGAGATCCCAGAAATGGCTATGGCTAGTTGTTGCAAGAAGTAAGCCAACAGAAGACTGGGTCCTGCAGATCTATGCCAGCCCTAAGTGGCCAGCCTGGTGGGGTGTTCCCATGGAGAGCATCAGCTAAAAGTATGAGCATAAGCATGACCATGCCTAGGGGTGGAAACAACAATAACCACAGGTTGACACCTTTCTGGAGTTGTGTTTGTGCCAACTGCATACATCTGGCATATACACCCCCAAAGATGAGCAACTGATGGAGGGGCACTATGAACCTTCTGAGTTTCCCTGCATTTAGTTGCGAAACTTCTGTCCATATCTGTCTTACCCAAAGTACACAAAGCAGTCACTCCCATAGATGGATACAGAAAACTGCACTGCCTGTGAAATGCTATGCGTCCACCATAGGGGCATGCATGTAGGAAGTTGACTCAAGGGCATTCCCTGACTATTAGTGGATATGCAGGTCAGTGATCCAAGCCCCTTGAATGGCCGTGGTGGGCATTTATCAGCATCCTCATGGATGCACTAGTGAATGCCCACATGGCCAGCACTCAACTCAGTATGCATGTCTACTCCAGGTACTAATACGCCATGCTACTCTGCATACATTGCAGAGTGTCCTATAGTTCCAGCAGCAGTTGCACTTCCTCAAACAAGCCACATAGCACACACAGAATCTATGACATGGTATGGATAAAATGGACATCTGTGTTTGCATCACTAACCTCATCCCCTGATAGATGTTCACAGCTGTGCCAGGGACCAAGCTCTCCATACTCCTTCCTGGCGTTCCTCTTATGTGCCATGCCCATACCATGCTTATAGTCCAATATTCTGCATCGCCAGCTTTCATCCCTCTGTCTGCTTGCAACTCTCCATTGTTGTCTTATGTCCATCCCTCCTCTGTGCATCTCACTCTGTACTGTAGGTGTTTGCCTGCCACTGCAACCTTCACTATACCTTCCGTCCTCGCTGTACATGTTCATTGCTGCTATCCCAGCCTCCTCCCCCATCCTGTCCTCTCTCATGTTACCTGTGTGTGTGTTCTTCTGCTTGCTCCCATTCTATTTCTGGCTTTCGTAGCTTCCCTTTCCTCCACATTTATATGATGAACTGGGTTAGCACTTTGCTGTGATTGAACTGTATAGTCTACTCTCAGTACCCTTGTGCAGCTGTGAGGAGTTTTTCTACATACTTGAACATGCATAACATTGGGCATGTCACCTTCTTGTGCTTCTCTTGTCAGTCATGAAACCCCTCAGTACGGCCACTGCAGTAGCACAGCCCACTTCCCAGCATGTGGGTCACACCACATACCTAATAAGCTTTAGGTCACACTGTGCTAATCTACACAAGTTATTTACCACAGTGCTGCAGCACTATGATTGTTCTGTTTGTCCCCCCCCCATATTACAAACATTTTTAATTAGCAAATATGTAACAGCATCCATAACCGCATTCATTATATGCATAGTTTGCTTATGCATTCTGGCCCCTTAACTTTCACAAAGAAACCAATCTTCACATCCTTAGAAATGGAATAATAAACAGATACTATCCTTTAATGAGGTACATGGCTGTTGACTAATATATTACCCAACCTACCTAACTGTACAAAAAAACTCCATTCCTGTACTCATCTACTGCTTTCATTCTCTCTCATATCCATTCCATGTGATTCTTCCCCATACTTGCCCTCAGACACTCTCCCAGTCATCTTACTGACTTTCTTGCCAACATTTCACATATGATGTTGACTTTTATTACAATTATCTTTCCTTCAATTTTCTTACTACCTGCAATTCTTCCCAGCTCAATACTAACTGGAACTCCATGCCCTAAAGTAGCTCCCAAGTCCCACTCTCTCTCTATCCAGTCCAAAGAGACACAGCCACCACTTGTTTATCGGCTTTAATACACCTTTTCCCAGAACTCTGTGACATCACCCAATAGTTTCATTATTTATTGAACAAGCCCACCACTTGTAAAGGTTGCTGAATGTGTTAGACAGGAATGATGGACAATAATCAATTTTCATAAACCTTTCCTTCTTCAACTTAAGATCAGCTTTGCATCACTGTGCAGAAATTTCTTAAAAATATCCCCTAATGTTCCTCTGCATTACCAATGGTCTTACTTTACAAAATATCAATACTTCCCACACACCTTGTACTTAATCCAGACTACACTCTATCACTGCCTTCTTAATCTGCTTATTCCCTTTATCGATACCTGTATTACCTAAATTTCTACATATTCTCCCAGTTCCGTATTGTCCTTATCAACCATGCCTCCTTCCTAACCATTTTAACCCCTTCCTCATACATATTTATTACTGCCTTCACTATATGTCTGATTATCATTTTTCAGACACTTACACTCCAGCCAGGCGCAGTCACCAAGACCATATAGATTATGACGGAGATCGACAGACGACACTATCAAAACCCACATGGTTGACACCATACGGTCAAAAATGCAGTTTGATCAACACAAACTATACAAAAAAACAATGTTTTACATGCAAATATTCTGCATTCCTAGCTAATAATGGCAATTCACCTCTCCTGCCCCCTACCATCACCGCCAGCAGCTTCTGTGGGTGGAATTTCAAAGCTTCTTCCTTCATAAATTCCTTAATAGTAGTAAGTGCCCTCAGAAGCAACCACTTAACCTCAGCCAACAAGAGTATGTAGTCATCCACAAATAAACTAAGACCATTAACTTTTCTCATCTTACACAGGGTCTTCAAAAATTCTCTCATCCACCACACTAACTCCTACTTTATCACGAAAAATAAGGGACTTCCCTGCCTCATCTCCAACCTACAAAATGCTGGTCTGTTTCACACATTAACTGCTACTCACACCACATGATTTGCATACATTCTTAATGCCCTGCTAAACTCTTCTGCTGTTGTACGTTAAAAGGAGCTATAAATTAAAAGCATCAAACGCCTTTCAAATCTCAAGCAAGGCTATCCCTGCCTTTTGCTAGTTTCTCTCTTCCTCATTCCACAAAAATGTAACAAAATCTTCTAATTATCATTTGATGACCAACATTTTAACGCACCACCCTCAAAGAAGAATCACAACTGGAAGCAATCTCTGTAATATTGCAACACGGATTCTGGTGAAGACCTTCATATCGACATTATACAGGGAGAAAGAGGTCTGAAACTGGCCATACCTTCAGGACCAAGTATTACTAGAACAGTAGCTTCCATCACTGAAAGCAGGAGCACATCTGTAAAGATATCACCCCTATCATAGCATCTATAAACAAGTAGAAATTTATTAGAAACTCACCTTAGTGCTCCTCATATGATCATCTTTAGCATCTCCCTTCTTCATACCTCACTGTTCAACTTCTTGTTATTCTTAACATCTAAGCCATCCCTTGACCATCTTTCACTCACAGAATCACATGTTTCTCTCAGAAATCCTGGTAAAAAAAACTAGACAAGAACTTGCCTGGCCTCCTTCCCATTAAATGCTCTACTGCTTGAAATACTATTTGCCTTCCTCCACCCTGCCTTCCTTCCCCTGAGACTTCATTCTCCGTACCAATAACTCAATACTTAATTCCCTTTCATTTACTCATTCCCTACTTGTGGCTTCTAAACTTTAGTGAACAGATCTGCTTTTGACGAAGTCCAAATATATCTGAATGAGACAGAAGTTGGCCATTTAATAATGCTTAGACTGGCTCATCCCTCAGCTGTAGTATGGAATAAGACACCAGTAATCACAAAGCCAAAATCTGCATTAATGTGGCTCATGATGTGTTTACACATCTACCTGATGCAAAAAATAAAGGGAATGGACAATTACAGCTGAATGAGACAATTTTTATAATGCTATTATTAACCCTAATCTTACAAACAGATATTATAATTAGCATTTATTTCTTTAGAGAGGTTTCATTATAGCTATATATACTTTTTTTTCCCATATAATCATGAATGAGTATACTGCACAATCACTAAGGCTATAATTTCTCTTGGAATATTTTTCCAAGCAAATAAATGCTGGAAGCATTTGTTCAGCAGTTTAACGTATCTTACTTATTTTTTTGTATTTTATTTTACTGAGTATGAGTGTTGAACCAGCAAACACATTGTACAGCGTTAATTGAAATAAATATGTGTGCAATGCCATAATATATGGCATACTGTATATCTGTCTGGCCCAGCCATATCCAGCTCTGCAATTTTCTGAATGACTATTACGTAGAACTCTGTTTATCTTACCTGATACTTCAAAAGAAGTACAGCTGCAACAAATGATCAAAAATAATACAATTATTACTACTTAGGAAACACGTTTTTGTCAGTGGTTATAAACATGCCACTCAGGGCATACTCTGATGATGGCTTGATACACTCAAACTGTTTCAGGAAAATGGGTACTAGGTTAAAAGGTGAAAGACAAGTCTTATATATCTGCAAAACTAACAACGTTTTGGTCAAAAATTCTCTCTGTAAAGGAGTAATTGATATAGCAGAAGTCATTCTGTTTACATTTCCTATTTTGCCAGTCAGTAAAATTAGTTTCAATAAAACAGTCAAACAAAATCGCAATTGCATTACCATCAGAGCTTGGTTTAATGCTATCAGCATCATTACCTCTGCACCCGTGTGAGGGGAATTAAAAACTGGCCAGCAGATGGAAGCAATGGCAACAATACTGTAAGCATAATACCAGAATGGGTTGGGTCACAGTATGAAACCCTCAATTCACAGGTCAGTTTATGTTTCTATCCTCACTTCTGGTTATGATCACTGAGCAATGACCAAAAAGGATGATGCTGTAAATACAAGAAGCACAAATGATGCTCTTTCACAGGGTTGCTGGCCTCAGGCACCAAGACAGACTGAAGAGCTAAGTAACAGGAGTAAAAGGAGGTGGTATGAACACCCATGAAACAGGAAGTGCAACAAGCAATGCCCACTCATATTTATACATCTCATTTTCCAAACAGACTGCAATAAAATTTATAAATATAACATATTATGTACAAAGCTCAGCGGAGAGAAATAAATGAATAACTGAAAAATATAACGAACAATAAATGCAATCAAGACTAATCATAAAAAGTAATATGGGATATTAGCCACTTTGGGGAATTCTCCTCACCTTCTGTGGAATGAGGTTCCAGAAATGTGAACTTGATATGTAATGTGTGAACTCCAGAAGTATAGGGAGTATGTCAATATACCAACACTTTCCCTCATGAAGTCAAAAGCTCTAAAATGTTTCCCTGAAATCACTTTCGGTAAGAGTAAATCTTTTCTTGCAATGGGCTTGTAGCCTCCCAAACTTAAATATACCTAAGGACAGATTAAGTACTAAAGGAAAGCATGCTATTAGATCATTCATTAGCAAGTAAGGTGTTCTCAGTACTATATTTAATGAGAAATCCTGACTAGAAAGTATTATGAATTATGTAGTCCTTTAAAATGGAAGTAATCTAAGATTTCTCAATATACTTACAAATAAAGTTACAGACAAGGTAGTAATTAACTAAATTATCAAAATCTGAAAGAACCAGCGGTGGTGGTGCTGCGGTAGCGTTGTCGCCTCACAGTAAGACGCTGTCCGGTTCGATTCTCAGCTAGAGCTTCTTCTGCATGGAGACATGCGTGAATGGGCGTACCTTTGTTGAAGGTTGTGCATCAGGCCTGGCAAGCCGGTACATGAAAATCAACTGCCAATCATTAGCGGACCGGAGTTCTGCTGTGGCGACCCCTAACCGGGAAAAGCCGAAAGACACAAAAAAATCAGAATCTGAAAGAAGGATTTCTTCTAGTTACACTAATGCCTCTTTTTGTGCAGACAGAAAGATCTTACAACTTAAAGAA
Source organism: Protopterus annectens (assembly GCF_019279795.1). Classification (NCBI taxonomy): domain Eukaryota; kingdom Metazoa; phylum Chordata; order Ceratodontiformes; family Protopteridae; genus Protopterus; species Protopterus annectens. Next base: position 1,760,568,820 of record NC_056735.1, on the reverse strand, counting down.
AACAGATAATTTGACAGGCAAATGAATCCAGCTCACCATGGTAAACAACAGCCAGTCATGGCTAGTAACAATATGATTTCTTTACAGTTCAATGCCTGAAACTTACAACATGGCCAGCAGAAAAAGTTTCTGACAAAAACTGTGCATTTATCCTGAAGCCAACCTCAGTGTTGCTGGCTTAGATGCACAGAACTAAACAGCCAACTCACATTCACCTTAGGAAGGTGCTAGACAGATAGAAAGGCAAGCTGGATTACATAGTCTCACAACCATTCTAAACAGTCTGGCCAGTTCATCTGATGCAGCAGAAATCTCTATAAAGAGAAATGTTGCTGTTTTATGAGGGATCTCTGATAGCTAAACAGCACAGTGTTCGTCAAGGTTGGAATTAGCATCAAAAGGCCAAGATGCCTCTGTTTATGTTCAAGATTCTATTCTCCTACACCCACGGAGCTTAGCATCTCTCTAGGGCGCTTGAGGAGTCAGACTAGTGGATGTAGATGACAGGCATGGACAAGCATGATCTGTGTAGATCTCAAAGGTGTACTGCAAGCACCAAAACTTATCTGGATTGCCTACAGTGAAAACTAAAAGGAATCAGTTGAAGCAGGACCAAACAAATCAGTAGTTACAGCACTGATATCCTTGTATTCCACTATTTCAAGACTGACGATCTGTAATGAGGGTATGTTTACTGCAAGCCAATGGTCAATCCAAAAGATTGACTTCACTATCATGTCAAACATATGTACACTAAGTTGCAGCACAGAGTCTAAAGTATGCCCTAAATAACAGAATAGATAGGTAGCAACTTGAGTGACAGATTCTCTCATTTTATAGAATAATTTCTGAACCAAAGCCATAAACTCTTCATTGACACAAATGCTGAAGTCACCTAGAATGAGGTCTGTGGACTTTTGATGGAATGGCTCTACCTGAAGAATGGTACCCACAGCTAGCATCTGTTTCCATGATGCATTCAAAACAGTTTGTTCTCCCCCTTTGTGCCTTGTTCAGATGCAACACGGAGTGAAAATAAATCACTACCTCAATCCTGAGCCTGTCTGTCCTAGCACACTGAATTACAGAGAACATGGGTACACGTCAGCTGCCAAATAAAGACCAAAGTTTTCATCAAAAAAGGTCTCCACAATGAAAGCCACTTCAACATTATGAAATATGTCTGAAATAAATAGACAAATAAATAGATGTTTGTTGGGGACAGACCTAACAGTGCTATAAAAGCCTCTTCCAGCCGATTCCATAGTGTCAGGTCCACATGATGTGTCCACCTGGACCAAATGGTACTCTTGATAAATCGCCGTACTGCACTGATCTGCACTCTGCATTACCACAAGTAGTGGCTACTCAATAAGATAGCTGATGCATGTGAATGCACCATGCCAGGTCATCTGTAACATTGGAGTGATCCTCTCTCTCCATATCCCTGAGATGCTAGTGCATCCCATTAGAAGAGCTGAAAAGTGCTGCTGAGGATAGGGAAGCCATGCCTACCCTGGACAGCTAATTACCACTACAAACCTCAACAGGGCAAACAGTTTAGAAAATATGTAAAACACCATCATATACGGCCCCCTTTCCAGTTGTGCAGAGGGAGAAATACCCGAGCCGGCGGAAAACAGTACTCAAGCCGCTGAATCACTTACAAATGCCTTCTACCAGCACCTGCAGGACTGCATGGATAAGGCAATCCCAAGCAAAACAAAGACTCTTTGTACCAAAGGCAAGCGTCCAGTCTGGTGGACCCCAGCCATAAACAAACTCTACAACAAAAGGAGGAAGCTACTACAAGATAGAGCAAAATCCTTAAAAGGTAAGACACCCTTGATCACTATAAGTAAAAAACTAAGAGCTCTCATAAAATCATCCAAAGCAAATTTTGAGAGAAAAATAGCTAAAGACTCAAAAGACAATCATAAGGCCTTCTTTAGCTATGTTAGAAACCTGGGAGGAAACTCCCAGATATGCTCAGAACTAGTTCAAAATGATGTGAAGATTACTGATCCTACAGACATTGCCAACATACTGGCTGACAGGTTCAGTGCAAACTTCTCCCCTCCCCAAAAGGAGAGATATCTATACCAAGCGATTGCAGCCCCCAAACATCTCCAACGCCCAAGTGAGAACTGCTCTCCAAAGCAAAAACACAGCATCCATGGGACCTGATGGTGTCCCCGGCTGTGTGCTCCACGAACTCAACGAGGAATTAAACCCACAGCTAGGACAGCTGTTTAATCATAGTCTTACCTCTGGATACGCACTCCAGGAGTGGCGCACTGCAACTGTGGTCCCACTTCACAAAGGCGGTGCCTCCACCGACCCTGGAAATTACCGCCCATTAGCTTGACAAGCCTTATCTGCAAAGCCATGGAGAGGATCATAATGGACCTCATAAATAAAGACATAGGGAATTTGCAGACTTTGGATCCATCCCAGTTTGGCTTTGTCAAAGGCAGATCATGCCTTCTAAACTTGGTTGACTTTTTCAAACAGTCACCAAAGCCATTGATGAGGGAAAGGCAGTCCATACAGCCTACCTCGATCTGGCTAAGGCCTTCGATACAATACCCCACTGGTATCATTGAAAAACTCATCAGCTTAAATGTTAACCCATACATCACAAGATGGGTTGCAAACTGGCTGAGTGACAGAACCCACAGGGTCAGAGTTGCTGGCACCATGTCAGACTCAAAGCCTGTCACAAGTGGTGTACCACACGGCTCAGTCCTGGGCCCACTCTTGTTTGGCATCTACTTTTCCAGTACAAGCAAACACAGGAGGGTTATGGCTGACAAAGTTTGCAGATGACTGCAAACTGGGCCATAGTAGAAAACACATCTGACACAGATATCCTTCAGAAGGGTCTCACAGAAACGGATAACTGGTGCCAGAGCCATGGCCTAAAGTTAAATGCCAAAAATGCATAGTCATACCCTTCGGGAAAAACAAGGTTACCCCTAGCTACCAAATAGGTGGCAATCCACTGAGCACAGAAGAAGTTATCAGGGACCTGGGGACCCAGGTTGATAGTAGTCTGTCATTCGACACCCATGTAGCTAAAGTAGTTAGGAAGACCTTCTACATTGCCCACCTTATCATGAAGGGATTCTCATCTAGATCAAGGGAGGTCATAGTCTCCCTATACTCATCACTCATCAGACCAATGATTGAGTACAATGCCCCATTCGGAATGTATCTGACCCGACACTTGCAGCAGCTGGAGAGGCCACAAAAGTTCCTCACCAAAAGGATAAAGGGTCTCAAACATCTGTCCTATGCTGCCCGACTGAAAGAACTCCAGCTCTATTCAGTCGCTTACCGCTTGCTCAGAGGTGACCTTTGCCTAACATACAAGGCCATGTCAAACCCAGATTTGATGACAGAGCCACAAGGGCGGGAGACTTAAACCTCGACACGGCTATTAATAGGACGTGCTGGAGGGATAGATTCATCACCCAAAGACTCCCTATGCTGTGGAATAAAATCCCGGTATATGTGAGGCAGAGCACCTCGCTGGCCTTGTTCAAGAGAAATCTTGACCAATGGATGGGAGATCGCAGATATACCCCAGGGATTACCTCAGTGTCACTGCTCAACAGAGGCACAGCAAAATAATGGGTATAGTTCCCCATACTAAAGGGGTGGCGTAAGCCACAAAACTATGGGCTAGGCTTGTAAATGCCCTCGGGCAGATAGCCTAGTATGAACTTATGAACCTTATTATGTAACCTAGATGATCAGTGTTTGATTAGTGTGCACAGAAAATGGAGACAGAGAGACAGACACCACTGTGGTGGGGGATTGGTGTTAGTGACATATTGCTCAGGCCTCCTGAGGGAAAACAGGTGGCTTGTCACTTGGCTGACACCTAGTGGGAAGTCTGGGTGATGCAGCCTGAGGAGTCAGCAGTTGGGACATGTTGCCAATGCGTTCAGTATTGGTTAGGAAACCATCATGAAAGGAAGCTTGCTTATTCCTCCCTAAAACAATGGCAGTACTAGCATCCATTGGAAGCTGTTGAGGAAGGTTAGGAACTCCTATGGGCAGAACAGAAAGACTCTGGTGCTTGCCTAGATTACGCCCCAGAACTGGCAATTGCCTCACTGAGGAGTGAATGGGCCTATAATGGTTCTCAGCTCAGTTTGGAATGTATTGGCTAGACAGGTCACAAAGGGCTGAGGTCAGCAGGCAAAGGGGTTAAAAAGAAACTACACATAATTATCCATACCATTTATTCTGACGTGCAAAGTTTCCATGCTTCCACAGAGGACACAACAGCCAAAGCACCTCCTTTATGATAATCATAACCCAAATCAAAGTCTAAAGCCACTGACACATCCAAGTACAACCACAATGGCATTCAACTGCTATTTCTTTCGAAGTAACATTTACACAAATCAAATTCAGGTAATAAAAAACTTGACTGAACTGGTCTCAACTTTCTTAATACAAAGCAGTTATTTTTATAACACACTAATTCAACAAAAATGAAAATGCAATATTCTCTACTGTTTTGATCCAAATGTGTAGACAACAATTAACTGACCTGTAATTCCACAGATTTTACTTGTTTACCAGGGGAGTGCACTATTGAAGACAATCTGCAGAAATAGCCCAGATTAAACATTCCCAATTAAGATTTTATGGATGGCCTGTAAAGTTTCTGAGATACCACAGAATGACTTTTAAGCAAAAACAAAAAAAATGCTTGTGGTTCAGTCAGACTGGAAGCCTAAACAAAATTATTTAGGTTCACAGGTAGGTACTAGGCTATCGGCCCAAGGGCCTAAGTAAGCCTAGCCCACAAGGTTCCCTGGCTCACGCCACCCAAGAAAGTTATTTTCCTGTGCCCCTGTTGAGCAGAGCCACAGAAGTGATCCCTGGTGTGCATTTTCTATTTCCCATCCACTCATCAAGATTTTTCTTGAAGAGTGCTAATGAGGAACTTTGCTTGACATAGATGGGTAGCTTGTTCCAGAGTATAGGAAGTCTCTGGGACAGGAATATATCCCTCAAGCATGTCCTGTTTATTGTGATGACAAGGTTTAGGTCCCTAGAGTGTATAGCTCGGAGAGATTGGGATTTCTTTAGATGTAGCATGTCCAACAGCTCTGGGTTTGACATAGCTTTATGTGTTAGGCAGAGATCACCTTGGAGAGTAGGTGATATGCTATGGAGTAAAGCTGGAGTTTTTTTGAGACGGTCAGTGTAGGACATCTATTTGAGGCCAGTAATCCTCCTTGTGAGGTACTTCTGTGGCCTTTCCAGCTGCTGCAGCTGTCTTGTGAGGTACATTCCAAAAGCGGCGTTGTACTCTATAATGGGTCAAATGAGTGCCGAGTAGAGGGGAACAATGACCTCTTTTTTCCTGGATGAGAACCCTTTTGTGATGACGTGTGCCACGTATAAGGGTTTCCTGACTACTGTGGCGATGTGATTATCAAAGGAGAGACTACTGTCCACCTGGGTCCCAAGGTCTCTTATCCCACATTTGTTAAGTAGACTGCCGACTATGTAGTAGTTCATGGGTACAAAGTTTTTACCAAAGGGGATGACAATGCACTTTTTGGTATTGAGCTTGAGGCCATGGCTCTGACACCAGTTGCCATCACATCACTTTTTTTTTGAAGAGCACTATTGTTTGCCCTTTTTACTAACATTTATGGTTCAGAACATATTTGGCACTTCTTGGTGCAAGACTATTACAATTCAAATTTGCCAAAAAATCTTACCATTATCACTATGTAGGAAACACCCACTCCTCTGCAGATTTGCAGAGGTACACAGTTAAGAGATTGTTAATAAGAATTTAGACAGTTGGCTAAGCATTCATAACGTTTCGGTGAACAAATGTTGTTCAACAGGGCGTTAATGTGCAGATATTATCCAGTAAAAAAAAAATAAACAATCCCGCTTCTTCATGGTCTTATATTAAGCTACTATGATGCATGACTGAAGAAAACGAAAACAAATGGCAGCCATCTATTTATGCTTGCTAAATGCCACTTTGTGGTTTACAGATAGTAAAATAATGTTTGGAAAAAATAAATAAAGTAAAATAAATACATTTTAAAAAACTCAATTAGCAAAAGTAACTACATGAGCTGTTATAAGGACATGCTGTTTTACATTCCCCTTACTGTGTTTTCACTTTTCGTCACCCAGTTTCAAGTCTTCTGAACTTAAAACATGACTAACGTACCTACATTTTGTAAATCTTTGTTTACTCCTACTCTTCTGACTGAAGTTATACGTTTTTCAGCATGTTCAGTATCAAATCAATATGTCATTATTAACTTCAATGACACATTTGTTGCAATCGTCTGTGCAAAAAGGATAATGGAAACTGATTGGTATGATTATTATAGCTCTAGAAAGCTGTACTAAAGTCGATTCCTTAGACTCCAGGGAAGAAAAGTCAGCAAGGATTTTAAACACACAAAAAGACACTATGAAATTAGATGAAATGGAGGCAAATGAACTAAGGATAGATGGATCCTCCAAGACAACCCAAAAAACAAAAAAAAAATGTTCCCAAGGGTTCTAGGTTATGTAGATTATGCTTATCATTGACTAACACCACCAAACAGGAGACGAAACCAAGGGCATACAGAATATCCCACTAGGAATACATACTGGACAAAGTATAAAGGTGGCTATAGGTGTATTATGTTCCCTATGTGTACTGCAGATAATTAACAACTGATACACATCTGAAAGGGCCACTCTCAAAAGCTGGTGGTGTCACTTGATGATCTCATTTGTTCCTGTAAAGGACTATGACTCAGAGATAGGCGGAGCTGTGAGAACAGCTTAACTGCCCAGCAGTAAAACTACATGATCCAACAGAATGTGGGTGCCAGCTTAGATGATCAATATGCTGACTTGCATGCCAATGTGGCCACTCAGAAGATGGTCCAGTGTGGCTAAAAAATTGATCTCAAAATGGTATCCAGCATTATTTAAATGACTGAACTAATCATTTAGCTAAAAACATTAAGTTTAAGCATTTGGCATATTAAGAAAGTAAAGTAACATAAAGAAGGGGTCACTGTAAAAGAAGTGACCACCCATTCTTATATTTGAGATATTCTATTTTTTATGAATAAATAAACATATAGTAGATTATGCCTGTGTTTGGTTAAGTGGGTACAAAGAGCCTGGAGATGAAAAATATTTAGGTGGATGTCACAGCCTTAAAATCTAACAGTGGTCCCCTTGGGTGCGCCCATGAGAAATTTGGTATAAACTAGAAAAGACGCACTGAGCTTCAAAGGGCATGACTGGAAGAATCAGACAATTAAATCTATAAATAAATCCTGCCATCCATTCAGGAAAGGAAAGAAAATTGAGTAGGAGCAGCTGGATAAAATGGAAAATGTCCAAAGAGAGAGTAGGCTCCTATAAACTCTGTCTCCTACAAGGATCCACCAGCTGTTCAAATAGGGAAGAAGAGTTGGAAGACAAGTATAAGGTGACCTATTTAAAAATAAGAACGTGTATTACCAAAACTGGCCTAAGCTAATGTATTATACTGGTCCGGCTGCGATCTGAAAAGGAAGAGGGAAGGAGGCCTGGTATGAATTCAATGAATAAACTCCACCTCCAAACAGGAAATGAACTGCACCTGAACAGAAATACATCCAGCAGCAGATCTGTACAACTACACTGTCAGCAGCATAGCTACATCTAGCTGTGACTGAATACAAGCTAAAAAGCTCCTGAAGGAACCAAGTTACATAAAAAGGAAAACAACAAGTCACAGAGAAACTCAGCAGGGTTGACAGTTCGACTCTAAATAGAAAACTGCAATAGGGTCAAGGTAAAGATTATCAACTTATATACCACTCTCAATGACAGCTATATTCAGAGGTGGTAAAGTCATACTTGATAAATCAAGCCCATATTAGTGTCAATGCTATCTGTACCAAACCACAAGAAGTGATGTCAGTGCTAAGCTTGTATCTGTGCTAATGTTAGAGATACTGTACCATAAGAGTCCAGGTTAGAGCCAATCCAGTATCAACTTGCACTGAACCGAGAGAATTGGGGTTGTTGCCAAGAAAAGCACCAAGAATTAGCAGGAAATTAAGTATTGGGCACATCGTAAGTACTAGGCTAGCTGCCACTGTAGGCCATTTTAAGCCTGGCCAATTTCCATTTTGGTCCAATAGTGGATGGTCACTGAAGTGATCCACACTTTAGGTTAACTTACTGTCTGAAAATGCCGGACTCTTACACTTAAAATTATCAGTTAACTGATCAATACAGACAGACAGATAAATAACACTGGATACTATTTCTAGATAACTTATGGAGGAACAGTAGAAGCTGTTGGATAAACTGAAAAATATCTACCTGCAATCTAAAAATGAAGATGATGAAATGACTACATAAATTTGTACAAATTCCATAAGTAAATTCCAACTCAAAACAGGAAAGTGAGGGGAAAGTGACAACTACATAATGATCCAACTAACAAAAAGGTAACATTCTAACATACTCCAGCTTCTCTTGGAAAAGTAGAAGGAAGAAGTGTCAAAGCATTTATATAAGCTTGTAGCACATTACAATGCTATTTGTGATGAAAACTTAAGATATGTTAGTTTTGTAGAACTGTATCCCTTATGGGAAAAATATCAACCAGCAGACATTATCTAACACTAGGTCAGCAAAGGTCAGGCTTCATTGTGACTGGACACCAGACTTAAAGCTTCTTGAAGAGCCAAGATATGCAGAAATGGAAAATGCTGATATGAATAGTAGAACAACAGAGCACAGCTCATCAAAAAATACACTGGGGTCGAACGTTCAACTCTGAAGAGAAATTTTGATAAGCTAGAGGTCAAGATAACTGACATTGAGACCATACTTGATGAAAACTCTGTAGTGTTGAGCTTGATGGCCAAAGCCAAAAGAAAACAAGTCCATAGTGAGAGGGCCAGACAGAGAAGCAGTTCATCTGTCACAAAAAGAAAATAGGTCACTAAAAGATAGCATAAGCATTCTAGATTAGTATTTGAACATTAATAATGTATCTTCCATATTTCAAGAACCAAGCAAGACTAATCTTTGAAAATGAATAACATATCTTTCTACTGCTTCAAGCCCAATGCACTTGCATGGGTAAATTTTTTTGTTATAAGGAAATCCCATTGACAAGGCTGACAAAATATTAGTAACAGCCATAACATAACAATATACTAAAAAAGACAAAAGGTGATCATTACAACAAGAAATGCAGTTAATGTCTAAAAGGAACACAAAAATATAGTTAAAATGTCAGATATTAATTATTTTGACTTAACAGTACCTCTAAGAATTACTGGTATCTGCACTGCAAGAATTTATCACAAAGAAAATTGCCAATACTTAAGTGAAGGAAAGGACCACTCATATATCTATACATATGTGTGTGTGTATGCAGATATACACACGTGCATTTTACACACACACACATACATATATACTATATGTGTGTGTGTGTGTGTGTGTGTATATATATATATATATATATATATATATATATATATATATATATATATATATATGCACACACACACACACACACACACATACATAAACGCACACACACATACATATACACTATATATATATATATATATATATATATATATATATATATATATATATATACATACATACACACACACACACACACACACACACATATACACAAACACACAAACACACATATGGTTTGCCATCAAAATTTCGAAGGCTCGTTTTCGAACAGCATGTGGCCAAAAGTCCATTTTCAAAGTTTCAGAATGCCAAACTGGAATAAACAAAAGCATAATAACAAAAGTAAAGCTTGATTCGTTATTATGAGTTCAGCATTGTAAATGGAGATTGCAGTACAGTGAGGATCGGGGAATTTACCATTCTCCTCACTGTAGTGTGACTTAAAGTTGGTATATATAATTTGCAGGGGATGCAGGGGGGCTTTCCCCCCTGCTAAAACGTAAATGGGCATACAGACTTTCAAAACCGGAAGTCTGGTATGTCAAATGTTGATCGCCATGTTTCTGATGTTCGACATTTAGGCTAGATGTTGTTTTTGTTTTCGACACTGTAGTTCAGTCTTTTGAATAAAAAATCTTTTCCTTCGACATTTTGATGGTAAACCTAATATATATATATATATATATATATATATATATATATATATATATAAACACACACACATATATATATATATATATATGTGTGTGTGTGTGTGTGTATATATATATATATATATATATATGTGGGTCTATGTTTCTTGATTGAAATTTCACTATCTCAAACAAGAAACATCGAGACCCACTAAAAGAAAATGCACTACATCGAAAGTGCACTTTCACAAAAGCCGGTTCTTCGAACTGAAAAAAAAAATGAAAAATACTTTAAAACAGTATTTTGCAGGGGGGCAAGCCCCTCTGCATCCACTCTCCCTATTTAAATATACTAACTCTAAGATCGCACTACAGTGGGGAAAAGGTGGCTCAGTCCTGGGACCTCTCTTGTTCGGTATATATTTCTCGGAGGTACAGGCCAACACGGAAGGACTGTGGCTGACCAAGTTCGCAGATGACTGCAAACTGGGTGCCATAATCGACTCTCCAGCCGACACAAGCATCCTCCAAAAGGGCCTCATAGAAACAGGCAACTGGTGCCAGAGCCATGGTCTCAAGCTAAATGCCAAAAAGTGTATAGTCATCCCCTTTGGCAAAAACAAAGTGCCCACAAATTACCACATAGGTGGAAATCCATTAAGTACAGAAGAAGTAATTAGGGACCTGGGGACCCAAGTTGATAGCAATCTCTCATTTGACAACCACGTGGCCAAAGTGGTTAGAAAAACATTTTATATAGCCCACCTAATCATGAAGGGATTCACATCTAGATCAGGGCAGGTCATCGTGCCTCTTTACTCATCCCTCATCAGGCCCATAATTGAGTACAATGCCCTTTGGGATGTACCTTACCAGACACCTGCAGCAACTGGAAAGACCCCAAAAGTACCTCACCAAGAGGACCAAAGAGCTCAAACAGATGCCATATGCTGCCCGGTTCAAGAAACTCCACCTCTACTCAGTGGCATACCGCCTGTTCAGAGGAGATCTGTGCCTGACGATAAAGCCATGTCCAACCCGGAATTAATGGACATGCTGCACCTCAGAAAATCCAAATCCCATCGAGCTACACGCTCGAGAGACTTGAACCTCAGCACTGAAATAAATAGGACATGCTGGAGGGACAGATTCATAACCCAGAGGCTCCCTTCACTCTGGAATAAAATCCCAGTCCAGGTTAGGCAGAGTCCCTCATTGACTCTCTTCAAGAGGAATCTTGATGAGTGGATGGGAGATCATAGGTTTACCCCGGGTATCACTTCTGTGTCACTGTTAGATTGAGGCACAGTATACTAACCTCGAAAAAGGGCATAGCAAAATAAATTTAAAATGGGTGGCGAAAGCCAAACACATTCTGGCTAGCCTTATAAATGCCCTAGGGCAGTTAGCCTAGTATGAACCTATGAACCTATTTCCTTATCCCCACTGTAATGTGTTTCGGAGAATCGGCTTTAGCGAAAGTGCACTTTCGCTTAAATGGGTTCGATCTTCTGGTTGTCGAGAAAGTGCGTTTTTGACGATTAGAAATAGACCCATATATATGTATATATATATATATATATATATATATATATATATATATATATATATATATATATATATGTGTGTGTGTGTGTGTGTGTGTCCATCCTGGCCTTAAAACCAAAGAATATGTACACATACAGCAAACTCTCAGTTAACCGTCACCCCTGGGGATTGGTAGATGCTGGATAACTATAGTTTCTGGTTGCTTGAGAGTTACTATTACAAATAGGCCTGACTAATACTATACCCTATACTATTTGCTTGGTTTGACTTGTTCTTAGATGGGGGAGAGAGGAATTTTATTTCCATCTTCCATTTTAAAACTCTAAAAACATAAGGTGTATTTCTGCGCGGGGGGGGGGGCAGAAAGTACAACGCATTAAAACTGTATTGTATTTCTTCCATTTTTTTTTCTGGTTGCTTGAGTTCCAGTTAAATGAGTTTTTACTGTATATCCATATATGTATACACATGCACACATATACGCACATACAAACATTCATAATTGGCAAAGAAAATAGACCATTTATATTTAGTTAGTGCAGGCCACTTGATTCTCACATTCACTTGCAGATTACCACCCTCTCGCACACTCCAAAAACCAACAAACTGCCACCATCTTCAAAAGTCATTTAGCAGGAAAATGCTGATAAACACAGGGGTTGGAGTGTCACATTAACTATCACAGTTCTCTATTCACAGCTACTCCTACCTTCCTTAACAGTCGTGTCCAGCTATCCCAGGTCTTCTATCAGGTAATCCCGACATCTCTTGGCTGGATGTCCTTTTCTCTTCTTGCCTTCTTCCTGTATCTCCCAACTCTGGTTTGAAAACCCGTCTTCTGTTTTCTGCATGAAACTGAAGCACCACAACCACTTCTGTTTGACCTTCTCTATAACTGGGGCTACTTTGGTTTCTGCACTGATGTCCCACAGTGTACATCTTATTACCCATCTCAAGCATTTCATCTCCACCACTCAAACTTTCCCAGCTGTTCTATCTTCACTGCCCATATCATACAAAAGCATCAGTCACACCAATATCTTGTACACCCCACTTACATACACAAAGAATAACACCAAACACAAAATTAAAAAAAAAATCACTCCAAACACCAGAAACATACACCCCCAACTCTAATACAATACATAAAGTTAATAATAATAGTGATAACAAGCAGAACAAAACAGGAGTCAGGCCTGTGGCAGAAAAAAGCATTAAAAACTCAAATTTAGGTGCATTACGTAATCAAGAAAAATATAATACATTCAAAAAGATAAAAAAAATAACATTTTAAATAAACTGAAAGCATAAACTCTACAAAAAGAAAATGTCCAAGTAGAATACACCCATAGACAAAATCAACAACAGGCACTGCATATTCACCCCAGTTTAGAACCCCTGTCCCTCATGGATAGGAGAAATATGTAAATATCCCCACACATCCATGTTCGGTCCATCTCTAGGTTATTTGGATACAAAATATAAGGCTAAAAATTATCATACGAATGTAAGGTTAGGCTTCATACGATCCTTAAAGATCGATAGCCTAGTAATTACCTGTGAAACTATGAGGGCCTCAGATTAGGAGGAGGGTTGCAGGGCTGCATCCTGCAGTCACACCATAACTATTGAAGACATAGCATTATGATGGGCACCCCATTCAACTGTTTACCTTATTCTGAGATGGTGTGACTGTAGCTCAAAACAGAGCAGCATCCTGAAATCAAAGTCTAAGCGAAATGTTATTTGAAGTATTGAGCATTGTAAAAGAGACAAAGAACTGGAAGTGGAACTTTTAGAAAAAGGGAGGAGCAAATTGCATACAAATAAAGGGAAATTGTGGGAGCAATACATGCTAACGTTCAGGAGGAGTGAGGTTTACGGGAGGGGAGGAATTGAGCAATTTGTGTAATGTAGGGCTGATGATAGTTATAAAGAAAAAACATGACTTATAAAACATGTAAATGGAAAAAATGTCAATACGGTTTGTTTTCTTTTCTATTAATGTATGCTTGCCTATGTCGTCAGTGATAATTTAATAAAGATATTAAAAAAACAGAGCAGTCTCCCAATCACAACCATTTCCCTCTGGGTGGAAGAATATAAAAAGGAATACCTGTGAAAATTCCCACACCATAAAATGCTCTTGAGCTGGAAGAACTCAGTTTACAGGGACCAGTTAGCATCAGGAGCAGCTAAACAGTAATATCTGCACTATCTCAGTCAAAAAGAACATTTCGGAAAAGCAGTGAAAGCACACCGAAATGCAAGTTAAGATTTTGTCATATTTATCATAATAGAAAACACTATTTGCCTTCAATGTAGAAAAATACTCACTGGTAAGTTTCTTACCTTCTTCTGGTTAAAGACAAAGAAAGTTGCCATATTCTGGAAAAATGGCTATTTTACTGACTAAATCCTCAACTGTTTATACAATTTTACAGTATGAGGCAAGAGTTCCACAAAGTTAAAATAATCTGGCAAGAAAACCAGCAAATGTCCAGATTCTGCTTGGAAGCGGTGGCCACTTTAGGAATAAAGGAAACAAAAGTTTGTACACAGATCCTCATCCGAGTACAATAAAGGGTAGCTGAACTGAAACCTGTGTGCAAACTTGAAATCCTCCCTGCAGAATTAAGAATGACAAAGAACACCATCTTCCATGACATGAACATGCATTAAGCAGAATGAGATGGTTTATAGGATAGAGAAGGATAGTGTAAACTTTCTCATCAAAAAGGTGAGACCCAAAGAATGGTTGTCTCTCTTCATGGATGACTAAGAAGAAAAGTATCTTAGAGAAAAGTCTTACATAGTTTGGCAGGGCTCAATGACTGATCATGTACTTCACTACAATGAAATGTACACTAAATGCCCTTTGGCTGTTCAAAAACTTAGGTTCAGTCAAAAGAATGGGAAAAGTAATTACTTGCTGGAGATATCTATGGACTGACCACCTTATTAACAACCCAGAGGGATAAACATTCTTCGTTTATCCAAGTCATTTTCCATACGAGGTTCCAGAGCTGCCCTCAGAATGTGTCCTATATTGTGAGAGAGGCCCAGGCCTCTGGCAACTGTCAGAAACAAAAGAATCAGCCTATTAGATGAAATCTGTCAACAGATCTGATATACTGAAAAAATAACGAAAAACCAGGATCCACGTAGAAAATATTTAATAAAACCTCTAGTGCCTTGACATGGAGTAAGAGGGCTTTCAAACTTAGAGTCCAAGAACATATTAGGGACATTAAAAATGTTAAACCTGAAAGCCCTCTTGCAATGCATTTTAAAAAGTATCATAATAAAAACCCAGATGGTTTACAATGTACTACATTAGAACATGTTCCTGAGAGAGGATGCAATTTTGATGTTAAGAAAAAACTTGTATAAGGAAACTGTTTTTATATTTAAGTATGAGACTTTAAGTCCAACAGGTATTAATGTAGAATGTAACTGGAAAGTTTTTTTAACCTAATTTAGGGTTAATTATGTAACTAGTGGTGGATTGGTCTTGCTATATATGTTTGAGTGCTTAAAACTGTTTTATTCTCCTTTGAAGGCTCCATGCCGAGGCGCTAGAGGTTTTATTAAATATTTTCTACTTGGATCCTGTTTTTTCGCTGTTTTTTTTCAGCTTTGCCAGAAGTAGTGGGTTCGTTTGGTTGTTTCAGATCTGTGATACTGGCCTGATAGTTGGGAAACAAGCAATGCTGCCATAAAAAGTGTTTAAATATGACAGTAAAGGGACTGTGAAGAAGGAATCAAAATCAATGCTAAGACCATAACAGTCCCAGATCAGCACTATCCTTTAATTTTTTTTTAACTCGTTCTGATGTTTGGAATGAGTACCAGCAGGGAAAGGCATACAAGAACTTCTCTGAGCACAACAGTGGAGAAGTGTCCTTGAAGGTCCTGTTATTGGATAGAACGAGGGGGTAAAACCTCCAGCACTAGACTTGAAGGAGAAATCCAGAAATCTGACTCAGAGAAACCACAGTGCTGAAGCATTTGCAATTTATGCTGGGATCACTGTGGTGAAGACCACTATGGTTTAACCTGTCCAATGAACAACTACCTGCCCGGAAGTTGAACTGCTACACAAAAAAAAAATAAATGACAGGCAGTAGTCCATTCCCACAATAACTTGGCATCTCTGCATAAATCATAGAAACTCACCCATACTTCTGTGTTTTCTGATGCATCACAGTAATGACAAACTGTCTGAACCGGTATCAAAACTTTGGGAAATGAGGAATAATGTGCGACATGGCCAGGAGTATCCCATCATTTCCAAAGAATGATTAGGGATCTGATTGCCTGATTTCAACCACAGTGACTATTGCTGTCAGAGAAAAACAAGGGTTCCCCACTCCAGGCAGGTGGGCACTAGGGTTGATCTGGAATACATATAAAATGGTTAACTTCCAGCAGGTGAACCAGACATTTTCAAAAGAGAACAGTGCCATGAGTCCCATTATCTGTAATGAGGGCCTCTGCTGCCAATTAAGTGTAGCAGTGATGAAGCTTCTTGCAGCGTATCTCAAAAATGTGGAAAATGAAAATGTTTTTTCAGAAAACTGGTATCTGGACAGCAAACTAAGAACATAATGAACTGTACATGGACTGGCTCTAACTTGTGCTGTTTCATTAAAATGCTGTGCTGTATGAAGAGTCTGACAGCATGACCCCAAACCCTGACCAGACAAAAATGCTCTTAGACCACAAGTAGACAATCATCCAGAAAGGTGAAGACATGAGGTGAGGGAGTGTATAAAAATGTGGGGCTACTACTGTCATGCACTTTATAAGAACTCCGGATTTTTATTTATTTACTTACTGGGAAAGTAGTCAACCTAACTTATCCATTTTCAAACATAACTTAAGCCAGAACCTAAATGAGATGCATTAAATTTACATATATGATGGGTGAACATCAAATCAACTATGAGAATGGTAAGATATACTTTAGCAATAATTCACAACTGTGTGTGGGTATATCATAATCTAGCCATGGTAATGCAGTTTGATCATGAGGGTGAAGCCACAGTGATTAAACAAAGCCAACCATGGGAAAATCCTGATATACCCAAACAAATGAGAGGATTACTGTTATACATAAGGGCATTATTTAAAAAAAGAAATGGCTTACCTTTTTTAAATAATGCCATTGTATGAATGCACTTAAATGTTCTTCGGCAGCTTCGTTCTTCTGTTAGTTCTTGCACAATACGTGTTTATCACAGGTGGTTCTGTTAGTTCTTGCACAATACGTGTTTATCACAGGTGGTTCTGTTAGTTCTTGCACAATACGTGTTTATCACAGGTGGTTCTGTTAGTTCTTGCACTGTCGTGTTTATCACAGGTGGTTCTGTTAGTTCTTGCACAATACGTGTTTATCACAGGTGGTTCTGTTAGTTCTTGCACAATACGTGTTTATCACAGGTGGTTCTGTTAGTTCTTGCACAATATGTGTTTATCACAGGTGGTTCTGTTAGTTCTTGCACAATACGTGTTTATCACAGGTGGTTCTGTTAGTTCTTGCACAATACGTGTTTATCACAGGTGGTTCTGTTAGTTCTTGCACAATACGTGTTTATCACAGGTGGTTCTGTTGCTCTTTTCCTTTAAACAAATGCCAGGGGGCTGTATTCTTGGTGCTGCTTCTGCTCCTGGCATCCCAACCATTAACTTTTTCCCCCTTTTAGTTAGCAAATACCTACATCTGTAGTGTACCTTGCTGTCCGGACTTATGTTGTGCAGTTAACACTCACAACGGCACAGTTTAGTTAGCTGTAATTTTTTTTCTTTTTATACTGGTTTATGCTGTGAAAATGAACTAAATGTGAAGTGCGAGTTCAGTAGCCAAGTAATTATTCTTAAAACAGTAGTCGCTGCTGTAGGTGAAACGCTGGGGTTAATAAAAATAAGAAATAGCGCTGGGGTTAATAAAAATAAGTAATTATTCTTGCAGCATGCTAGTAAACTCCTTTCTGTGAGTAAGTCTGGATTGACCATTATCACGCTGACGGGGCTGTCCAATCAGCATGCATGTTTTTGAATGTTAATATCCATTTATTGTATAACTATTAATACACAGCAAGTGACATTAGCACATATGGCACCATTCAAAACACATACAAATACTGTAACACGGACCTTCAGTCAATCAAGCAAACATTTATTACGAGCACAATCATTATACACAGTACAAGGGAAAAACATAGTAAGAAAAAAAAAAACAGTAAAACAAAGCCCAAGTACTTTTATAAGCACTTAAAATTTTCTGTGAAAAGAAGTGCATTAAGTGACCAAACAAAGTCCTACAATAGCTATCTTAAACCTACAATGGTAGAGCAATTCACAGATATGGTGCACAGAAAGCAATCCTTTGGAAGTTCACAAGGACATCTTTCAAAGTACTAAAAGCCCAAAGGCTGCTGAATAGAGTGCCCGATCCTGTTGACAGGACACTAGCTGCTCTTGAAAATAGGAGGGAATCAAACTGTATACAGCTGAAAAAAATGATGAAAGCACTTGGTGTTACCTGCCCACAGGCAGCCACAACACAGTGTAATATAACAACAATGAGGTGCCGACTACAACAAACGTGCTGCAGGATTCTGTGCCGACTACAACAAACGTGCTGCAGGATTCTGTGCCAACTACAACAAACGTGCTGCAGGATTCTGTGCCAACTACAACAAACGTGCTGCAGGATTCTGTGCCGACTACAAACAACGTGATGCAGGATTCTGTGCCGACTACAACAAACGTGATGCAGGATTCTGTGCCGACTACAACAAACGTGATGCAGGATTCTGTGCCGACTACAACAAACGTGATGCAGGATTCTGTGCCGACCGTGATGCAGGATTCTGTGCGGACTACAACAAATGTGCTGCAGGATTCTGTGCCGACTACAACAAACGTGTTGCAGGATTCTGTGCCGACTACAACAAATGTGCTGCAGGATTCTGTGCCGACTACAACAAACGTGCTGCAGGATTCTGTGCTGACTACAACAAACATGCTGCAGGATTCTGTGCCGACTACAACAAACGTGCTGCAGGATTCTGTGCTGACTACAACAAACTTGCTGCAGGATTCTGTGTTGACTACAGCTGCTTTATGTTCATAGTCAGGAGTCACAGGTGTCTGACACTGTGCTAGTGAAGTCAAAATGAGACTAAAGCATGCAAGACTGTTTTTGTGGTCCTTGGCTTGAAGAAGGTGCTTTAATCAGAAGGTGTTCTTCAGACAGTGAAAAGAGGATTTATCTATGGCTGAAACCAGATTCCAAAGTGGCAGAGTCATCAAAAAAAATCTGCACTCCAAAAATGTTAATGCACAGAGCACTTGAAGGAAGCACTGTAGCCGGAGAACTCACAGCTTCTGTAACAGCCAGTGTGAGCTTGAGATACAAGTACTTTGTGTAACAGCGGAAGCATCCAACCAGTTTTTAAGAGAACCAAGAGCTGCACAACAAACCTGAGGAAGGGGCAGGTACTGTTGAATATCATCAGCAAAAAAATGGGTTACTGAAAACATCTCCCTCTAATGATGTTTCCAAGTAGGGAGCAAATGCACAGAGAACAAGAGAGGCACAAAAGTAGAGCTCTGTGGCATGCTAAAAATCAGAGAAGCAATTCCTCATTTTTCTACCTTGTGATCAACCTGTAGCATCTACCTTAACAGATAGAAGGCAATCCACATAAAAATGGTATACAACAAAGTGAGACATCAGTCATTCTAGGAGGATATGGGTGTTCTTACTGTTGTGATATCCACAAAAACAGAATGATCTGAATCTAAGAGATCTGAAATTCCAACGTAAAATTCCAGCTGCACACAATCATCCTTCTCTATAACCTTAATAACAAAAGTAACTAAATAAACTGACACTTCTTGATCACCTGGGGAAACAAATCAATCAGTTATTTAAAAGCTATTATCAAGTTCGCTTATCTCATGTTGCTAGGTTCCTTTAACAACCTCCAAACCATATTAATAGCATGAACGTATTTATTACTTAACTTATTTTGGAACTCCTGGTTATCATACTGTAAATGGGTTGCATTCCATTTGTAGTCGCACCCAGGAGACGAGCTCCAGTATATTACAAATTATGGCAGTTTGGAAAGTACTGCATCAACATCATAGTAGTTTTTATACATACATAAACAATAATTAAGCTTACAGCAGCAAGAATAGCATATGGAGCAATATGTCCAACAGGATACAGAATCTGCTTATCAAGCATTAAAGTAATGTGTCATAGACACCAGATGCTGAAGAAGGAACAACTCTTGACATTTGAAACACTGCATTTTGTAGTTTGGGTTAAGACAACTATGCAGTTATGCAGCCTAGGATACATGGACTTGCATATGGCACAACCATACATTTTGAAGGCACAATTCAAAATAATGCAAGGTAAAATAAGGACAACCTCTTTAATGGCCACAGGCAAACATGCACCATGTATGTCACTAAGAAACTGCTCCCAGGTTGCAGGTGAAAAGGGACTGTGTGTCCAGTGGGCCGTACACATTAACAAATGGGTATTATTATAAAACTTTCAAGGTGTGGGCTAATTTTGGAAGCTTGTGTGCATATACAAAAATTCTCTCTATACTTCTGCCAACTTTTACTTTAATTTGCCGCACTAATATTATTTAAGCTGTGCATGTTACTGCATACTTTCAAAACAATGCAAAAGAATGCCAAGGATTCTGCACTACCTACATGGGGAAAAAGCTCCATCAGTACAGTTATCGTTTTGAAAAACTGCACTTTATCCATTATAAATGTTCAAATAAACATGAATCTCCATGGAAAAATGTGTGGGGTGGGTCTGCTTACCTAAAACTTAAATTCCAATCCACAGGAAACAGTTCTGCAGACATTTTTTTTTCTCACAAAGAACCGTCAGTTAGTATAAACAGTCATTAAAATTTTAAAATGAACACACCATATGGTCCTGCCTTACATGAATGACTTCTTAATGTCGCTAAGGGTATCCTTTAATGAAAGAATGTCCTTTTTATGGGCATCTGAGGATAAACTGGTATATACTATATAGTAAAAGAAGTTTAATAGGTATGCAGCTATGCCATAATGCTTGTGTCTAGCTTCTTCAATAATCTTTTTCATTTTAAGAGCAACTGATTACAAAATAGGGTACAAATTATAACTGTATGGAACTTGTCAACAACAAAGTAAAAAGATTTAGTCCTTTGTATTCATGGTATATAAAACCTATAAAAGCACAGATATTCTCCAAAAAAGTGTAGAAAACCATATTCTTTTCACTCACAGAGTCTCTTTTTTTTCCAGTCTGTTAACTATTGATGACTCCCAGTCCTACAGTCAAAATCATCAAAAAAAAAAAAAAAAAAAAAAAAAAGATTTTGCACTTCAAAAATACATTTCAAGCAACTATCCATGCATAAGATCACTGTATAAAGGCACAGAGTTTTCATAGCTACCATCTGTGGAACATTACCTTAGGTTAATTTAAAAGTTACAGGAAGGTGTTTGTGTGTCTTGTGATGGACTGACTTCTCCTCGTCAGTTATTCCTCAGCTCGTCTTACGAGTTACGACCCAGTGAATGCTCAAGGCAGGCTTGTGCTTCCTGTTTGTTTGTGTCTTTTGGCTTTTCCCGGTTAGGGGTCGCCACAGTGGAACTCCGGTCCGCTAATGACTGGTAGTGGATTTTTACGTACCGGGTTACCAGCCCTGATGCACAACCTTCAACGAAGGCATGCCCCATTCACGCATGCCTCTACACAGAAGACGCTCTAGCTGAGAATCGAACGGGACAACGTCTTGTTATGAGGCGACAACGCTACCCCAGCAGCACCACCACAGGCTTGTGCTTCCTGTAACCCCCAAAATTAATAACATGTCCATTTATTTTCAATGGAATGGTAGCACAGTTCCAGAAGTACTAATTTGTCACAGCTGTTAATGTTTGGTGTAAAACTGCCACTGCCAATCTGTCTTGACTTTAGAATATCCTGCAAATTTGAGCTGCAGACCAGAGGAGTCTGGTCACATAATAAACTTGGCAGGCGTCTTACTGAACCCATCATACCTGTCCTAACAGTAAATGAAGGAAATGCTATAACCGATGAGAACAAAAGAAATGGCACAACCTTAGATGTCTCACAGTAGCAGCTGTTGTCTGGACAGAGCCCTGTGGCATAAAATATTGTTATCGATGTAGACCAGAAAAGGCAAACTAACACTAGCATGTCTTTGTGGGGACTAAGAACATAAACCTCACAATTTCTATGAAGGCAGAATGCTGCTTTAAACTGCACCCTGCAGCTGCACGTAGAAAATAATTTGGCAGTTTAGGAAAGGCAAACATCTTAATCTTAAGCAGCTGTGAGTTTCCAGTTTTAAAAGAAAGTCTCAGCTAAAATGACTTCACCCTCGACTAAGTACTAATGCCAGAAAATTTCACCCTGGTTTAGTATTAGCCATGTGATCACCGAGCTATAAACTTCCAGTGTATACAGAATACAGACATAACCTTTTAGTAAGAAACTTTTGTAGAGCTGACTGTACTCTGAGCAACAAAATCCATGCCATGACTGCAAGAACAGTATAGGGAGAAAAGTGGGGTGATGGGCAATGAAAGGTTGGCATCTGAAATGCCGAGTGCTGATACAATGAAAAAAAGAAAGGCCAAACATCCAGCAGAACAGTGAATCTTGAACATTGTTGTTATTCTTTAAAATTCTTTTTTATGGGGGGGGGGGGTTGATGTTGGGGGCAAGCCCTCCACACACCTCCCAAACTTATATAGCCAAATCCAATATCCCTATAACTCAGAGAAAAGGGAATATTCTGGCCATCTTAGACTTAGTACTTGCAAGTCCATTTTTTCAGCCATTAAGTCTCCATCTTTTGGGACTTGCTCTACCAGGTCCCGACACTTCAAATTTTTACTGGTCAACTACCTACAGGGTAACAGGCAGCAACTGGGATTATTAAAGAAAACTACTGTGAACGCGGTCTTGCATTTTGAAAAGACTGAACTCAGATGTGTGCAGCAGAAAAGAACAAGCAGAACTGCTTTGTTGAGGGTGCTCAGAAGCAGAACAAGTGAAGCAAATTAAGCCATTTCTGAGGGGTTGCTTAGGTGTGTAGTGCTGTATGCTCACTGTTTATGCAGTCAGTTACGACATCATGGAGTCCTGCATGGGGTCACTAACTGTGATTACAAGAGTCACAGCAGCAGACTCCTTCATGTTCGCAGGACACTCCAGTTGGGACTCAAGACATATGCAGTGCATCTGGAACCAAGTGAAAGGTAAAGGGTGAGACTGGAGTTCCAAGTGCAGAGTCACACTTGGATGACTACAGTAGTATACAATTAATACAGGCAGAATTCCTACTCAGTTTTCTATATGTCCTTACTAGTACTCATATTTAAGCCCTTCTCTTTCTGAATGCAGAGAATGCTCCAAGGTGAAGGCAACTGGTCAGATAACTTCACAGGCAATTACTAACGCAGGTGACCAGTATTCAGTAATGCAGCTGGGATGCTGCCATGAAGGTTCTTAGAATCCTTAAGACTACTTACTTTTTTCCCTGTGGGTGTTGGGGACAGTGGTTCAGTGTTTTGTTTATTGCCAAAATTACATGAGCGTGCAGGAAAAACCTGGAAATTTTAAAACAAGAGGGCTGAAAAATCTGAGATTCCCTGCATCAGCTTACCACTCTCAGCACATTTTTGATAACCTCTGTGGTAGAGGAAACAAAAACTGAAACTCTGTCCAAAGGAGAATTTAAAATCTGGTTGTTTACATCCTTTGGGAGGTTTTGAGAAAGCAGCCAAATAAACCTCATCAACACAGTACCACTGGCAACATCCCAGGATGTAGTATCTACAGGGACATAAGCATGCTAGCCTCAGATACCATGATATAGTTCTCATTCTAGACTTGTAAAGGCTCCAGGGCCATTAGCCTAGTACACACCTATGAACCTATGTGGATTCTTGCTAAAGGTATCATGAGAATTAAAGATGCCACGAGAGCCGGAATCCTGAGGTATTCTCCTTACAGTGACCAAAAACAGAGTGGGAAATCCATGGAATACATCTAAATATAGATAGGGTCACCACCTTTTCAAATGCCCAAAGTAGGACATTTTTGGTACAATCGTCAGTTTTTGCAGGGCGAAACATACCCACGGCCAGTACAAAGGACATAACTTCACTTTTTGGCCTGCATAAAAGCTTATTCTTGTAGCATTTTAGTTGCTTATTCTGTTTCCTATCACATTTAGGTGTTTCAGATATAGAGTAACTACTTTATGCAACTATTACATAAGATACAGGAAATATGTTTGTTCTAAAATCTCAGGACATTTGCCACTTTTTCCATTTCTTTGCAGGACACAACTGTCCAAAGAGGGACTGTCCCTCACAAAGTGGGACAGGTGGTAAACCTAAATATAGATCTATTTATTTCCTGTGGCATTTTCTTTTGTGGCACCAGAAATATTCTTGAATAAAAAACTCTTCCCAACTGGGATGGAGGAACTATTTCAATTAACCCCTGATAAAGCATATGCTGTACGCTGGAAGGAAGAAAGTGGTTTGCTCTGCTGAATGTGGTATCTCAGAACCCATTTGTCTGAAATTATCTTTTGTTAAAGACAGAAGCAGAGCTTCAGGCTTTCTGGAAGGGATAAGGGACTGCCAGAGTGGGAAGGGGGACAAGGTCCCTTACATAATCAATCTGACTGACTTGACTGTCTGACTTATTTGACTACCCTTTGTTCGGAGGGGGGGGGGGCCTGTTTTTTTGTTGGAAACTTCCTTCCATTGTTTTTTAAACATCTGCTTACCAGCATTTTGCAGAGACTGTTTCTTTTGTTTCGTGTCAAAATTTAATGAGAGAGTGGAAAAACCCTTGGAAATTTAGAAAAGAAGAGGTGAAAAGTCTGAGAACATCCCTTTATCAGCTTACCCCCTCATGACATATGCATTACAGACACCAAAATCTAAATCTCTATCCAAAGGTGAATTGAAAATTTCATTTTTCACATCCTCTGGGAGGTTTTTAGATTGCAGCTAGACAGACCTCAACACAGTACCAAAGGCAACAAACCAGAATGTAGAATATATAGTCACAAACATGCTTTAAGCAATGAGTAGTAATTTGAGCAATAGAAGAAATCAGTTCTTTTACCATTCTAGTTGGAAAGGGAATGATGACAGTTAACAAAAGGCGTGGGAGCAGCTGGACTGACTAAAGCTATAGCTGCTGGGTCAGGTCTGAGATAAGTGTATAGAATGTGAAAGAGTGAGGAACTTTGTACTTTCTACCTGCTTTCCTAACTGCAGCAGGCTGGCTATCAGGGAATCCACAGGCTGTGACAAAGATACCATCCAATGCATAGAAACCACATTCCCAGGCAGGAAAGTAAATTTGAAAATTAAAATATAATACATGGAACATTTTATTTCAAGGGTAACTTATTTGCGGAGCAGTGGAACTGCACAAGCCGAAAGTAGATCCTTGAAAACCAGCAGGAGAGCACTCTGTTCGGCGATGACAGGAAAGCTCTGAAGGGAGTGGTACCCAAACCTGTCTTTTTAATCAGCTCAGCTTTGGGAACGTGGAAGATGCCCTGAATGTTTTGAATATAACTGACAGTTGCATTCTATGCAGGATATAAGCCATAAAGCTCAGGCTACTGCAGCACTGATCAATATAAAGAACATTTGAGCTGTACAAATACATGAGGTACAGCCCCAGTAGTAGGGGTGCAGCCAGACAGGAAAAAGGAGGAGTTAGTCCTTGGGATAGGAATGTGAGCAATAAACACTGGCACTGAGCTCAGAGACACTACATCGACGATTGATGAAGCCAGGTATACAAGGTTGGAAGGACATAAAAGATTGCAACAACTGATGTTGCAGAAAAAAATTAATTGAACAAACAATATCCGTTTTATTTACTTGTATATCTGATAACCAGTCAAGCTGTTTGGTACAGCTAACCCTTTTCAGTCATAACCTCAGTTCATTAGCACAACGCATATAATAGCCCATTCTACAAAATGTGACAAACTATACTAACACTGTACAATGCTCAATCAACCTAGTGAACATAAAATACAATATAAAAAAAACAGAAACAGCACAGCAGAAGCAGCAATCAGAGGCAAACTGGAATTGATGAAATGACAAAAATAATAGCGTAATAAAATTTAATTCACCGCTTTCGTCCGAAGACTTCATCAGAATAAAAAACAAGGATGAAAAGAAGGCTTAAATACATCCAAATTTAAATAATTAATTGAACAATTAAGTACATAATTAAAACAATTAGTTCTGATGCTTCAGTTAAAAAAGGAAGTAACAGCATTATTCCCTTTATGGAGATGTAACTTCCTGTGTTTCAAGAAACATTTGATGTTAACAGCTTCATTTATACCAGGGTGTTTATCAGCTTTTAATTTCATCTGCCATAAAGTTTCTCTTTGTAATATGTAGTTTTTAAAATCCCCTCCTCTCATGTCAGCCTGACACACTTCTAATATAGAAAATAAATTTTTTTTGAAACTAGTGCAAACAATAGAATGTTTATATAAAGCACTTGTAAGATCTTTCTTTTTGATGTCATAAAGATGTTCTTTAATGCGAGTCTTGAGGCATCTACTGGTCATTCCAACATAAAAAGCTGGACAAGAACTACATAAACTAATGTAAACTACACCTCTAGTGTCACAATTGACACAATTAGGTGCAGTCAAAATTCTGCCGTGAGATTCTACGCTGATGTAGGGTCCCACAGAAATGTACCTGCATATATTGCAGTGGTGACAACACTGCATGCCTTTCTTTGTGGTGGTCATATTATTATTGTAACTATAATTGGACTCTAAAATTTTTTTCAAACTATGGGTGTTTCTAGACACAAAGACAGGTTGATCACCAACAACCTTAGATAAATCCAAATTTCCCCTGATCACCGACCAATTTTTTCTAACTAGATTTTGTATATATTTAACATCACTACTAATGTCAATAGAACAAATCAAGTTGGTGTTCGAGTTGCCCCTGTTGATGGTGTTAGTGAGAATGGTGTTGTCATTGGTTTCCAAACTATTGGAATAATCAAGCAATGCTGGATATTGCTTTGTTCGTCTGTTCCAAATGTCTTTACTGGTGTCAACCAGTAGTAATTGATTGTATCCTCTATCCAAAAACAAGGAAAAAATAAACTCAAATTCAACTATCAAATCAGATTGTTTAGAGGTCATTCGACATGTTCTAATAAACTGGCCCCTGGGGATGTTTTTGATAATGTGCCTGGGATGGTTGCTGGAAAAATGAAGGTACCCATTGGTAAAAGTCTCCTTTCGGAAAATACTACTGTGGAACCGATTATCGATGTCGTCCCATTTTAAACAAACATCTAAAAAATTAACCTTGAGGCCAACAACACCTTTCACAAATTTTAAATAGCTTGAAAAAGTATTAACATCAGTGACAAAAGCACCAACTGTGTCTGAGTTTCCATCAATGATGAAAAACAAATCATCTATAAACCTACAATAAAAAGAAATGTTGTACTTCTTATTGAGAAGAGGAATAAATTGGTGCTCCCACCATGCCATAACAATATTGGCATAGGCCAGAGCAGCTGGAGAACCCATGGCTACACCTCGCTTTTGTCTGTAATATGTTTTTCCAAATAAGAAAAAGTTGTTATCTAGTATAAGTTCCAAAAAGTTACAAATAGTAGCAATAGCATTGTTGGTGAAACCAGTACTGTTATGATGTAAAAAACGTCTTACTGCCTCAATTCCCTCATAATGAGGAATACAAGTGTATAATGATATCACGTCCATTGTGAAAATAATGTGCCTATTAGGATCAAAAGAACTTTCCTGAATATATTTGCTAAATTTAATCAGAAAATCCCAAGAATCCCTAATAAATGAATCATGATGGTGTAATATTGGTCCAAGTACAGCATCAATAATAATAGAAATTCCCTCGGTGATAGAATGGGGTGAAGACACAATTGGCCTAAACGGTGGGTCTTCAAGGTTTTTGTGGGTCTTGGGTATACCAAAAATGACCCCAATTCTGGGGTCTTCCACTAGGGTTGTGCTATTGAAACGGAACCTACTGACATTGAAAGTAACGACAATAAAACTGATAGTTCTGTTCCGGACAATGATAAGTCTACTAGGATTAAATCTCATTCTAATGTTAACACTTTTTTTCAAAAGAGGAACCATTCGACAAAGACGAACATTCTCACCAGAAGTCGCACCTTTCTGGGATCGAATTCCTCAGGTGACGAGACTTGAACAAAGACTGTGAACACTTTAGTATTATTAATCTTAGTGGGCATTTGTTTACTGATTGTGAACTGAAAGTTTTACGTTATGGCCTAAATTATGTTCCAAGTAACAGAGCTAATCTTGGTAAGACCATCTTAGATATTAAGAAGTATGCCAGGAAGTTAAATCTGGCGTATTTAATGCAAGATATTTCGGTTACTGACAAAGTTCTTATTAAGCCATCATTTTTTACCCCGAAATTACAGCACACCATTAGAGTGTTTGAAGATTTATGTATTCAGGATGCAACACATTTGTTAGAACACAAACATAAATGCACTAACAATTTAGATAAAGATGAAAGGAAAGCATTACACAATTTACAGGTTTTAAACAGTGAACTTAGATATATGAAAAGTGACAACGGGGGCAATATTGTAGTAATGAAACAAGATTCTTACAACATAAAAATGTTAGAAATTTTAAATAACTGTGATGAATATGAGGTTATTCCTTTATTCGAAATTCTAAAGAGACAGGGGTTTATTCATTCTCTCCTCTATGATGCTCTTATGTCAGGTGACATTACTTTAGAGGTTTACGATTTTTGTGTGGTGGAAGACCCCAGAATTGGGGTCATTTTTGGTATACCCAAGACCCACAAAAACCTTGAAGACCCACCGTTTAGGCCAATTGTGTCCTCACCCCATTCTATCACCGAGGGAATTTCTATTATTATTGATGCTGTACTTGGACCAATATTACACCATCATGATTCATTTATTAGGGATTCTTGGGATTTTCTGATTAAATTTAGCAAATATATTCAGGAAAGTTCTTTTGATCCTAATAGGCACATTATTTTTACAATGGATGTGATATCATTATACACTTGTATTCCTCATTATGAGGGAATTGAGGCAGTAAGAAGTTTTTTGCATCATAACAGTACTGGTTTCACCAACAATGCTATTGCTACTATTTGTAACTTTTTGGAACTTATACTAGATAACAACTTTTTCTTATTTGGAAAAACATATTACAGACAAAAGCGAGGTGTAGCCATGGGTTCTCCAGCTGCTCCGGCCTATGCCAATATTGTTATGGCATGGTGGGAGCACCAATTTATTCCTCTTCTCAATAAGAAGTACAACATTTCTTTTTATTGTAGGTTTATAGATGATTTGTTTTTCATCATTGATAGAAACTCAGACACAGTTGGTGCTTTTGTCACTGATGTTAATACTTTTTCAAGCTATTTAAAATTTGTGAAAGGTGTTGTTGACCTCAAGGTTAATTTTTTAGATGTTTGTTTAAAATGGGACGACATCGATAATCGGTTCCACAGTAGTATTTTCCGAAAGGAGACTTTTACCAATGGGTACCTTCATTTTTCCAGCAACCATCCCAGGCACATTATCAAAAACATCCCCAGGGGCCAGTTTATTAGAGCATGTCGAATGACCTCTAAACAATCTGATTTGATAGTTGAATTTCAGTTTATTTTTTCCTTGTTTTTGGATAGAGGATACAATCAATTACTACTGGTTGACACCAGTAAAGACATTTGGAACAGATGAACAAAGCAATATCCAGCATTGCTTGATTATTCCAATAGTTTGGAAACCAATGACAACACCATTCTCACTAACACCATCAACAGGGGCAACTCGAACACCAACTTGATTTGTTCTATTGACATGAGTAGTGATGTTAAATATATACAAAATCTAGTTAGAAAAAATTGGTCGGTGATCAGGGGAAATTTGGATTTATCTAAGGTTGTTGGTGATCAACCTGTCTTTGTGTCTAGAAACACCCGTAGTTTGAAAAAAATTTTAGAGTCCAATTATAGTTACAATAATAATATGACCACCACAAAGAAAGGCATGCAGTGTTGTCACCACTGCAATATATGCAGGTACATTTCTGTGGGACCCTACATCAGCGTAGAATCTCACGACAGAATTTTGACTGCACCTAATTGTGTCAATTGTGACACTAGAGGTGTAGTTTACATTAGTTTATGTAGTTCTTGTCCAGCTTTTTATGTTGGAATGACCAGTAGATGCCTCAAGACTCGCATTAAAGAACATCTTTATGACATCAAAAAGAAAGATCTTACAAGTGCTTTATATAAACATTCTATTGTTTGCACTAGTTTCAAAATATTTTTATTTTCTATATTAGAAGTGTGTCAGGCTGACATGAGAGGAGGGGATTTTAAAAACTACATATTACAAAGAGAAACTTTATGGCAGATGAAATTAAAAGCTGATAAACACCCTGGTATAAATGAAGCTGTTAACATCAAATGTTTTTTGAAACACAGGAAGTTACATCTCCATAAAAGGAATAATGCTGTTACTTCCTTTTTTAACTGAAGCATCAGAACTAATTGTTTTAATTATGTACTTAATTGTTCAATTAATTATTTAAATTTGGATGTATTTAAGCCTTCTTTTCATCCTTGTTTTTTATTCTGATGAAGTCTTCGGACGAAAGCGGTGAATTAAATTTTATTACGCTATTATTTTTGTCATTTCATCAATTCCAGTTTGCCTCTGATTGCTGCTTCTGCTGTGCTGTTTCTGTTTTTTTTGTGTTAAGAATAGGCTCCTTAGTGGATAAAATACAATATGGTGTATGACAGAATCAAGCCATACAAGTAAAATAAAAATAACCATTTCCCTGAAGCATGCATACTTACAGTGAAGGTGGTCTGCAGCAAAAGTGACTGATTAACTATTTGCGGTCCAGAGAACATAGACGAATGAAGAAGATGAAATAAAGTCAATCATTTCCCTCTATGTTGTAAATATTGATTGAGTGACTCATTCATTCGTTTTCCACGATGCGCTTTATCTAGTTCAAGGTTGCTGGAGCCTATCTCAGCACTCAATGGACACAAGGCAGAGAATTCTGAATGAGATGTCAGTCCATCAGAGAATCCAAACATTCTGTTAGGCAGTTTCTGTTGTAGTGTAATCCTTTGTCAGGATGTAAAACTGGATGCTTGCTACCTTCTTTAATGAACACAGACTACACATACCACAAATTCCTGCACTTGTGGGATGATTTTGGGGTTTTATGCATTGCATTTTGATTTGGCGACTAAGTCCTGCTGATCTAGGGAGCCTTTTTCAGGGGAGACCCAGACAGAAATTTCTACAGCATTTACATAACATCATATGTACATCTTGTTTTACTTAAGTCGGCTAGGAAGGAATGTTAGCAGTATTGATAAATAGATATTAGCATGACTACTCCACTGTGGGTACACTGTATTTTATACAGAACACCCCTTAGATAATGTCAGATATATAATATACCCAATGCATTTATATGAAAGGTTTCGTATCAGTGAAGAAAGATAACAATGGGTAAAGTAACAAAGGGCACAGGGAGTGTCTGACCAAAAACAAAGTAAGCCAAGTTAAACTACAATCCGTTTGCTGAAATAACTTGGCCTCCCTATGTGCTGAACATAATAGTCTCTGTTATTGCCCACGTTTGTATTGTTTAATAAAAAATAACAGGAAAAATCTTTTAAATGTTTCCACAAATACCTCCTTCTCAGATGGTTAACCATACTTGCATGTGTGTAGCACCACACAGCAATGCTGTGACCACTGCTGAATGTAGCAAAATAACAACTGCAAATGTAACTTTTAAACTGTGGACAGATGACTTGAGCAGCACACTAGGTGTCTGGGCATACGACCCCCCCCCAGAAGATGTGGACTCCAGCTGACCACTCGAACTGCCCTCATTATAATCTGCCACTAAAGTCCAGAAACTTATCTCTAACCTATCCTGTCAGATCCCAAATATTTGGTGGTCAGACGCCATATTTCTACATTGCAAAATGAATTCTCTGAGCACACATCAGCTGTCTGAAACTCCATCCCTCAAATGTCATATTTATAGGTTCCTAGTTTTAAAGGAGTATACTAAGCTATGGGCCTTTATAATGCTAGCCATGGAACCCCAAGTGTGATCCACAAATTTGCTTTATACAGGGGTGATTTACATAGGCACCAGGCCAGGGATAAATTTCTGATCACCCATCTATTGGTCCAAATTGTGCTTAAATATGGTTATGGAGGAATTATGCTTCACATGGATGGGGAGCCTATTGCAGGGAATGGGAATCCTCTGGGAAACATACCCATCTCTCAAACATATCCTGTTTATCTCACAAGCAAAATGTTGGTCTTTTGATCTAGCAGTTCTGATGCTGTTTGTTTTTTTGGATGTGCAAAGGGTTCATCAAAACAGAGTCCAGGGATGCCTTGTACAACTGGCAAAGATCACCTCTCAAACTTCTGTATGATACTAAGTACACAGACAGGTGTTTGAGGCAATCAGCATAGGAAATTGTGTTTACTTCCTATATTCTTTTTGTGAAGAACCTTTGCGGACATTCCAGTTGCTGTATTTGTCTGGTCAGATAGATATTGAAGGAGGTATTATACTCTATGATGGGTCTGATGAGGGACGAATACAGGATGATGATCTCAGTGGACCTAGATGCCATGTCCTTACTTATAAGTTGAGCAATATAGAAGGATTTTCTTACTACCTTGAGCACATGTTGATCAAAGGCTAGGTTACTATCTACATGAATTCCCAGATTCTTGGTTAGTGAATCAACTTTTATGAGAGTTTTATTAATGATATAGTTACCTAGGATGATTGACTTCCCAAAAGGTATTATAATACATTTCTTAGCATTGAGTTGAGCCATGACTTTGGCACCAAGCATTTCTCTGTACTGGACCTTCCTGAAGGGTGTTCTCATCTTGGGGGATTCGATGACTGCTCCCAGTTTGCAATCATCTGCAAATCTGGTCAGCCAAAGGCTTTAACATTGACTTTGACCTCTGAGTAATAAATGCCAAAGAGCAGAGGGCCCAGCACAGAGTTCTGAGCAACTCCATTGGTGACCAGCCCCTTTGTGGAGGTGGCCTCACCAATCCTAACCTCTTGGGCACTATCCATGAGCAAGATGGCTATCCAGTAAAGGGGGTTATGCCAGGTTTTGCAAGTTTGTGGACAATGCCCAAGTGGGGTACTGTATCAAATGGGTTAGCCAGATCTAGGTAGGCAGTACGTACTGCCTTCTCCTCATCCATTGCTCTAGTGATCTTTTCAATGAAGTCCACCAGGTTCAGTAAACATGAACTCCCTTTGAGAAAGTCAAACTGTGATGGCTTGAGTGTCTAGATGTCTCCTATGTTCACACTGATAATTTCCATGATATTCTTTCCATGGCTTTGCAAATAAGACTAGCCAGACTAATGGGCCTGTACTTTCCATGATCTGTTGAAGGTCCTCCCTTTTGAAGGGGGTGACTGTCGCAGTCCTCCATTCTCATGGCACAAAGCCTGTTTTAACATTAGGGGTCCTGACAAGTCATGTTGGACTGGTCTGGAAGCATTCTGGCATGCTATTGGGGCCCATTGAGGCTGTGTTCTTGGCTTTATACAGTGCAGTCAGTACATGCTCCCTAGTTATAGTTGGAGGTGTTAAGTTTGAGGGCATTTCTTAGGAGATGGTTAGGGGTGGAGGTGGGGTAAAGTTGGAACTGAATTTGTCCACTAACAGGTTTGCTATAATCACCAGGCTCAGGGAATGTGGCACCATAAACCACCAGTTCAGCACACTGTTGTGTGCTCTCCTTGAGGTTTCTGATATAGTTGACGAAGGTTTTATGGTTATCTTTCACCTGAGAGGTTACTTAACCTCAAAGTTAACTTTGTTTGCCCTAATTAGCCCTCTCAGTTGCCTATTTAGTTTGATGAAAAAATGTTTATCTTTGTAGGAATGACCCTTCCTGATTTATGCCATAATATTTTCCCTTTTGTTGTATATCCTGTTTAAACTGGGATGCCACTATGGTGGTTTGTTTCTGGATTTACTTCTGCTAGGTGCAGCAGCCTCTATGCAGACATTGATATGGTTACACACAGTTTGTAAGAGCAATTCAGTGTAGGCTGCTGTGTTCTCGGAGTTTGGAGGGGCAGTGAATTTTCCATCACTTAATAAAAAGTAGTTACCTTGGGATAGCTCCTTACTGTTACTGGTTTTACTGTGGTTATGGAGATGATTCTGGTTTTGAAGGAGCTGGCTTTATAGCTGGATCTTACATGGGAGAATAAGTCTTGGGGGGTGGTGCAACGTTCTCTCACATTTGCAAGTATGAGGTCTAATATGTTGGAGCCTTTGTTGAGCATATCACTATTTGGTCAAGAGTGTTTGTATTTACAAAGTCCAGGAATCTATGTACCTGTATATTTAAGGCCATGTAGGATGCCCAGTCTATAGAGGGGTAATTAAAGTCTCCCAAACTTAGGGTGTCTGGTTGGACGGTAAGTATCTCCAGTAGGTCCAAGTATGCACTGTGAGCTTCTTTGGACATGAAGGGTTACCTATAGCTGGCTAGGATATGGTACGTTATTTAGTCTATGGTGATCTGCACATGGAGGAGCTCCAGCATGTCATACTATTTGACCACTCTAGAGGAATGCTTGCTACTGATGTATAATTGAGATACCTCCATCGTTAGCCCATATCTGTGCAGTTACTGATCTGAAAATGTGGAAGGCACTGAAATCTTGCATTGCCGGGTTAGCCTCTGCCACTTTAAACCGTGTCTCTATAATTGCTCAGTTGTCTGTATTCTTGAGGGTGAGGAGGGTTGGAGGGACTGTAGTTTTTTTTTTATTTAGGTTCTTGTCACTGAGCAGCAACACCCTGAGGTTCAGTTGAGTTTATTTTGCTATGTCGGTAGATTTGTCAATTTGCACTGCCTAAAAAAGGCACCACGGGGGTGAATAAAGTGTTAGCCAGTATTCAAAAGAAACAGGTGCAGACCATCCGTGGCAAAGCAAAGTGGTCTGTTAACCATGTTCTTCCAAGCTGATAAATACTGAACCCCTTTTGAATGACACCAGAAAGATAGCGAAGTGTTAAAATCAATCATCTTTTACAGTATCATCCTCAGTGATGGTAATATGCTACTCAATGCTAAGCTGATACCAGCCCTAGCCACATAGTCAGAGCTCCATAATGTTTCTCTTCATATAGTCCAAGGAATTACGTCCCAGGTCATTTACACCTACATGGACTATGACAGAATCAGACTGGTACTTGTGGTGTAATGACTTAAGTGCATGCGTGATTTGGCAGATCCTGATTCTAGATAAACAACTAACTGTTCTCTTCTCCTTTTCCAGCCTGGTTAGAAGGGCATCATCATGTCTTACAATGAAGTCCCTGCTATTAGGGTCCTAGGAAGTATGTTTGCTTCCCTTAGAGGCTCAGTGTTTGGGGGCCCATTGAGTGTGACTGTATGTGTGGTGTTAGGCGTTTTTTTTTTTTTTTTTTTGAGTGGCTTTGGGCTTGCAGAGGCACAGCTTGCCAACATGCAGTTTAGGCAATCTTTAATGTTTAGGAAGATTGATTTTAAGTGTCTTAACATATGTTAGTCTGTGTGTGTGTTTGTTTTGATCTATGTGAGGTGGGTGTTGGTGTATAGTTTCAACAACTCAATGTACACTTGTATGCAAAACATCTGTTGTACTTTATTGTATGGTGTTGTATTTAACCTGTAATGTTGTTTACTATTGCTGCAACTTTGTATCTCTATTTATCATGTACATGATGTGGAGCTTTTCTCCCTGGGCATCCGCTGAAAAAGGACCTGCGTCCAGTCGGAATTTCCCAGTAAACAAATGTAAATAAATAAATAAATGCAGGAGTTTAGCCTCCAGTGCTGTTGTGCAAGTACACCTTCTGCATACTCTGTCTGTTTATTTAAGGATTAACCAGTTGTCAGTAAACATAAGGCAATTGCTACATTGTCTCAATATGTTCATATCCACAAATAAGGCTATAGAGAAGTTAGGAAATTGCATATCCATACTGTCCAGTCCTCTGATTGGTGAGCTACAAGGTGGTGGTGCACTGGACTTAAGAAGGCTATTAAGTGTGCTTTGTTGGTGCAGACCAATAAGGGTACTTTATTGGGGCAGGTTATGCCACACAGTACTCACTTTAATGTTTACAAAGCACTGAATTCTACTAAATCTGTACGTACTACCACTCAACATCCAACTAGCTGCTCTAAGCTTGTTGGCACACAAGGTATTTGCTCAATATTTATTGCTTTACAGGCTTAGGTTTATGGTCCAGTCTGTAGGGAAAATTTGCTTTCTAGGTGTTACTGTACACGGCATTGTTAACTATGGCTGCACAATAAGCAGCTCCATGCAAACATGTCAACTTTATAGCAGCATAAAAACACTGAAAATTGACTAATGAGCCCTATGAGGCTTTCTGTGTGTTTTCCAATTCAGACAGACCAGGCAAACCTCTGCCACAAGATGAATAAAGACAGTCCTTTTTATGTAAAAAAAAAAACATTAGAAGAGACTCACAAGTCTAATGTTACCACAACCCAATTAAAAAAAAAAATGTGTAAATCTCTTGCTGAAGGCAATTTCAAGACATTCTTACAGTAGTAACAATGAAAGATATGGCATCCTTTTTTTTAAATACAGTCTTGTCTTTGTGTCTTTCGGTTTTCCCGGTTAGGGGTCGCCACAGCGGAACTCCGGTCCGCTAATAATTGGCAGTTGATTTTTACATACCAGCTTGCCATGCCTGACGCACAACCTTCAACGAAGGTACACCCATTCACGTATGTCTCCACGCAGAAGACACTCTAGCTGAGCATCGAACCGGACAGCGTCTTACTGTGAGGCGAAAATACAGTGAAATGCACAAATAAAAGCTGGACACAGTATCGACCATTCAAAATAATTTAATTGTGATTCAGCAATCAAAAGTACTTGGCTTTCCTGGATGGGACTGGATAAAAGTAAAATACTGCTGGAACACAGGCTAGGGTGCCATGTAAACCAGGGTAAAGCACATTCATAAGATATCCAACTTATGAATGTGACTCTTATCAAATACTGACCAAAACACATTTTTAATATCATAAAAATGACTGTCTGCTCCCTACCAAAAACATTCCTCAGGCCAACAGCTGATGGTTTTCACTTCTATTTGTGAAGAAGGGCCATGCATAAAACTTATGCTGAATCTGTAATAAACTAAATCCACATTTTCATACACCAGCTTTGAATGCAGTGCCTTCAGTTTGGTTTTGATTGCAGTTTGTTTATTAGAGAAGGTATTTCCTCATCTGTGTTTACTAAAGAAGGTATTTCCTTGTCTGGTACCAATCAACAGTTATAAGCCTTTTGTTTAAGCTTGATGTTAAACAGATACTGGCAAACACCATTAAAGTAATCTTAACATACTGATAGCAAGACACATGCATAACAGAAATGTTATGGCATTAAATGACAGATATTCCAAGTAAACATCCTATAACCATGGAGTGATGGAACCTTCATGTAAGGTATTAAAATATGCATTTGTCATCTTTGTCACATATGACAGAAACCACAAACATTTTTCAGACATGTATTTCCTAATGGCTGTGCACAATTTAACTGTCCAAAACTATTTCGCAGTGTTTAAAGAATGAAGTAAAGCAAGTAATCTTGCAGAGAAGACTTAGACGTAGATCAATAAATGAAGTCGGCAAAAGCCGCACAGTTTAAGAAAGGGAAATGAAGATGGCAGAGCATCTCTTCATTTTTAAATGACACTAAACCAAAGCCTACTTTTCTGTGTAAGGCTTTGATAGTGTATGATCACTCTTACAGAGTAATGAGGCTCTCTCGTAAGTTTGTCATGAAGTGATGCAGCAGAAGTGTAGGACTACAATGATGGCTCTCTTATAGAGGGACTGGTACAAGAATGAACTGGGTAGCCACAGGTATATTTTGTCCCTCGCCCACATAAAATGTCACTGCACAATTTCTCACTCAGCTTTAGCATGTGATACATACAGATAAATGATACTCCCCCATGCCTATATCCATGCACCATTTTTCAAAAAAAAAAAAAAATGAATGCATTTCTTCCTAAATTGGCATGAGTGAAAGTTATCCCTTGATGACATCATTGTAGGGCTAGCACAGGAATGTATTCAGAGGTACCATCACACCTACAAAAGGGAAAAACAGTTAACGCGTATAGATGCATCCCCATGCTAGCCCTATGGATGGAGTATCCCTTTAGTCATTATTAAGGGCTCATATATACTAAGAATGATAGGGTCTATATTAGATTAACTAAGTTTCAGAACTTCAAATACCATATGGTCGACACCATATGATCGAAGTTCTGAAACTTTGAAAATCTAAAAAAAAACAAAGGAAAGTAAATTAAAAGTGTTTTTGCAAGTAGGCAAGCCCCCCTGCACCCCCCACACCACCTTGCTACTTAAATATACCAACTTCGAGATTGCACTTTAATGGAGAATGGCACGGAAAGGGAACATTTCCCTTTCTTATGCTGTAGCGCGATTTCGGTATTGGTATATTTAAGTAGCGGGGGGTGTGGGGGGTGCAGCCCCTCTACTTAAAGCACTTACTTTTGTTTTTTGGAGCATTTTTTTTTTTAGATTTTCAAAGTTTCAGAACTTCGATCACATGGTGTCGACTATACGGTATTTGAAGTTCTGAAACTTCGTTAATCTAATATAGACCTGAATGATAGGAGGAAGCATAATAGTGTGCTGCAGCCATCATATGCAGTGATGGGTGTTTAAACTGTACAGAAGCACTTTAAGGAAGTTAAAAATTCTGCAAGACTGACTTGAGAGTTCATGATTCTATATTATCTTCAGATAAGCTAATACAGAAAAGATGTCCTACCTAAGGTAATTCTACGATCCAGCAGCAATCAGTGGGAGCCATTTGGTTCAGTTTTAGATCTGGGCCTGTTTAGCATACATGTGCCCTGCTTCATTATGGGGTGGGTCAACAAGAACATCCTGTTCACTGATACTACCTGTGTAGATGAGAAGTATTGCCAGCTATGCCAGGAGAAGTAGGGCAGTGGATGTGTAACATATGCTAGTACAGCTAGCTGGAATTTTGTAAAAATCACATCTCATTTGTACATAAAACTGATTTGTACAGATGCTTGTGTTAAAAAATGTATTTGCGAAGCTGCTTGTGTTAAAAACGTACCAACAGTGTGGCGTGCTGGACAGAAAAAAATATAAATGTATTATTGTAACTGTTTAAATGTACATGTTTTAAAAGAGGATACTGGAAGTGAATAGGTTAATCTCGATCCACCTAACTTTGAAAATAGTTTGAAATTAAACTACCTGGCTTAGGCCATACGATTGTATCTTACAGTTCTCAATGCAGCCAGAGACAAAAAGTCCGTACAAGCAAGCTTTCTGCATTGTTTTTGGGGTGAATTAATTGCTACTCTGGAAAGGTGGAAGTTTGAAATTGTTTTATGACTTCCAGGATCTGCAGCAGATCTTAGGAATACTGTGTGTGTTATTGATACATATATGCTAAATTCCGACAGCTTCTAGCCGGGGGGGGGGGGGTAACATGGGAACCAGAAGTCAGATGACCAGCTGCATGTGATGTCATTCTGTAATCTAGGATAAAAATGATATTTTAATACGAGGTGAGCCTAAAGTCTCATTGCGGTCTGTTTTTGGAAAATGACTGAGAAGGACCACTCGCCTACTTCATCTTTCCGTACTCTAGTAAGTGAACCAGTGAATAAGTAATTATTTAGATCAGTCAGAAAAATATAGTGAGAATAGTTATGTACTGTTTTTCCTGTATCTGTGTGAATCTATTTGTCTGTGTTATTTTAATATTTCCTGGGGATGAAACTCTGGTGTTTACTATAAATACATATTTAGTATTTTTATTTTCTTTTATTATTTGTTATTAAATATATTTAAACTTTTCATTGTGGCTGGTCCTTTAGAGAATATTTTAAGCTTTGAGAGGACTTGTATCTATTTGGTGACACTGTGGCCACTCCTGAAAGCCTTACTGCATTGGCCAAACACCATCACTTGTATTAATATTAATTTCACACAGTATAATTGGGTACCCTTTTAACAGCCATAGAGTAGCAGCTGGCTTTGCAGTGTCTGGTGGCAGTGTAACTACTGTATAGTCAGGGCAGAAGGGGGCACGGCTAGTAAATGTGTGCCAGCCTTTCCCAAGTGTGTGTGTGTGTGTGTGTGTGTGTGTGTGTGTGTGTGTGTGTGTGTGTGTGTGTGTGTGTGAAAATCAAATTTCAAAGAGTGTGTGTCAACTGCCTGGAGCAGGGACATGAAGCACTGGTTTCACAGAGAGAGTAGTGGAAGACTTGGCTTGGACACTCGGCTGAGGACTCAACTCTACAACTGTGCCAGTAGGGAGTCTTACTGGCGATCTGGAGAGAGAGGGAAAACCAGCCCCCGGACTGAGTGTGTTTCTTGTGTGTGCTTAAGAGAAATTGTGCTTGATGCAGAGAGTTGCATCTGGAAATACTGGGTGTACCAATTTTTGTTCCAAGTGAACTTCTCTCTCCAGTGTCAGTGGTAAGGATTCAGGCTCCTTTGACTCACACTACCAATATGGGTAAAGAACAAATACAATAGGTCTCACATCCAGCAAGACCTGGTGAGGCCTTGCAGTTGGAAGTATAAAATGACACCTTAAATTTAATACATATAAGTGTAAGACAATCAAAAGCAGCAGAAGGAATGCAGAAAAAACATACAACCAAGGGAGGTCACAGGAAGAAAAGAAAAGGACTCTATACAACATGGAGCAGAATTGTATGCCAAAAGAGATTACTGGATAAGTCTAAAGGGATGCTGAGGTTCTCATAAAAAGGCAGAGGATGTAAATGAAGCTCAAGTTATCCACCGACTGTACACAGGCAAGGCCACATTTAGAATACTGCATCTATTTCCAAAGACCACAGAAAATATTCAGCTGCTAAAAGCTATGTAAGAGGCAGCTGCCAAAACAGAAATGGGAATGGAGATGCTTAAATGTTAAGAATGATTTACAGTGCTCCTATTAGCTAAATGAAGAGAAAAGGGCAGATAAGAACAAATCACAATGCTACAGGACAAATACATAAAACAAAAATAAAGGACAGGCAAAAGTAGAAGAAAGGGCCAATAACTGTTACATGGAATGGGGTGAATCAAGCAGAAAAAAATACTACTTCATGGAATGGATGAAGTAATGGCAGAAGCTTTCCTATTTGCTTGTAAACCAGATAAGTGATCTGATCTAATCTAATGTAGTCCGGGCTATAAACCACACCATAATGGTAAAGGAAAATACCTGTACAAGTAAATGTGTAGAATATATGATGTAATGTGATATATATATATATATATATGTATATATATATATATATATATATATATATATATATATATATATATATATACATACATATATAAATAATACACACAAACATATACACAGTCACACAAAAATATATGCATGTATTCTGTGTGTATGTTTATACAGTTCCCTGTCATATACTTGAACACTCACATAAGCATAAGCCAAAATACTGAGCCAAAAAAGCTTATAGAAAGTTACATCAAACAGAAAGGAACTGGAATTGTATAGGCTTGCAGCACATAAGGGATCAGGGTACTGCTCCCTTCCCAACATTTTGAGATCTTGCAGGTGGTTAGAGAAAGTACAGTTGTGTACACTTAACCATAAATGTAGATGTTCGAGTGTATTCACTGTTGTAGTCATCACACTTGGGTTATCTGCCTGCAGGTAGCCCTCAGTCGGCCGGAATACCAGAGTCTTGGGATTTCTGCGTTGGATGCTGTCGCCTCTTCCATGACATCAGGTCTTCAGGGATATAAAACATGCAGCCGACGCCATTACATCAGTTTTTCCTTGCCCCAGATGTTGGGAGCCCCCAAAACAGGAAGCTATTAAATGATGTGGAACACCTCCAGTAAAAAGTAAATACCACTGCTATAGGAAATGGCCAAAAAGAGGATAGGTAGAAAGTATAGAAAAAAAACAGGGGGCAGGGTAACCAGGACTGCAACAGTGAATACACTCTACATTAATGGTAAGTGTACACAACTGTACTATGTTCTTCGTGTTTCACTGTTGCAGTCATCACACTTGGGTAGATTCCCAAAGCTGATAAAGGGTGGAGGCAGTCAAGAAGTGTTAGGGCTGGCTAGCAGGCCTTGTAAGACTGCTGTGGCAAATCCAGCTCTGGATTTAGAAAAGATAGGTAAGTGGTAATGCTTGGTGAAGGTGTGTACAGAACTCCAGGTTGCAGCTTTCAGTATTGTCCCTAGTAGGGACTCCCCTGAGAAATGCTGTAGAGGTTGAGGCAGCCCTAGTGGAATGAGTTCTGATCCCCTGTGGGATAGGTTTTCCATGGTGTCAGTAGCAGAAATGGATGCAGTGTGCTATTCATTTGGAAATGGTTTGCTTTGAAATGGCCTTGCCCTCTGCCCCTGTAGCAAAGTGGACTAGCAGCTTGTTAGATTTTCTGAAAGGTTTAGTCCTGTCAAGGTAGAACCTGAGCTGTCTGTGCACATCCAAGGAGTGCAGGATCCTTTCCCCTTTATTCTGAGGATTAGGGAAAAAGGTTGGCAAATGGGATGTTCTGGTTTAAAGCCACACCGGACACCATCTTGATGAGGGTTAGTCCTGAGGGAAACCCTGTCAGCATGGAAAATAATGAAGGGTTCCACAGCCATTAGTGGCTGTAATTTAGACACTCTTCTTGCTGAAGCGATGGCTAGAAGTAAGGCCATTTTCCAAGAGAGGAATTTTAACTCTGCTGCAGCAGCAGGTTTAAGGTGGGGGGGGGGCATGAACTTCTCTAGTACAAAGTTAAGGTCCCAGGCAGGGGTGGGAGCTCTCCTAGGGGGCCTTAAATTGTTAGCTCCTCTCAGGAACTGTTTGATGAGAGGGTGAGAAAAGCGAGGTGGCACAGTATTATAATGAGCTGAGATGGCACAGGCATGAATCTTAATGGATGAGAAGGATAGGACTCTGTGGAGCAGCTCTGCTAGGTAATCTAGGATTTGAGGTAAGGTGGGCACAGCTATGTCCTTTCCTTGAGAGTGGCTCCAAGAACAATATCTTTTCCACTTTTCAGAATAGGATTCCTAGTACTAGGCCTTCTGGCTTCAAGGATGACGTCCAACACCTGTTGGCTGAGGGTTGCTGATGGGTTATTCAGGGGATAAGCCAGGCTGCAAGGTTTAGGGTTTGCAAATGTGGATGCAAAATCTGTCCCTTCTGCTGGGACAGCAGGGAGGGTATCTGATGTAGGTGCCAGGGTAGCACTGCTGTCAGACTGCATAGGAGTGGGTACCAGTGCTGGTGTGGTCCAGACTGGGGCAATAAGGATTGTCCTTGGTCTGTCCTAATTGATCTTGAGTAGTACTTTTGAGAGGAGGGGCAGAGGGGGAAAGGCATAAATTGAGAGGTGTTCCCATGTAAAGGATAGGGCATCTGCTTTCTACGCTTTGCTGTGAGGATTTCTGGTCCAAAATTTGCTCAACTGATGGTTTTGGGGGTGAGGCAAATAGGTCCACCTCTGGTGTCCCCCACCTCTGGATTAGAAGTTTGAATGAGTTGGGTTCTAGTTTCCACTCATGTGGGTCCAGTAGATTTCTGTTTAAGTTGTCTGCCAGTGAATTTTGTTTGCCTGGCTGGAATTGAGCTTGCAGGTGCACTTTGTTGCTCAAGGCTTTGTTCCATAGGGCCATGGCTAATTCCATAGGGCCATGGCTAACCTGCAGAGTGGGTAGGAATGAGTTCCCCCCTGCTTGTTTATGTACCACATAACTGTGGTGTTGTCCGTCTGTATTAGGAGTTGTCCTGAGCGGATAAGGTACTTGAAGGCTGTCAGAGCATTCTGTACAGCTAACATTTCTTTTTGATTGATATGCAGGGGAATTCATCCTGGGCTCCATTTGCCTGCTATGTGAGCCTCCCATGCATAGTCTGATGCGTCTGTTGTCAGGGTTTGGGCTGCGAGGGCTTGAGTGAAAGGAAGTCCCTTGTTGTGGT
This sequence comes from Protopterus annectens, assembly GCF_019279795.1. NCBI lineage: Eukaryota > Metazoa > Chordata > Ceratodontiformes > Protopteridae > Protopterus > Protopterus annectens. The sequence goes on along the minus strand of NC_056735.1, from coordinate 1,760,524,816 downwards.
TGCATGCCTCTTCCCACCAAAGGAACTCTGCCTTAGACAAGGAATGTTATGAATCACTGTTTCCAGGTCCTGAGAATGTTGACACCAGAGATTTTTTAAGTACCATTGAAGTTTCCTCATATGCAGTCTTGCATATGGAATTAGTAGAATGCATGAGGCCATGAACCCTAGGGCTGGCAGTATTTTTCTTGGAGATAGTTGGGTTTTGGTGGCCATTAGTTTGAAGTAGTTTGTCACAGACCTGTTTTTCTGGAGTGAGGAATGCCATCTGGGAAGTTGTGTTTAAGCTTTCTCCCAGGAATACAATCTTTTGGCTGGGCACCAGTTAAGATTTCTTTTCATTGATGGTGTACCCCAGAGTTAGGAGTGCCTTTACAAATGCCAGGTGCTGAAGTAGCAATTCCTGACTGTCCGCCTGAATCAGGCAATCGTCCAAGTATGCATAAAATTAGAATATTTCTCTGCCTGCAGAATGCAATGGCCGGAGCCAGGCACTTTGTGAATACCCTAGGCGCAGTAGATAAGCCAAAGGGAAGTGCAGATAACTGATAGTGCATAGAGCCTGCCCTGAAACGTAGATATTTCCTGCAAGATTCCCTTATGGGGATGTACAGATAAGCTTCTTTTAAGTCTAGGGTGACTAGCCAGGCATCCTTGGCTAGCATAGGAAGAAGCTGTTGCAGTGCAAGCATTTTGAATTTTGGGACCACCAGGAAGGTGTTGAGAATTGACAGATCCAGAAAAGAGATCTCTTGCTGTTCTATCCTGGGCACCAGGAACAGTCTGGAGTACAAAACCCTGTCCTCTTTGTTCTATTGGAACAGGTTGAATAGCCCTGATATTGAAAAGAGAGAGTACTTGCTTTTGAGCCTCTGTCCACTGGTTTGGAGGAAGGTCTGGCAACCTGCTTGGGGTTGGTAGTGAGTGGAAGTAGAATCTGTATCCCTGGGATACAATGTTAAGAACCCATCGGTCCTGGGTAATGGACATCCAGTTTTTTGCATGAAGGGAGAGTTTTCCTCCTAGGGGTACAAGTACTTGGGCATGGCTCGGAAGGATGAAAGGAAAGTCACTGGGAGCTTTTTCCATAAGAGGGTGGCTTACCACTCCCTGTTTTTGAGGTGGGAGCACTCCATTGTTTAGATCTCTGCATACACAGACTGTAGTCTTGGTGGTCTGTTGCCCCAGGGTTTGGACTGAGAAGTTCTGGGAGGGACTGGAAAAGACCAATTTTTAGAAGGCCAATGCCTACTGAACCTAGGTGGCTGCACCTATAAAAAATCTTTAACAGCTTGCATAGATTTAGCTTTTTCCTCCATCTTTTTAAGAACTTTCTTCTGCCTTTGTGCCGAACAAACGTTCCTGGTTTAATGGAGCATCTAGTAATTTTGCTTTGACATGGTCTGCAAGACTTGTTCCTTCAGCCAAGCATGCCTTCTCAGTACAGACCCAGTGAAAGCAGCCCTGCAAGATGCTTCTAAGGCATCAAAACCACACTGCAAAGTATGTTTACTAACTTGGTTTGCAGAATGCATGAACTCTTGCAAATCTTTATTTTCTGTACAATCTGGAAGCAACAACATTTTTTATTTAATCATTTCCATAATATGTTGCTGGTACTTCAACATGTGAAAAGTACAGTTGTGTACCTACCATAAATGTAGATGTTCGAGTGTATTCACTGTTGCAGTCATTACTCTTGGGTTATCCTGCTGGCAGGCTACCCTCAGTCGGCCAGAATTCCAAAGTCTAGGTCCGGCGTCAGTTGCTGTCGCCTCTTCCCTGACGTCAGTGCGCCAGGGGTATAAAAGATGCAGCCGATGCCATTTTCTTCACTTTTTCTTGCCCCAGATGTCAGGTGCCCCCAAATTGGTAGGCTGAAAAATATGCCAATAAAAATGCATGGGCAAAAATAACATTTCCTTCATCTACAAGCAAATACACCAAATAGATTGTATAGGATAGAGAAGTGCAGATAAATCCCAGCAAAGAAAACAGGGGGATGGCGGGTGAGTAACCTAGACTGCAACAGTGAATACACTTGAACATCTACATTTATGGTAGGTACACATCTGTACTATGTTCATCATGTTTCACTGTTGCAGTCATTACTCTTGGGTTGAATCCCAAAGCTGAGGATGGGTGGCTGGGCTAAATAGGATTAGGAGAGGCTATGGGGCCCTGCAGAACTGCAGTGGCAAAGCCTGCTCTGGACTTACAGTAAAGAGGTAAGTGGTAGTGCTTTGTGAAGGTGTGCACTGAACTCCAAGTTGCAGCCTCTAAGATATCTTTGGTTGGTACTCCTCTGAGGAAGGCTGCTGAAGTGGCTGCTGCTCTGGTGGAATGAGGCCTAATGCCCTTAGGCACTGATTTGCCATTTTGAAAACAGCAGAAACAGATGCAATGGCCTATCCATTTAGAAATAGTCTGTTTTGAGATAGACTTTCCTTGTGATCCTGCAGCATACGACACTAAAAGTTGCTCAGTCTTTCTGAAAGCTTTAGTTCTGTCCAAGTAGAAGCGTAACTGCCTGTGTATGTCCAAAGAATGCAGAATTTTCTCACCCTTGTTCTGTGTATTTGGATAAAAGGTAGGCAAGTGAATGGTTTGGTTGTGGGCCACACTGGACACCACCTTAGGCATAAATGTAGGGTTTGTCCTCAGAGAAACCCTGTCTGGATGAAAAATGATGAAAGGTTCCACAGCCATGAGTGCTTGTAACTCCGAAACTCGCCTTGCAGAGGTTATTGCTAGGAGCAGAGCTGTTTTCCAGGATAAGAATTTTATATCTGCTGTTGATGCTGGCTCGAAAGGAGGCAGTGTGAGTTTTTCCAAAACATAATTGAGGTCCCAGGCCGGAATTGGTGCTCTCCTTGGAGGCCTAATGTTTTTGGCCCCTCTGAGGTACTGCCTTATTAAAGGATGAGAAAAAGATAGGTGGTTCTGTATTGTAATGGGCTGAAATGGCAGAGGCATGAATCTTAATTGATGAGAAAGAAAGGCCTTTGTTCAGCAACTCAGTTAGGTATTGTAAAATCTGAGGGATATTTGGTGTCAATGCATTGTTCCTGGTTCCAAGCACCGAATCTCTTCCATTTTTCTGCATAAGATTTTCTGATACTGGGCCTCCTAGCCTCCAAGATAACATCCATAACAGCTTTTGAAAGAGGATTGTTCTGAATGGCTACATTATCCGCCAAGCTGCCAGATTTAAGGTCCTGAGTTGGCTGTGCAGGATCTGATTGTTTTGTTGGGTCAGCAAGGGAGAAGTCTGAGGCAATATCCATGCTGGACCTTGAGACAAGCTCTTTAGGATTGGGAACCAGTGCTGGTGTGGCCAGTCTGGTGCAATCAGTATAATTTTTGGCTTCTCTTGTCTGACCTTTAGGAGTACCCTGGGAAGGAGTGGCAGTGGGGGGAAAAGCATATACTGTTAGATTTTTCCAGCTGAAGGATAGGGTGTCCACTTTCCATGCTTGCTTGTGATAAATCCTTCTGCAAAATCTCTGCAATTGGCAGTTGTGAGGGGAGGCAAATAGATCTATGTCTGGGCATCCCCATTTCCTTATTATCATGCTGAAGACTTGTGGATCTAGTTTCCATTGTTGGGGATCCATGAGGTTTCTGCTTAGTTCGTCTGCCAGAGTATTTGTTTTTCCTGGCAGGAATTGTGCTTGCAGGTGAACTTGAAAAGCCAATGCTGTGTCCCATAAGGTCATTGCTTGTCTGCAGAGGGGGTAGGAATGTGTACCTCCCTGCTTGTTTATGTACCACATGACCGTAGTGTTGTCTGTCTTTATCAGTAACTGTCCTGGATGAAGCAGGTCCTTGAAAGCTGTCAGGGCATTTTGAACAGCTAGCATCTCTTTTTGATTGATGTGAAGATGCATCTGGTTTGCAGGCCATGTGCCCTGAATACACTTTCCTGCCATATGGGCCCCCCAGACATAATCTGATGCATCCGTTGTCAGTGTCTGTCTGGCTGTGAGTAAACTGAATGGCAGATCCTTGTTGTGGTGACAGGCTTCTGCCCACCATCGAAACTCCTGTTGCAGGCAGGAAATGAGTGCAATTACTGTCTCCAGGCTGTAGCAATGCTGAGTCCAAACACATTTTAGATACCACTGTAGTTTCCTCATATGCAGTCTGGCATATGGCATTAGTAGAATGCAGGATGCCATGAAACCCAAGGTCTGCAGGATTTTCCTTGCAGACAAGTGGGTTTTTGTTGCCAATTTCTTGAAGTAAGTAGTCAGTTGCTTTTGTTTGTCTGGCGTGGGATAAGCCATCTGGGCAGTTGTATTTAAGCTTGCACCCAGGAATATTATCTCTTGAGAGGGCACTGGTTTTGATTTCTTTTCGTTTATTGTGTAGCCTAGGACAATTAGTAATCTTTTTACAAACACCAGATGCTTTGGAAGAATGTCTTTGTTCTCTGCTTGAATTAGGCAGTCGTCCAAGTAGGGATATATTTGAATTCCTTTTTGTCTGCAAAATGCAATTACAGGTGCCAGGCATGTTGTGAAGACCCTGGGCGCAGTAGATAAGCCAAAGGGCAGTGCAGAGAATTGGTAATGCATTGAGCCAGCTATGAATCTGAGGTATCTTCTGCAAGATTGTTTGATTGGGACATGCAGGTATGCCTCTTTTAGGTCCAAAGTTACAAGCCAAGCCTTCTTGTCCAGCATGAGCAGTAGCTGCTGTAGAGTCAACATCTTGAATTTTGGAACTTCCAGAAACGTATTTAGTATAGACAGGTCCAGTATTAGTCTCCAGGTTTTGTCCTTTCTGGGCACTAGGAAAAGTCTGGAGTAAAATCCTTGCCCCTGCTCTTGTTGTGGTACTTGCTGAATGGCCCTCGTGTCCATGAGAGCTGTAATTTGTTTTTGTGCCTCTGTCCATTGATTGTGTGGCAGGTCTGGCATACCTTTTGACCTTGGCAGAGTGTGAAAATGGAACCTGTAGCCTTGGGACACTATGTTCAGGACCCATTTGTCTTGGGTAACCATTTGCCAATTTGATGAAAAAAGTGCTAGTTTTCCCCCTAAGGGGGCTGCCAAAAGAAAAGTGCTTGGATCTGGTAGTGGAAAGTCATTGGGACTGTTTCCTGTAAGGTTGTGATTTGTCTTCTCCGCTTTTGGAGGTAGGAGCACCCCATTGTTTAGACCTGTATGAGCCTTGGGGCTGAAATCTGCCTCAGGGACGCCTGTATCTGCCTCTTTGTGGTCTGTCTGACACTGAAAAGGACCAATTTTTACAAGGCCAGTTCCTGCTAAACCTGGGTGGCTGCACCTGTAAGAAATCCTTGACTGTCTGCATGGATTTTTCTTTATCCTCCATTCTTTTCAACACCTCTTCTGCTTTAGTACCAAACAAAGTGTCATGCTGTAATGGTGCATCTAATAATTTTGCTTTAACATGATCAGGCAGATTCTGTTCCTTTAACCAAGCATGCCTTCTAATCACAGAACCTGTAACTGCGGCCCTGCAAGAGGCCTCCAGTGAATCATAACCACATTGCAAAGTATGCTTTCCCACTTGTTCAGCTGCATGCAATAAATCCTGCAATTCCTTGTTCTCTGAACATTCAGTATGTGTCAACAATTTCTGTTTAAGCAGTGACATTAAATATTGCTGATATTTAAGCATATGAAACTGACACTTTAAAGCCCTTACAGCCAGGGTAGCAGAAGTGTAGACTTTTTTCCCCCACCTGTCCAGAGCCCTAGAATCCCTATCAGAGGGAACAGGGTTTTTTTGCAGTGGAAGCTTTAACCCCTTTGGGACCCTGAGATATAGTTTCTGGGTCAGCAGCGGGGTTTTTATATAGGAATTTATGAGAATCCGGGACCCTGTAGTATCTCTGTCTGGCTTAGCAGGTGCAGGGGGTAAAGAGTCAGGGGACAGGCCAGACTCTGAAAATACATCATCCGCAATGTCTAGAATGGGTGGAATAGCAAGGGGTCTGTGTTGAGGAAGTAGCAGAAAGTCTCTGAGCCTTTTCTTAGATTCAGAATAATCTTGGCTCTCCCAGTGGAAATGCTCCCTCATGGTATGCAGGGTTTCCCCAAATGAATAATCCTCAGGAGGAGAGGCTGAAGGAATGGATTCTTCAGCATCAGAATCCTCATAGGGAAGCAAGGAGTAATCCTGTTCAGAAGAGGAATTAGAGAAAATAGAAGTCTGATCAGAAGAATCATACTCTGTCTCTTGCCTAGGCCTCTTATCAGGAGGGGGATGGGAGCCCCTGATCAAAGTAATTAGATCTTCGGCCATTTTTAGCATCTGTTTTTTTTTAGGCATGGAAGTCTGAGTAGGAGAATGCTGTACTTGTTTCTTTGTCTTTAGAGCTGCTTTAGTCTTTGTCTTTGAAGCTGAAGATGGCTTAATATATAGTTGTGTAGGCCTGAAGACACCCTCAGAAGCCGATGCCTGCTCAGCGGCTCTGGACCCATCTGAGGGAATGATTTCCAAGTGTCCAATACCTTGAGTATCCAGAGGCCCAGTCGGCTCCACGTGGGAGTCGGAAGCGGCCTGTGGCTCTGAGGTAGCTGGTGCCAGGGGCTGCGAAAGCGCCTCACTGAGAACCGGCGACTGGCCTAGCAGAGGCCTTGTCGTCGGTTTTGGACCTCGGATGCCTATCCTTTTTCTCGTCCTTGTGTTTTTTGTAAACTCCGGTTGTCAGCTGGTCCGATGGCATTATATAATTAAATCTTCGGCCAAAGTAATGAAATGCAAAATCGAATCAACGCTTGATAGTGTGTTGGTTAAATCTAGCACAAAACCGACAGCTAACAACGCTGTGATCAGGGCCTAGGCAAGGAATACAGTAGGAGTGAAAATCCTTGAGGTATTTGCTTCCCACAAGAAATACAATTGTTAACTTTTTCTGACATCGGTATGGGGTACTTAGCTTTAATGAATACTTCGGTTCTGAAATTCGGATTTGAAAATCTCTGGAATCGTCTGACCGGCACCTGCGAACTGCTTTTGCTTCGGGCACCGCACAGCAAGAAAGACTGAAGAAAATGGCGTTGGGTGCATCTTTTATACCCCTGGCGCACTGACGTCAGGGAAGAGGCGACAGCAACCGACGCCGGACCTAGACTTTGGAATTCTGGCCGACTGAGGATAGCCTGCCAGCAGGATAACCAAAGAGTAATGACTGCAACAGTGAAACACGATGAACATCTGGCAATTCAAAGCCCTGATGGCAAGAGTTGCAGAGGTATATACCTTCTTACCCCACCTGCCTAAAGCTCTAGAATCTCAGCCCGAAGGCGTAGGGTTTTTGGCTGTAGTAGCCTTAATGCCTTTAGGTCCCTGTGAAATGGTCTCTGGACCCGCAGTGGGATTCTTAAAGAGAAATTTGTGAGAGTCAGGTACTCTGTAGTACCTGTCAGGCTTTCTAGGAGCTGGTGGTAAATTATCAGGAGTAAGACTGGATTCCATGAAGACATCATCTACAATATTCCAGGACAGGGGGTATAGCCAGAGGCCTGTGCTGAGGCAAGTCTAAAAATTCTTTGAGTCTCTTTTTGGACTGAGGAAAGTCCTGGCATTCCCAGCGGAAATGCTCTCTTAAGGTATACAAGGTTTCACCAAAAGAAAAATCCTCTGGAGGGGAGGCAGAGGGAATAGAATCCTCTGCATCTGAATCCTCATAGTTAGATAAGGGTATGTCCTGGTAATCAGAGGGATCAGAGTCATCTGGCTCATGGTCTGTAGAATCAGAAGGAAAATCAATTCTTTGACTTTTAGAGGGGGAAGGCTGGCTTTCCCTAATTAAAGTTATAAGGTCTTCAGTCATTCTAAGCATTTGTTTCTGTGGCATGGGAGCTTGAGCATGCGCTATGGTCATCGGATTTCTAGGCGCAATGTGAACCCTGGGCCTGAGAAACTCGGTAATTTTAGTCAAAAACAAAGTTGGTTTAATACTAATATCGGAAGGTCGGAATACACCCCCACAAGCCGGTGCCTGCACAGCGGCTCCAGACCCATCCAAGGTAGAAACATCCACAGGTTCCATAGTTGAAGAAGCATCTCGCAGCATACCGGACTTCAAATTGGTCTCAGCAGAGGCCTGCGAATCTGTAGAAGTGGGTATCAGGGGCTGTAAAGGCACCTCAATGAGTACTGGCAGACTGGCGACTAGCTTAATGGAAGCGTCGTCGGCAGTTTTGGACCTATGCGGTCTGTCTCTGTCTTTATCCTTATATTTTTTCAGAAGATCGGTAGTCAGATGGCTTATCGAAGCCATTTCGGAATACGGAGAACAAAAACGAAAGAATTTAGCGACAGAGATAGCCAGACAACGAATGGCGTTAAACAAGGCACAAAACTGACAGTGAGGGACGTCGTGGTTTGGGCCTAAACAGGTGATGCAGTAAGAATGAAAATCTCTGTGAGGTATTTGCTTTCCACAGGCAAGACAATTGTTAACTTTTTCTGACATCAGTTAGTGCAGGAAAAAGGATCCCCAATGGGATACTTAGCTTTAGGAGACTTCAGGTTTGAAACTCGAAAAATGGAAATTTCAGGTAGCGGCCGACTGCTTCTGCTTCAGGCTCCCACGCGGCAAGAAAAGTTGATGTAATGGTTTCGGCTGTATGTTTTATACCCCTGATGACCTGACGTCATGGAAGAGGGGACAGCATCTGATGCAGAAATCCCAAAACTCTGGTATTCAAGCCAACTGAGGGCTACCTGCAGGTAGATAACCCGTGTGTGATGACTGCAACAGTTTAACACGAAGAACATCAAGCAGGTGGTGTGCTTTTCTGTTTCAGTGTTGTGGCTCCACTCTATTCGATGCAACATCCTTATTTGATCATTCTAGTATATGACAAGGAATCATGTACATACATATATATGTTAAACACACTACTAAACGTACAGTGTCCTGACACACAGCTGGTCAACGCCAAACGAACACAGACTGGCGGTCAACTTCAACAATCCCTGAGTTAGGGAATATTTCCTTTCTCTATGGATTGTGCGATCTTGGAATCAGTATGTATAATTAGTGTGAGGGTGCAGGGGGACTTGTTCCCCTGCAAAAACTCTTGCCGTTGATTTACTCCTCTCCGGCATAATCTACTGAGCATGTACAAAATGTGTCTTTCTTAATTCATTTGACGTTCAAACATCGATCTGTAGGGTGTTGTAACAATGTGCATTAGATAAACTGTCCCACACCTATATCTATCTATCTACCTACCTACTTATATACGCACGTTTACACATACACATACCCACATATATAAAGGAATATACTGGGGGGGGTGGCACAATGGTGCAGCAGTTAGTGTTGTCACCTCAAAGCAAAAAGTTCTTCCGTTCGAAGCTCAGCTGGGGTGCCTTTTGTACAGAGTGTGCATGTCCTCCCTGTGTTAACGTGGGTTTCTTCTGGGTGCTCTGGTTTCCTCCCACATTCCAAAGACATGCAGAAGGTGGATTGGACACTCTTAATTGGCCTTATGTGTGAGTGTGTGGTACGGCTGAACTACCGTGGCATGGCTAGCATCCTGGTGGTGTAAACTCTGACTCTAGATAACTGGCACTACTGAAGTGACACCCTGATACCATGTGTAAAAATGGGAAAGGGGGTTGAGGATGGATGGATGTATACTATATATATATATATGTTACATTCATTTGACTGACAACTCATTTGACTGACAAGTAATACATGCAGTGCACTGTAAGGCAAATAACAGGGATATGTCCTCTTCCCCAATGTAGTGCAACCCTGGAGTTAGAATATATAGTTAGGGGGGTACTTTTTGTGTTATATTGTTCTTTAATACCAAACTAGGTGGGGGGCTGTGCCCCCCACACACCCCCTAACTCCAGGGTCGCACTACATTGGGGAAGAGGACATATCCCTGTTATTTGCCTTACAGTGCACTGTAATTACTAGTTGTCAGTCAAATGAAGGTGACCCATATATATGTGTGTGTGTGTATATACATATATATATATATATATATATATATATATACATATACATATATATATATATATATATATATATATATATATATATATATATATACACACACACACACACACACACACACACATATATGGTTGTGGAATATGGAAATCATTTAAAAAAAGGATGACAGCATTTAGAAATATGTTTTTGCAGGAGGGCAAGCCCTCCTGTACCCACAACTCCCCCTGCAACCTAAATATACTAATTTTGAGATTGCTGTACAGTGAAGAGAAAGGTAATGTAGACAGCTATAGAGTGCGGAACAGGAACATTACCGTTCACTTCACTGTAGTGCGATCTCAGAGTTAGTATATTTAATTTGCAGGGGGGCTTGCCCCCCTGCAAAAATATGTTTTTAAATGCTGTTATTTTATTTTATTTATTTTTTTTTTGATTTTGAGATTCCACAATCTCGACATTATGGACTCCGGATTTTGACAGGCGAGATTGTGGGATCTCGAGATTTCGGAATGGACCCATATATATATATATATATATATATATATATAGATATAGATATATATATATATATATATATACATATATATATATATATATATATATATATATTTAGGACTATTGAAAAAAAAAAATATATATGTGCATATATATATATATATATATATATATATATATATATGTATACATATTTCTCACTTGCTTAGAGAAAAACTCACTTTCCTCACTCATCTAGAGGAAAAACCCTGCAACTCTCTTTTTGCACGGTCTTGCGCACAGAGCAGCGTCGGTTAGCTGGGGTGTACTATTCCCGGCCCCACAAAGTCTGCGCTGTAAATTTTCCCTTAGAACTAGGCAAGCCTCAACTCAAGTGCTTCAGATCAGCTGCTCTTATTGCAGCACTTGCAAAACAGAAATCAGCACTTGTCCTAATCTCCTAGACAGCATTATTATTCTTCAAATTTCCTAGACAGCACTATTATAATATAGTATAAGACCCTCATCGTCTGCAGGACTTAAGTTCAATTTACACTTCAAAGCATGTCCAGAGGTCAGCTACAGGTGTACTCTCCAGTTCATCTGATGGAATTGGGCATCCTGAGGCAATGTCACAACTGCCTCATATATACAGACAACCCTCTCCTCTTACCTCTAGACACAAACACTTGAGAGAGATGCAAATACACAGCCAGACTGGAGGCTAAGCAGTCTCAACCCATGACTGTAACAGACAGTCAAGAGGATAAGGGACACACTTGCATCACACCACCTATCACACATGAATCTACAAAACAAGCACCGGCAAAACATACGCATAAATACACAAAAACATATTCGGAGGCACGAGGTACCAATCTGAAAAAGAAACAGTGCCCTCCAATGCAGGCAAGCAAGCAACCTGCACCCCCAAACACAAGCCAGAAAACACATAATTCACCTCAGCAGTGTGCTTCACAATAGCCCTTAAGGCAAAACACCATACCTAACACGCTAGTAATAGGAGACTCTATAGTAAGGCACACGGATATTCCACTCACCAGGCTGAACAAGGAGAAGGTTACTGTCAGCTGCCTGTCGGGTGCTCGGATCCGCCACATAACACAGGCACTTCGGTCACTCCAGAACAAGTACAAGTATGATGCTGTCATTGTACATGTTGGTGTGAATGATATAAGACATACCTCCCTGGACTACATGAAAAGAGACATTGAGGAGCTCTCTGATCATGTAGCCCAAGCTGGTATGACCCTGACCTTGAGTAGCATACTACCTTCACCTAGAATGATACCACAATACAAAGACAAAATGATCAATTTCAACAATTGGCTAAGCTTCTGGTGTCATTCTAAGGGGATCCAGTGTCTGTCTGCCTGGGATGACATGATAGACAAGCCTCGCTGTTTTGCCAGAGATGGTTGCACCTGTCACCCCTAGGTTTTCGAATACTGGCCAAGGCTCTTGCCGTCCCCATAGTGCCGTTTTTAGGCAAGGCTCAAAGGACAAACCAACCACCGTAACCAGCACAGGTAACCAAAAACTAAGGGTAATGCTACTCAACGCCAGAAGTCTCAACCTCAAAATGCACACACTCGAGGCTCTCCTCAGCATGGAGAAAATCGATGTTTGTGCAGTGATGGAAACCTGGGTCAAGGCTCGAGAGAGTACCCCAGCAGTGCCAGGTTACAATTCATATCATACCTTCCGGCCTCAGTTACCGGATCGCAGTACAAAGGGTGAGGGTGTATCCATATTCATCAAGGATACCCATATCTCCAGGTTAGTAGCGCAGCATGATGACCCAGAGATCATCCATGCGCAACTATCAGCAGGCAAAACCACATTTCAAGTCATAGCCGGTTATAGATCGCCCACCATGTCCCAAGATGCTCACTCTGCATTCCTTGAGACATTGGAAAATATAAAGGTCCTACCCAACACTATAATCTTGGGTGATTTCAACTACCCTGGTATAGACTGGGCGAACTACCAATGTTCCAACTCCTATGCTCAGCGATTCATAGAATTTATAAATTCAAATGCCCTTGAACAACTAGTATGTTCCCCCACTAGAGGGGACAACATATTGGATTTAATCATCACAAATATGGGCGCCCATTGTACCACACCCATTATCACTCCCTCCTTGGTCAGATCAGACCACAAACTGATAACCCTGGACATCCTCACCCCTCCACCTCCCCCAGTCAAAGAAACCATAGTCAAAAACCTTTCCAAAGCAAACTTCAAACTACTTGCATCCAAAGTGGAAAGCTTCACTATTCCCTTGCAGAAGGATAACGATATCCAGGATGCAGAATCCTACACCAAGGCACTTTATATGCATCTTCAGGATTGCATGGACTGTGCTATCCCAAATAAAACCAAGTCTCCTTCCTCAAGCAAGAAGAAACCAGTCTGGTGGACTCCGGCCATAAGCAAACTTTACAATAAAAGGAGGAGACTTATACAAAAAAAGGCCAAATCTCAAGTAGAAAAATCATCCCTGATCAGCATTAGTAAGAAATTGAGAGCCCTCATCAAGTCAACTACAGCTAATTTTGAAAAAAAAGTTGCCAAGGATAACCATAAGGCCTTCTATGGCTACATCAAAAACCTAAATGGCAAAGCTCAGGTCTGTTCTGAGCTAGTACAAAATGGAACAAAATACACACTGACCCTTCTGACATTGCCAACATCTTGGCTGACGGGTTCAGTGCAAATCCCCCCCCCCACCACCACCACCTACAGGGCCTATTACCATTCCAGGGAATTGTGTAAGTCCAATTATTACTGATACGTTGGTTAACAAGGCTCTATCTAAAGCTAAAAACACTGCCTCCATGGGACCAGATGGTGTCCCAGGCTGTGTCATATCCGAGCTCCAAAAGGAATTAACCCCGCATCTTAATACCCTGTTCAGTCTCAGCCTCTCCACAGGATATGTACCCATAGAATGGCGCACGGCAACAGTGTTCCCGCTATACAACGGTGGGGCCACAACTGACCATGGGAACTACTGACCAATAAGCCTGACCAGTCTGATCTGTAAGGCTATGGAACGAATCATTATGGAACTCATAAATGGAGAGATTGGGAACCTCCAGTCGCTGGACCCCACACAGTTCGGCTTCGTCAAGGGCAGATCATGCCTCCTGAACCTGGTGGATTTCTTTGAGACAGTTACTCAGGCTATAGATAAGGGAAAGGAGGTACACAGCTTACCTTGACCTTGCTAAAGCATTTGACACCATTCCCCATTCAGGTATTACTGATAAGCTCACCAGCCTGGGCATAAACCCTTACCTCACAAGATGGATCGCAAATTGGCTCTCAGACACATCCCATAAAGTAAGAGTAGCGGGATCTATGTCCGAATCCAGACCAGTAACGAGTGGTGTGCCTCAGGGCTCTGTCCTGGGGCCCCTCCTGTTTGGCATACATTTCTCAGAAGTACAGGCAAGCACGGAAAGGCTGTGGCTGACTAAGTTTGCGGACAACTGCAAACTGGGTGTTATAATAGAGCCTCCAGCCGACATGGAGATCCTCCAGAAGGGCCTAAATGAGACTGATGCATGGTGTCAAAGCCATGGTCTCAAGCTAAATGCAAAAAAATGCATAGTAATCCCCTTTGGAAAAAACAGAGTACCCGCAAACTACAACGTAGGAGGTAATCCCCTGAAATCTGAAGAAGAAATAAGGGATCTAGGGACCCAAGTAGATAGTCAGCTTTCCTTTGATAACCATGTTGCCAAAGTGGTTAGAAAATCCTTCTATGTGACCCATCTGATCACGAAAGGGTTCACATTAAGATCTAAGGATGTAATGGTGCCCCTCTACACTTCCCTCATCAGACCCATTATTGAGTATAATGCACCAATTGGAATGTACCTAGCTAGACATCTCCAGCAGCTGGAGAGACCACAGAGGTACCTAACCAAGAGGATTACTGACCTCAAACAGTTGCCCTATGCAGCACGATTGAAAAAGCTAAGACTGTTCTCTGTTGCATACCGCTTTCTCAGAGGTGATCTCTGTCTAACGTACAGAGCCATGTCCAACCCAGAATTGTTGAACATGCTCCATCTTAGCAAAACCAAATCTACTCGAGCTACACGCTCTAGGGATATAAACCTCAACACAACAATGAATAGAACATGCTGGAGGGATAGATTCTCTTCGCAGAGACTTCCCTTACTATGGAACAGGGTTCCGATCTACACAAGACAGAGTCCCTCACTATCACTCTTCAAGAGCAACCTTGATGAGTGGATGGGTAACAGAAAGTTCACACCGGGGATCACACCAACAGCACTACTAGATAGGGGCCAAGGGTACTAGCTGCTAGTACAAGGGTCTAGGGAACTACTAAAGGGGCAGTGAATACCACACAATGTGGCTGGGCTAATATATGCCTTCGGGCAGATAGCCCAGTACCAACCTATGAACCTATATGAATTTAGGACTATTGAACGAATATATATTTACAGACAAACATGCACATACATATTTAAATGCACATAAAACTATAAAAATAAATATTTATTTATTAAACATTTATTAACCAGGAAAGTCCAACTTGGAACGAGGCCAATTTTCAGTGGAGGCCCGGGGAGAAACGCTCCAGACGCATGTCTTTGTAATGTGGGAGGAAACCGGAGTACCCGGAGGAAACCCACATGAATGCAGGGAGGACATGCAGACTCCACACAGAAGGCACCCCATCCGAGAATCGAACCGGAGAACCTTTTGCTGTGAGGTCACAACGCTACCACTGCACTGTATACACACACACAAAGACATACACACACACACACACACACACACACACACACACACACACACACACACACACACACACACACACACACACACATATATGTAGAAAAAAAATCAATTTCCAGTATATCAAAATGGACAGAAATAATACAAAATGGCAAATTTCTGCAAAAGGACCCCCACACATCTAAACATACCATTTCCAAGATTCTATAACAGTGGAGATAACAGGAAACTTTCCTGCCCTCACTGTTTAATGGTGTTGCTATCACAGTCACTACAATTACAACACTGAACTTCTCCACAGCTCCCCTGCAACTCTCTCACACACACACACACACACACACACACACACACACACACACACACACACACACACACACACACACACACACACACACACACACTTCTAACTATACTAATCACTGCACAACCATACAAATAAGAGAATATTTCCTTATCTGCCCTGTTTCTTAATCAGATCTATCATGTTCAAGAAGATTGCTTGATGTGCCACTCAATAAAACAGATCTGACAAGCTGGACTTCAATAAAAGCAGTCAATAAACAGGGTGATTTTGAGTGTGTGTGTGTCTGTACACGTCATGGCAACAAGCTTTATTTTTCAAAACAGTTTAGCAACTAATGAAATTACACAAGAATTGAATATGAAACTGCAGACTACAAAGACTAACTTAAAACTTAACAGATTTTCAGCTTAGGTAGTATATTTTGAAATATTCTTCCAATCGTAATTCATATTTTTAAGATTAATAGCAACATCACACAATCACAGTCTGGTGAGAGTCCATACTGTTACATTTCAACTTAAGACTTGATCCCTTCTTTTAGAAAACAGAATATCTGGAATATAATGTTGCTGCAGAATGTCTGCATTTTTTACATGCCCTCTCAGATGAAGAAGATACAGCACAGTTGTTTAACATCTTGGACAACTCCAAATAACAAAGACCATGTGATTGTCTTTAAGACTTTTAACCATACACATACCAGTTAGGATTCTGCTGATTCAAAGTTAGGCAAGACAAACAACATACCCCCTTCCCAACACGCATACATATAAACACATCTGTGTAGTGTGCTATGTGTAGCTGTAGTTTAGAATGGCCAGTCAAACAGATTTAAGGAAAACAATATATCCAAAGACACGCAGAATCCCAAAGGCAGTAAACAGGCTTAAGGACTGGACCCCACAGAATGAAGTCAAAGTATAGTTCTTAATTCTGGGCCACTATGACACTCAAGTTTTAGCAAGACAGAAAAGTGAGTGAAGTTTTTAGAGAGATACACAAATGTCGATGACACATGGGACAGCTGGAGCAGCAATGGGGCAGCTGCAGTGTTCAAGAAGCATCAAGATACAGTGTGTATCTTTTTTCTGTCAACATAACGTACATCTGTTTATTGTGTGCCAGTACAATACTACCCCATTAATATCAAATCATAAGTAGCAAGGAAGACAACTTCAGAAAGCAATCTCCTTAAGAGGGATGTAGAAAATGTGTGCTAATCTAAAAATGAAACATAACTACCATAGTTTTCACAATGAACTACACAATGAACTACAAAATTTACTAGACTATACCATCTGGGTGAAAATGCTGAACATATTTTAAGTTACAGGGATGCACTGACTACATTTAAATGGAGTGGCATATAAGGTAACAGTCTTTAGCCGCACTTCAATACAGTACTCCAATGATGCTGTGTCTTGATTTTTTTCACAGACAGTCTAGACAGTGTTCACAAAAGAAAAGCACAACCTTCTCCTTATGAAGGAAATGCATTTTTGGCCTGGATCTCAAACAGCAAATGTTACACTTAGGAAGACATACATCAAAATGTCCACATGGAAAATTTTGGAATAAGATACAGAAACACACACATGCACGCGCACACACACTTTTACAAGCATAAATAGAGAATACTGGTAAACAGACATAAATGTTTGCAATAGCCTACATCTCTACACAATAACCACAGCTTCCTATAAGATCACGTATACTTTCCATGAGCGTGGTCTGCTGCCCAGACACTATCATGCAGTAATCTTGTCTAATGTACTCGAACACTTGCTGTTCCAGTCCAAGTGCCTTCTTTTATTTTCTTTTTAATAAACAAGTCATCCTGTAATATAAGGCACAGAGTTATATGGCTTAGCTCCAATAACCTGCCATTGCCACTCACTGTGCGAAGTGCTTCATGAAAACATTACTATAATCCGTATTCTGCTGCAGGGGAAAACAAGTCCATTTCTAGTTGTCTTTGTTCATAGGCTAATTCTGACAATCATTACATATTCTTATAAACCACCTATGTAATGCCATCTAATAATATATCACCCTTTTGTACGAGTAAATCTTAAGGTACCCTTTTGCATCTGAGTA